>NC_045647.1:3133928-3760714 GCF_009829145.1 Chiroxiphia lanceolata | reverse complement strand
CTGCCTTCCCAAACACCAAACCTCTTTCTCCCACTGTACTTTGCTCAAATCTGGAGGATGAAGTGTGAGCTGCTCTTCAGCTGGGTTATTAATCAGGAGAAATTTATGCAAAGCTGTTTTACTGCGTCGCTTCTTGACGCTTGGGCTGAGTGCTGTGTGATACATCACTGGCTCTGGAGCCTCTTTTTTGGTCATCTCCATGTCCTGCAGAAGCTCTCTGCACATCTGTCTGCTTTTGTAGAGGGAATGCATTAGGGCTCATCTTGCAAGAGAAATGAGGCCACTCCACTGAGCTGAATTGAGGCGTTTGGTGGAAATCTTACTTAATCGTAGTTTTGGGCATCATTTCAAACAAAATATAAATCAGTCCAGATCTGTTTGAGCTAAAGCTCAAATCTGCCAAGAAGATTTGCAGACTTCAGAAAATGCAGTCCAAGTTTTACGTATTGCACTGAAATCCAAACTTGCTACGATTTGGTCACCTCTCTCAAAACTTTGTACAGCTCCAGCGAGACACCTCTTCCCAACACTTCATTTAAACCCTATACCATGAGAAGATGTGAACTCCCACTTTCTCCAGCTCTGCAAGTCGAAAAATGACTGTGGCTGTTGTGTTTGGAATTGCATGTGCACTTACAGGAGGGGTTTGCAGAGGAACAGAGTTTGTTTTACTGCATGGCTGGGGGAAGAAAATACTTGTGAAGTATTCCAGTCCTGATTTAACATGTGCTGCAGTGGATAGCTTAGCACTGCCAAGAGAGAAAATATAATAAGATGTGATGCAGAGCAAGATAGCATTTCCAGAAGTGAAGAGCCAAGTTTCTGCTGGAGAATGCTGGTGGGCTGGGGGTCCTCCACAGGAATAAGAAGTAACGAAATAAAACTGATGTTTACAAGAAGTGCTGTGGTCGTGCAGCGCTGCTGCAGAGAGTGAAGATGTAGAATAAACCCAAAGTTTAATGCAAGGGTTCCTGTGGACTTCCCTGGCTTTTGGATTTCACCTGACCTCTCTGAGGATCTTGTGATGATGATGTGCTGGAATCCTGGTAGTCCTCTGAAGTGTTGAAAGATGTGTGTCCTATTTGTAGTGATTTCAGGTCCTGACTTGATATTTAACTTAGACATGTCTACATTGGCTTTCAATTGGTCTGAGTGGCTACAGTGGGTTTAATTATGTTTGTTTAATGCAGGTACTTAATTCCCATCCTGGTTTTCTGCCTTGCTCAGATAACTTGCTACGCAGTTTGCTTAATCATTTTACAGGAAAAGCACAAATATAGAAAGACAGCCATAGTTAAACACCATCTCTCTGGTTTTGGCCAGCTAATTATTTTACTTCTTTCTTTACTCTTCAACTAATGATAGAAAAAGAATTATTTTACAGACTTGTTTTATTTTTCCCAATTCTAAGAATGCTTGGGGTTAGCCAGTAGTGGTTTGCTCTTTAAATTTTTCTATGTGTTATAAATAAGATTTTATTTTTAAATATTTTTTTACAGCCATAAGCTGGGGGGGGGAAGTGCCTTTGTTTGCTTAATGATGTTGGCTTTATGGATCCATAGAACATCAGTGCCTTAATTACTACAAATGGGTAATAAACACTTTCCTGTATATGAGAATGGGAGACACACAGTGTGACTGTCATTAGGAACAATTGGATTTCCTCTTGATAAGTTGGTAAAAAATGTAAATACTACAGATAACCGCCTGAGGGCATGTTAGATAACTGTGCCAGAAACCAGGCAGCAAAACTGGGTTTTGCAGAAATTGCTTCCTCTGTTGGAGCTGAATACAGAATAAACTGAATGCACACTCTCACATAAGCTGCAATATTTTTTAGTTTCCTTGTGAATATTTTGCACTAAGGTGTATGGTATACAGCTTTCTTGTATTCCTGGGAAGAGCTGAATATTGGCAAAGGAGTGGTTAGGATCCAGCTTTCTGGCAAAACCACCACTGGGCTGTCAAAACCACTACGGTAGTGATGGATTCCCTATCAATACATGGGAGATTTCCACCTTGCTGGAGTCCCAAAGCTTGGCTGTGGTTTGGGTTCTTTGCTCTGACACTCCAGGCAGGTGCTAGTGGAGCTCTGGACAACCTGGTCCTGATGTCCAGAGGGGCTGATGGGCTGTTCAGCCCTGTGTGAGTCACTCCAGAGGTCAGTTTTTGGCACTGGAACAGCTCTGTGCTGCTCCTGTCCCTCCCACCCCCATGGAATAACAACCTTTTCTCACTTGCCAGGGTGCTGAGCAGGGCTCTGAGGGATGTGGAGAAGGCAAAGGCCAGTCTGGGAATGGCTGCACTTTGTTCTGTTCTTGCTTTGCATTGTGAATCTTCATTTTGTAGAAGCTGCCATGCCATAAATTGGGAAGGAGGCAACACAAGATAAATTAGCTGTGCCATCCTTTACAGGGGAGATTTTATGATGTATTCTTCCCTGTATGGGACTCCCATCATACCTCCCTCCTAAAATGAAGGCTGGTGAATAATGGCTTGGTCAGGTAATAAATACATAATGCAATGCCACCTTTGAACCTTGTAGCTTGTGTGTAGGTCAAAGATTATACGGGTTGTAATCATGATTTATGCCTTCAGTCTCTTGATATTTTTTAGACCATCTTTGCTTGTCTGCTGGTATGACTTTAATTATTTAATTATTCTATTTTAGGAGGCCACTGTAATCCTTATGATACTGCTACAAAGTACACTTTTTTTTCTGAATATGAAATAACTCAAACTTTGTGTTCAATGTACAAAAACTTCTTGTGCTTTTTAAGGCAAGTATATTCAGAAAAATGTCAATAAACACATTCTATGCAAGTGTCTATATTTGAGATTAACAATTTGTTAAAGAGACAACTTGATTTATTATTGGTAACAGGCTTAGCAACTGTCTGTCTTTGAGTAAATAATGTAAACTTCCTAATTGTTGCAGAACAGTAATTACAGAAAGACATCTCGACAGCTTCTGTATTAATTAATCTCACACTGGTTGATTTGGTAATTTTTTAACTGATGGATGATGACTGTATCTCAAAGCTTCCAAGATTAATGTTGTTTGATGTTAGAAGTGCATCAATCAACCCTTAAGCATAACTTGACAAAATAATTTGATAGTGGCAGCTGCTTGTTTTCCTGTCTGGCTGCTGCTGTTTCTTTGCTGTACCTGAGGTCTAAGCTCACCTGGCTCTTGGCAAAGAGCTTTCTGACGTGATGAAAGCAAAGATTGTCATTTAGCTTCACTCTTTGCTGTTTGGCTTGCAGGAACTTTGCTGCAAATGAATGGAACTTGCACACAGTGCTCCAGATAATGCTGTTCACACAAAGCTCTGCTTTATTCTCATCCTCTCAGGCCAAGCTGTGAGATCTGGTGGTGAGTGACCACGTCCTGTTTGCTGCTGCAGAGCAGTTCCCAACCTCCACTCAGACATTGAATGGATTGATTTTCCTTCTTAGTTGCTTCCTTTGCTGTGCTGTTTGAAGTTACCTGTTCTGTGGAGCAGTGGGTGCTCTGGACTTGCCTTATTTCTTGTAGGACCACTCAGTGTGTGGTGCTGGTATTTGTCAGACTAGTTTTGTGCTCCTGGAGTCCCAAATTAACGCAAGTAATTTTCTCTTGGAGGAGGTTGGTTTTGTGGTAGACAAGCTCAAACAGTGATGTAGCAGCCAAGAAACCACTGCATTCTTTCTTCACTGGTGTGCTCTGAGAGCTTTGTCACTTGAGGTGAAGGACTGATGTGATCCTGTCCCTCCTTTTCAGTTTGAGCCTGTCAGTGTGTGCATTTCCACAAATATGCACGTGTGACTGTGATACATTACAGGAAACCTCAGGCCTCACCTCACCTGGCTTTTCTGTGGTACTGGGTAACTTGTAGGATGGAGGATGCTGGCTGAGGGAGGGATGGTGAAGAATGTGCAGCCTGGATGCTCCAAGGGGCTGGATGGCACCTCAGGAACTGCCCTGGCACTGGGATGGTATCAGCATATTGTATCCCCAGTGCCAACTCCACTTTTAAATCTGCTGCCTCTAAACCACACGACCAAAAGGTTTCAAAGCTGTACTGTTGTCCGTTGTCACTGATATTTTAATCCACTCTTAGCTCTATTAATGTATTTGTACTTTGTGTTTCAGCTGTAATGATCTGTATAATCCCATTAACTGTCTGGGAGCTCAAGTGTTGCCCACCAGAACTGCAACAATAAGTGGTCCTGAACACATACAGTTAACAATCAAGTGTAATTGCAAGGAATAGTGCTTGGAATAGATGACTCTACTCCAGCCTCAGGGCATCGTGGCAGATGCAACATAAGGTTTAATAAACTAGGTCCCTGTTGCCACTATTACTATATAAGAGTAATAATAGCAATGAAAGTGAAAACATCCATCAAAAGGTGACTAATCTGACACAGGTTGTACATATGCACATGCATAGACTAAAGATGCCACTTAAATCTGATGGAACTGCTAATAAAAAAATCTTTAATGGTCTTAATGAAACATCAGTTTGTGCTTATTACTCCTTTCATGTGAAGTTATTTTCGAGGAAACAATTATTTGAGTGTTGGAAAAAAGGTGTTTGTAACTACAAAAGTAAATAGCAATATGTTGCCTGATAAATCATAGGTACAATAACTCTGTTCAGAGAGGAGCTTATAGTTAAGGCTTAAAGTTAAAACTATAAACATAGTGAGTGTACACATTTATTTTTAGCACAGAGGCTGTGCCTTTCTTGTTGAGTGTTCCACCAAGAAACCCTGCTAGACAAACTACTCTTATTTCAGTTTGTGGGTGGCCTTGTTGCAGATGTGTCCTTTTTTTAAGAACCAGAAAAAGAACATATGTGTGATATAACAAGTTTGTGTGTGGGTATTTAAAAAAAAAAAAGTTCCAAAACAAATACTGAAGAGGACATTCCTTTGAAGTGACCTGGCTTTTGCTGCTGGTAGTCCCATGAGGATCCCATTCAGGGGGCTTATGTCTTTTTTTTGGAGCTGGCAGTGTTATCTACAGGATACAGTTCTTATGATTTAGGCAGGTGACAGCTTTGGCAGTAGCCTGATGGGCCATGTCATCCTTCTTCCTCCTCTTGAATGAAGTGTTCTGAGATCCATTGGTGAAAACAAGTGTGAGTGGGTGGGGGGAAACTGTTCACATAATTTTTATGGCAAGACTCAGTGTCAGTGTCCTGGTTAAGTAAGAACAAGGGCAAACTGCCTGTTAGACGTGAACTTAAAATGGTAGTAACTTAAATTAAAAAAAACAAACACCAGCCACTTTTGTGGTTCAACTGTGTATTTCAGGTAGGTCCTAACTTTAGAGCTCAGCTCTGATGAGTTCCAAGCTGGTCAAAACAGCCATTTTCCATCTGTGTTTGTTCTTCACCTACGCTGCACACCCATCTTCAGAGTTCAGCCTCCACATCAGTGTTTCTGCCTTAAATTTTGAAACTTAAGGGTGAAATGTAGGCCCTGTGAACTGCTGCTGTGTTGTGTGCCCTCCCCAAGGCTGGAAGCAGATGCCTGTAGCTGTAGATCTGAGCCTTTCAGGTACCTGCTGTGCTGCCAGCTTTGGATTGTGCAGCCTTTTCTCTCGGGTTGGCACCTGTGTGTCAGATACATCTCTGCTCACTGGGCCAGGAGCTCCCTTGGATGCTCTGGGACTGGGCAGGAAGGGGGGGGCACTATCCCAACAGGCAGGGTCTCAGATCCCACTAGAAATCGTGCTATCCCTGTTTTTTGTTTGGGTGATGTAATTTTTCTCATGTCATCGCACATGGGGATCCATCAGATCAGAGCAAAGCAAGCACAGGCTCTTCTCACCTTCCTGCTGATGGCAGTGGGAGATCCAAGGAGTCTGGGTACCAATGTGCCTCTGCCTCATCAAAGCCAGTGGAAGCTGAGATGATGATTTGCACAACTGGGCTTTCTTTGGAGCCTCTTGCAGAAAAAAATGCACTTCATTTTCAAGCAAACGTCTTATTTGCATTCAAATTCAAGTGCTAACAATCCTGTAAACCTGTTGCAGGTGTTTGAATTTGGCACCTGCTCCAGTGGAGTCAGTAATACAAGTTAAAGAAAACCTAGCCATGGGGCTTGCTTAATATTACCTTAGAGACTGGGTTAGCTCCTTTGGAAATGCATGTTAATGAGAAAGCTATTCAATAAACTTCCACTTTTCTACTGCATAAAATGTGTGACTATTGGAGCATTTAGTTTTTGACCTCCCAAATGAATACCTTGCAGTATATTAATGTTGTACATCCCTTTGGGGAGAGAGACCCTCTGAAATTAGTTTCTGGATACAAATGTTCAGACTTCCAAGGCTCTTGCTCTGGGAGAGTTTGGAAGGTGAGTTTGTCTTTGAGCCTTTTCTCATGCTCACTGAGCATGAGGAACTATGTGGAAATGTTTATAAATTGTTATTACTGTTGAAATAAATTATGACAGCACCTGAACTACACAAAGGTGCTTCCCAATTCAGGACTGTGATGTACAGTCCACGGTAGAGATCAAATTTGAAGTCAATATTCTTTGGGTTCTTTGTGTACGTTATAAGATATATTTGTGGCCAATGACCAATAAAAACAGCATTGGATTTTGCTCTTTCCCCCCCAAATGTGTGATATATTCAGTTTCCAAAGAGGAGGGGTTTGTTTATATTGTATTGCTGTGCTCCAAGAGCTAATATATTAAACATTTTCCCAAAGGATATCAGTGGTCTTTAATTAACTTTTTTCCCATAGGTCTATAACACAGCATTATACAATATTTGGTCAGTACCCTGCACTCCTACTCCTGGGTAGGACTTATTGGCTCTCATTTCCTGGGGGAGCATTATGAGTGCAGACAGGAAGAATGCATCAAATGAAAAGTTAATTGTGTTTAAGCTGTGGGTGAGAGGGAAGCAGGATTGAGACTTGCATTCTATTGTGCCTCTATAATAAGAAAAGCTAAGTATACAGTTTCCTAAGAAAGCAGGGGAAAATAATCACAGAAAGGACAAAATACAAAATATGCAAATGGACACAGGAAACTCCCTACTTCAGTTTGAGAGCTGGTTACAGGGTGGTGGGGGTAAGAACTCACCAGCATTCATAGGGATCACTTCCCGAGGAAGGAGAAAATCCCGTCTGCTTCCCAAAGCTGCTCTGATTTGTGCTGTTATCCAAATTCCACAGAAGTGAGGGATGGAATGGAGGAACTCTGCCCTTTACAGATCCATCCCAAGTCATTACAAACACAGTGTATTTGATGTCAGGCTGAGGGCAGTGTCATGCCCAAGTCCTGGCTGGCAGGAGATTGTTTAGGGAGAAGCCAAATGGGGCACATCTGAGAGGCACTTGGAGCAGCTCTGAGTGCTCCAGCTACAGCTTCCTCATGCAAAATCTGTTTTGTGCAAGGACATCAGTTCCCAAGGGGGTGATAACATGAGAAATAGCAGCTGTTTCAGAGCAGGATTTCCAATATCCTCCTCATTGGAGATGTCCCCATTGCTTATAAGACATTTTCATTGGAAAAGCTCCAACTGTCAGCAGCAATTTACCCAGCAAAGGTCTGTTATTTTCTACTCTAATCTGGTTAATGGGGCTTTGTGGAAGCAGGTCTTTAGATGTCTGCTTGATCACTGCTTTCAGTGAGAGAGTTCTAGATTTTAATTCTTGAGTTTCAGGTTTTTGTATGAACTAAAATTACGTGAAAACTACTGGATCAAAAAGGTGTGTGGCTTCTGATTTAATTCCACTACTGAAGCATTTGAAATCTTACCTTGCACTGGAATTTTAGGACATCTTTAATCCAGGTTTCTTTGATACTTGACTATAGTTTACTCAAAAAATCATGAACCAGAGAGATTATGGCTTGCCTGTGATATTTGTAACTTTAGTGAAAATGCCTTATGTTTGTCTACAATTTATCACAAACTTTGGCCATATTTCAGATTCGAAGGGTAGAGGCCAGCTCTGGAGACAGAGCTTTGTTAACTTGTAGTGAACAGAGCATGGAAGAAGGTGGGGAAGACAGACAGAAGTTCTACTGTGTGATAATTCACTTGGAATTTGATTTAAATGCTGCCACAGTCTGTGGAGTGCACAGACCAACATTGATTGAGCGAGAGCAGCTCAAGGCCCTTCCCAGCAGTGAGCACATGTGTCTCTGTAAATCAAAATTAACTGGTGTGCTGGGATCTCCTGTACCAACTGCACATGGCAAGCAACATCACCACTGTGCCTTTATTACTTGGATGGTTGTAACCTCCAGAGAGCCTAATTGAGGTTTTGTTGCACTGTTCATACACTTAATTAAAAAAATCAGTCCAGTCTACTGTCCCCAGTCTGAAAATACCTGCATGTCTTACCTTCATTAATGAGTGATTTTGCTGGAAATAGTGAGGCTTTCATAAAATAAAATCTCAATATAATCATGAACCAAGCAGATTGAATACTTGTATATGCCACAGTGTTGCTATAAGGCCAATACCAAAGATGCTGTTTAAGCAAGGCAGGTTATTAGTAAACATGTGCTCAGCTGTTACTGTGTGACAGAACTTGTCACAGCAGAATCAGAGGAGTTATGCCTTGTGCTCCATTTGTATCAAGGAATACCAGTCACTTTGGATTTTCCCTTCAGTGTGATGTGACAGGCTGTGACTGACACTGGGTAATGCAGTGAAAGAGATCATTGCCCAGAAATCTTGATTGGCAACCCAGGTAAATAAAAGTAGTCTTCTGAGAGTAGCCTGGTGGAAGAATATTAAAATAAAAGAGAAGGGGGTGGGGGATAGGGAGAAGGAGTATTTAACTATTTAATATACTGGAATTTCCACATACCTGCTTTTTTTTTTTTTTTAAGAATGTGTAGATTAAGCACTGCAATGCACTGGAGCTTCTCTTTCCTCTAAGACAACAGTTTTATTCAGAATGCAGGCACACAGATGTTGCTGTGCCTGATTTCAGCTGTTATGTCCATAATACCAAACAAGATGATTGGATTGAGGCATCCAGGCTGTTCGTACAGAACACATTTAAATTAATTTAGAAATGGTGGTTTTCACAGAGAAGGACAAAGCTAATAATTTTCTTGGATATTTGTGGTGTGATAGGCTTTTCTCTGCAGTTGGGCGTTATGCAAACTGCCATTTTAAACAGTTTCTTTGCATGTTGTTTTTCTCTGTAGCCTAAACAGGAATATAAAATTGCTGTTACCCTTCTAATCTTGGTGACAGCACATTACAAAAAACATCTCCTGATCTCAGACATCATTAACTGTGATTGAAACAACTGCAGTGGTTTGATGAGGCGCTATAAAGGGGTGTATTTAACTACCTTCTCAGCCTTTAGCTCTTCTAACAGGACACTGTTAGATCAAATTCAGTATCAGTATAACTCAAATATGCAGTTTCAGGTAGAATGAGATAAAGATGATCAGGTCTTACACTCATTTATGGAGGGATCTTGGAAGACATCATAGGAATCTTTATTTGAACTTTGAACAGGATTATTCTCTTGTGTAGATAAAGGAGCTACGTTTGACATAAGTTCAGCTCTCCATGGATGATGGGGGAATAAACCCACAGATTGATTTGTGATGGTTTGTAAGTCATAACATTGATTCAATGTCTGGCCTTACTCAGTTCTTACTGGGAAATGAAGTATAAATATACATGTTCAGTAGTAACTAGGCCTGTACCTTTCTACCATTGGGATGTCACGAGTGCCATGGAAACTATCCCTGAAGGACAGTTTAGAATGTCATATCACTGCACCAGGCTGTGTAGGGAACATTCAGCAGTATCAGGGCTGGGTCATCATTTGGTTTAACTGTGTGTGATAATCTGTGAAGTAATGATTACATGCAAGAAAGAAAGAAAATTTTGTACATGTGCTTAAAGAGGAGTGAAACCAGTTGTTTTGGTGTCAGTGGTAGTGGTGGGGTAAAGTCACAGAGCTTGTTGGCACTGCAGAAATCACCCAAACCTCAAGAAGGTTCTTTGTTATGAATCTTGTGCTGAGTTCCACAGGTTCCTTTGTTCAGCAAATACACCTTTGTTCCAGGGCAAATCCACCTGTCAGCAAGGCAGCTTTGTTGACCAGTCTTTAGTGCTTTGCAGAGTTTGCCAGTGGCGAAAATCCTGATGTGATTATGAAGCATGTTCTTTTCCTTACTGGAGATTTATCGCCCTCGTGTGAGAGAACACCCAGGTCTTTGGAGAAGGGTTTGATGCCAGGTGTCAGTTCTGCTCAGATCCACTACAAGATTCATACTGTGGTGCAAATGGTACTTGAAGTCTCCTGCTACATATGTGCCTGTCTGGAGCTGAATTTCCCTCTGGAGACTGGCAGTTCTTTTGCTGCTCTCGTGATGCAGCTCCTTCCATCTGTCACTGGTGCTTCAGCCCTGAAGTGCCACATCTGAAACAACAAAGGCCTGGATCTATTTTGACCAGCTTGGAACTCATCAGAACTGACCTTCAAAGTTAGGAACTACCTGAAAATAATGGTAGCTGGGGAGAAAGGGTCTGTCCTTTGCACTAAACTTAACTTGGTTAAACAGTGCTCTGAAGGCAGCAGGGTTGTTATCAGTGCATAAAGGAGTTTCTGTGTGAGTCTGTACATGGATTTTGCATGATATTGAATCTCAAGGAGAATTTAAAACATCTGAATCTTTCATTATCTCAGCTCTGGTAAAAGACGAAGTCTTTTTAGCTGTGGTACAGTGGTATTTTATTGTAATTTATTTTTCGGTAGACCTCAAGAAGCAGAGGAATTACTTTCCAGCAGTCTAATTTATAGTCTAATATTTATATAGGACTGATTCACAAGTAATTAGGTATCTGTGCTTGTATTGAATTTTCTTTTAAAGGGCAATAACTTAAGTCTAAAGAAAATGCTGTGGGCTTTCACCCATTTCAAAGCCTAAAAGGATTTGTTTTTTTCTGAGTAAACAATGGATGACACTTATTTCCCTGCATGTAAAATGATAAAAAATCCTCTGGTTTGGGATACAGAACAACATACATTCACTTTTTTAATGTCCAGCAGCCATATCCCACTGCAATGCTGATGTTCTCAATGCTAACTGGATGATTTGGTGCCTCTCTTTGAGAAGTCAAACTCTCTAGAAAAACTGAGTTTGGAGTTCCTTAAATCTTGCCCTGAGAATTTTTTTTCACCCCTTCAAGTTACAAAATCCACACACCTCTCCTATGACTGCCTCGTGCTTGACAGAGTTTCCCCAGAAATGGTGAAATGAGAGCAAGGGAAACAGGGCAGGTGCTCCTCCAAGAGCACCTGCAAAACCAGAGCAGGTTTGGCAGGAGGCATTTTGCCCATTTCCCAGACCACCTTTCTCCCATGTCCTTGGAATGGAAACCAGTTCTGCCCCATGGGCACTGCCCTGGCAGTACAGGAGCCTTCCCCTGGGCAGGTGGCACGGTGACATTGCCAAGTGCTCTGCTGGCAGAGCTAAACAAAGATGGGATGTATCAGGAGGGCCTGCCTGAGCTCTCCAGAGGTGAAGGGTGCCAACATCATGATGTCACTTCCCAAAGGGGCTTTTGTTATTGTAAGGCCATTTTCTTGGCCAGAACATTAGATAGACGCCAGATTTTTTTTTGTTTTATCAACCTTATCTGAGATCAGTTAAATTGCTGACTAAATGCCAGATTTTGGAATGGAGACTTTCAGAAGAAGGGCAGGAATATACAGCCAAAATTGCAATGGCTCTTTTCTAATAAAGTTCAAACTGTTTTTTTTTCAAAAGTTTGTAAATATGGTAATCTGGGTTCTTCTATAGGGAGACTGTGATAGATTCCTTTTCTTTTGGAAAGTCAATGAGTGGAATTACTGGGAATTCGGGCAGGATCGTGTGCTGAATCTCTTCCTCTTAATGGCAGTAAGGTAAAGTAGGAATGACTTAAAAAATTAATTTGGACTTTCAAAAATTTAGCAGAGTTGAGACAATGCTGCAAATGAGATTCCAGAATGTTGAGCATGTGTTAGGACAACTTGGATGCCAAGCCAACATCTAGGTCTTTTTAATGTTTAAATATCTTGCCAAGCAGCAATGAGTTTTAAGCTTGTGGAAAAAGTGTGAATTTACAGGAAAGTAACAATTTCATAGCTGAGCACAGTTATTTCTGTTAAGGGATGCCTAACCATGGGGAGCTGTTTGGGGGATATTGGGTAATTGTGGGTGTTCTGAGTGTTAATATTTGTCTTTACGTACATTTGGATACTTTCACGTTGTTAACTTTTTATAGGGCCCTCTTTTAAAGGACTGTGTGTATAATTACATAGCCCTGGGATCTGTATGGAATTCTGTAATCTAAACTGGGCACAGTTGCTGTCCTAAAAATTTCAGCTCCGCCTCAAGCACTGAAACTCTTTGAATGTCATTAGGTAAATAAACTAATAAACTGTTTGCTTTTAAGAGCTGTCTGAAGAGGTTGCAGATTTGTGGAAACACATATTAGAAATAGAAAACCCACCTAGTTGTTGCAAACTAGAGTGAACTGGTGTGTGAATAGTTAATTTTTTTTTTCCCCCATGCTTGCTTAAAATTACATAATTGCTACACTTGGCTGTGAATTACCAGAGCAAGTAATATTCTGCATCCAGTTGGAACTGCAATAATAGAAAATGTGCCACAGGATATTGAATTATTGTAATGGTTTAGAAACCTGTGGAGAACTTCACACACCGTTCTGTGCAATCCTGTACCTGGCAAATCTGACCCAGGCAGTGCCTGGGGTTCTGGAGCATCTCCTGCTCCCTGGGGAGGGATGTGTGTCCCTAGGAGGGGCTTTGAACGTGTTGTGAGGGAGCTGGAATGTGTAATTCCCAATTATCTGTGAAGCTGCCTGTTGGGAAGCGAAGAGAACTTTGTGCTTTCACTGCTCCTGTAAAGATTGCAATGAGTAGGAAAATATTACTTTGCATCTGTGCTCTGAGGTTTTTAAACACCACATGGTGTGATTTTGGGCTTGTAGTGTTGGAAGAGCGAGACTGGAAGACAGGTGTTAACAGGCACTTTCCCAGCAATTATAACATTTGCTTATTAAGTGAAAGATCCCACTCAAGTCCTGCTCCAATTAATATTTGATTTGAGTTTTTAGAAAGCAGGGCTGAGGATGGACAAGCCCTGAAGTGTTTGAGTGGGACATGAGGGAACAGTCATTTGGCTGGAGGTTGACAACTGAAGTGTTTGACATCTGAAGTCAGTCTCTCTGCACTAGTGAAAATATTTCTCACACATTTGCATCAGAGCTTTTATCCCATTTCTGAGAAGACTTGTACCACTGAAATCATTAGGCTTTCAGGAGAAAGGTCTCAGTCAAACTGTGCTTTTCTGGCCAAAACCAAGAAGCCATTTAGCTGGAAAGCTCTTATCTGAGTCTGCAATGAAAACAGTAGTGATGTTGCTAAGAAGAACTTGTAATAATATGAAACACATTTTTTGTCCTTTTAGAGGCTTTTCGAGTTTTATTTTAAGGGTTATTACATAGATTTTTACCTACAATTTCTTTTTGCATGTGGATGGTGTTATTCCTGCTTTTAAAGAGCATTTGTGTTTGATTCTTTTAGACCTTTTACCTGTGAAATCTTTGGTGTGGAAGGGTATCCAAGAGGAGTGTGAATCAGAAATGACGCACTCTGAATTTTCATTCATAATTAAGAATATTCTCTTTCTAGAACTGTTCCTCTTAATGCTCTACAGAGCTTTCTTTACCTGCACAAACTTTTTCAGCCTTTCATATGCAGGGTTGTGCTGAGTAGGTCCTGGGCATCACAGAGAGAAAACAGAATTTGATCTTTGTGTCAATTATAATCTCCAACAACTACAAAAGAAGCAGTGGAAAGCTTTGGGCAAGGTGGGACAATAAAATCCACCACAGCAAAGGCCAGTGTCCTCACCCTGTAGCTCTGCTCTGTCAGATGTGACAGTGTGTCTGCACCCAGCAGTACTTGCCCTTTTTCCTGCTGCTGCTCTTTCAGTTCTTTACATTCTGATGATTGTCCTGTTAATTGTTCCCTGAGATCAGATAAAAAGGGTGAGAACAAAACAGGGTGCTAAAAGCACCTATGGGTATAATACTGGGAGCTAGGGCAGTTAGCACAGAAGTGACACACAAGCTCATGTGAGCACTGAAATTTTATTTCAGGATAGTGTCTGTTGGCTTGCACAATTTGTTTTCTGATCACATTACCCAGATCCATGTGGCTTGGTATATTTTTGTTGATTTCAGTAATGCAACGAGTGAAGATCTATTTATTAAATATTTTGTTCTTCAACAATGAAGTCAAAAGCAAATTGTACTCCCAATCCAACCTTGGATGTTACCAACCTACTGATGAAATATTCAATAGTGTTTGCATTGTACTGATTTTTAGTTTTAAACTTTTAATTGCTAAACTTTTAATTGCTAAATAACTTCTTAAAAAAAATTTGAGAGTTTGAACTCCCAAACTACTGACAATTATTTCGAAGACTTTTTTTTTTTAAAGGACTATCAACTAAAACCTCTTCATTAAATACCGTAGAACACACCAGTGAAGGCCTCTTCCCTTCTATGATCATATTGAGAATACAAGCAGAATGAAGATTGATATTCTCAAAAGTGCTTGAGACAATCAAATCCCTAACTGCTATTGAATTTCAGGGGTACTCTAAGCAGTAGGGATTGGGAAAAACATGATCTATAGCTAATTATTGTGGTGCTATTGACAGCAGTTGCTCTTTAACAAATTCAGCCACGTTGGAATAAACACTGGTGTCGAGGAGACTTTGCCTCAGCAGAGTCCCACTGTACCTGTCTGTAGGAATGTCACTAATGATGAGGCAAGGTAGGAAAAGGTCTGGGTTTCAGTCATAGGGTGGTGGCTCTGTGTCCTAATAGTGGTTTTGTACCTTTCAGGTGATTTGCTCCCTTTTTGGCAGTGTAGGTTGCAGGAGTGAAGCCAATGTAATTAAGCACCTCAGTGTTGTATTTCTTACATGATCACCTGACTCTGCAGTGGCTTCAGAGCTCTGATAACTTACCAGCTTTATTTCATCACTGAGCATTCTTTCTGAAATGAAAAATACTGTTGTGTTCCTGCAAAATCTTATCAGGACAGCTTGGAAAAACTCTCACAACTGTGTTGACTCTGTGTGTTTTTTTGGCTCTGATTGCTGTATCAGGATTGATATCAGGATTTCCATGGATGAATTTATTGTTGACAGTCCCTCATAAGGCACAAAGTATGTGCCACTTAATTCTGACTGGAATTACAGTGAGAACCCTTCTAGTTGTGTATGTAGTTGAGGTTTAGTGGGCTGAACTGAGTGGTGATATTTATCAAGGGTTATGGTGTTTGCAGTACACAAGAGGCTGGAAAATCTGGTTTCTCTAAACAGGTCTGGAACTGGGGTTTCATACTGGGTACATGCATCCCATTCCATTTCTGGCACTGCAGAAAAATGCAAGGTGTGACCTCAACAAGAGAGCTGAGGGCTTGTGTCCTCTACAGAATTGTTTTGTCCTATGAATCAAATTCTATGGGATTGTGGGTTGTGCAATGCAATTATTCAATTTGTGGCATCTGTGTTCTAACATTTATGATGTTCTAGAAAGATGGAAACGTTGAAACTGCACATGCAGAAGGTCACAGTGCCAGCTGGGAGGAGGAGAAGAATGGCTTTATAGTTCTGTTTCTATGTTAATGTTTCTTCTCAGTTCTCTCCCATTTTTTTTTTCCTGGGCTGTTTTCCAAAGGTGCTGCCAAACAGAGCAGAGTCACTGAGATGGGCAATGCAGTGAGGAGAATGTGAGGAGAGAGGTGTGTCCACCATCAGCATCAGCAGTCCCTGCCTGTGGTGTGTGTTTTATTGCTTACACAGCTCCCTAGGGTCTTGGGTACAAGTCAGACTTCTTTGAACAATCAATGTCCTTTGAGACAGAATATCACAGCACTTGTCCTCCATTAGCTGTGGATTTCTCTTGTACTGAGATATTGGCTGACCTCTAACTTCATTTTCTTGATGGTTCAATTGATTTTTTTTTCTTTTTTTAGGGACTTGTATAGACCTCTTTTTGTGTCAGTTCAGAGGTCTGTGAGTATTTACCTGTTTACATCTTTGTCACTGTCTCTGAATGTCTAACTTCTTACCCTTTTGCTCCTTGATAGCCTTCACAGGCCCTACATTTTAGCAGAGACAGCCACATAAGTGTGATTTCTGCTGTTACCTCTTCTTCACTGGTTGGTGTGGGAAAGTTTAAAAATAACCTTTTAACAGCAGCATTCTTAGCATAGACTGCATGTGCTATCCACAGTGTCTCTGCTCCAGGGGGATAATGGTGAGGTATTAATGGAATGTCTCAACTGGAGTCGTTATGAAGACCAAAAAGGATTGTTATCTCAGTCTGACTTCCTGTGCAACACTCCAATGGACCCGTGCCCATCAATCTCTGCATTAAGCCAATAACTTCTCTTTGGGCTCTGACATACCTTTTCAGAAAAACACCCAGCCTTAAATTTTACACTGCCAGGGAAAGAGAGATTACTTCATTCTAAGGTACATTATTTTGACTATTATAATCTTAGGATTCACACAGCTCAGCTGGACAGTCATAGTCTGATGCCACCTTTGAGGAGACTCAGGCATGTTCTGATGTGACATGAGTAACATCAAAGTATTTGTACAACTGGTATGTGACCTTGTCCAAGGCACAGCAAACTGGCTGAACTAAATCAAAACATGAGTCATGTGCTTCTCTTTCATAGGCATTGTCTAGTCTGTACTTCGTAAGATGTTTCAGCTCATGTTTGAAGTGCAAGCTGTTAAGGCTCATGGTGGCACCTGATTTTGCAAACATCTGTTCCCCAGAAAAGTGCACAGCAGGTTCTGTGATTGCTGATGAGGGGTGGGCAGTGCCTTGGGCAAGTGCAGAGCAGCAAGAATATGTGGTGACAATTACAACCTTCTGGAAACATGAAAATGCATTTGTGTCTCATCCAAAAGAGTGCATTTCTGTAGGGAAAAAAATGGTGGCTTCCTTCAGTCTGTACTGGAATTCTTTTAAAATGGTTGATCACGTGTGGAAAAAATGTTGGTACTAATATAGATAACTAAACATCAAAGCAATTGTGATGTGGTGGCTTGAGGGTTTCAGATTAATATTGAAGTTTTTCCAAATAATATGCTATAGATTGGCTGGAAGATGACACATGACAGCAACAATCCTGTTGGTCTTTGGTGATGTGAATGTAATACCTCAACACAGCGATAGAGGTATAAAATGTCCATATATAATATCTTGTGTTTAAAGAACAGCAATGCACGTTTGATTCCAGCACAGATATACCATGTAAGCAGTGATATATTTTTCATTCCTTGTACATTATCTTTGTGACTCTGCTGTATGAGATGTACATGAATAATATATCTAAAGACTACAGAAGATACAGCACTTCTTGATAGAGAATTACACAGGAATTTTCCTTTGTATGTCTTGGATAATATATAATTTAACCATTCAGTTGATGCATGAACTTCAGGTGAGCAGGATTTGTTGAGAAGGCTGAAATTCAAGAGCAATGACTTCCACACCCCCACCCAGCCTCCACACAATGATCCATGAGTATTAGATCTTTTGGTTTAATTATGTTATAGTTTGCAGGGGGAAAATGCCCATAAGGAAACCAAATGAGGTCTGTGAGGCATCACCTTCCCTGCAGCAGGCAGTGAAGGAGGTTCTGTGCTGTGTTTGTTAAAGATGCACATGGGGGTGTGTGTGCCCACAGATGAATGTAGGTGTTTAACAGCCCACCCAAAAAACCAACTTACTGTTCTGTGTGGTGTGTGAAAAGCACAGAACAAAAATCCCCAGTGGGCTCTAAGCACAGAGCCTGAGTGTGGTGTCCCTGGGCAGTTGGTAGTGGAAACAGGAATATCACTGCACACACACTGCCCATTTTCATTTTCCTCTCTGTCAGTGGCAGCTGATGGAGAGAGTATCAGCTTCAATGGATTCTTGCCTGACCCTCTGTGGTCATTCTTATGTTAAACTGATAACCTTCTGTTCTTTCTAAATTGAACTTCTGGAAGGTCCTCTCTCAATCGCAAAGTGAGACCTTGGACAGCATTAGGGGAAGGTTTAGATCCAGAGGTGGCTTCAGAAGTCAGGTTACATGAAGCTGAGTGTTGCAGTAAACCTCTGTGATGGGCAGCCAGCACAGAACACGAGTGGTGCTAACAAGCCATGAGGGTCTGTGCCAGCATCACTCTGGCTGGGAGCTGGATTATACAGAATATAACTGGTGTCAGTCAGGCAGAAGATGGGAGGAGCAAAAGCCCAGTGACTGATCTGGTTGACATGCTAAGTGGGCTGTCTCTGGTTTAGGCAGTGAGCCTCTTGTGAAGAATTAGTGTAACTGGACAGTGCTCCCTGGGTGAATTTGGCTGGAGGATGATGGTTTTTGGCACAGGTGGAATGGCAGTGCCATGAGCCAGGTGTGCTGAGCTGTCCATCTGCAGGACTTTGATTCCTGCCAGATACTTGGCTTGGAGGAGGGTCATCAAAGCTGTGCCTCCATTTACTTCCTCTCATCTCTCCCATCTATTCTGAAGTGATTCTCTGCATGGCTTCAGAATTTCATACCTGGCTGCAAATTTTGGTTGGTGCTGCTTCAAATGTTAGTGACCATTTGCTCATCAAGTAATCCCTTTTTTTTCCTGTCTACTGAAAGAGTGCAAACTATTTCAGGTGTCTTATTTGCAAGTCCTTCCAGCAGATGCACTTTAAGTTTTAATGACAAGCAAATGCTGGGGTGGGAAGGAATGCATGAAAAATGTGTTTTGAAAGTTCTGAATTGAGTAGAAGTGGAAAACTGAAGTACCCCAGCAATACATGATGCAGAGGCAAAGAACAGCCAAGTTAAATACTTTGTAATTTCTGCCCTCACCGGAGTCTGTAGAACTGCTCCTGTGCTTCAACCTGCACATGCAGCATGAAGGTCTGTGTGACAGAGCTTTATGTAGTGGGATGAGGTTCCTTTCAGATAATTATTTATTTATTTTTCTTTTTTTCCCTCCTGTCTAAAGCCACTGTAAAGGAATGTTGCAACAAGAGCTGGTTGAGGTCTTTAGATAATTTCTCCTAGTACCCATCACTATGTTCTCAGAAATCCATTTCTAGGTCTAGTCCTGATTCTGTATGTCTTGAATCATTAATTAAAATTGAGTGGTCCCCATGTATACAAAAATGTAATAAATAAAACAAATACAGCATTTCTTTGAGTTAATTTGTTTAAATGTATCCCAGGTAACTTTAGTATTGTTTAGATCGTGTAGTTGGAAGTGTTTAAATGGTCTAATATCCTTTTATGCTACTGCACAATTTAAATGAGAAGCAAAGCCTGGGGTATTTCTCCTTTGTTTTTATTATTTTACTTGTACCTTTATGCTCCTAGAAAGTGATGGAAATGAATGCTGTACAGGCCAATGTTTAATTCAACAAAACCTTCTGTATCAGTCTTTGTGAAAGCTGCTTAAAAACATTTCTGTCAGGATTAGAGCTTGCAGTTTGTGACTTGTTTGCTTTTACAACCCTTTATATCAAGTTGCAATCATACTTTCATTTAGTATTTTATTTATTTTTGGTTCTCCTGACTCAAAAATAAACCCTAACAAAATAAGAAGTTACTCTTGTGACTCAAAATATTCCTTGTGGCTATAACCAGACTTGTTCCATAAAGTTTTATTTTTTGGGGAGTGAGAAAGGAGTGCTGATTTTTTTTAAAAAGGCTCGCTAACTTTTTTTTGAGGAAATAATTTGATTTTGCAAAATGATCATGAAGCCAAAGAGATGCCTCTTGCTGAACATACAGCAGCCAGTGAGTGATCAGCAAAATTCAGCAGGGCTGTTTAATGAGGGGTGAAGACAATACGAATGCAAATCTAGGGAACAGTTGCTTTTTCACAGTTGGCAGGCTGTGTTGCAGGTGCATTTTCTTAATGAAGGCTAATTTGTCTCATATTTTAACCTGACAATACCTGGCATTGTTAGTATATGGGCTTCCTTAAAGAGGTAAAATGAAGGTTTCCTGATGTAAGATTGGGTGTTTGATTTTGAGTCATCTCTTAGTGCTGAATATTAACTGGAGTTATTCAGCAAAGTTCCATTACTTGGATTTTTATGAGAGAAAGGGTATTTTGATTATTTTGACAAATCGGAGCAAGGCCAAATCCAGCTCTTTTCCTTGAATATAAATACTGAGAGACTGAGATGAGATGGAATAGGCTGCTGCTGATCAAGACTTACCGAGGGAGAATCAGAACCAAAAGCAGGCTCGAGTGTCATTAGCAATTAAAAGGACTTGTGGTGCTGTTCCTCTTCAGCACATGCTCTTTAATACTAAACCCCACTGTTCAGCAGAAGGAAACATCAGCTTGGCTCACAGAGTCCCTACAACTTTTCCAGTTGAGCGAGGGGAGGTCATCTGTTCTTTAAATGGGAATGTTGGAAAGGAAGGGCCTGCAGGAAGAAGGTGTCAGACTGACTCAGGCTGTGGGGATGGGCAAAACAAGCTTTCCAGACTTTCACTCAGTTGCTACTGCTGCTGCTGCCAAACAAGATGCACTTGCAGGAAGAAATACTCTGTGCTGCTGGGTGACCTACTGCCACATTAAACCCAGAGTATGAGCTACTGGCCTGGCTCAGGTTTGCTAAGATAAAGTTTGCTGCGCAACTGCAAAGAAAAAGAAAAATTACCCTGGGCGTAGGCAAAAGAAAAAGCTTTTCTGCAGTTGCTTATTAAGCATCATGTGTAAATTATCCATTGTTATCCTACTGTACCTTGTAGCCTTTTAAATCTCTCATGCCTCTTGTATCGACTTGTTTTCATCCAATATGAGCTCTCATGAATGCTGGATGCTGAAGGACTGGCTCAGAAATCAATTCCAGCCTTCTGAAATATTACCTCGATGCCAGTGACTCCTGCTTCAGGGAATCTAGCTCAATATCCTATCTTACACTCATATAGATGACTTCTTTAGCTTTCCTATTTCTGGAACATGCAAAGGGGTATTTCTGCTATTGTAAAGTAAATAACACCAAAAATCAATGTGTGAAAAGGGTCTGTGATGTCTCTGGCAATGGGCAAAGGAATTTAGAGGGTTTTTTTCCCCCTCCCTTGAGATGTGATCCCAGTGGATAATAACTGAAAGCACTATTGCCATGATATTTATACAATAAAACCACGACTTTAGTTTGGTCCTTAATAGATACTTACGGAAGAAAAAGCAGCATAATCTGGCAGTTGAGCTGAGAGTCTTGGTGAGGAGGCAACAAAAAAATTAGTGGAGATGTTAAGCTGTTTCTCATACTTCAGGCACAGCTCTTCTGGTTCAGGTTTGGTGCATCCACTGGCGTTTTCATGTTACTACACTTGCCCAGACACAGAATTGCTATTAGGATATTTCTGTGGATATATTTCTGGGGTTGTACTTAATTCACCTGACAATTTTTTTTTTCCTGACTTACTCAGAAACATTCTTGACAACGATCCCTCACTTATATCAAGAGACTGGTTTGAGCATTATTTTTGGCACTTATGGCTTCATCTACGTACTATGTGTGTGTTCCATCAGTGGGAGTTACAGTCAGCCCTACTTGAGGAATCACATGGAGAAGATGATGTACCTGCTCGTGTTTAAATTAACAACCCGAGTCCTCAATTATGCAGAAAGAACCAAGACAGTTCCTTGGCAGAGTCAGGGCTTGTATGAAAACTGAGGATAAAGAGATTTTTGATCAATTGCAGGGATTAAAGCAAAGGAAGCAGTTTATTAAGGTGGGATTTTGGAAGCATGAATTTCTTTGAAAAACAGAGGCTCTGAAATACCCACATTTTCAGAGTCAGAGTTTCTCTCCCTCCTCAAAGACTCTGTTCCTGCAGAGTCCCAATGGCCTGTGAGGCCACAAGTTGAAGACTTAAAATTATTTGAGACAGTGAGGTATGAAGATAACTTGCTTTGCAACAGGAATTATTGATCAATCCAAATTTAACTTCAAAACACAATAAAGCAGAACAGCCACAAAGCAGCAACATTTATAATGAGTTAAGGACAGTGAGTGCTTGTGGCTGTGACTGGAGCTTTGATGTGCAAGGTACCACTGGAGAGGTGAGTGTTGTCAGTGCTGTGGGTTGCAGGGGATGCAGGGGCTGGTGCTGACAATCCCAAAAGCCAAAGGGTGGACTCAGAGGGGCCCAGGGCTGACAGAAGCATGACTGGAGAGATGTACATGGTGTTTGTGTGAGGAATCAGCAGCTTTGCAAAGCTGGTTTTGTATTCCCAAGTACTGCGATAGGTTAATTTATTTCTGTCTAGTCAGGGGAATGATAGGCACAAATCTCACCTCTGACTGAAACCAAATAAAATCATTACTCCCCTACAGCATCTGGGGTGCTGACAATACTTTCAAGAGGCATATCCATCAGGAGTGTAGCTCTAAAATCAGATTAGGATGAGGTCCTGCTCAGAATGGTACTGGAATTCCAAATAGAATACAAGTACTATGCTTCTGGTTTTAAATAATTGTGTAATAACTCAGGTGATTCTTTAGGAATACTCAGTTTCACCTGGCTTTGAGAAAAGAGGTTTGTTTCATAGCCTGTGAGATTCATCTCCTACTTTTACTTTTCAGATGTAACAGTTCATTTTGATGTATCATACCAATGTTCTTGAAAAATGTTCTCTTATTCCATCATATTTTAAGAGCATATATAATAGCTGATGCTTCAGGTACTACACATAACCTTAATGTTTCATGTAATGCACTTTTAAGCTACAAACTTGCTTTTTATTTTGATTAAATTTCTGATAAACTTGCTGGTGAATAGTGATTAATTTTTTTTTTAGTAGTAAGTTTCCAGAGTTTATTTGAGGTGTGATTAATAGCAAACTAGACTGCCCTACTGCTCATAGTCTTGCTTATTTTGATTAAATGCGGAGTCAAGATTTCTCATTAAGCAAAGTTCTGTCTCTTTGAATTACAACCTGCTTAGCTGCTTTCTTCACCCCTTTTGTAGGAAGCTCGGAGGTGCTTAGTAAACAGTGAGGGTGTTATCTGTAATCAGACACCTGTCTGATTCACCCCTTTACAACTGTCTATTCCCATGGTTCCATCCCTTCTACAGAAAGCTCTAATGCTTTCATTAACCCTTTTGGGGGAGGTATGACAGTTAGATGATTACAAAAATGGGCTCTGGAAGGTTTCACAAACATTCACTTTCACATGCAAGTTATCTTTAGAAATTAGGATTAATGTGGTGGGTGCTTTAATGTTTAATAAAGTTGTCATGGTCACCATATGGATCAGCCCTGTATTAGCCTGGGTATTTTTATGAAAAATATCTTCTTAAGGAGACCCAGTACATGATATTAACCCAACTGTTCTTATTGCTGGAGGCAGAGATTTTTACATACACAAATCTAGGGTAGTTGTTCCTGCAAGTAGAATGTTTCTGCAACACTGTATTTCCAGGGCTGCTGTGGATCAGAACATATGAGATACTCAACAACCAATGCTCCTGTTTGAGTTGAAGGGCTCAGTGCTGGGTTTGGTTGTTCTGACAGTGATATTTGAACTCAAAATGACTGTTTGTTTTTTTACTGAAAGATGTTTGTTTTGAATCACGCTGGGCTGAGAGAGTTGGGGTTGTTCAGCCTGGAGAAGAAAAGGATCCAGGGAAATATTAGAGTCCCTTCCAGTACCTCAAGGGGGCTTACAGGAAGGGACTTTTCACAGGGGTATGCAGTGATAGGATGGGGGGTAATGGACTTCAACTGAGAGAGGAGGTTTAGATTAGATATTGGGAAGAAATTCTTGACTAGAAGGGTGGGGAGGCCCTGGCACAGGTTGCCCAGAGAAGCTGTGGCTGCCCCATTCCTCTGGAAGTGTCCAAGACAGCTTGGATGGGGCTTAGAGAAGCCTGACCTAGTGGAAGGTGTCTCTGCCCATGGCAGGGGGAGTAGAATGAGGTTCCTTCCAGCCCAAACCATTCTGGGATTCTATGAGCTATTGGAAAGCAGACACTCCTTTTCCTTTGGGCATATCCAGCATGGCACACAATGGGAGCTGATGTTTTGGTGGGAGAGCTCCTGACCAGCTCTTCTCAGGGGGGTGGTAGGCTCTGTCTGAGCCTGGCTACTGTTGTGTGCCTCTTGTTTGCCAGTTGAATTTACACAAGCCTGAAGACTGTTCTGGTGGAAGCTTTTCGGAGTGTGATGCTCTGCACTTTGATGCACTGCAAGAGGAAAACTGTTACACGGCTGCCCCTCACTGAATGCAGCGGGTGAGACTGAGATTGTAAATCTCCTGCATGACAAAACATAAAATCTATGTGGAAGATCTAATCTACCCTGTTCTGACTGATAAAAAAGGAGGGTCGCTGGTGGGTAGTAAATTAAGATGCACTACAAAAGTTTTACCTGGAGGTGCTAAATCATGGAACCCTATCGGGCTCCATAGGCCTGTCCCTGTTAATAACCACAGAGCAGATTATCTGCCACTGGGGTGGGGAAGAACTCAGGGGAAGGTCAGCATCTGCCAAGCCTTTCCTGTATAAATAACGGCTTCTGCAGATCCTCGTGGATTACTTTTGTCATTTCTGTGATTACACAGTTTTTCATCAGGGTATCATCCCAGTGTTGGGCAGCGTGGCAGTGTTGCCTACCTTTAACAGTAAGGCAGTGCAGATGAGTGGGCAGAGAAGGGCTGGCTTCACTAGGGGGTGGGGAGCAGGGTGTTTTTGGTTAGAGCTCCTAAATAGACAACTGAAATCACTGATCTAAATGGAGAGTTTACCCATATATCTGAGCCTTTGTGACAAAACCCATTTTTAACAATCTGCTGGGCATCCTCTGATCATTCATATATATATTTAATCTTTAACCTTGGTTGCAGAAATATGTCAAAGTGTTGGTGCCTCTGTTGCAACCAGTGTCACAAGCCAAGTGCCCGAGCCCTTGTTGTGTGTGCAAATGCACAGGTGCACACGCAACACACTGTTAATGGCTGCAAGCCTGGCCCTCAGTAGATTTTGTCTATAATTCTCCCTCTTCACTTTAAAACTGAGTTGTAGCATTTGTCCTTGCAATTGTATGGAAATCCTCCCTGCAACAGACTGTTCCCTGCTGAGCCCGGGCTGCACGCGTGAAAGGAAAGCAGGTGGTGAGCGTGCTGTGACTTGGAGGATTTAGGCAAAAGATGGATTATGTATTTCATTGAAATTTTAAGCTCTTCCTCCCTTCTCTTCTTTCAGAAGCTGAAAAGATCAGATGGATCCTAAAACTAAAATCTTAAAGCGTACAGCTGAAAATCTCTGCTTCAGATCACCAATGTGCATTGCTTTTTTTTTTTTGTATTTTACAAAGGACTTTGTTGAAACCAGAAATTCCGCTTCTGGACTGAGGAGGAAATTGGTTCTTTGTAAAACAAATAAGTGTGATGCAGGGGTTTGTTTGTTACATAAAGACCCAGTGTTTTGGGATGCAATTAGACTGTAGCAACTGAGGAAGGGTAATCCAAGCATTTTCCAAAATCTGATAGAGAAGGACCTGTGCAGAACAAAAGGGCTCTTCTGCTCACTGGTACTTTGTGACTGAAAGAAGCTTCACAGGTTAATGGTATTCAAGACCCTTCTGAGTTTGTCCCTGCTGACTGAGCTAACTCAGACCTTGATTATCAAAGTAGCTCACTATGCTGACCTAACTCTGGTCCTGCTGAAATCAGAAGGGTTTGGGGTGAGGTCAAAGCCAAGTGCCTTTTGGAAACACTGCTGGACTCTGGTGCCTCTGCCTAGCCTGTGAAAAGGGAAGAACTGTGCTGTATGAGAGGCAGGTTACTTGGAATTGTTTGTCTGGATAGCGTGTTAAAGAACACCTGAGAAGAGATGGTCTGTTCTCTTCAGCCATCAGAGCAGACTAAATATTCCAGTTTATTCCAGTATTGGTGGACATTGAAATTACCAAGGTAATTTTTACCAGTTGTTTTAATTGACTCTGCAAGCAGGAGAATAAATATTATCAGGCCTTTTGATTCATTTACCTGATGAAGCAAAGGTGTCCAGAAAGCGTGGAAAAGCTCGGCTTCATCCCATATTCTGATTCTTTCAAGCCCCAAAATGACATGAATAACCAATGGTAGACTGGGAGTGTAGAGTGAAACCCTGGGCAGGAATATTACAGTGGGGGAACCCCTGCAGCAGGGCAGTGTTCTGTGAAGTTGTGTGTGTTCATGGTGAGGAATCAGGCAGCCAACAGCTTTGTGAGGTTTTGTTGGTCTTTTTTTTTTTTTTTTTTTCTGCTGCAAATGGAGAGAAAAAGTGAGCTGCTTCCCCTGCTGATCAGTGAGGGTGAGAGATGCTGGAACTCTGCCTGGGAGGTGTCAAGGATGGAGCAGAAGGGTCATCCTCTGGGAGCTGTGGCTTGGGCCACATCCAAGCAGGCTCAATGAGACATAAACATAGTTTGTCAGGGTTCTTGTCCACAAATCTTAACTTAATTTGGGGTTGGCAACAGAGTGTACCAGCAGGAGGGTTTCACTTGGGATCAATATGAAAGGTTCAGATTGCTTTGGGGGCATCTTGCTGCAGAGGAGTTAAAAGCTGTGTCTGGAAATTCAACAAAGTTGCTTGAAATGTCCTGTGGAAAAAGAATCATAGAGAGTGATTTTTTTATATTCAAAGCAGTGCATTTGGAGTTTCAGTTTCTTGAGGCATTTCTGCCATCAATTTTTAAAAGACGAAAATAATAAAATTTCAAAATTAGAATTAGTCAATATTTCATTGCAAGTGTGCTTGCGTAGAAACGGAGGGTGAAAGCTATAAGGAGAGTGAAATTATGTCAGAATCCAATATCACCTTTTCCCCTTCTTAGCCCCCTTTGTTCTTCCATTTGTTTTGGGATGGGAAATGCCTCATGTCAGCTGCTTTTTTTGAATGAAATCAAGGGGAAAGAAATAAACACCTACAAAATATTCAGTCAGTTCCAGGTTAGGATGATCATGTCACTTCATGTTGACACCTCTCCTGAAAAACAAAAGCAGTGGAAGTGAGGCTGTCCTTGGCAGATGGATTCATCTGTGGCATCCAGCTGAATCCTGGCCTTCTATTGCCACTCCTTCCCCTGCACAATGTGGGTGTTTTGGAGCACCAGAAGAGTCAGTGCCAAGCCATGGCAGGGATTTTTCCAACACTGGCAGCTGGAGGGTTCTTGGTCTCCCTTTGGCAGCTGAGATGCTCCCCCAGGGAGGTTTGCAGGGCTGTGAAGGCTGGATGGGCTGCCCCAGGGCTGGCTGGCCAGTGTTAGCCCCCAGAGCTCTGTTTCCCTTTGCTTTCTGGGTTGAATGAACTGATATTTGTGCTATAGCTCTGTTCTGTGCCTGGTGGCACTATCACAATGAAAGATCTGTCAGCATTTTCAGGCAAAGGTGTTAATTGCAGGCACTTGCAACTCAGCAATAAAAACTTGCTTCAAGCAGGAATATGAGATACAAGTGCTTAGCAGTGGTGTTAATATTTATGCCCAATCTTTCATAATGAGGGCTTAACCATTTAAAAGAGATTTCAGCTTAACTCTCTTCTCTGACTGCACTTGGGAAGGTGATTTCCTTACTGGCCATACGGGCACCATGTATGTTTTACACTAAGGATGACAATTTGCCTACAGGGGACAGTCATTTCTGTGGCAGCTGAGAATCCAAAATTATGGATACCAGCAATTGTGGCAGTAACTAACAATTCAGTGCTAGAACTCACAGCTTTCAGCACCACAGGATGCCTCGTTGTGGTTGAGTGAGGATCCTTTGGGGGGGGGGGAAAAGCAAAAACCACCAACACATGCTACATGGAATAAACCCCTTGCTATTCCGTTTTTTAGTCCAGTGAGAGTTTGACTGAGACTTCCAACACATTTGCTTTCTTTGGGAGTTTGCCAAAGGTTTCTGTACTTATCCTTCAGTTTGCATCACATTCTCCAAGTGGTAAGGCTGATTTGGTGTCTTTTCATGTCAAAACTGTAGTATTTTATTTTTTTAAAAAAAGAAAATCTAAGTTTTTTTTCATCTCCTGCCATTTTGAAGCAAATGGCAGCAGTCAATCTTTGGGAGTCAAGGACTACTAATTGCATGGACATAATCTCAGCTGTGTTCCAGTATGGCTGTCTTGGTTTAACCCAGCAAAGGAACCCTGTGGAGGATGCCTTCTCCAGCCAAGAGTGTCTTACAAGCATAAGGAATCTTTCCTACCATGGCCATTATTTCATAGTAGTAGTAGCAGCACCTGAATTTCAAATACAGCAAAATTTGGGTGAGTTGATGTTTGGCTATTTCTTACAGTAGCAAATATGGTCCAAGCTGAGATTTATGATGCAGAGAAAGGGCTCTGCTCCCACATGGTGTTACTGAGCCACTTCCAGTCACCCAGAACCAAGGATCCTCTGGCTGATTTGGAGTGATGGTCTCTCTTGGAGCTTCCTGGGTAATGATACTGAATATAAGCTGGGAATGCTTCCAGTGGTGGCAGCAGCACTGCACAAAACTCATCACAGGATATGCTGAGTTGGAAGGGACCCTCAAGGATCAGCGAGTCCAACCCTTAGCCCTGCACAGGACCATCCCCAGGAGTCACACCCTGTGCCTCAGAGCATCACGGGTTCATCTCCTGGGAATCTGGAGGGACAACACAATTTACTCAGAAGTCAGGTGAGTCTTGGCTATGATTTTCCATCATAGTTCCAGTGTTGCTGATGAATGTGTGGGATAACCTCAGAACTGCACAGGAATGTGATTTTTGTGGTCCCGTGTCTCGTGTTAGAAAAGCAGGTCCTGCAGAGCTGCACGGGTGTGTGCTCTGTGTTCTGGCTCTGATGGGGTCACCTGCACAGACAAAGGCCTGTGGGGTGTTCAGGGTTTTTGGAGGTTGCTCTTACCTCTATGATCAACAGAGAAACTCCTACCTTTATTATGGCCTCTACCAAATCTGGGCCTGGAAAAATATCTTGCAACCCTGTCTCTTTTGATATTTTCCTGAACTGCTTGGCACATTCCTTTCTCTTTACCTTTTCCATGCAGTAAATCTTGCTCTTGCTGACAGCCCTGGTAATTGCCTTATGTAGAATGAAAATCTTCCATTCTCTTTGTTTTTATAGCATGCAGCCTTCCACAGCTAAGTTTAAAAGGACAGAAAAATTCATGGTGTTTGCAGTAAGAGCATGTTTTATGCTTCCCTGCTGCTGCAGCAAAGGGAATACTGCCCTGATATGGAGATGTCAGGGGCACAGGGCTGTATCTAAGGCAATAAATGTTTCTTTTATTTCTTATTCCTCTTTATGCTGGTTGCTATTCATTTTAAACTTTTCTTGGCATTTGCAGTAATAAAAGAGATAAAATCCTGAGGCTTTGTTCTTCTGCTCCTGAACCAAGCCTTCAAACTTCAAATGGGACTTGGGCATATTCTGCTTTCAGAGACAGCTGGGAACTCTTATAAATATATGCAAGCATTGCAACACCACTGCCTTCAGGCTGAAGGCATTATCTGTTTCTGATGAACTCCACACAGAACATGCCCAATGTGGATGAATAGAGGCCAATGTCTGAAATCACCATGTGAAAAAAATAAAATCCATCTTCCAAACCTTTGTGACACTGGCCAACCGTGGTCTTAAGGCTGCTTTGTGGGTTTTAGCCACAGCCCTCTGATGTGCAGCAGCTGAAGAATGTGCCTTTGGCTGCAGCCCCCAGCGCAGAGGATGTGCTTGCCCCCAGTGTGCCACCTGAACTGAGCTCCGTGTCCTGTCCAGCACCCAAATCCCTGCTCACACCACAGCTCTCCGTGCTGCAGCAGATGTGGGGGCAGAAGATTCAACACCAGTCACCACCTTTGTGATGATTCATTGTAAACTTGTCCTGACTTTTGCAGATCAACCTCAGAGCACCCAGGGGAAACAATGACACACGCTTGCTGCTCTCATCTGTGCGGTCTCAGGATTCCAAGGACTGCACCTTGAGCTCAGGTTGAGGAATACGTGGTGCTTGGCAGAGGTCCATGGGGTTGGAAGATAAATTCAGTTGTATGCAAGTGCCAGACAGATTTCCACAGCCTTTGATTTAATCACTGGAGTACTGACAGGAGGGTTTGGCCCAGTGCTTCCCCACTGAGCTCTGCTATTTGGGTACCAGACTGGAACAGCAAACAGCAGGTATTGTCATGTCAGGGAAAGGCCTCCCACAGCAAGTTCTGCCCTGGCACAGAGTCTGAGCAGAGAAGACATAACAGTTCCTTGCTTGACCCAAGGAAATTGTGCTTGCTGGAACATGAAAATCTGTGTTGAACTCTTGTATGTGAGAATCCCTGCACTGCTCAGGACTTGGCACATGTGAGCCCACCCTGACCTGCAGTGTAGGCACAGTGTTGAATGCTGATAGTGTGAGTGAGACCAGTGTTATGTTGTTCCTCCTCTACTATTTTATTAATTTCAACTCTTTAAATAAATATTTGTTATATAATTATGTAGCACTGATGAACGTGAGCAGCCTGGTCTAGTGGAAGGTTCTCTGCCCGTGGCAGGGGGTCAGATTCATATTTAAGGTCCCTTCCAGCCCAGACTATTCTGTGATTTTGTGATTTTTCTGTCAAAGTTTTCAAGAGACCTTCAGCCAAGATGATGCTCTATTATGTCTTGGGGAGGAAGAAGTGGAACATTCCTCTTTCTGAAGTGAGATTTCCTTTCTGTTCTGTATAAATAACCATAGAAATGCTCATCCTTTTTTCTGATTCTACACCAAAGAGGATTTATATGTGAAATAAATCTTTGTAAATCTTTGCAAGGGTGCCTAAATTATTTATGGTGGTTTTAGTTTGGTTTGCATGCCATATTGCTCTCTTCTGTTAAACACTTTATACACCACCCAGCTTTTCACATTAATCACTGCAGTATGTACTCAGTTGTCCCAGCTGAAGAGCCATCTATTACATTCCAGTAGGCGCAGCCAAATGGCCTAATTTTTCTGTTGGTTGTTTTACCCAATGGTTCATAAACCCATGGCTGTTATTACACCAGCAAGGATGCTTTGTTATATCACACTGATGCATTTGTCATCTTCGTGATTTTGCCACTTTCTTCTCTCTTTTCATAGAAGAAATCATGGTTGAAATGGGGGCTTGTTCACTGAGCTTTGCTCAGTGGGTGTGGGCCCTGTCCTGAATTTCTTTGTCTCTTTACGTGTAAATAGGTTCCTGGTATTGCAGTTTAGGCTGTTTTCCAAACCAGGTGATGACTGCTTTTTTTTGGGAGAGTGTCCAAAATCTTACAGACATTGCAACCCTTTCTCATTTTGATTGGAAAAAAAAATAACCTTGAAAGAGTCATGTCTTTTATGGTGCTGTTGCCACTGAAGTGTGGAGACTGATGGAGGTGACATCAGCTGGCTGGGATGAGCTGCACTGGAATTGGCCCCAGTCCCTAAATCTGACCCTGTCTGGCCCAAACTCTTTCCCCATGTCATTGAAATGTACAACATTTGTGCAGCTCTGTCTCTGAGTCTGATTTAGTACCTGTAAATACTGTAAACCTTGTTTGATACTTAGGTAAGTCTTTCTATGTGTCTCTAAGTGCTATGATACCCTCCCTTGCTGCACTGTGAACCACAAATGGTGCATTAATCAGTATATGCACACAAAACAAGATATACAAGGCTTTATTGTGAATGTGAACTCCTGGAGATGATTAACAGGATGAAGATGTGCAAGTGGTGAGGATTTAGAGTTGTACTTTCCTCACGTGCAGTTGACAATGTCTTTGAGTCTATTTTGATAACCTCTTGGAAGACTGAATTCATTACCTTTGTGAAACCAAACTGTTGGGCCTTAAGGATAATGCAGCTGGGAGAAGCTTGTCCCTCTTCCCAAGGATGACTGTCCTGGTGCTTCCCTTCACCTGCAACACGCAGTTCAGTCCCGATGCAGTAAAGCTCATGTTGTGTTTGGTCCCCTCTCAGCAGTGCCAGGGCTGTCTGACAACAGAGGGAATCTACAAACACCAAGTCAAATACAACTTCTGCAGGAATAGCCAAAATGATTCATGAAAAATACATGAACACAGGTGGCTGTAGCATAAGAAAGTCACGACTGTTTGCTCTCTTACAATTCTTAGGAACATGTTTTTAGCTAAGGTACCTGAACCACTTTCTAAAAAATAAGGGAGGGGGAGGCCAGGAAACCTCCTGCCTTTAGTAGAAAAGCATAACAGGAAATGTTGTTCTGCTGTAATTCATGGGGGTGTTGCTCTAATCCGTAAAGCACAGCCATGTGTTCAGATCCCAAAGGGGCATAATTATTTCATGATAACAGCTCTCCCTAGAGTGGCCTTACTGGTATTTTAAAAAGCAATTATTGTGGAGAAAACCTATATTTTTGTTGCTGACAGTTTTAAGAATATTGAAGGGGTAGTTGCAGCTGAGATAGTGGTTCACAGAGATTAATGCAGCTCTTCAGACTTCCTTCTTTCCAAGAGAGAAGGAGGTGGGGGGAAGAAGAAATTCTTTACATAAACATTTATAGAAGTATAGAAGTTTTAGCCCCTTCATGCAAACATCAGCATTTGCCAGTTCTAGAGAGGAATTATTCATATTTTTCTTTTAAGAGAGTGAATTGTGGAGTTCTTTGATCCAAATATCTACACACCAGGGCTCTCTTAGGGTTTTCCAGGTGCTCTGGGAAGCCTGTGGGAGCAGCAAGCAGAGTGTAAGTGGCATTTGCTTTGTGAGGGAGGGGTCTTGTTGAAAACATGCCTTTTGTGGGAGGTGAGCTTGCAGCTTTCTAAATAGTCCACAAATAATTGCAACACTGGAGTCTGGATTTGCACAGCATCTTCTGCAGACACTCGTCCTCAGGTGATGGCAACACCTTACAGAAAACTGGCTCAGGTCTAGGTGAGATACTACAGAAGAGTTTTACTTTGACAGGCTTTAGAAAGCACATCTCAAAGCTCAGAATTCATTGTTCTAGAAAGATTCCAGTGAAAGGATGTATATGAACATTTCCTGAAGTCGTTTTGTGTTAATTCTTCAGTGATACACCTTTCTCCAGTGCAAAGAGTGCACGTACAGAACTGTGTGAGTGAGTGGGATTCCCTTTGGCTGGGTAATCTCCACATTTCCTCTGTCCCAAAGAGGCTGGGATATAAATGCCCACAGTAGTCTTGGCTGGCTGGAGTCACTCCAAAGGAGTCCTGAAGTCTGGAAGTCTTTCACTACTAGACTAAATTGCCCCTCCAGGTGGCAGGTGGAATATGGTGTGGTGCAGCAGTTGTTTTTGTTTGTTTTTAATAACAAGCTTTAAGGCAATAACAGGCAGGCAGTATCAGCCTGATGTATTCTGATTTGATTTCAGGCATTACACAAGGGACCAGACTATTTTCACATCTCCCCCTAGAGCTCTTTAGCAACAACAGCAGCAATAATAACAATCCAGGTTATTAAAAAAAGAAAACTAAGGAGAAACCATCACATCAATTCCCTTAAGGAGCAGCACAAATCCATGGTGAAGGTGCATAGGGCTGGGCATCTTTGCTCCCAGTGTAGGAATAGTGCACATAAATAACAATTTCCAACAGTGTTGTACAATAAGCATTTCTGATGTTTGGGAGATACAGGTTTTCTTTCAGTTCAAGAAAAATATGAGGCTTTGCACCAAAAATGCCATATTCTCAATCCTTGCTTTTGTAGAAAAACTAATTTTTTGCTGTGTGTTTGATCTCTTCAGAACAAACATTGAGAGAGCTTGTGGGCTTGCAGTGAGTCAGGCTGATGCCCAGGGTGCTACCTGGAAAAGAGCAGTGAATTTGGCCATGGGGGCTTTGCCTCACCTGAAGTGCTTGGCCTGGGGGCTTGAGAAAGATCAAACAGCAACAGAAGGAAGAGCTGATGCCTTTTTAATGGAGAAGGGTCGGTGGGTTGGCAGGAGAACTGATGAACTGCCACTGCAATATGCTGTGTGTAACACCAAGGCAGTGCCATGTCTGTATTTTAGGAGGGAATGGCACAGACTTCCCTTTCTGCTGAGCGAGTCTCAGACTTGCCATCTTGTACAGCTGCAGTTAGGCCTTTCCTTTCTCTATTTCTTTTTTAATCTAAAATGATTAAAAAGAGAACCTCTAGGCTCTTTCGTTGCTGGAACTCTCAGGAGGACACAGTTTTGGATTTCCTGTGTGGTTATCAGGTGTTCGTGTGGTGCCAAAGAGAGGAGGTTATGAGAGGAGGTGAGGAGAGGGGGAGCAGTGCTGGAGGGGAGAATTGTGCAAATGTTTGGTATGAACATTTCATCAGAGCAGAAACAGCAGAAATGAAACTTCTCTCTTATCAGGTTGGAGGAGGTTGGTAGCATTGCAAAAAATATTAAGAGTGTGTGACCTTATTTTTTCCATTCAGAATCAGCTGTAGGGATAAACATAATCCTCTGAATGGACAGCCAGGTAGGAAGAGAGGGAAAACAATACAGTGGAGCCAGGTACAGAGCCATTATCTTCTAGGTTGTGGCAGACATGGAAGATTCCTCTAAGTTTTAAGCCGTCATCTGCATCCCTGATGTAGGCAGAAGATATTTTTGCAGCAGTGGTTATCATGACTAATTGCATCAATTGCAAAGTTTTTGAGTTGATTTGGCTGGGCTGATTGTCCTCAAAGTCTTTGAGGCAATAGTTAGCAAAGAGTTAACAGAAACCCTATTTTGCAGTGGATCCATGGTGGGGATGGCTGCACTGTCAGCTGAGAATTATGCTAATGGAGAGGATAGAAGAAACAAATGTGGAGTGTACACATTAGTGAGCACACTTGTTAATTGATGTTTTAACATGTGCATTGTGGTGTGATTCAAAGGCCCTAAAAGATCTCTCTGACTGCATTTCCACTGCAAGGTATTTTGCCTTCTATTAAAATGTTTTAGAAATGCAGCTTCACCTAAAATAGCCACTGTAATTTTTCAGATCGAGAGAATAAAAAAAAAAAACCAACAAACCCTCTTTGTTTCTTTCTTGGTTTAACCTTCTCCTTGTTCTTCAAAACAAGGCATTAATCAATGACAATAGAAACTGCTACTCTTAGTGCTGTCAATGTTTATAGCTTTGAGTTTAATAGCAAGGACATAAATATATACTTTTCATTACATTTTTGCTGTTATTTGCTCATCATCCACAGCATCTGATATTATCATAACTCTTTGGTTGAAGCTATTAAAGTTATGGTTTGCAGCTCACACTGGCATGAAGCAGACAGAGAGCCATAAAAGAAAAAAAATCCCCTCACAGACTGAGATTCAGCTATTAGGCAGCACCGGTTGTTTGCTCATTGTTCACATAACAGCAGCTCCAATCTTGGTGGATTGTGTTTTTAACCTTCCTTCCTTATCCTGCCCTCTCTCTCCACAGCAAAATTTCTCCCCTTTCAGCTCAAGTCGTGTTTGCCAGTGCCTGGTGCAAGGTGATGTTTGATTTGTGGTGAACCAACACAAAGAGAGTCTGTTCATTTGCTGGACAAAAGAACCAACTTGATTAGGGCTGAGAGCAGAGTGGACTTAAAGCTTTGCTTGAAACTGGCCAAGGTGGTGCCCACCCCAGTTCTGGGCTGGGATAAATCTCCCCTGGGTCACTTATTTAGGAGGACAATCTCCAGTGGAAAATCTTTGCAGAGAAACTTTTTCTTTCTCTGTATTTGGCTTTGCCTGGAAAATTTCTCCAATGGGGCCCTACCCATGAGCTTTTCATCTTCACTGGGAGAACTCCTTGCTGTCAATACTTTGGCCTGTTTACAAGTGAGTGGGTGGAAAGACAATGAACTAATAGACCCAACTCATCAATTAAAGATGGTCAATGAGCAAATACAGCCCCAGCTGAGACTTGTCAGGATAGGAATGATCTGAGATGGTGACTTCACGGGTATAAATCTTTCATCCTCTGGCAGAAGATGCCTGGCTTCCTTCAGCTATGGTTTGAAATAACTAGCAAGACATTCTAGACAAAATTCTGATCTGACTTTAGCTATGCTGATTCTTGTAGTGCTGCCAGGCTCTGATAGCCATAGTGGGAGGAATCCTCATTCACAGAGGCCTGATCAAAACTCACCTCTGAGTTTTGAACTAACTTCTAAGGACTCCCAGCTGTTTCATACTCTGTATTAGTTTAAATTTCTGTTTACACACTGTATTTCTGAATATAAATTTACAAAGAGTACCAATGCTCTTTCATCTCTCCCCCTTCAGAACTAGTCAATCAGCTGTTGGCAGAGACTTAGTTTTGCTGGGTTTTCCCAGCTTTCTGCAAATAATCCAGGCTAATCCTTAAATAGTCTAATTCTGTGTCAGAGCGTTTTAGGATTTATTTTAGTGTCTAATATTTCATGCGGCTGTGGAACAAAATAAAACATCAGTTAAAAAAAAAAGTCTTTATACAAATCTAATTGTATTTCTCCCCAAAGCAGCATCACATTTAACAGCTTTGGAACAAGTTTGATTTCTATTTCAAGTAAGGTTTATTCTTTATAAGCTGCTAAATGCTTGTAGTGGCTCAAGGAGAGGAACCAGAAGCGATTACATTTCCCTTCTCCCTTTCTCCAGTGCACTTGCTGCTTCTTCACCTGAGCCAATACCTTAAGGCTCTCTCTGACTGTGGGGTCCTTTTGTATTTGTCCTATTTGCATATGTCACCATGGTGTGATGGTTCAATCCTGGGACAAGCCCAAAATCCACATAACCCAGACTTTTCCCTCTAATTACGCCATTTAGCAGATGCTTTTGAAAAGCACTGCAAACCAGTGCTGTAGCCTGGATTAGTCCTCACAAGTTCTGGCAAGTAATAGTTTGGGAACTTCCTGAGCTGGCAGGTCTGTCTCCTCATGGAGAGTCACACTGAAGCTCCTCAGTAATGGTCATTGTTTGGGTGTAACAGCTGTTCTGCATTACTCAAGTTATTTTTATTTTTTTTATGAAAACCTTTCTCTTACATTTTCTTTTAATTTCTATTTTATGACAATTCCTGTCTCGTTGTCTTGGTAGCCCAATGACCCTCATATCAGTTTTTAACATATCACTACTGAACTCTTCTGCTACTGCCTTTCCCTGGAGTTTGTAAAATGCATACTGTGACCTCGGGAAGGTGTGAGGGTAGAGGTGGAATGTTTTGCCTTTTCTCAGAAGTGTCCTCTGAAACTTGTTAGGTTGCAACGGTGGGCAAGAATGGACACTTAATTCACCTCTGTGGAGGTCTACTTATATACCTCTCTGTCATAAGGTGAACAGTGCTCTTCCTTAAAATACTTTTCTGTTGGAAAATGCTTGTTCTTCAAAATGGGAACTTCAGGCAAAAGGTGGGGAGGTACAACTGTCTTTGCCTTTCACTCTGAAGGTTTTAAGATGCAGGAAGGACTTCCCAGCTGAAGGGAGATGGTGAGAACACCTGTGAATAGCCTGGCAAGGCTGAGATTCGGAACTCAGTGGCTGAGTTTGTTGTTGTCTCTTTCTGTCCCTTATCTTACCCTTGGCCTGTTTTCTATCCCATGGAGATGAGAGCTTTACACTGAGCAAGACCAGAGCTGGTTTTACCTGTTCTAAAGGGTCCTCAGGACAGTGGTGTGATGTAGCTGGAAAGGGGGCTCCTCCTGCTGCTGCACTTTGGTGCCCAGGTCTCCTTTTGCTGTTCTCACCCATGGTGTTGCTGCAGAATTTGTATTTCAGTACCACCCTGAGGACAATATTTACTTTGAAAGAGAATAGAAATGTCTTGGAGGAGATGAGACACCTCATTGTGTGTCCTGGCACGTGTGGTGATACCTCTGGAGGTCTGATGTGTCAGCAGTTCCCTTTTCCTTGCTCCTCTCAATACCAATCAGTCACAAAAGAGTGGAATTTTGTGGCCTGGTGAGGAGCTCACTGTGGTGATTCCCCAGTCTGGAGGTCTCTGTGTGTGAGGGCCTTTGTGTCAGTGTTTAAACAAGCACACACCCGTGGCCATGTGTGTGAGGGAGTTGGGTTGTACAGGGAGGAGCAAACAGAGAGTGACCAGGGCTCTGTGATCCTTGGCTGAATGAGACCATTACAGATGTTATATTCAGTGCCGGTGTTTTTTTAGCTGGTCACCTCCTGTCCTGGTTGAATTCCTCTTGGCATCTGACCACTGGCTGACAGTCCTGAGGATTTGCAGCAAGACCTCCCACAAGACTTCCATTCCTGAGAAAGGACAAATTTCAGATTGGCCCAAGACAAGAATCACAAACTAAAATACAGGGCCCTTGAAAGGCTTGCAGTGACTGCCTTTTGCAATGTTCTCTTCTCACTATGGGTGCTCATTTCAAACCCCATTTAGCCCTACCATATGTTGTAGCTTCACTGGGCACTAAATTGCTTTGGAGCAGTTCTACCCCTGCAGAAAAGGATAGTGCAGCTCTGCCTGGGAATGGAGCATTCCCTTTTGCTTGCAACAACCATTTATGTATCTGAAGACCACAAGAACATGAGGTCTGCCTGATGTATCAGTCTTCAAAGAGAACGGACCTACCTTACACAGGAAAGTGCTGCCTCTGTTTGTGAGTTGCTGGAGTGAAGATTCTTAATTTGGTCCAAATGGATTTAAAAATAACTTCTGGTACTTTTCCAGAAGAGTGATATGCTTGGTCACTGAACTTGCAGCTCTGAGTTATGTCGCTCTTTATTTGTAACAAATGGTTGCTGTTCCCTGCACGGATCAACCAGGAAAGTGAGAGAGCAGTGAGAGATGTTTGAGGGGTTGCTGGCGGAGTTAAAGTAAGGGGGGAATATTATGAAGTTCTTTGCTGGGGTCTGTTGCTGCTGTTTGTGGGTTGGCACACGGGTAACCTGAGTTGGAAGCAGGTCTCCTCCTCCTCCAGAGGATGAAAATTTGAACTGCATTGTTAAGGCAACCTTGCTGCCTCAGATGTTGGTGATGACTTGAGGTTTAAAGCTGTGCTGGGAATACACAAGTCCTTTGGCAAGCACTTGTTATTTAGCAGAATTACTGCGTTTTGGGCTCGTGTGCCCCTGCTGATGGCACTAATCTCCATGTTAGGAGACAAAGTACCAGCTGTGCCTGGTCCTGTTTGTACTACTTTAGCCACACGGATGTTCATCCATTTAATTTGGAAATATTTCTCTGCACTCATCAACAGCCACATGCAGGCAAGTGAAATTGCCACATTTATTCTGATTTAGTTTTGAAAACGACAGATGCTGCATTACTGTAAAACATGGTGAAAGGGTTTTCTAGCTTTGGTTTTGTTCCTCATTTGTGTGAGAGTGTTTGATATATGAGCTATTAATTCTGATGAATGAAGCTACTTTTCTTCAGCAAGGTTGGCTCCTTCTCCCACAACATCCAGTGAAGTTTCCACTGAGGGACTGCTGCTGTTTATGCTTAGACAAAGGACTTAGAAACTGTGTTGGGACTGAGGAAGGAGAACAGTTGGCACACGAGCGACTCGCAAACACAGGCAGATGTGTTATGTGCTAGTTATTACTTTCTCTTAATAATGAGACTTTTTCCCCAGCCTGAATAATTCAAAGGTACTATTCTGTTGCACGCACACCCGAAGGCGCAGAACCTTCTCCATCCTCTGGGTGCGTGGGGTTTGTGCTGCTTCCAGTGCAGGTATTTTAAGGGGATAAATACAAAACCATCTGCCAAATCTGGTGCATCAAGTGTAAGCCTTGTACACCTGCTTCTCTTCTCTTTCAGGGCTGTGGTACAAATGTTTTGCAGTATGATGCCAGCCTTGTTCCCACTCCTTGACCTCATGGACCAGCTGTGCTTGGGGTCACCAGTGGGGACAGGGACTGTGCCACTGTGCTCCTCACCAGGACCATGGGACCCAAAGGACTCTGTTCACACATGCACTGCCCTGTCCCACACCCCAAGGGCCACTTATGTCTCTTTTCAAAAACCTGAGCTCCTGCCTTTGTTTGCACTGGGAGAGCTGGTACTTAAGCAAGGTGCTTAATGAAAAATCTTGCAAGACCAGGACATGAGGCGCATGTTGTAGTGTCAGCAGAAAATGCTTGTGGAGGAGAGAGGTAGAGCCTCTCTTGAAACTATTAACCCCCTTTTTAGTGTCTGGTTCATTGTGCCTTTGGGATTTGCCTTAAAGCTGCTTTCTGTGGCACCTTATTTATTTATATTGTGTTTAGCAATCCTTGCTAATGCTGTGTTTGAGCAGTGAATGGGGCGAGAGGATCTCCAGAGTTCCCTTCCAGCCTCAATTATTCTGTAATGCAGATGCACAGAGATGCCTACAAAGACTTCTGGAAAGAATAAATGAAGCAGAACCTCTTGGCCTCATTGGAAAACACTGACACAGGAGAAAGCTCTGTGGTTGTACAGAAAGGGCCAGTCTTTGCTTACTAGAGATAGGTTTGGATGACTTTGGAATGAAATACTGAAAAAGGCTCATCAGTTCATTACTAAATGGTCATTCAGTGCTTGCCTCTGCCTTGAGCTCAGTTTTTGGAGAGCAGTTTGTGGAGCGTCTTTGAACGAGAGTTCAAATGCAGTAGAGCAGAGAGGTGTTTCTGGAATAGCTTTGTAAAGTTGGCTTTGTGCATTTTTACATTTGGAATCTGTGTTTGCTGGACCTTATGGTGTACCTGGGTCGTGTTTCTTGTCAAAGTTACTTGGATGTGACCTTACTGCTTTCACCTGGGCTTACATCTCGAGTCCTAAGGACTAGATGTTGGACGCTCACATTTATTTGGAGCAAAACAGAAATTTTACAAACCTTGGGTGCCTTCCATTTGCAGCCTTTTGATTTACTTTTATTAAACAATTATAGCTGGATTTGCCTTTTGGGGAGTCTTTGTTTATGGCATTCTGAGCTAACAAAGCCCAGCTAAGCCAAAGGATGGATTATTGAAAAATCAAAGCTAGCTCTCCTAATTGGGACAATGGAGCCTTGCCACGACACCTGGGAGGCCCACGCTCCAATATGATAAAGTATTTTCTTTGAGAGAAGGTCACCAAAAGTTCACTTTTACAGAGAGGTTCTTATTCTCAGTTAATGGGGCTCCCCGTAGCATGGTCCTGCAGTTGCTTCACATAAAAAGGATGGATTGTCAAAGAAATTACCTTTAAAGTTCCTCCCCGGCAAACTGATTTGAAAGGACAGCCCAAGTGTTCTGTCCTGGCCAGCAGAGCAGCCCATGAACCAGCCACACAAGCTGTTGTGCCTCTTTGCACTTTTGCAGCTTAGGATTTGTCAGCAGTTTGATTGGGACCCCTTGTTTCTGGGCAAGTGCCATTCTTTGGGGTTGACTTTTATAACACAATCTCCTGCCTGGGTTTTAGAGCAAGTCATTTAATCTTTTCATGCTGTGGAAATGAAGACATTTCCAGACCTTTGGGGATACAACGTGCTTCTCATATCATATGTGAGATGGGGTAGGTCCTTTTTTGGTCCTGAAGAACTAAAGACAAAATCAAAACACATAAGCAGAGCCAGACTTGGCGCTTGTTTTGTGTGTGTTATGTGTGTAATTTCCTGCACATGTAACTGATCCCCAGTCGTAGCTGGGCCCAGGCCCAACTGTAGAAGACTGTGGGGATTATTCTTTCTGATCCCTTTCTGACTTAGCTGACTCATTTTTCCCAGAGAGGGGAGAGATGGGAGTAGGGTGAGAGAAGTGTGTGACTTAAAATCAACATCATCTGCTGGCAGAAATAGGTATGGGCTGTTTGGGCTTGCTTTAATTTGATTATTCATAGAAGTGCTTGAAGAAAATTTTATAGAAATTAAATTATCCTTTTAAAATTACTTCAATTTTGCATAGAAGGAAAAAGTAGGAATATCAGCCCAAATGTTAATCTGGGCTTTGGCTCCAGTGGAGCTACACTGTTTTTTTTTATGCTATTGGCATTACACTTTTGCAAATTAGAACACTAATTGGAGCATTGTTACTAAGTCATTATTTTAATTATTAATTGATTAGATTAAATCTCCTCTAAGAAACATTGTGTCTCAGAAGATGACACAGTTTTTCATAGGAAAATGGTAGAACTTTGTTCCCATTTCAAACTTGCTCAGTAAAAAGTATTGCAAGTACGCTCTTGGATCCATGATCTTGATGTACTAATTTAGGCAATGGAACTCAGATGAAGCTTTAATTCCCAATATTTAAATCTGATAGACTGAATCCAGTAGAACAGATGTGGCTTTTTAATTAATTTGGGGGGGTGTTTCTACCTAGTTTTTAGAGTAGATAGTTGCATTTTTTATGCTATAGAAGTGAGGATGTTTCTAATGTTTTGGATGTTTAAGGATTCCAGCAAGAAGGTTTGGGACCCAGCTGAGAGTAGGAGTTGACCCAAGAACACTCTGAGCAGTGCATAATAAATGTGAATCTGCTTCATGGTCAGGCATGCAACAGCTGCAGAGTTCATTTTGCAGCATGAGCTTGGACACAGATCTCCTGGAGCTTCTGGAGGAGGGCACAGGTTGAGGTGGCAGTGCATTAGCAGGGCTGCAGGATGATTTTTAAAAAAGCAGTGACCTGACCATTAGAAGGTATCTGGGAAGTGTGGTTAGCAGTAGAAAATCAAGTTGTGCTCTGATGTGCAAAGCTGGGATGGCCCTTCCTTTTATATGCTTCACTAATACTGTTGAGGATAATTAAGTATGTAAGTTAATAGACCATTTTCAACTCCTCTGGGACTGCTTGGAGTCTTTCAGATCACGTAAGTGGGCTCTGTGGCAGGCCTGTGTATTAAAGCCCTCATGCCTGAGTGTGAAATCAGCCCAGCCAGCCTTTATATGTGACCCCCCTTAGTTTTTTCACTCTGGTCCCCCCACTACCATTAGTTTTTCCAGTGGCCAGTTTTGTGTTTCTGATGCCATAAACTGGGAGTGAGAAGATTTCCCCACAGGAACCCCTGAGTCTGGTGCTACTTTATGACATGACAGAGACCTGGAGAAAAGGGGTGTTAATTCTGCATGTTTGCATTCGAACAGTGAACACATCTCCATAAACCCCGTGTGGCTGAGGTGCTGCACTCGTGCAGAAACCACCCCTCTTCCAGCTGAACTCTGGCTGGGAGCTCACAGAAGCTGTTCTGATGAAACCCCAAGCACAATCTTTGGTATTTTGTCACATTAAACAATTTACATTCAATAAACCCAGGGGCCTTGGGATGGATGTACAGCATCTGCTGTGTCAGTCTCTGCCTCACTTTTGTTTTTTTGAGTTTTCTAATTAGTTTATATTCTAATAAATCCTTAATACAACAACTTCTTTAAAACAATTGAAAATAAAACAAAGAGAGGAATTTAAATTGCTTATGGCTTGCTTTGTATGGCTTGCAGGCATTTGAGCAATTTTGCTTACAAGTATCCGGTAACCTATTTCCAAAGGCCACTAGCAGATAATTATATTTGGTTAATTTACATACTTTCAGTTTATAATCCTAATTAGTTCTCCAACCAGCAGTCCCTAGGCAATATGTAGTCTTACCTCATTTTATTTGCCATCCCTACTGTGCAAGTTCTCTTAATTTACAAAGAAATGCTGTTAGGTTTGGTTCAGGGCTTTCCCATTTCAGAGCACATCCAACCCGGGTGATTCCATGCCGATTTAGACCCTATTTGCAAATAAGTATTTTACATTTTTATGGATTTTACATCTGGGAGACATTCTGCAATTTAGGGAAGCTGACCCCGGTTTGACACAGAGCCTGTTTGTATCGCAGAGAATCAGGTCAAATTCTGCACCAACCTGTACCCAGAGTGTCCCACTGTCATCTCTGGCCTGATGAAGGGAAATGTGTAGGCAAAGGATGGGGACTGAAGTTTTGGTCTGTGAACAGGAGCAGGATGGGTGTGGGACAGCAGGAATGACTAATGGCTGTGTGAGAGTTCTGGGGAGCTGCTCACAGGCACTGCTCAAACCTCTCAGGCTGCTTGGCAGCTGCTTGTTCCCCTTTTGTGTATTTAGGATCTCTCTCTGTTTACTTATTATTCTGGGATCAGTTCTCACCCAAGCTTGAGATTGTGCCCAGTAAAGTGACTGAGGAGGAAGGGAAAAGGAAGAGGATGGAGATGAAGATTTATCCTTTCAGGTGACACTCTCTTTAGCTCCCATCAGGTTAAAATGAACTTCAAAGAACACGTGGAATGGAAGGAACACATCTCCCAGAGCTGATCCCTGCAGGAGTCTGAGTATCTGGGGCTGAAGCTGGGTTTCCAGCTGGGAAAACCCAACACACTGTCCCAGAGCTGGATGGTGCCCCAGGACCCCACACCCAGGTGTGAGGAGGTTCTGCTGCTCTGCAGGGCTGTGTGGCACTGGTGGGTGGTGTGTGGGTTTGGGTACAGCCTGTAGTACCCCAGGAGACACAATCTCCACTGTTCCCTGGAGATTTCTTGCCTGAGATGTCCTGTGGACAACTGAAACAATTTCAGTGTTACCTTTTAAGCACTCGGGGATGGACTGCAATGTCATTTCTAGAAAGCTGTTGGATGAAATATTTCCTCTTAGGAAATATCCAAGGCTGCTTTCTAGTCAGATTCACTGCACTGAAATGAGGCCAGGTTTGTACTAAACACTATGGTCATTTCCAATGTATTCGTGCAGGTAGTAAAAAGACCCCAAATCTCCCTTTTCAACACCACATTAAGCACTTCTATAGGGCAAATGAAAAGTCTGATGATAAATGAAAAAGGAAAATCTGCAATTTGCAAAGCTTTTCTTCAGATTTCCAGGATAACTGATGGATTCTGCGAACTGATGCTAATTAATAATCATAGTGCTGGAAGATAGAGGTGATTTTTAACTGTCCAAAAATAGCAACAACTGTTTAGGGAGGAAAAACCTCAAAAGGTGTGAGAGTAATTCTTGGCCAATACTTTTATTTCAACATCTTAAAGAATGTAAATTTTATACTGTTGATGCTTTGATGTAACTTCTGCACATCACACTTGAATTCCCAAATACATTTCTGCTGTTACACACATTTATGTAACTGGTGCCATTAACTGTGAGGTTAATCCAAAGGAGCCTATTTTTATGAGAAACACCTTGATGATAATTCCTTAATAGAACAGTTCAAATCTTACTCCAGTATTTAGAGTAGATTTAGTATTTAAACCATCTAGACTAAAGATGGTTTAACTGTTCTTTCATGCCTGCTTTAAGGATTTTTATTCCACACTAATCAGAGCTCTGCCTGTGCTGCTGAGTCTGTGTGCTTTAGTATTTTGCTGTGGCTCTCATGCCTGCAGTTGGGATGAACAGAACACGAACTCAGAGAAAAGCAGATCTGAGATAGAAAATGTCTTACATTGAAAGCAGTGTGTGTGCAAATCCTGTATTCTTCCCACTGTACCACTTGTGATGATAATGGCTGGTGTATGTCAGGTGAAATCCCGGCTCTAACAAAGTCAATACAAAAATCTTTCACAGGCTACAGTAGGACAAGCACTTTATCCCAGAGGAAAATAAAAGAGTTTGAAGATAAATTTGCAGAGGCTTATTGACATGAGTGCCAGATTACGTGGGCTGAAAGTGCTTTTTCGGGTATGTAGAAGTTTACTGTGGAGTGTGGCAGACACACATTCAATGGCAATTCAGTGCTAGCCCACAGAGGGAAGGGAAAAACCCCTGAACAAATCTGTTGTTTCCTTGTTGGCGACAGACAGAACAGGCACCAAGAAGCTGTTAATCTCTCCCTTTCCAACTTTTTACTTCTATCAGCAAGATTTTAATTTTTGCTTTGTATAGTTATGACAGAAGAGTCCAGAACAAAAACTTAGAAGGCTTTGGAAGCAAGTTTTCAAGGGAAAAGGGGATGGGGAATCTTGAAGGTATTAATGAGTCTACATCACCTGATCCAGCATGACATTCCAATTTATATCTGAATTCTTAATCAGAAAAAGAAAAAAAGAAAAGAAGTGTGATACCTTTGACATCACTTTGTCTTTTTTCACCATCTCTTTTAATTTGCATGTTTATTTGCTATAACTTATATATGCTTTAAATTATGCTTTGTCTGTTTTTAATGCACACCCACACCAAAGTCTGTAGGTGGGTCTTATATACTGCTAACCAACCACAAACCACAGCAAATCAGGAGAGTAGAAGTCCTATTTCTTTCTTACAGTTCATCTGAAATACCTTGTGAGTTGAAGATAAGCACTGCTTGGTTCTGCTCTTGGTGGTCCTTGTACTTCTTCCTTGCCTCTTCCCTCCATCTCTCCTTCCCTCAAGAAAACCTTAATCCAAATTTCCCCCCAAAGTCAGGATGCTGATTATTCCCTCAGGTTTGGCTCCACTGGGTGTCCAGGCATTTCTGCAGCATGGGAGCTACATTGAGAAAGAATATTCTTGGTGGTGAAACCAAAAGGGAACAAAAAGAATTTAAAATAGTTTGAAATATAAAACAATAATTTATTTTACTTCATTTTACTTGTTAACGTTTGTAGCTAATGATGATTTCATGAAACTGCTTTTATAATTCAATACATTCAAATCTATAAAGCAAACTGTTACTACCATGGGCTTTTCAAATTCCACAAACTGTCGTATATAAACAAATTAGCTGTACATGCACATTTCTTCAATAGGTTGCAACATTTGCAAACATGCTTTAAAATCCTTTAAAGCTGCAGTATAGCGTACTTTGCCTCAGGCTTTTCAGATGAAACCTATATGCTTTCTTCAGAAACCTTAAAAAGAAAAATGTTTAAATGTTGAGCATAACTCTAAAAACTGCTGTTTGATAAATGTTAAATATTACAACAGAATGACTCTGAGTTTAGACCTTGAGCTAAGTATTGATAAACAACACTCTGTGTAGAAGTGAACAACAGCAAAATAATATCACAAAATATGGTTTCACAAAAAAAAAAATACATAAGTGCAGTTGCTCTTGTGGGTTTCTTGCATTTTTTTTTTAGGTAAAGAAAAGCACGGGTACCTTTTAATATGAATATAGTTTAAGCAAATTACCTGTGTAAGTATGGTTAATACATTTCTGATATTTAAACACTTCATGTAAAAGGTAACAAGTAAAAAAGTACAATCAGTATTCCAAAAAGCACTGCTAATATTGCCTTTGAAGGAGATGGGCAAGCTTCCTCTCCACTTTATAATGGAGATCCTGGCACCCACAGTTGCAGAGTTCAGTATTTGAACTATAAACTGGTGACTGTATCTTATATACAAAAATCTTGCCACATTGAACGAGGCATTGATTCCTACCCCAATGGTAGTGTTTTATGTACATAATTTAGCACTGGTGATTATACAGTAGTCACTGACAGGAAGGAATTGTACACCCGTGTGCCGTCCGGTGACTTTGTTCCGTGGGTTAGCAGTTCTTGGATTGTCATCCAATTGTCAAATATTTTTTTATTCCTCTTCTTCATCATTTTTTTGTGGCTCAGTTCAATGATGTTCATCTCTTTCTTTTCTTCCGCACCTTGCTGCTCCTTTAAGCACTCTAACCTGCTCTGCATCATAAACTCGCGCCTCCTCCTCTGCTCCTTCGCCTTCACCAAATGCTGCTTCCTCTCTTCCTTGCTCCAGTAACGGCCCATCTTCATCTCACTTATGGCATCATCATCGGTGGTCATCCCACTGCGCTCCTCCTTGATCTTTATGGCACGTTCCCTCAGCAGCCTGTCCCTGACCGGCCTCTTGGTGATGTACCGGGTCCCGTCGCTTCTGACCTTGACTTTCCACTCCATCCTCGGCTCGCTCTGGCCCGAGCTGAAGTCTTTGCACATACTCACCAGGCTCATCTGGCTCTGGGCGTACTCCACGGCGGATTTCTGCTGGATCAGCTGCATGTAGCTCTGATAGTGCTGGGCGTGGGCAGGGATATGAGCGTGTTTGTACGGAGAGTGGTGATACGGGGACGTGTAGGAGCCAGAAGGCTTCTGACCGTGCGTAGGGCTTTTGCTTCCATCACCGGCTTTTCTCTCCTTGCTCTCCAGCTGCTTGCCAAGGTCGGGATCTTTAGCGGAGGCGTGGCATTTACCAGCGCTGGATTCATGGCTTTCCGAGCCGGCAAACAAATTCTTTTGGGAGGCATTATGTGCCGCTGCCCCCTCGTTACCTTGACAGTTAATGCCTTCCGCAGTTCTGCGCAGGGAGTTGTCGGGGGAGATCTCCAGCGTGAGGGGCGTGCTCCGGCAGCTCTCCCCGGTGTTGTAGGCGCTCGAGCTGTCCTTGTCAGACTTCTCCGGGAGCTCCGTGATGTCCGAGAGCTCGTGCCTGCGCACGTCGATGCTCGTGTTGTAGTTGCGGAAGCCGCTGTTGTGCAGCATCCAGGGCTCCCGGTACTGATCCTTCAGCTGCTGCATCTTGTGAGCCCTCACGATGTTCAGGCACTCCAGCTCGATGTTGCGCAGCTCCTCGTTCAGCATCTCCAGCTCCCTGTCCACGCTCTCCTGGTCGCTTTTGCTCATGTCCAGGGTGCTGTTGTGGTAGTACAGGCTGTAAGGGTTGGCAGACTTCACCTGGCACTTCAGCTCCAGCAGCTCGCGGAACCGCTCGCACTCGTCCACGGGGATGCCGAGGAAGTCGACGTCTGTGCAGTCGGCCGAGATAAACGACTCGTTGCTGAACTGCATATCACCGCTCCCCAGGGTGTCGTGGCTGTAGGTCAGCTTCTTCTGGCTGCCCAGGGTGTTGGAGGACGTGGTGTGATCGTCCCCGTTGTTCTCCTGCTCGGAGCTCTCGTCGTTGCGGGTGCTGTCGTCCGTGCGCCCCACGCCGCTGTCCTTCTCGTGCTGGTTGGATAAAATAGTGGCTGTGTCCGTGGTACCTCCGTCCTCCTCATGCTTCTTCTAACAACAAAGCAGAAAGAGGAATTACTGCAAGGACACAAAATATTTCAGGGTGTTTATTTTTTAATTGTTTTCTTAATCTGTCGCTTTTTATAGTTTTTGCATCTTTATCTGGCATGGAAGGAATATTATTAAAAACTCATAGAAATGGTGACCAAGCCCACAGCCTGCTGTGGATGCCCCTTTCAGAAGAACCTGAGGTCTGTGTTTCAGTTATGTAGCAATGATGGTAGAACACAAATTTTTAAATGTTTCTTCTCCCACTTAATTGTACAACAATATCCAGTTCCACAGCAGTGCCAAATTGAGAGCATGTCTCTTCACAAAATGTGGATGCCACAGAGGATGCAGAGTTTTAGAAAGCTTTAGAAAAAACTCTAGACAAAAATTGAAAAACTGTTCAAGAACTGCTGTGATCATGGCACAACAATGGGAAATACAGGCCCAAATCTGTGGCCCTGCACAAACTTTGCTATGTAAAACCTTTTTCTTTGCCTTTCTCCCCTCATGTAGATCTTACTTCAGTAATTTGCCTGAGTTCTCCATTTGGATTTTCAGGTTTTGGGAGGCAGTCTGTTCTCAGTCTGCATGCATATCAAATAGGAAATTCTAAACCCCAGCTCTCTGCCTGCTCTATCCACCATACACCCAGTACTTCTCTCAGTGACCACAGTGAGAACAGTGGATTTCTAAGAACTGTGACTGTCTTTTGTAAGGGGTAAAGCACAAAAGGTAACATTTTAAAACATTTTGCTCCCTGAGATGAAGTCGTGGACAGTCATGTAATATTCTGATTTTACATGAAGTCCTTTTGCCTTGATCTTGACTCAGTGTCACTTGAGACACGCTGAGTGTATTCAGCCAAGCTCAGTATTGGAATATTGAGTGCAGTGGGAAGTTTGACAGCACTGCACACCAGAAGGGCAGTACCTGCTGAAGCATGCTGGCAGTAAATTGCATTGCCTGGTGGTGCTGTTCCTCTAACATGTCCATGTGCAAGTCATCCAGAAAATCATTTCTGTCATCATCCATCCATCCTTCATCCAGCTATGTGAAAAGAGAGGGAAAAAACAAACCAATTGTTGTCAAAAGAATGAAGACTGACATAAATTAGATTTTTCTTTGTGGAAAGTGACTGGGAAATCTCAGGAGATTCCTTCCTGTGACAGTGCTGCCGTGTCCTGGGAAAGAACACACGTGTCCCTGTGCTAAGTGTGGGTATTGACTGTCCTACCTCCCCTCACAGCTGCCTCCATCTCCAACAGCATGGTTTTATCCTCAGTAGCCCTTTACACGTGAAAAAACTCCAGCCTCTTCATCCATGGAAATACTTTTAAGAGTTGGGGCTGTTTTGGTTTTTGCACAACTTGATTAGGATATATAAAACCACACTGAGCCCAAAGCTTGAACTCACCACTTGTGAGGCAGCATCAAGGGCCAGAGGGAAAATCTGGCTGGGGTCTGTAGGACTTTTTTACTCCCATCCCCAATTATCTCTATGGGAGAGATCAGAAACTTCCAGGCTAACAGGATAGTGATGATCCTGACCCTGTGTCTCCAGGTGCACTGGCAAGGGTTGCTCCCACAGCACCAGGAGCAGAGACAGATCAAACAATAATGCTCCTGGCTGTTTGTTCAGCACCTTTGTTGTGCTAATCCCTGCTCTACAAAGGGATCTGGTTCAACCTTTTATTACAGCTGAGGAGGCTTCTTGACAGTGTTCAACTGCTTTAAGAGATGGTGTATGCAGGGCTAAATAATAGGTGTTTTAATGAATGAATAATCAATGGCTATAGGAGTTAGAGTTCTGTATGTTCTTCAAAACTGTGGCTTAAAACCATCCATAATACCTTGCACTGATGTTTGTAATAGCATTGCAGCACATATAAATCACTAAATGTCTTAGAAATTGAACTTTAATATAAAATATATGTATATAAGTACCACAACTGCTGAATTCCATTATTTTAGACCATACATAAGTCCAGTCAAACTGGTCATATATATACTATAATATGGTTTTAGACAGATTGGCCGATTTAGGTAGGTCAGAATTCTTTGAAAGAACTGCTTTCTACAAAATAGCAACTGTTTTAATTAAGACTCAAGTAGAGGGTTTTTTTGTTGTTGCTACAGTACCTGAATTTCTGGTCTTGCCACAAGTAAGGAGATATTCTTGCTCTCCTCACTGCTCAGAAGTGCCACAGCTTCCTCTCGGTTCTGCACCTCTATGCCGTTGATCTTTGAAGGAAAAGAGCAACACCATGAGATATTCTCCCAGGGACACTTGAGTGCTGCTGGGATGAGCTCGGCAGAACTGCCGGGATCCAGACAGACCCCGGTGCCCACGTGCACATCTCCAGCCTCGTGCAGACAAGTGTAGGGCAAGAGTGTTGGGTAGGACACGAGATGCTGTTCCATCCCTCTGCCTGGCACGTGCAGAGCCTTGTTACTGAGGGCAGGAACTGGATTATCCCATGTCAGCAGGCCTGGAACCCTCCCCACACGTACCTGAATAATGCGATCCCCCTCCCGGAGCCGCCCGTCCTTGGCAGCGATGCTGTTGGGATCGATCTACAAAACAAGGGAACTGTGAGTGCTCTGGAGGTTTGGGAGCTCAGGATTTGCTTCCCCAGTGTTGGTAACATGACTGATGGTGTAACCAGTGTGCCTGTCATTGCTGCTCCACCCGTGCTTGTCACATCTGCCCCAGTGACTACAGGACTTCTCTCTGCTCGTGTCAAAGTGAAATGCAAATTAAAATGATCAAGTGAACCCCAAAACATTTCTGAGCATCCTGAGCCGCATCTTCAGGGAATGTAGGTTTATCATGTTTGCCTGGTATCAAGGTAACTCAAATTTTAACACTTTGCTTCACAGAGTGCTCTGATTAGAACCAGTTTTGCATACAGAACAGAAGGGATTATTTGCTAAGTGGGCCATTTTAATGGAAGATTTTAGATTTAGTTATGAGTTTCTTTCCTCAAACTGCTGCTATTAATTTTGTTAGCTATCTGCATGATAAAAAGTTGATGTACAAAATGCTACTTATTTTGTGGAAGGGAGCAAAGAGAGACAAATGGACCTCAAATATTTGCAAATGAGAATGTGTGGATTTTTTTTTTTAATAATTTGTACTGATTCCAGAATAATTAAGAACAAAAATTAATAGGGGGAATATATTAAAAATACTTTGAAGGCATTATCTGGAATTGAATGCTGAGACTGTGTTGGGGGAAAATGAACACTAAATGTTAATATAACCAAGTTTGACTTCAGTGGGTGCAGGACTTTGGAGAAAAGGAAAACAATTAGATTTCTTCATATTACTGCACTCTGGCTGTTTTTTCTAACATGGTAAAACCAGAAGACAAATGCCTTAAATGCCCAAGAATCAAGTTTAAAAGACAAATTGTATCTTATGGAAATCAGCTCAATCTTACCTCACTCACATAAATCCCCATGTCATCTTCATCATCGGTCCTGTAACAGACAGTGAGGCCAAGCTTGTCCTGGCTGTTCACTCTGTGTAAATCGACTTCCTGGGGTTTAAAAAAAGAGAGACAAAGGAAAATACACTGTCAGTGAGACACCGGTGACTGATGGAAGCAATTTTTCAAATACAATGAAAATATTTTGCTTAAGTGATATAGTGGATCTCTTTTCATTTCACTTGTAGACGAGGTTAACTTACTGAGCAAAACGCGATTATATGCAGACAATCAATATCTGGGGTGTTTTTGACCCTTCAATCAATACGAAGTCATTTTGAAAATAGACCTTTTATTGATCTTAAGGAAGAAAAATTACCTATATTTCATGTCATGGTAAGACTTCAAAGGCTAAAATACTTATAAAGCATGATTTCAATATTTGTCACAGCTGATACATATTTCCTTATAAGCAGGGAAATTATCTGGCTTTTCAGAGAAAAATATAATGCTCTATTACCTTAAACTGTATAATTTTCATAAGATGATCTAATAAGTTTCTCAGAAGTGTGACTGAAGATCAATATATTCTCAGCAAAGCATTTGGTATTGGTAATAGAAATATAATAAGCACTTCAGTATCTTTCAAGGGTTCAGTTTCAGCAGGTCATGGTGGTCTTCTCAGTCTTGGAGATATTTAAGCATCTTAAAAATACATGTTCTTCCTCTATGTTTCTTTTGCCAGGAAGAATTCCTGACAGCTGTGGGGATGAAGGGAAAAAGCGGGACCAAGCAAAAGAGACCGAGGAAGGGGAGGACCGAGGGCTGTCCCAGCCCCAGGACAGACCCTCCACCACGTGTTTGTGCTTGGACCCATTGCTCCAGTGGAAAAGTCCTGATAACACAACTCTTTATCTCTGCACATCTCTGTTGCGACCCACGCTGTGCCATTTGGAAGGGGCAAGACAATAAAACGAGCTGATGTGAATAATTTATCGGCGCGTCTGGATGACAGCTGCCAAGATCAGCAATCTCGTGTTATTTACTTGTCAACATGTGTAATTTCTCTCTTTTTTTTTTTTCCCCCTCTCCTAAAGAAAGGTAGCTGTAAATGTCAGTGACATTTCAGCTGGTATTTAAGTGGTTTCAATCAATAGTATCCATGGTGAACTGCTGCGCTTTTTCTCCCTCTTTTGTTACTTAAAGGTTTGAACACAATGCTTTAATAGAGGGTTTTTTTTCAGATTTCTAAAGCTTTCTAGAGAGGAGATGGAGATTCTTCAGAAGAAAAGATGAGATCAAGTGGATTCAATTCTGATCTCAGCTGATCCTTGGGAATGCCACTGCAGCCAAGGTGTTTATCCTGCACTTAATCATGGGGTGAACTGGGGATGAGGTGGGAGTTTGTGAATTGGGCCTGATTCAGGTCTAGAATGATTCTCATGTTCCCTGCATACTTAACAAAAGTATTTCATGTCTTCAGAAATGTTTTTACGTACTTTACGGATTTGAAAACGTGATAATGAAATGGTGGCAAGAAACTAGTGCTGCTCATTCTACTGCTTGTCATACTGGCAGTGAAAAAAAAATATATATAATGTTAACATTCCCCCCAAAACAAACAGAAAAATATAGTGATTTTGGCCATTATTTAAATAGATCCTGTGTAACCATAAACACTTGCCAGCACCTTTAGGAGCTGAAGGAAAACAGGGAGGAGGCTGTTTCATTTACCTGCCACCTATTTTGACTAAACAATAGGTGTTTTTCCAACAGTGTACAACTATAAAGGGCATCATAATTAAAAATGAAGTATGGATCTGCATTTAAAATGTACCCTCCGAGATACCACCTGTGATATACTGGAAGGTAATAAATCATCTGGTAAATTAAATAATATATATTTTAAAAGGAAAAAAGATAGTTGTTTAAAAACACACAAATAAAGAACAAAAAAAGCTAGAGTAAACAAAATATTTATAGAGCAGGTGTTTAGAACCTGAATTTTTATGAGTAATTAGTTGACAGACTTACTCTTGGGTACAATCCCTCTAGTCCTTGATAGGAATAGAGTAAGTGGGTTTGATGCTACCCAAACATGATAATTTTACGAATTCAAAGAAAGGAACAGCTGCTTTCTATGGGTCTTTGTGCCAGTGAAGTTTTAATGCAATCATAAAGGTTTGAAATATTTGAGAGATAAAAGTGTGCAATTCCAGTTGGAGTTGAAGAATCAACACCAGGGTCTTCAAAGTAAAGGTTTTTTTTCCATATTCCGAGGTGAGTCTGTATAATGCAGAGATACATGAAAAGGGGAAAACAGAAAACTGGCACCTACAAATACAGGTTTTATGGCAGCTTGTGTAACTGCACCACGAAATAATTAAACAAGAGGAATTAATGTGGGCCTAGAGAACTTCGAAGGTGTGAGCTGATGTGTTTGTAACACCACAGGACTTGCCAGTTCTGACTGTTCTGTCTCAAGGGCTGCATTTCTGGGCAGCCCAGGGGCCTGATCCTGCCAGCCCACAATGGTTCTGTGCTCCTGCTGCTGGACTGCTTCCAGAGCCTCTGCCAGGCACCGGATTAGTCTGGAGATGAAAGTGTATTTAGTGCTCAGCCAGGGGCTCAGATACTATTGAAATGAACTGTATAAACCCCTCAGCCACCAGCCCTGCAGAAGGGAGACACTGAGGTTGTTCAACACCTGGTCTGGATCTGCAGAAACCAGCTGGAGGCAATGGTGGAACCCACAGAGTGTGGGAATGTCAGGGCTGTGTTAATGTGATAAATGTAAGAATTTCATCTATGACAATTTTTACGCTCAGAGATGATTCAACTCTGCTTCTTCAGATCAGGTAAAAGTGACATTTTGAGAGACGTTCCAGAGAAGGATTTGGATGCTCTTTCAAAATAGTCTGTGCAAGAGAACTGTCTGAAAGGTTATTGGCTCCACATCAAATGTAGAGCCAAGGAGGGCTCAAAGAGCTGGTTGCTGAAATCCATATGGCATTTGCACGAAGACAAGATGAAATGAACCTGCCCTATGACATTATACCTGCAAGTACTCATAATAATGAATTAGGAGCAACTGATAATAGTAAATTAACCTCTATAAGCTCAGAAGATCCTTCATTTGCAAAGGATTATTGAATTATTATACTGCTGATTTAGAATTATGGCCTGCCTGCAAATTTATAAAAATCAAAGTCCTTTCTCTAACAAGACAGAAATGAGCAGTAGAAATCTGAAATGAGAGGACAGAGATGGGTAAGAAAAGTTCAAACACTGACAAAGCCTTATCCACAGCTTGCAGGGTAAGTACTCTGTCCCTTCCCTCTCTCTGTGAAATGTGGTAGGATTTTTTTCTGTGCTGACCTCTGACATACCTGACCAGCAGGACCCACTTTTCTGCTATTCCATTAATAGGTTTCACACAGAAAAGAATGTCAGGGAAATAAAGAACTATTTCCTTTTATACTGTGTGAGGCCTCATCACCACTTTTTAGCAACTGACCCTGGTACAGCAGGAGGAAAAATCTTGTTCTTGCTGTCTTGAACCTAAGAAAGGGATCTTTACACTTGTATTTTCACATAAATATGCTTTTCATCATGGGCAAAAAGCAAAAACCCCACTCTTCTGCTCTTCAGAGGAGAAAATTTTATAAACCACATTTTCTTTCCAAAATTCTTTGTCCTAGAGAAGAAGCAAAAATCTCTCTGGAGATTTCTGTGCCCACTCAGCTCTATGATGGTCATTCTCTGACAGACCACAGAGACTGGACCAGCTTTAGTCATCAGTGGTGCTGGGAAAGGCTAAAGAAAAGTGTTTCTCACCCTGATGAAAAGATGCTTGGGATAGTAGGATAACTTGAAGGATGCCCAGGCTCTCTGCCAAGCAGATGGGCAGTGGTCCATGATTTAGACCTTTCTCATGCAGTATGAGATGTTAAGGCCAGGTTTAAGCCCTCCAGAGAACTAAGGAAGGACAGCCTTTCAGTACTGGCTTGTGAGCAAGCTGAAATGTTTCACCACTTTTGCATTTGTTCCAAACAAAGAACATACAAATATTTGCCTTAGAAAGTACAGCTGTGAAGCTTTTTAAACCTTTACATATTCAATCAGTGCCTGAAGCAGGCCTGGGCTGCAGTCCTTTGTATTCAGAGACACAGCAATGCCTTGAGAAGCTCCCGATCTGTGCAACTCCCTGCAGAGAGGGAGTTTTCATAGAGAAAAAAATGTATTCACATAAAAGATGCTTTGAAATGCTTTACAACCAGGATGGAATAAAAATTGCAGAGTGCCTGTGATGGAGCCTACCAATTCCCACGTTCAGACAGTTACCTCCTCCCCTCCCTTGCAAACAGATTATTGGAGAAGTAAAGGAAAGATTTCAACCAAAGCAGCAAAGTGTAGCGAAGGGGAGAGCTTGAGAACCTGGTACTCAGATTTTATTTATGGTTTCCCAAAAGCAGCAAAGTATTAATTTCAGATTTTGAAGCACAGGTTTGGTCGCTTGGTACGTTCATTTTTTGGCTGATCAGCTGTTGTGGTTTCGTGCTGGGAACACTGGGAGCTGTGCACCGGGTGGGCAAAAAGCTCTTTGAATGAATCTGTTGTCCTCCTTCAGCCTTTTGACATGAGCACTTCATGTCTGTCCAAGGCTGAATGAGAGCATCAGAAGGAAATATCTCAGCAGTTACCAAAAATTCATGTTTTCATCTTCAAGCTCTATTGAGTCTCAATCAACCAGTCAGCTGAGTTCAGTTCTCTACTTGGAAGGAAGGAAGACCTACATACAAGTTGTACATTGGAAAGGGTGAAGACAGAAAGTCAAAAGGGAGGGAACAAGCCCCTTTTTGATGTAGAATGTTCTCCTTTGTAATGTGAGAAAGTTACACTGAGAGAGCCCTGGCTTGGGCTGTGTCTGACAGCTGGCCAGACTTGTTTGAATAAACATATTAATGCATAACACTGCTGGGGAATCCTGGAGTGACATTATTCTTCCTTTATGAGCCTGAAATGACTTCTAGCTGGGCCTCCGTGAAGAATGAATGTACTTTTAATTTATAATAAAACAGGAGTTCAGGATTTAGTCCCTCTTTACTTGTGACATGTAAACTTCTAAAGAAAAGAAAGGGTATTTATTTATTTTTGTAATAAGGAATATATGGCAGTTACCTCTGAGACATCAATTTTAAGATAAATGCTGAGAGAGAAAACCAAGAATACAATTTTGGCACCTCAGCAATACTTCCAACATAAATTCCTTCCTATGGATATTTACATTAGAAGCTTGCTGTGAACTTGGGTATTTCACCTTTTTTGTCTTGTTTACTTGTTACAAATCACCAACCAGTCAGCTACAGACCATAAAAGTTTAGATGAGGAGCTTCTGATTTAAATTCAAAGCACATTTTATGGACAGAGAAACCCCGAAGTCTGACTCGATGGCTTTCTTACTTTCGACATTCCTGCTGCAGTCAATGAAACAGTGCCTTTGTGGTCTTTTAAAACATATCTATCAAAAGGCAAACAAAAAAGCAACCAGCCAGTTGAGTCCCTGTTAGCACTTTGACCTTACCATTGATCATAGTCTTTATAATTTGAACAGGAATCTTTAGTGGTTTTTAAGAAATACTATTAGGGTACAGAGACTTTTCTAATGTTCATCTCCCTGTGTTACTGAGCTGATCACCTTTTGCCATCAAGTACTATATCAATGTCAAAATTATTAATGTTGTGGTTTAAGGCATATTAATGTTTGGCTACCAGAGTGTGTGTTTTTAAACTGTTTTCAGCTCAACTGGTTGACCTTTTAATGGAAGCAATATAACTTATCCACAATATTAGATTTCCTAAAAAATAGATTTTGGAAAGACACTGGTAGAAAACACTAATTTGTTTTACATTTTCCTTTAAGACACAAATCTATACTGTATTTGTTTTTATATAAGAGAAAAAAAGGCCCTTGTTTGAAAAGTGAGGCCTTGAAGTCTGCTAAGTAGCATTTGTTTTACTGGCACTTTGATTTCACCCTGACTTTGATTTAGGTTTGTATACAGAGATGAATTGCTACCAGATCTGCAGAATCTGAAAACAGCTTGCAAACTTTTTATGGGGTTTTAGTCCTTGATCCTGCAAACACTTTTACAGGAGGGAACAACTTCGTGCTCGTAGGACGACTGAACTCTGCTCTCACTGAAGCTGCTGATAAATCCACCCCTGATTTAAACAGAGCTACAGGCAGGTCAGCATTGCCTGCTTTGACAAATAGGTGTTAGCAGGACCGGGATCTAAGAAATCAGAAGTGCAAGCCAGCTAAGTGTAAACTATTCACTTGATATCTTGGATAGATTAGCTGGGTCAGACATAGCTGGCAGTGTTTATAAGTATTGGGATATTTTACTCCTATTTATTGCAAATGATTAAAAACACTTCACTGGGTCAGTACTGCTTAAGTATCTTGCAGAACTATGGCCCACAATTTATGTGCTGTGCTCTGAATGGCTGGGAGCAAGTTATTTAAGCATGAGAAAACTGAAGATGAACTTCTGATGGGATATACAAGTGCTAAAAGCAAAAGTGACTTTTAAAGATTTGGCAGGAAAATGGACTTGCATAGTTTAGTGACTGGTTCAACTTTTTTTATCTGTAATTTCATATATATACATATGTCACTTTTAAGTAATGAAAAAGGGAGGGACAGCTTAGTATAGTGGCAAATCTATCCTGGTCTTGTCTTGTAAACTTAGGATATTTCTAAACTGTATGATCAAGAACATCTGTTTCTCAGCTGGGGAATATTTAAGAGAAACTCACACATTTTTGCTGTGGTTATGTGGAACAGGTCCTGCCACTCAGCAGAGTCTTTCAGAAAGCCTAAATCAGCACAGTTACACAGAATTTAATTAATGGAATCAATGACTTCATTATTTATGGTAATTTGTTGGCTGAAGATCATCAGTCCCTGGCTCACAGTTCAATGAACCTCTAAAGGTACCAGCAAGGTTTGCAGCTGCAAAGTCACCGGTGAGCAATGTTATCCCAAATATCTGCTTTGAAATGTCTTTTCACTTTATGTGCAATACAAGGACCAAGACGTGTACACGCTAAACTATCAGTAAATGAAGTAGTTACTCAGAGCAAGTACCTCTAATTCCAGCTCATCCCGGTCCATTTCTTGATGAATTCCTCCCATGTAGTCATTTGGATCATAGTATTCATGCACTGATGGATGGCTGAAAAAAAAAAAAGGTATGTTTTAGGACAGCACTCAGTGCTCTAATGAGCATGTTAATGCATTCCAAGCTTGTAAGGAGCAATCATGACCATGATGGACTAATCATCACACCAAGGAGTTGCATGTGTTTAATTCTAAATGCTACACCATCTACACCACTAAGTGTTTTAAACAAAAATTATATGTATTGCAAGAGGACAGCCTGCTGCTTTTTACAGCTTCAGCTCTCCCACACTTTCACTGCCTATACTTTGGAAGTTCAAGCAGTGTAATGCTCTTGTGATCACTATTTTCTGTGCTGGAATTCTTTTCTGCAGTGAAAGTAAACCCCCTTTAATTCTCTGTTAACTAGATACATCTCTGAGGCTATTTATGTAACAGCATCTGCTAATTGCCTAAAATACCCAAGTTGTTAGAGGCAGGGTAGATTAATCTGGATGGGATTTGGAGAAGTTAGAGGAAGCATTAGGAAAAATGACTGTTTGCTTGCACATGCTGGGTGACAGGATACTGGAACAGCTGCCTGCTTGCTCTCACATGTTGGGATAGCCATGAGATGGGCTGTGTGGGGAAGACCAACATCTCCAGCTTTGAGTAAGGATGCTGCTAATGCCAGGACTTTGTAGCTGTCTCATGATTAAGCAGCATTATGAAGTTGACAGGGCTGAGCTGGAAGAATGCAGGCATGTTGCAACCTAAATCATAGAATTACAGTCTGGTTTGGCTTGAAAGGGACGTTAAAGATCATCTACTTTCAACCTCCATGCCATAGGCAGGGACACACACCTTCCACTAGACCAGACTGCTCAAAGTCCCATCCAACCTGGCCTTGAACACCTTCAGGGATGGGTATCCACCACTTCTTTGGGAAACCTGTTTCACGGCTTCACTACCCTCATAGGGAACAATTTAATCCTAAATGATTCATCAGGAATGAATATTTGCCATTTTCCTAGTGTAACTGGTTTTGAAGTTAGCAAGTTGGAGATACTGAAAATCCCTCTGACAGATGTGGCTGGGGATGTGCAGTGTCAGGGCTCTAAGAATAATCATGTCCTCTCCACAGTGCTCTAAGCCCTGCTGTTTGTTCGCTGCAAGAAAGCTCAAATGCAGGCTTGTGTCAAATATTTCCACTAAATGGTGCTGCTGTGCTTGGATTTTCAATGGGCTGGGAACAGGTGGCCATGCAGGAATATCTGCTGGAACCATCTTTCAAGTATTTGCAGAGTCACGAAAGGAACAGACACTGCACACAGAATCCCAGTTCCTGCCTGAACGTGGGAATGTTAACGTGCCATGAAAGTCACTGAGGAGCAGCACAGCATCAGTGCCTGTTTGTAGCCAAACCCTATTTCCTAGGAGTGCTGACAGGGATGTCTGGACAGGTGCACTGGGGTGGAGTGTGTCTGTATTGATGGATAATTCCCCTCCCAGAGCGGTCCTGCACACCAGTCCTGCCTCTCACTGTGTGCAGGATCACCCCAAAGCCAGGTACTGCTGTGCCTTGACCACATCAGCCTCTCACACACAGTAACTGAGGCAGTCAGAATCCTATCTGTCCCTTGTTCCCTGTGGAGATGCGTGGCAGGATGACAGGCAATTTGCAGGGGTTCCTTGGGGAGCTGTTTTCCTCTCGAACAGCATGTGAGGGCGGGGGGTGTGTGCGCCAGGAGATAATTGTCATTTGTATTTGTAAGTACAAAAGCATCAAATTACCATTAACAATAATTAAAATTTGATTCTAAAACATCCTTGACAACACTGGTAAGTAATTTTAGCCCTAGAAAACAACTTATTTGAGTAACAGCGCTGCAGGGTTATAATAAAGTAATTAATACGCTGGAACAGAATGTAGCAGCTCTTAGCATTACACAATTTATGGCAGCCATAAAAAATAAAGTTAAAACATAAGCAACCCAAAGAGGCAGTGAGAGGAATTACAAAATGCAATAACTTTATCCATCAAATGCCAGCAAAAAAAATGAGCTTTATGAGGCCATGTTGTGACTCAGTGGCATTACTCATGTGAGTAATGGCTTGCTAATGTGAAGGAAAAATGAAAATGCTGTGAGTTATGGCTGAATGGTTGTATGAATCCTGGCTGCTCCCGGGAGCACACGTTCACCAGCAAGTGAAGGTGAGTTTGTGAACTATACTAAGGAACACAAGGATTTTTCAAGGGCTTCACAACTATGACTTACTCTTCAGGCAGGAGGTACGGGTCCAGCACGGAGACGGGAGGGGTGGGAGAGCCCATCTTGCTCAGAGCCATGATGTGTTCAAAGGTGATGTCTGTCTGGGTGCCCACATCCACCAGCTGGGAGTCGTGAGCAGGAGGGAAGGCCTTGGAGCGCGGGGTCCTCCTCAGCACCTGCACCACGATGGGCTCCTTGGCTGTTTTGAAAGCCTCCACTGCCTGCTCGTGAGTGGCCTTGGACAAATCCTTCCCATTGACCTGCAGGAGAGAGGCACCGTCAGCGAGTGCAGGATGCCCTTGTTGGCTTGGGCTGCTTATCTACAAGTCTCAGCTTCCAACTCAAGGTATCTGCAGCCAGTGCTAAGAATGATTTCTGCAATGTTGTGCATCTCTCATTTTCCCCTTTCACTGCAGTAGCTTTACAAATTCTCTGCTCTGTTTTTTGTTTCGATAAGATTTTACCAGGCCTGCTCTTTGAGCTGAATTACAAGCCAGCATCCCATTTGTTTCTTGCAGATTAGAAATCCCTCAGCCCTTGTTCAAATAGAACAAGTTATTCATTCTCCTGTAATTTTTCTAGTTTTTTTTTTGTTTTGTTTTTTTTTTCAGTCTTGTAACCTTTTTGCTGAACAGAACTGAAATTACAATACTATGTTTTTGTGTCTGATAAACAATTGTTTAGATGAAAGATGATGGTGGTACTCAGTCACTGCAATAAAAACCCTCTATTTTAGGGTAGTGAACAGAAATAATACTAAACATGCCAGGCCTTGGAAGATGGGGGTCTGAGAAGAAAATTAGGACACAGGTCCCTCCCGTCCCAAAGGAGTAGTGAATCTTTTGTTCACAGGAGCAAACCCAAATTCAGTTCCATACACATATTCAAATCTTTGGCAATCAGAGGTGTCATTCCTGATCCAGAGAAAGGCCTTGAGCCCTCCCAGATCACTGTGGCTTTGCATTTAGCTCACACTTCCTTCCTTCCTCGCATGGTTTCTAATGAATCCTTCCCTAAGTCTACCAGGGGCAGTGAAAAAGATGAGCTCATATTTGTCAGTTTTCATAAAGCTGCCAAACCACAATTCTCATTTTGAGTTTTGGTTTGTGAGAAATTTTAATGTTTCTGTGCCTCTGAGTGCAAGATTTGTAATTTTAAGAGAGCTAAACACAATGAACAGTGTGGAACAAACTCCAAAAGGAGTTCAGTCCTGTGTTTAAAGGACTGAATATATGTTTACTTCTTGCTGTTTCCAGCCTTAAATGGAGATCTGGTTTGTTTGTTGAGAAATCTAAAAACCCAAAAACTCTATGGGCTTATATGCAAAAAAATACGTTACAGACATAGTGGGAACCACTGGTAACTCTAGCTTTTATCTCTTCTAACCTGCAAACTGTTAGCAATTTAATACAGATGGAAAATAATAATAAAACCAAACAATTACAGAGAAGCTGCCCAGAGTAACTTGTTTGTGCAAGCTGATAGTGAAATTACAATCCTAGAGCATCAAGCTATGGTGGATCTGTTACCATGTTCTTTGGGCTAGGACAAGTGTTGGCTGGCACAGAGATAAACTGCAATCTGAGATGCTACTGGCACTGACAGTGAGAGCCCCTGTGGTATCAGTCCTTCTCATCAATTCTTTATTTCACATCATTCATCCCTGGGAGGGTGGGGAGGCCCTGGCACAGGTTGCCCAGAGAAGCTGTGGCTGCCCCATCCCTGGAAGTGTCCAAGGCCAGGTTGGACGGGGCTTGGAGCAACCTGGGCTAGTGGAAGGTGTCCCTGCCCATGGCAGGGGGTGGGATGAGATGGTCTTTAATGTCCCTTCAACCCAAACCATTCTCTGATCAAGGACCATACTTTGCCTATATATCTTCTTTATGAATGATGCCTTACACTGTACTCTTCCCAGTCAGACACTGTGTACTTGATAATCTGTATTATTGTATCCATAACCGCAGGTGTGAGTCTCACAGTGGCAATGATTGCTTTCTGCACGGAAAAGTAGCATATTTTTTCCAAGGCATAAAAATAATGAATTGCCTTGATTGGACACAGTTACAGTAGCCTCAGGTGCTACTGGTGGCTGCTGCTTTGTCATTTAATCATTTTGTACATGTCTGAAACATACACTAATGTGGTGACTCTGCCACATTAACTTCTTGAATATGATTGAAAACTCTAAAATACATGTCCAGATTCTCTCATCTTTACTTGTATCACACTGCCCTTAGTTCACATTCTGCAGTGCCACATTTAGTCTCATTAAAGTAAGTGGGGCACTGAATGAGTAACATTACTCAGCCAGTAACTAAATTTAGCCCATACTTAACATATTGCCCACAGCAAAAAGCTGGGTGCTAATGAATAGGGTTAGCTGGAGTGCAGAATAGATTGAAAAGGCTAAATTCCTGCTGAATTACCTTGTGCACATAACACTTCTTAGGCTGTCATCTTTGGTTTATCTTAGAGGGGTGATGACACCAGGTTTTTTTGTTAAGCCAGCTGAGAGTGGAAGGTGTTAGCATTTATGTTACAGAAACACTTGCACTGCACAGCACTGCTCACAGTAACACACAGCATGTAAAGTTTGGCCTGGTCAAATTAAATATCATTAACTCGCCCAATTGAGCAGATTACTTTAAAAGGGTTTGTACAGCTGTAAAATTCAGTTCAGTGTAATGTTTTCTCTGGAAAAAAGGAAATGCTGATTATGGTTTCAGTTTTATTATTTGCTGCAAATTAAACGTTGCACGTTTTACTGTGTGCATCCTATTTTTTTTTATTTTTTACAACTAAATGCAACAAGCAATCGAAATAAAAGAATCTAAATTGCAGTATGTAGCGTTTTTCAGAAATGTGCTCAGAATAACTCCTGAGCAGGAAACTACTCATATGAGATGCTTTCCACATCTTTATGGTAAAACCTGGCAAAATCCTGCAAAGGACAGATTTCCAGTTTATACCCAAATGTTACAATGAACTTGGATCACAGTTTAGTACAGGCCTGCATTTTAGTTTAGGTTCCTTAGGGCACTTTATTTATGCAAACCCATGGACTGGCATCCTCTTTGTGCTCTCCTATGTAATTGTTACATAAATAACCATAACTTTAAAGACAGGTTGATGTCACGCAGGGAACAGGCAGTAGTTGGACTGTATCATAAATTGTTGCTACAGGAATTATTTCCAAGTAGTTTCCCAACTATGTTTTCTGCAGGCTGATAATGCCATGAAAAAGAAGTGCTGCACAGCCAGGCAGAAGGACACAGAACCAGATTTTAGAAATGGGGAGAAGAGCCAGTAAAATTTCAATGTAAATCCTCTCCTCCTGCAAAGGGGACCTTGTGTAGAAAAGCTTTGTGACTTTTGGTTGGTAAATTAATAACTCTAAAAGCAGATCTATATTTGATGTGAATATAATTTTAAATCATGGGTTTGGTAAGATGGCAATGATTACAGTAAAATGAAAGCATAGCTCACTGTACTGCTGTTATTATGGGTTTCTTAACCCACTGCTAAGATATGGTTGGGGATTTTGTCTCTAAAATTAGTAATTCTATGAACTATGGCAGCACCCACATCATATCAGGCAAACAGTTCTCGGGACAGTGGCTGTCACATGATGAATGGTCTTGGGGTCAGCCCATGGATCCCGTACAAGAGACTGATTCCAAACTCCAGCTGAGTGGAACCCTTTTAGCCCTGCAGGTTCCTGTTGTGAGCAGCAGCCTTGGCCACTGGTGGCTGCTGACCTGTGAGGTGTGGTCAGAACTGCACTAACAGAGTAAGACTTGATGGGCTGCACACACATCACTATTAACCATTTGGATCCTGAATATGGAACGACAGAGGAACACGCAATGATGCAAAAATATGCTTTAAAGTGGTTTACAGCAGGGAATTACACTGTCTGAACCTGGCTCCTAAAAACCTACAATAACTGCCACATTATGTGGTAAATACTGAGCAGTAAATAGTTTGTAATTACTTTTTTTCAGTATTTTCAATCCCACCACACAAATAATACAATTTTCCATTGAAGGACATGAGGATGGGAGAGCTAAATATTTGGATAATAGAAAGCAGCAGTTCTCAAGTCTGCTTATGTATAACAGAGATAAATTGCTTTTTGGTCTAGAAAAAGTAGCAGGTATCGGTATTTTATTTTTAGTAGCAGAAAAATCACGTGGGAGAAAAATATACTGGGATCATCTCAATGGTCTGATTTCTGGGGTCTGTGTACAGTTAGTACTCGTGGCTAATCCTGAGCCTAGCAAATGGGTGATACTAAGATGTTTGCTTTCTATATTGAAAATTTGTCACAACTGACAAACAATTACTGCCAGTGCTTAAAAGCCAATAAATATATCTGTACAGCCTTGCTTTGTTAAAAAAAGGTGCCTTTATATTCGTAGACTTTATTCCTAATGCTGCTGAATTGTGCTCAGCAATTTTTTTCCTTATAGTTACATCTGAAATAACACAGAAAAAAAAAATCATGCATATGAATGCTTCAGAAGACTGCCAAAAACTACAAATATGCATAATTTCTTAGGAAAATGCCATGTGACAGAGACAATGGGATCTTTCATGGCACAAAAGATGGATAAATTAACTTGTCTGAAATGGTGAAATGCTTAGCTTTTGGACCTTCTTAGCATTGGGAATATATTGAATATGGAGAAAGCTGTAGTTAAACTGCAGTGTCTGGACTTAAAACTGAGCTGAATGGACCCTGATGAAATCTGTGGTGGAGCCAGACAGTAGGATTAAACACTGCATGAGACATGGAGATAAATACTCTGAATTAAGGCCAGACAGTAAATAAGGGAGGTATGCTTCACTTTTTTAATAGAAACTATGTAATGGTTATGAAATAGAATAATATTTATAGTATTTTTAATTTATAGTATATACTGTATGTTATATTCTTCTGCACACAAGCAGGTTGCAGAGAGGATGCCACTAAAATCTACATTGTAAAGGCAACGAGAAATCTATAGATAAACACGGCATAATCCTGTCAGGGAGGTTTGTGTCTCCTGGAAGTTTTCCTTTAATACCTGGAATAAAAATAAAACAGTCACCTGAGCTTGATTTGATGCTCACTAAAGTGCCTGGGAGTTTTGCCTTTGCAAAGCCTCAGTTCAGGCTCTGGTTGGGAGATGCACCAACAGCAAAGAGAGATGTCAGGGAGCAAAGGCTGCCATTGGCATTCCATTGGCATGGCCAAACTGGGATACTGGCATGGAAAATGCTGTCATGGTCAATTAAGGTAACATGTGATTACATATTTGTATTTGAGAAAAGGAGATGATGCAAGAAGGTAGAACAGACACAAACCCAAATGGATGGTCCCACCAAACAGATACATGGACATGGTGCCTTAAACTCTTTCATTAATTGCTATCTCCAGGAAGTAAATAGTGAGAAAAAGAGACAGGAACTAATAAAAAGAAAAAAAAAAGAAAATAACCAATATGCTGTATCTGACCCCAAATGGATGTAGCAGATGGACTTCACTGTTTAACCCTAAACATCAGGTGGAACTGCTGAGGGACATCCCGTGACAGTTTAGGAGGTGTGAACGCAACAAATACAGTGTGACCATAGTTTAAGAATCAACTTCCAAGAATGTCAAAGGCTGGAAATGTTTGAGTGCTACCTCAGAGATAAAATAATATGGGCAGTAAGATGTTGTGGGGTGTAGTGATGGGAAGACCCAAGTGCCTTCTTGAGTCTGTTCTCGAATCTCTCTCAAGTTGGGAACTACATGTTAAGCAGCATTTCAGATGCCACAGTAGCCATGGCCACTGGAAAGGGGGAATGAACAGATCAGTGATGATTTGTGATCAGTGATGTCCTTGTCAACAAGGAGAAAAGGAAAAAAAAAAAAAACCAGGACAAATCCTCATGTCTCTTTAGGCATGTAAAGAATCTGCACTGCTTTGCTAGGACGTGGCTTTCCATACAATTTTCCGGTGCTGCAAGTGTGTAAGGTATTGGATATACAACAGCTCCTCTCCATATCAGAGCTGTGTGAGGCATTTGGCATCCTTCCTGTTGACATCTCCTTCTTCCTCTATTAATTCTGGGTATGTCACAGCAAAACACCTTTTGCAAGGACCGATTTTCTCATGTTTTATACCTTACATATCTGCTATTACCTTAACAATTATTCTGCTGAGAGGTTTGGGATCCTCCAGCAATTCCTGAGCCAACTGCCACTGTTTAGATGTTAGATTTCCAGCCAAATCATCCTGAGGTCAGAATTGGCACAGAGTTGGGAGGCTGGAGCCCTCCAGCCTTCACACTGTGAGGACAAGGCTGGACCTCCTGTGAAATCAATGGGAGTTTGCAGCCAAGGCTGGGCTGACAGAATTGTTCTCTGTTACTAGAAAACACACTCCTATTTTTATTTGAGGTATGAGGCAAGATAGTACACGGCTGTGCTATTACATAAATGTCATTTTATCAATAGCTGCTGTTTAATTATTGAGCAAGGTAAGTGATTTACATGTTTTATTTCTCCGGGAGGGTAGAGAAGATGAATTAATTGCCACTTTTTAATGGCAGGCATAAATTAGAGGCTTTCAGGTACAACAAAATATGTTACTTGTTTACAAGGACAAAATTTCCTCCTGGTTCCCACCAATTCTTACTACGTTTTCCTTCTGAAAATTTTCTGGAAACCCCACTATTGGTTCTTTCTCTTTGCCTGTGACAGCAGAACTTACACACCTGGGTTATTTACACAAGAAAGGTTGTCCTGGAACTTATTCCCAGTTTTCCACTTTTAGTGACAGCAGGAGCACAAAGAGGAGCCTCTGGGAGCCTGGAGAGGGGATGCAGGAGCACCAGGACAGGGCTGTGCTAGGAAGGGACTGGTACAAGGGAATGAGAGGAGGATGCTCAGTGAATGGAGGTGAGGAATTCAGGAAGGAGTAAACAGCATCTGCAATAATACAGCTGAAGTAACTCTGGACACTGGCAGAAGTAGTTACTGAAAGAATGAGAAAGCCAGAAAATCCCTGTGCATGAGTTTACTGAGTGTAATTATAATTACTTAGTACTTTATTTTTGCTGAAATAGTGTTTGCTGGATGCTGGTACTACACAGAAGAAACTAGAAACGTTCCAGTAAAAGAAAATTATTTTCTTCCCTCAAGTTAGACTGATTTCTACGAGTTTAATGCCATGAATGTACAACATTTGTATGCATTGTACAGCTTGTTGGCTCTCCTATGCCTCACAAATGTCACAGAGAAAAAACTTTTTTTTGCCTAAGAATGAGTAAGCAGCTTTTCTTTGTAGAAATTCATGCAAATCCTTGGGAAGTGCCCTATAAAAATGCTAGTTCTGTTAGACTACAGACGTCTGTGCTCTATTTAAAACACTCTTTATGGTCTGATTCACTTCTTTAGTAAGTTCTTAAGAAGCCTGCATATTAAGAAAAAGCAGCAGAACTTTAAAGATTTTTACAGAAGCTAGAGCAGCAAAAAGCCTATTTTCTAAACCCCCTTTTCCTCAGGAATTGGAGAAAGGTTCGAAATATAGGTTAATTCTTCTTGCAGCTCCATTTAATCCCTCTTTTATTTCCCTCATATGTACAGTCTCCCTCTCTTTCAAAAACCCAGAAATACATTGTTTAGTAATAGACTGTTTCCATGTGTGTGCATTTCCCTTCTGCCTTGTGAGCCATCCATGACAAAATAGTTAAGACCAAGGAAAAATTCTTTTACTTAAGAGCACAGAATACATTTGTTCTCTAAACCGTTAACTTGCAAATGGAAAATCTTGGGAGAAAGGCCCTGGAAATAAAGGAATTTTTATTTTGCTTGTAATTAGCACATTTACGTATTAACAAGGCAGCACTAGTACTGTCTGCAGAATACTAAAATGTGCTGCTTTTGCCTGGGTTCTCAGGCTTTGCTCCTGTGGATCACAACTCAAAATAAAACCACAGGGAATTTTATCATTTGCTTCAATGAAAACACATTTAGAGCAGTGCTGGGGCTTCTGAGACTCTTGCACTTTCTCTAAAAGCAAAGTTTTGTTGGAGCCCTTTTTTCTTAAATATGCATTAATCACGTTAAATGACTTTACAGCAGGGCAGAAATACTTTTCCATATTTCTGTTTTAATGCGATCTTTTGTGTATCTGTTTGTGGTTTAACAACCCAGGCCCATCTAAAACACAGAAGTTTTCAGGCCTCCCCTTTTAATGACTCTTTCTGCCATTTCAGCAGCTTGACCCAGAGGGAGACAATCAATGGTATCTCTGAGTGAGGTACAAATGACAGCCATAAATAATCATGAATTACTAATGACTGTGATTCTGCAAGTGCAATTACCCCATTTCTCACATCCTGTAGCTTTGCCCACCTCTAACACTGCCCTGAGCATGGCACCTCAGGCAATGCTCTTACCCTTCTCACATGTGCTCCTCCCAAGAGGCAAAACCTATCTCTAGGGATTAATTTAGTGCAGCAAATGACAAATTTTTATGAATGAGAACTGGTTAAAAAGCTCTGTATTCTATATCTGTCTAAAATAACAAACCATGATGGTAAACAGCATGAAAAAATTCATGTGTTTAGTTGAGGGTGCAATGTTACATGGATTCAAGCTAAATTGGAGTAACATAAGAAACCAATTCATGTACTGAATCAGACCAGAATTCCCCACAGACCAGCCCCTTTCTCCCACAGTGCCATGAAGAGGGTGCTTTGAGAATGGTTTAAGGAACTTCCCCCTACTGTGGCCTTCCAGCACCTACAGCTCACACAGTTCAGCAGAGCAATATTTACCACCATACCTCAATTAAAATCAGAGTAGTACAAGGTGGTGCACAGACCAGGCCTTCAAATAATAATTATTTTAGTAGCATATCAGACTATGCAAACACACAACAAAAGTCAGTGCTCCAAGCAAACAGACAAAAGGAATATTGTACAGATGAGAAGATGAAACACAGAACAAGCCAGTGATCTGCCTGAGGTCACATGAAAGCATCTCCTAGACACCGTGTTTAAGGCCATTCTAATTCCCAGCATTCCCATTTCTGCACTGTCGTTCACTGTTTGTAGTTTTTGAGCCCATCCTCCCATTCCCTCCTTGTGGGTCCCTTCCAACTCAGAGCACTCTGTGATTCCGTCATTACTCAGAGTAAATGCACATGATCCGTGAAAATGGACAGGCCAAACGTGGTTTTACACTGAGTGCACAGTTACTCTTTCTGTGAAGAGAACTCTGACTTCCTAGGTGTTCCCAAGGCATCTGATGGATCTGATGGCAGCTTTGAGATATGGCAAGACCTCAGCTAAGGTGCTGTCTCAGTGTAAAGCCAGGAGATATTTCAGCAATTATAAATGAAATGAAATGCCCAGTTCTGCCCAGTTGCTGTGCCAGTGGACAATGTGACCAATCACCCACTGCCCTGTCCAGGATTATCACTGTAGGGACACAAGGAAGAAAACACTGCCATGATTCTGACCACTTGTATTTTGGATGGTGGCATCTGGCTTTTTTTCCCCTGCATTAATAGGAAGCTTTCCTTCAATAATCACTGACTAAAGCAGTGAATATTGCAGTATGGTTTAAAGTTCATGCTTTAAATATTTGGTATTATTTATTCTGCCCCTCTCCTGTCAAATCCGTGACTTGTTACCAAGTTCAGGAGGGTCAGCTGGATCTGCTCCCATTTAGCCATTGAGTCTCTGCAAGGACCAATCCCGGTGTACCTGTAACTGTAGAGGTGTTCTGTCGTAGTGAAAATGAAACCTGACCTTTTGTTTCATTATTAATCAACACAACAAAGCACATTTATCAAATCAGCACTTTTTCATTACTCCATATGTTTCCTTTTTCCCAACCCATGTCTGACATGTGACAGTAAAGCCCAGAGTGATCATCCCTGGTGCCTTCTCCCTTGTGACTTCTTGCCACCTGCTTCATAGGATTAAACAGATGTATAAGTGTAAAGCATTACAAAACTCATCCCTTCAATCATTTATCACTTCTAAAAAACTCCAAATAAATCCATGCTATGGCTAAGCATTTTATCTGCCCAATGTAAAGAAGAAAGGCACCACAGACTTTAGGAAGATTATGAAGCAGTAAGATATTTCATGTGCAGAGTAGGTCAAATTATCCATTTATATCACAGGTGACATTAGGCACTTGTTTATGTTCCTTTAATGGCCAAAATATTCCTTTAACTTTACAATAAAGAGTATGTTCCAGAAAATTCCTAACAGAGGCATTGCATTATTCATCATCAAGTGATGAGGAAAATTTCAATTGCCAGTTTCTGGTAAATGTCTAATTAGGAAAGGGGACTTGTGAGCCACAGACAGGCGCCACGATCATTAAAGGGCAGTTTTCTGAAGATTATGAGTCTCCAGTCTGTCAAGCAGAGTTTTTCTACAGCTGAACTAATTTAGCAGCAGAAAACCCTGTCTAGAACAAAGCCCTTGGAATTAACATCTTGTTTAAGCAAACACATACCTACTTTGAAGTAAGTGTGATAGGTTCACAAATGTTATTGAGGTCAAGTTCAATGGCAGTGAAGTGACAGAACTTCAACACTATTCTTAATTTCAGCTGCAGCACAGGCTGCACATACAGAGCACTTGAAGCCATACACTGTATTTCAAGTAGAGCAGTTTCCTATAATTGGCACAACCACTTTGGTCTTCAACATGGAAAACTACTGAAATGTAGAACAACTAATTCTCTGGCTGCCCAATTAAATCTGAGGGTGTGAAAAGCATATGTACAGAGGCAATTATTTCTGTTTTCCAAATCTTACAGTTTTGATTAGAATTTTTTTTTTTCTGAGCTGAATGTTTATTTTGGCAAGCTTCATTTTGGCCCCGATTTAGGATAACATCATTGCTCAGTAGGTTTAAGTCTAGTTAGACTGTTTCCTTGAATCAGACTTTCTTAATGATTGATTGCTTTAGTCTTGTTTTTGCAAGTCTGAACACGTGATTGGAATTTTAATGGAGAAATGAACGGCATGGGTGATCAGCTCAGTGCAACTGGTTTTTGTGTGAGTTCTCTGGAGAAATGGCTCCTTGCAAGTGATGCTGCTGAAAGCTGCCAGTGGAACAGTGTTGGTTTGTTCCTCATCACCACTGACCTCTCATTAGCACAGCAATTTGTATCTGACCTTGGTGCTTATATAACCTTGGCCACATCACATCCCAGCCCAGTTTAAAAGACAGATCCAGCCTGCCCACTATTGTTTTTACCAGCACTGTAATTTTTACTTGTCCCAGGGTTATGCCAGGCCAAGAACATGTGAGAGGCTTTCAAGTTACCGAAACGCTAAAAGGTCACTGCAACAACTGTTTATTTATATATGAACTTTAGTATTTGTGGAAGATGCCAGCTCAACAATCATAGAGTAGGAATCTTCTGACCTCGGCTCATCTGAACCAAGGGCAGTGGCAACCTGAGCTTGTTTCCTGCCAGCGTTTCTGTCCTTATTCTGGAGGGACAGCCTGGAGGAAGGGATTAGTCTCCACACTCATTGCATGGTTTCTGAGCTGGAAGTGCCACTTTTGATGGGTTGGTTATCTGACATCTTCCCAGCGTGAGAACTGGATGAACTCCATCATCTTAAATCCCAGGAAAAAGCTCTGAGCGTTGCCTGTGCAGTTTAGAGTCATCTGTGATTTAAAATTGTATGTTCGTATCCTTGGAAATTCTTCTAGGGGAAGGTGTCCCTGACCATAGCAGGGGGTTGGAAGGAGATGATCTTTAAGGTTTCTTCCAATCCAAACCATTCTATGATGATTCTATAAAATACTATAAAATACTATGTTCATTTAGGAAATTATTTTGCTGTGTGCTTTCCTCCCAAAGTATGTGTAACATGTGCTTAATGCGAATTAGGTACTGAGAAAGTTACTTAAATTGAGAGCTTAAACATTTTTTTTTAGTTTATTTTAAAAACACAAGAACTTTATCTCAGATGACTCAATCTTCTTATTTCTGCAAGTAAGTTTCCTTTAATGGAAGTTACTTTTTGGTCTCCTTGGAATTTTCCTACAAAGGGAAAAGCCCTTATTTCTGTTATTGTTTGTGTAGAAGCTGATGACATTGAGAAAAGCACATTGGAAAACTGGTGTGAAACATCCTCCCAATTTTCTTCCTTTCCCCTTCTCCCTCTGTTTTCACAATCTTTAAAATGTTCTGAAGAAGATTTCCATTTAACCCGAAACCCAAAATCTAGTGGCATATAATTACTGCATTTCCTATGCTGCATGCAGCCAGGAAGTAAACCTCGGGATACACCTGAGACAGGATACACATCCCCAGTGTGCCAGGAGCACACTGACTGTTCTGCATCAGGATTCCAAGCTGCCACAGTCCCCTTTGTATTTGTACCACAAAGCATTGATATGCACAGCTACAACAGCCTTTAATGACGAGGTGTCTTAATTTGGTTTTTATTATGTGATTAAAGGTACAATAAGGTAAGTGCTCAACAAGAGAGAAGACCATTGTTCTGCATCATTAAGCTCACAGCAGCCCAAAAAGAAATTGTAGGCAATGTGCCAAAGCCCTTAATGAAGAGGATCTCTTTGAATTATCTATGGATGAGGAAAGGATAAAGCCTGAGCCCTGGTATATTTGATCCTCTTTGTGCTCACTGTTACGAGGACTTACAGAGCCAGCCCTACCAGACCTTCTGGAATTGTAATTTTTTTGAAGCATTAATTTCCCAGCCACACTAAAGCTCTTGGAATAATAGAGAAAGTGAAGTTACGTACTATTATTAATTCTTTCAAGTGTTTTCTGAATTCCTATATCTTGGAGTCATGAACTTTTAAACAAAAAAATCTAAGGGGATTTATTTGTAATAATGTTAAATATTCCCTAAAACCAAGTTATGTAAATTTTGTCTAACTTAGACTTCTTAAATGGCAATGTCATTTTATCACATGATATTAGGGTTACATGGATGCCAAAAAATAAAAACACTGTAAGAGGCATTTTCTACTGCTGACATATTTTAAGAGTTCTATATTCTGCAATTTTAAATGACAATGATCCTTCATCTCCCTCACTACTAAATTCTAAGTGATTGCTCTGATGTGTAGGTTACATGAGGACATATTTTTATAGTTACAGTGACATATAATTATCTGGATGTGCTCCATAAGCTATAGAATTCCCTCCCTCCTATCTTGTGAAACAGGGAAATCAAAGTAGTCCTGTTAAAATAATTTTGCACAGTTATTTATATTTTAGAATAATCAGGGATTATAGTCTTAAATAATTCAAGTTTTACTATGTTAGAAATCCCAGTTTTACAGGATTACATGCACCTTTCACTTCTGTAGAAACTAAGGGTATTCCAACAGTGGTTCCCTGAGGACTTCCATCCTTGAAGTTAATCAGGAGCGCTGGGCACTGTGCAGGTTGATTTCTAAGTCCAAACTCCTGCCAGGGATCTGCACCTGCAGCCAGCACTGGATAGTTCAGACATCTCAGATATCAGGGGGACTGTTCCTGGGACTGATTTAAGGACATGCATTTAAAGAATGCTGTCCTGCATCTGTTGGGAGATGTCAGTAAGTTGCAAAGGTTCTCTGTCACCTTTCTTTCACAACAAAAATTGGGCAAGTTTCCTAAACAATCACAACGTTCAGAATCTGTTGATGTCTCACTTTGTCCTGGCTGTTGCACTCCTGAATGTGACTCACTGATAGTCCTCAAACCCAGACTGCACCAAAACTTGGTGACTTTGGGGGATAAGGAACTATTAGCACAACCACTGCTTGATCTGAGCGGAGGATTCACACGAACCACCCCTGGCCCCAGGTGTGCTGCTGCAGCATCTGGGACCAGTGCTCAGCACAGAACAGGGGCCAAGAAATCTGATTACGTCTCTCTAAAATTCTTCCCACTATCACATGCACAGCAGCTTAGTGGAAGTGTGCTGGTATAAATAGAAATGACAGTCAACATGTCTTTCTATTTGCTCCCACAAGTTTTTTTTATTCCACCAGGCGTCAGCGTCCCTTGGGCGAGCGAGCGAGAATTAGATCAGAACTATGTGGTTAAAATTTAATCACTTCCCTACCAGCATAACATACAGACCACATCTTTTATTCACTTTGTTGTCAGTGCCATCAGTATCTGGGATCAGCTGCAGGTGGGAAGGCAGCAGGACACGGGACTGCTGAGCAATTCCCTCTGCCGGCAGCATGGAACACGGCAGCGCTGGGAATGTCACCCAGCAATTGTCACTTACTCTAAACCACCTCAGGAATGGCAAGGGGGTAGAAGTACAGCTCAAAGGACCTGGGTAGTTTCTGTTCATCCAGAGCCTTTGTACAGACAACCCACTTCAGCTTTTCAGTGTTAACTAGGAGTATACAAGCCTATTTCCAAAGATTCATATTCCACAGGAATACATCCTGAAACACCTGGCCATGGTTCCATCCCACTTTCTCAGTCCAAATCATACTTGAGATGTGCCAGAGTAAGACATTTCAGAGGTAGGCAGAAGGAAAAGCAGAAACAACAGCTTTGTAATAGAGGTTGATGTGTTATTACATTTATAGAAAACTTCTCAGAAGCTTAATATGACTAATTTGGTGCGTAAGGATCTGTAGGGCAGTAGTTTTAATCAGCTGTCAAATCTAAGTGTCTGCTAACTGGTAATTTTACACGCCAAGATACAAAACCCACAACAACTAGACTTAAACTGACAGGAACAGGCACTTACAGACCAGACCGAGCATTAGTGAATGCACTGCACAGAAACAAGTGGCTGCAGGTACTTATAGACAGGTACAAAACATTCCCTGTGCATCTTTCCTAACTTGTGTAAACAGTGTGTAACTATGGTGCGATCCTTGTCAAGAAATTTTTCCTAATATACACTGGAGAAATGAACAAGAGTCTTGTTTTGTGATGAAAGTTTTGTAAAAAGTTTGATGTATAACAGCTGCGTTTAAATATTTGATGCTCTGCAAGTGTAAATGGGAAGGTACATCCTAAAAACATAATCATTATCACACACACATCAAATAAGGCAAACCCCCTCTCGTTTCCACTTTCACCAGCAGTTTTTGGTTCCCTGCCAATAACAGCGCTCACAAGCCTAAAAGAGAAACGAAATGTAGCTCTTTACCTGACAAACTTCATACAGCAACTTGTACTGCTCTTCCTGCTTCTGCAGAGTGCACAAACTGCATCCCATGTTTAAATCAAAAGTGGTAGAAACACTCCTCCCGATGGCCCCGGGCGGTGTCTGTCAGCCGGCACACATCAGGTATCCTCGGGACCCCCAGGTGAGGCGGCCGGACCCCAGCACGGCTCGGGGGTGTCGCTCCGGGGGCTGCAGAGCTCTCCTGCTTTGCTCTCTCCTCTTTCCCCGGCAGCTCCTGCATCCCCTGCTCCCTCCCTCTGCCGCACTCTGCGCCCAGGCACACGCTATATAGTGCCACTCATGCATATTAATCAGCCCTCATTGACTATTCATAACAGACAGTGATACAGGAGCCATAATTGCCAGCTATGACAGCTGAAATTTCTCTAATTAACAGGCAAGTGCTTCAGTAGCAGGCGTAATAAAGGACACTAACAATTTTGTAAACCATTTTGTAGCAATTACAAATAAACACGGCTACGTCTTGCTATGGTCCCCCAGGATAATTCTTACCATATTTAAGCGGGGTAGAATTGCAGTTGAAATGGAAGGCACAACGAGATGAATGCCATGGCACAAAACTCAGCCGTGGCAAAGTTGAAAATGCTCAGTGGAATTTATTTCCCTCTCGGATTGTGGTGCTGTCTGTGAGCCTCGGTTTTACAGCAGGAGCTGATTGAACTGGGCATTTAACAAACACAAAAGAGAAAGGCATCTCTGTCCCTGAAAGCCTATACACAGCCTTAGGACCTGGCTATAAAGCAAAGAAGATATATGAGAATATATGTGGATTTAGGAAAAAAACAACCAAACAACAAACAAAAAAGAATGCTTTGTATTAATATAGATTAGCTTTAGATTAATATGTATTTCCAAGTGAAAAATGGCCATCTATGCTCCTGACTGTCATTGTGTATTTGAATGGTGTAAATGACAGGTTCACATATTCTTCGCTATATTAAAAATATAAACTTTATGAGATTATAAAAATACATACAATAAAATAAGCATGGCATTTATGGCTGCTCAGCATTTGAGTGCTTAGATCCACATTAAACCTGTGCCTTAGATGTAAAGGATAAAACATCAGTGAACTGCCCAATGAGCTAGAAAAGTACTCCTAAGTCACAGGCTTTATGGATATTTTCCAGTCTGTGGGAAACACTGCCCTGTGTTATGAGTGTGGATTGACCATAATTTTCCCAGTTGTTTTGGCATTCAGAGGGTGTGCAATTTTATAACCTTATTTCCATTCATTCTGCTATAAAGAAAATGACAGAATAGTCAGGAATGAGACCAAAGTCACCATTCCAACCCAGGCAGAGTCTGGATCTCACGCTATGGTTTCCCAACTGGTTTCTGAGCATTTGCTTAGCGACTTTCTATGGATCACAATGGAAATTGTTGTGCAAGGATCATCTTTTCTGTCCCAACTCTATACACAGGTGCTTGCTGTAGGTATCTTGTAGGATACTCAGCTCTTACTACATTTGTACTGACCCACAGTGTGCATTAAAATGCAGTTACTGCAGTGCAGTTGATGCTGGACAGGTTTTAGCACAACTTTAGTAAAGAGACACTGACAAGAAGGGATCTCTTCACTCTGAGACTTTATTTTGGTAGCAAAATCTGCCTTCCTACAGGAAAAGAAAGAAAGGAGACCTCGTTTCAGTGGTGCCCAGTGACAGGGTACAAACTGAAACATGAGGAGTTCTATCTGAATTTGAGGAGAAATTTCTTTACTTTGAGCATCACAGAGCCCTGGAATGGGCTGTCCAGAGAGACTGTGGAGCCTCCTTCTCTGGGGATATTCAGAAGCCCCCTGGATATGAACCTGTACAACCCTGGCAGGGGGGTTGGACTGGATAATCTCCAGAGGTCCCTTCCAACTCCATCCATGATTGAAATCCCTGCCAAACTCCTGAAATTAAAGCAGGCAGGGACTCCATCCCTGTGCTGTGACCGTGGTGTCTCCCTGATGTGTCTCCACTGCTGTGATGGTGGCAGAACTTGCAAGTTTAGAGCAAGGCAGAGGTAGTCTGGACCTCAGCCCTGCTCTCTAGGCTGAGGAATGATTCAGGCTATCCCTGGTTAGATACGCCAGTCACATACTACGGCTTTTCCAAAGTTGGTTGACAGCCAGTGACTGCGGATCTCGAACAACTGGAAAAGTTTTTGCATGAGGGAACTAGTGTTCCCTAAGAGCAGAAAAAAGATGATGATGATAACTGAATTAAATAAAAAAAAGACTCCATGGAAATTGTAAAAAAGTTTATGGCTTTGATTAGACAATTTTTTGGTTATGTAATTTAATTAAGCAACTTAAGGTAAAACTTCCAAAGATGTTGTCCATGATTTTTTTTCTTTTTTAAATGTAATTATGTTTCTTCTTGAATACTAGATGCTATTTAAATGTTATTGTTCTACTCAGGTGGCTGAGGCCAGTCAGGAATTTTTGTTTTTTTTAGAAAGAGCATGCAGCTGGGTCTGCTTAGAAAGAAACCAGAAACACGCGGGATATTTAATTTCCATTTTCATCGGAAACGCACCTATTTGTTATTTCCCTATAGCAACATGATAGACTGCATGAGATAATGTTTCATCTGATTCCAAGAGATAATCCCTAAATCAGGCCAGGAGAGTGAGCCCAGCAGAAGGTTTGTTTTGATGTACAAGTGGAGGGTCCCATAAATGCGATGTTTCGGATTCTTCAGCTGACGCAGCCCCAGTGTGGTGCTCAGCAGCAAAGCCTGGCTCAGCGGGGCTGGTGGCTTTGTGGAACTGTTGCTCTGGTGAATAAACTGCTCTGGCAGCCAGGCCAGTGCTCATCTCATCGGAGATGGTTTCCATTATTGAAATCTAATTCGTATTTCCCTATTCATCTCACAGGCAAAAATGGTAGCACCGCCTCAGGTTAGCAGAGACCAGTTTTCACAGTATTTTGCCAAACTTCAAACATTTGGGCTGCAAACTCGTGTTCTGGGCATTGTCCAGTGCTGATTTCTGCCTTTAATGGTATGTTTGAGGCCAAGTGTTTCAGTCATTTCCAAGAGTAAGATTACAGGAAAAAAAAAAATGTTGTTTGCCCACGTTAAGAAATTCTGGATATGTTTTCTTTGAGAGGGTTTTAGTATCAACATAATATGAAACAAGGATTTGGAGTCTGGCACTGGGATGCTTTGCATTGTCCCTGTGAAATCTGCTAAATTTGGTCAACCTCCAAGCTGCTGCAGTTTGCATGTTCTCAGCACAAAGTTGGTTCAAGTTTTCAGTTTTAATTCCTATGAGACTTCTGCCGTGATAAATGAGTTCAGTGGGTGATGCCAGAAGGTCTGATGAGGCCAGCTCTGTTCTCTAATTGCTTTTTGTGAGGTTGGAGGACTGATATCAAGAACAAAGAGATGTTCTCAGTGCTCCTCACTCCGGACTCAGACAGGCAGGAAGAGCCACGGGAGCTGCCCGGGATGGGGTGGATGCTAACTGTGAGACTACACTTGTTCTGTAACATATATATTAAGACAAGCCTGGTGCCTTAACAGGAACCCTCCTCAGTGCCTGCTGTACCTGGTGCAGGTTAACTGGCTTCCTTTGGTGTGTCCAGATAAGGCAGCTCGTTATGGGATCTGTCATCTGCGTTAACAACGTGTCATGTGTGGTCTCGCCAGTGTGCCACAGATAATGAGCTTAACAAAATGTACGGGAGTGGATGGCTTATATCACGTGTAATGTGAATGTCAGAGTGGTCTCAGCTGAATCTGAGCAATCCAGGCTGAATGGGAAGTCAGCGAGCCAGCTGACTGGGAACAATGGGAAATAGCCTTTGAATACACAAGGTGCCAGCAAGAGCTTTCATTAGCATTTATCTAGATTACTCGCTCCCCCACTGGCTGCATGTGATCAAGTCTGCAAAATCCCTTTTACTGAGATACCTGGCTAGACAATCAGACATTTGCTTTTGTGTCCAAAAGCTAATTCCAAAGGTGGGAAGCAGTCAGACTGCATGGGCCACCACAACCAGGAGGGTGCTGTTCTCACCCCTGGGAAGCTGGAGGTCCTGGACAGAGGATGGGTGACAGTGAGGAAAGAATCCTGCCACAGACCACAGGCTGTTTTTGCTTTTTCTGTCTGTCTTAGTCACAATTTACAATCTCTCAGCTTGCAACTACAAACCTAATATAAATTTTGAGCTTTAAATGTTTGATTTATTCCATGATTAAGCCTGCCAGGTGCTGGCAGGTAAGGGGGGAATCCACGGGAGACCGACGCACTTCACAAGTGTCCTGCCCGTCTGCACGGGATGGTGAACCAGAATAAAGAGGGGAATAAAGCACTCCTGAGGGACCTGCACCCTGGAGGGGATCATTATTAGGGAACTCAAAGGCTAAAAAGCACTCACTGCCAGCTTTTCAAGGCTGGGGGCTGACGCTGCCAAGGGTTGGCTCTCGGACAGCAGTTCCCACCAGCAAGAATAAACTCGTGTCCTTTGTGTGAGGAGCAGATGGCTCACAGCTCCTGCACAGACCTGGCCAAACACCAACTCCTCGGTGCTGGGAGTTCCTGGTGCTGGAGTGGCTCCTCTGACACCCCTGATGGCTTGGCATTGTTTGTTTTGTTTCTTTAAATGCAAGCTGGCTTTCCTAGTACGTAGTAACTATTTGACATCATATTTTTGTACATATCCTTAGCAGGTTCTGTTTAAACAAATGATCCCTATTTAAGCAGCGCGAAATGGGAAATGTTTGCTTAATGTATCAATACTTTAATTACTTTTCTTGTTTTTACAAATATTTAAGACTTGTGAGAAACAAAAGCTAGGAAGGAGAACAGCTGTGACTTTATAAATAATTCTTGCATTGGTGTGTAAAATAAACAGAAGTCAGAGAACTGTACAGATTATGGTTACATAGAGTGGTGCAAAAGAAAACTGTGTTACACCACTGTATTTTAAACTTAAATATCTGGGATTTTTCAAAGTGTGTGAAGATGTTTTTTAATTATAGCCATTGGGTTACCTCTATTAAAGCTCGAGTGCCTCTGTTGGGAATGTGTTCACAGTGAGTTCTGTTTGTGTTTGTTTGCAAATGTTCAATAATACAACCCACTGATAGCTCTGAAGCGTCGGGTTCTTAATAACACATGTAATTAGTGTGGATCTAATTTAAAAATACCCTTCTGAAAAGTCCTTTGCTTAATATGTGAAAGCAAACTAGGATATTCTACGGCATTGTGCAGGTACAATAATTAAATACATACTCTAAATATAACAGCAAAAAGATCTCAGTTCTGGTGGTTTTTTTTTTTTGCATGTGGGCATAGCAATCTGCCTATGCATTGGAAGCTTCAAGACTGAGCCAAAATATTTAAACTAAAACATACCACAAGGGAGGATGTGAAAGCAAATGTAAAACTTTGGCTTTATTCCCATCAGTTAATGTCAAAGTCTTGAGATCCTTATTTGCTCCACTTAGCATCTCTGAAAGAGTTCCAATCCTCAGAAGTGACTTAAATGAAATGATACTTATTGTTAAACTGCTGAAGGAACTGTTCTGTCCTCGAAGCTCTTTAAGGAGTCTGGTGTCTCTTTAATTTATGCCACTTGAGAAAGACAGTGATATTTCAGGAGCATCAGAGCACCACCACTGCAAGGCCAGCAGACAGGAGAAAGCTATTGTGTTAATTCAGTCTTTCATGAAGCAGAACGATGAGGTCAGAATAGGGTAAATAACTGTTTCATATGCCACTGAGACCTTCTGATGGGGAGAATCAGGATGCTGAGAGCTGACCTGTGGACCACGAAACTCCTCCTCCCGTGGGCTGCCCCTCTGGGGGTTGATTACAGCAGTGCCAAGAGGTCCTGGTCAAAGATGAAGACAAAAGGTGATCCCTGAACCTGAGGATGCACACGCTGGGTTTACAGCGATGACACTGTGATGGAAGTGGGTGAAAGAGGGTTTTAGCTGCTGAGGCCAGAGAATGAACTAATCAAGAAGGGAGTGCTCTTTCACCTGAGCATCACCAGCTCCAAAGCCCCATCTGCCAGCTGTGACACACCAAGCCCAGCAATGCCCAACCGAGGGACCTGGGGGCACATCACACTCTTTAGCTCTTTAGCTCAAATCCCTGACTGTCCTCGTCCATTTTCCTGTTTGTGACACAGTGCAGGCAGCCACTACAAACCACAAACCCAAAAGTACGGAAGACTGGCAAGGAAATGAGAAAATTGATTATAGGCTGGATTTGTGCTCTAAAAGCTCCTTCCAAGCCAGCTGAAACCTCAGCTGCCTTGCAAAAAAAGCATCTTTGACTTCCTGGTTTTGATGCTGGAACAGCCAAGCTCATCTCTGTAAATTTTACAGGTTATTTAACTGGACAGCTTCTGTTTAAGAAGAACAACAAATTTAAGTTTGCACAAATTATCAGTTTCTACACAGTAAAAGTGCTGTGGTAATTGTTAGCAGCTACAAGAATATACAATAGCAAATTAAGAACATTTAAAGGAAGAAAGTGGATAACGAAAGCACGGGACTGTAGAGTTAAATCTTAGTTATACACTTGTCTTTATAATGCTCACATGCTCTCAAATCTAAAATTACTTATAGAGCATCAATCCCCATTTTGATTTTGCTCTTAAATATCACTTTAGAGGGACAGTATTGGTAAGCACAGGCTGCTCTGAGTGATGGTTCATTTCAAAATTAGAATGTTTTCTGTAAAAGTGATAATACACTTTTAATAATCTCAGAGCAGCAAAATGACTAGGTGTACTTGAATGCTGCATAAAAACTATTGACATAATACTTAATCTTTAAAACTGATAGACACATGCCCAAAAGCTAATAAAGTTCATTCTAACACAAATGAGCGAGTAAAATAGTATATCATAGTCTGTGATAGCTTTGGCTCCTGATAATATAACTGTAGCCCAGGGACAAAGAAAATTGAAGTGATTTAGAAAGGTGCCCAGTAGGATATATCTGATATTAGGCAGTTTGCTGAAGCAAAACAGTAATGTCAGAGAGATACAAAGGTGTAAAATCCATTTGACTGTGTCCAAATGCTTCTAGTCTCTGACCTTAATGTGTCCAGATGAACTCCCCTTAGGGTCAGCTGAATAATGCTTAATAATCTATGGCCAGAAACTGCCAAGACCTGCTAAGGATCACACTGTTCACTCACTTCTGTATTTTAGCTACTGTACTCATATTAAGAATTCTAAGCCCTTTCTATTTGAAAAGGTATTAAACTTTCATTTCTCAGTTTTTACTACTCCACACTTGATTGGAAACAGAGCAAAACAGGAATGCCATCTATGGTTCATTAGGTTTTATATTAACCATCTGATGAATAGGGTAAGTGGGAATATTAAGTATTAATGGCAAATGGCAGTCAAAATGAAAGGAGTTGCTTATATGTTTGCCTTTGTCTTCCTTTCTAGGTTCAGGTGGACAGTGAGGGATCTGATTGCTAATTCTCAGCTAGAGCTCCTACGCAGGAAAGACCCAGGAGATGAGCAGACCTTGAATGAAACGGGACTCGAGCCTTTTAGGAACAAAGGAAATGTAAGTGTTCATTTCTGCCTTTGAAGTTGGGAAAGATGTATTTCCACTGAAGGAGACTGGCATTAGCTCCAGAGCTGGTCTGTGTGATTAATTCCACAGTGGGCACACAGAGGGGACAGCCGTGACCGCAGGACCCTGCTGGGAACGTGCAGCTGCCGTTGTCTCTGCTGCAGCAAAATGTAAAGAGTACATCAGGTGTGAGGGGTAGGAGAGGAGAAACAGGGGGACATGGGGACTCTGAGTGGTTTGCAATCCCAGAGCCAGGCTGTGCCTGTGCTGTGAATTCGCCTGTGCTCTCCAATGATGTAATTTTGAAACTCCAGGAGGATACAGGAGGTGGCTCAGGTCCCACCAGTGCTCTGGTGTCCAGATTTCTGTTGTTTAGTATGTGACATACACTGACAATATGGAATCATACTTGGTTTCCATTTATGCTCTTTACAATGTAATCTCAGCAGTCTGTGGAACTGCAGCGATGCTGGTTCATCTCGTTTCATTATAAAATCAATCCTTCCGCAATAACATTGATTGGATAAAAGACATTCTAAGGCATTAATCCCCTTTAAGAAGGACACTTTTCATGCCTTACTTGGCTCATCTTTAACACAAATTCTAGTTCAATGAGTAAAGTCACAGGATCACAGCTTGGAAAAGACCTCTAAGATCCTCAAATCCAACTGTTAGCAGCTGTTGGAGGGCACACAACTCCCAGCTTTGTTCCTTTTCCAGGTCACATTTCCCAGCTTTATCCTCAATGGCAATGGAAGTGATTGTCACCTGTTATTAGCACTGTATTTTTGGGAATCCCTGTGAATCAATGGGAGGTGACACGTTTACCTTAATGAAAAAAGTAAATTACCTACACAGGTTATTGCATTGGCTGAACACATCGAGTTATCATGTAGCTGTAATTCCTCTGCAATTTCTTCCCTCAAAATACACATTCTAATAACCAGTATTGATCAAGTAGCATTGAAATGAATACACAAATATAAACACTTGATAAAAGAAATGTCAAAGTGCACAGGCAATCAGACACTGTGATGAACACCAATAATAACCCAGAAAGGATTATTCCTATCTGAAGGCACATTCACCCACTAATTTTGTCACTTCTAGTGAAGCCCCAGAGTTGCAGGTTTTTTCCCTGTCCAGAAACTGCATTCCAGTTTTCCTGCAGACTCGTGTTTTTCTCCATTTCTCTGCAGGAATAGACCAATGTGCTTCATAAGAATTTTACAGGCACAATGTAACTTACAAGACAATTATTAATGAATGAGCTTTTCTGGTAATACACAAAATAAGTGGGTTTTGTTCTTCCAAAGTTATATTACGTGTCCAGAATTTTTTGTCCTGATGGCTGACTGCAGCATGACACTGGGATGCAGAACTTGAAGGTTTGTATGATTTATGGTGTTTGCAGCTTATTTTAAATTTTTATGTTTTGAGTTGTGGGTTGTCTATTTTGGGATATCAGTTGTATATGAGAAAAAAGATTTCAATGGCATTTCTTATTCCCTGTCTATCCTTGTTCTCCTCTGTGGTTCCCCCAAACAAGGGGGCTGTTGCAGTGCTGTGCTTTCTATCCAAATTATTTTTGTCTGTTGTGACTATGGTGATGATAGAAAACTCAGATTTTGTTTTGGATAGTGCAATGAATGAATGTACTGGATTGCATGTAAATGTCTAGAGGCACAATCAGTTCATGGCTGGAGGGGAAGAGACTCAAGATTTCTGAGAAATACACCTATGAGAACATTAATTAACGCACAGATAAAGCCCAGATGATGGGGGTGTCTACTTAAAATACTAGATTGGTTGCCAGTATGACAATCAACACAATTTTCTGTCCGACTTATATTTTTTTTCTGTTTATTGGCTGTAGTTAGAATGTTATAAAGCACCAGGCATGTATCCTTAAGTCTTTGAAATTCAAGTTGCTGTCTGTTTTCTTTGAGTTTCATGTTCTTAGCAGAGGAGAGAAATCACAATAATTACAGCCTAAAATAGTCTCATTTCATGGTGTGGCTAACAAGTGAAACTACAAGTAATGATGTAATCTAACATGTCAAAAATGAAAATGAAAAGAGGAGACAGAAGGCAGGATGGAGCCAAGGGATGCGATGTGCCATGTCATCTTCTAATTAACTAACTGATCCTTTAAACTGTCAAAATCAGCGAGGAACTCCATGGCCCAGTGTCTTATTAATATTCATACTGGGCCACGAGGAGCTGTGATTCCAGTCCCAGTGGTTATAGTTAAACATCAGAAAAAAAAAGCCAGGCCATGCAGGGCTGGGGGAGCGGCACATTGACAGAGAAATGAAGGCAAGGCCACCCTGCTCCCCAAACCTCTGCTGGGGGAACTCTCCAGGGATCCATATTGATTTCTGAATTATTAGGGGGGCTGTCTATTGAAAAAAACAATTATTTTTCTCCTTCCTACGAGCTGCCACACTGTTAATCACATTAAGCTCCACGTTGTCAAAGGAGGGGAAGATGCATGGAACCTTTAGCAGTATGAGCCCATTTTTAATTTGGCACACCAGAGGAATAGGCAGTTAATAAACTCCTGTCTTTGGGAGGACTGGGGGAATTCATTCTGCCACGCAGGATGCAATTCAGGATTGTTTTTGTAGAAATCTGGGGCCCACAAGAAAAATAATCTTCCATAATCTTCTTATAATGCAATTATTCTCTTACATTTCAGCCTGCCAGTCTCTTCCTACTCCCACTAAGCAGTTTCCTGAACCTTGAAGTCTAAGGGAGCAGCTGACATTTGGTTTCCCCATTCATTTTCTGTTTAATTCTTCATGGCAGGGCAATGCTTTAAAAAAATATAATAAAAATCCTCTCTGCTCTGTATTACACATTCTATTTTGGGGCCCAGTACAGATCTGCCATGGACAGGGATGTGCCTGTGTGCAGTAGAAGGTGGGGATGAGGAGGTAATTCAGCATCCTCTGAACTCAAAGGGAGTTTTGACATCAGCCTTGTATAAGTAATTTTAAGCCCATACTATTTTTAGGGCAGTTAATCCCATTTTATACTTGCCATTTCTAGCCGTGCATGACATAGTAGAAAGCCATATATTATGTAGCCTTTTACAGCAGCATGATCAGTAAAGGAGTAGCTGAGCCATAAATCACATGCTATACTTCTCAATGAAAAATAATTAAACACTTTGAATCTCATTAATTGATGTCCTTTATTTAATTGATACACTAAAGGAAAAATATCTTGGGTTACCCCCTATTCTTTCTGTTCTTTTCCCTGCCCTTTGCCAGTTTCCTCTGATGTAACTTTTTACAGTTTGACACAGCACCCTGAGGAAACAAAGCTTCATCCCAGCAGACAGACTTTGGGTTCTCACCAGAAAGTCCTCTCAAGATTAAGTCACAGCAGCCCAGTTTTTGGCAACTGAACTAATTGCCTCTGGTTTTCCATCCGCTGTGGTGCCTGGCCATGTCCCTGGAACAGCACAGCAAGGTCCTGGACAGACACCTGGGACATCAGAACTGGTGCTGTGGAGCTCATGTCCTCTTCTCTGACCGTGAACACACAAACCGTGCGCCTAAAATGTGCATCAAAACGTACAAGCTGTGCCTGTGGAGAGCTGGTATTTGTCTGGGCAGCCTCTCACTGCTCACTCCCCCCCCTAAAAAAAAAAATTATCTCCAAGCAAAGCTATCAACCCAAATATTTAACACCACATATTCTCTGTTGTTTAAGCTCTATTATGGATGTAAGGCAGGCTCCATTAAAGAAAAAAAAGATAAAATTAAGTACTCTAAAGTGTCTTTCAGCTGGGTTAACATCAGGCACCGAGCTGCCAGACCACAAATCTTGAATATGTTGACGCTAAATGTCTACCAGGAGCATATGTTATGGATCAAAGAACACACTGATTAACCCAGCAGAGACAAAAGTCTGTCACTTTGGTCATGGTGGCATGATACCACACAAGACAGGACTAAAGAAGCACATGAACAGAAAACAAATGCCAATGGAAAAAACATAAAAGATGCCAAAGAAGGTTGCAATCTAAAGTAACAGTTTTATCAGGTCAAATGCTCCCACCCATGGATGCAGATTTAATGCATTTCCTGTGTTTAAAAAGCATAAAATTCTCAAGATTTTTGGGGGATATTAATGTGTATCTGTTTCCCTGCTATACTTTTTATTAAATCTATTCAAACAGGTTATCATTTTTATTGTGAAAAATGTCTACACGAAGCTGTCTATTTACATTGGTATTTACATAATTAGGGAACAAGAGCCTGGAATCACAGCAATTCTGTATTCCCAGCTAGATTGTTTTTCTCCAGTAATTTGTTGGCTTATTTTGCATTTCTGTCAAGCACTTCAGCAGAGCAGTGAGTGTCTTGTTCACGTGCAGTTTCACACCAATCCTTCACCTGAGAGTGTTAAAGTAGAACATAGAGGAGGACAACTTTACCTTTTTAGTATTTTCCAGTATTTGTCCATACAATATCACAGGTACAGTCATGAGCACTTCCCTGTATCTAGCATGTCTTCCTTAATTAATTTTTCAGAAGACCTTTCCCATAACTTAAACAAGAACATTTGTTTCAAACATTTTCCATTTAGTTTTAGTGTTTACTTGAAAATGTTTCAAACATTTGCTGTCTCTGAATTCGTATTTTCTTCCTCACGGTAACATTTAGTTTTTAATTATAAAGGGAAAAACCCAACTTTGGATAATGAGACTTTCCTAAACTCAAGCTTTAATATTGGAAATATTTCTTGTGCAGGAGGTAGCAGGGCCAATAGTCTGTGGGGATCCTCTACTTGTAAACTGGGGGATTTGCACTCAGGTTACATTCAGAGGCATCTGATTTTTTTTTTGGAGGGAATGGCACTCCCAGCACTCCTTTCAGCTTCTGGTTGAGCTTTCCTTCAAGGCTCCCAGTTCTGGTGTCGTTCAGTGGTGCTTTAATGTGTCCCCTACATTTTGACAAGACAGGCACCTCCATCATCATAATATCTGTCAATGCATGTGCAGTTGCTTAATGTATAATGCATGAACTAGATTTCTCAAAAGTAGTCTGTGAGTGGGTATATTAACTATACACGTTTTGTCGATTTTCCATCTCATTTTGGCAAAGGATAAGTTATTGGTGATCTCAGATGAGAGATATATGTGTGTGAGCGTGTGTGCATATTTTATGTTGGCAATATGTGTTTATATCATCATATCTAGCAAGCATGTCAGAAAGTACATGCACCCTCAATTTTACCTGATTTTATTGCAAAATGATGCCACGGGTTTTCTGAAGGAATAGCCATTGCTGTATTCAATAGATCCATTTGACAAGCCACTGCTCAGTTTTATTTATCCTCAGCTTGTTCTTCTGCATAATTTAAAAGACAGCTGTCATATCTACATGCTGTCCTGCCTGAAACCTGTGCAGTGTTAAATAAACCTGACATTTGTACAGTGTTAAATAAACCCCATACTGGGCCCAGCCCTCTAAATGGGAGCCTCCCTGATCCCTTTCCCAGCAGCCGGGCTGGGAATACCCGTGCAGGGCTGTGGGACACAGACTGTGCAGGCTGGGCTTAAACCAGACACAGACTGAGAAGGCTGGGCTTAAACAAAACACAGTCATACTTTGGGAAAGGGTTAGAGCTCAAAGGTGAGGCTGTAAGCGCTGTTTGGGGTGGGGTCTGTCTGCCAGGGACACGGCGCAGGTCTGGGTGGAGGGGGGCACCCCATTACCTGAGGTCACCCCATTACCTGAGGGCAGCCTGGGATGGGGTATGTGCCTAATGCACAGCCTGGAAGTGCTTTGGGAGAACAGCACAGAGGCAGGAGCACGGATGGAACAAAATGATGGAAAAACAACAGCGACAACTCATCACATCACCTTCCACTGCCAGAATGACCGGGCGCTCCCTCAGAAAGAGAGTTAAAGTTAATTGCATGTAAAGACCATGAGATCAGGATCCTGGGACTCAGGAGCTGATTTATGCACTGCAAATGTGTATATCCTTTGCAGAAAAGGCCATTTCCTGTTTAAAAAATTTAAAAATACTTGATTAAACTCTGTGGTTCCCAAACCAAACACATTACACTATTTAGTCCATTAAAACCCTGCGAGCCTGTTATTATTGTGCCGTGATGGATTGATTGTATTTAATCTTTCCTCCTTCTGAAGTTGTTTTCATTTCCTGCAGCCCTGTGCACCCCAGCAACAACACACCAGCAGTGTGTTCGCTGGCTGCTGCTGGAGCTGATTATAAACATCTATTGTCACTTGGACAATATTTATACGAAAAAAGCTACATTGTATGAATCCTTATTATTATTATTTTTATAACAAAGCCATGTGAAAGCTGGAGCAGGATGTTATTAAGGACACCTGAGCAAACACCACACAGAAAATTCTTATCTTTTACCATTAAATTAAGCCTGTGTCATAAGCTCTGATACATTCAAATGATGCTGCACTATATTACTTTATGAAAAGCATTTTTTAACTGGAGCTAAACACAGAATAAGCATGATTCTGAAAGGGAAAAAAAAAAGAAAGTGGCTCTTGACCTTTACTATAATTGTCCAATAATAGTTTGCTATTTACCAAATAACAAATGTAAATACTATTAATAGGCCAACTTTCCCTGCTGTGTTGTAAATACACAGGGGCAATGGTGCCGTCAGACCTTTTCTTTCTCACACCTACTCACGGACTTTTCTTACAGCTGAGGCTCTCTTAAAAGTGCTAATCAGGCTGGTTAAAGGAATTTATGAAATAGAAACTCTCACCAAGTTGGAGCACAGTGCAAAGCCCTGGTGTGCAACATTAGTGTCATAGCTAATTAATTTCCTTAAAGATCAAGTTCAGGGATCTTTTTCTGTGGGGTTTCTCAGTCAGTGCTAATTTCATGGTTTAGGGCTCTGTTTGTCCTTACATTGGTGAACACACACAAGCTTCTCTAAGCTGTTTTCCAGGTCTCTGCTTCTAAATGATTTCCTTTCTCTCTGCCACTCTGCAACTTAAAATTACAAAGTGTAACAGACAAAACTACAGTATTCATGAGCTTATCTAATTTCAAAATAATGGAATAATTTTTCAAAGCAGTGTGTGTTCCTGGAAAGGTGTAATACAGCACAGATCAATTCTACTGCAGACCATTTTATACTGAGGAGGGGGATTGCTTGGTGTTGGTTTTCACTTACAAAGTTCTTATTAAGCAGTGTCCACCCTGATTTTCCTTGTACCACCTTGTGTATAAATTCTGTTGGGAACTTTCTCTAACAAATTAGGGTGAAATGATGATGGAGAGTTACCGACTTCATAATTCATGGAACACTAAGTTTGGTGCTTTTTCCTTTCCCCTAAGCACAGAGATCTATCTAAACCTCAGGATTTGCATTAGTGCTTTTTCAATTTAATGTGGTGATCAGCAGGCAGAACTAATGGGATGGCTTCTGAATTCTTCTGCGGAATCTGAATTTGTGGGTTTTAGTTTTCAGACATCAAGAGCAGCAGAAAGAAGGGAAGAATTACTGTTCTTCCAACAAACACATGACTTATGAATGGTGGGAGGCAAGAACTGCTGTTACAAAATATAATGCAGCCAGAAATTTCCAAAAGGTGTCATATTGGGATTCTTAAATGCCTCCCATAGTTTTTATTCAAAATGATGCCCCAATGGAAATGGGATTATTTTATCTGTTAACATATCTCCAGGAATCTAGAAAGCTTTGACTCATCAGTCAGGTATAGTTAATGTTACATCTTTTAAGTTCTTCAGCAAGTAATTTTTCAGATCAGACTGATTGTGTGGCTTTTAAAACTGACCATTTGTTGGAGACAGTGTATCAGCAGGAAGAAATTCTGTGGATTTTCTTCCTTCTGTAGCCTTTTGGTTGCTCTGTTGATTACCTGGATCAGACTACAGGGCTTGTATGATTAGACTGCAAACTTTACTCCAACCTGGAAGAGAGAGGATTAATCTTTTAAATCTTTCCAACTGTCACAGCACACACCGACATTGTGCTCTTGGTGAGGGTGGTAATTTCTTAAGTCACATGTTTGGGGTTGAAGTCTTGCTCTTGAGTTGCAGTATGTGACCAGGATTTAAGTATCTGTTTTGTGTGATTAAGAGTAATCCTGAGCAATTAAAGAAAACAGTTCATTTGTGGCAGGTGGCAGAAAGCTAAAGAAGATAATTACTCTTTTTAGCCATCTGTGTTAACTGCCATTAGCAGAATTTAACTGAGATTCACCACTTTGAAATTTGAGGCAAAGTTCCTTTCCCTTAACTACAGAATATAATATTGTCTGAAGTCTAATTACAAAAAAAAAAGTAATTTCACTCTGCTTGCCATGAGGTGCTTGTTTGTTCATTTTATTAAAAACGTTGGCACTCCAAGATATGATAAACTGAACAACTGCTTGTACTAAATGTCTTTGAATTACGTGTTGGCTCCGAAAAGCTGTTCAACTTTGAGTGAGTTTATCCTGAAAAGCCCTGATCTGCAGCACCAGCAGCTGCAGCAAAGAACTTCTGTGGAAAAGAAGAACCATTTTCACCCTTCCATCACATGTCACAGCTCTGAAAGAACCCAGTGCCTCTCCCCAGATCTGCTGATGATGCCAGGGCTCACAGTGCTGCTCCCTTGTCAAGGGATCAGGCTGTGAGCAGTGCTACAAATATGTGTTGAGACATGGAAAATACACATCATCAAAGCAAAAAAGGGAGCATGGGAAACCTTTCCTGGAAGAATGAACGCACAGCACAGGTTTTCCTGCCTCTTGGAACCACTGGAAGCCTGCTAGGGAATACAAACCAGTTCTTTCCCTCTCCAGCTGTGCAAAGATAAACAGCACCAAACACTTTGATGCAAATGAGGAGTGTGATTCTGGCAAAGCAGTTGTGTCTGAAGTTCTTGCATTTTTTCCAATTTGCCTATTTTCTGGAAATTAGAAGGAGGTTGAGTTTCATGACCATAATACCTGGCTCGTGTGTTACCTCCTGATATTTATCATTTGTGTCTACTCTGTACTTTCCCTCTGGGTTTTAGGATTCTGGTAAAATTCATATCTCATGCTGTAACTACACAGAGTCACAGTCTCAGGCACTGTATTGGCTGGGCAAAAGGCTACTCTGGAAAAATGGCAAAATTTTCCAAATACTAATGATACTTTTGAGAACTGAAGTATTTGGGCTTGGGACTTTTTTCAGTAAACTTTAAGGTTAATCACCAATAGGAGTTTTCATATTCACAGGATGATCCCTGCTAATTACTGAATCTTTCTTCCTGATTAACTCCAACTACATTTCATTTAAAAAGGGGTGGATTATGTTAAGGGAATTATATCAGACTTTAATGACTGTAATGACCAATTAGAAATCTGAGGATATACTATGATTCCTCCTGTGTGTTAAATACTTTACAACTGCATTTTTCAAACCCGGAATCGGTATTTAATGATGGTGCTTGTGTAATTCTGTGCTACAATTAGTCTTCAGCAAGGACAGAAACAGGACAACTCTAAGAACACTGTATAACAGGTCTGGTTTCAGAAGGTGCTGCTCTGTAAAGGCAGAACAGAGCAGTCATCTGAGATGGTCTGTAAATAAGAGAAACAAGCCTGACCCGAGGATGGGATCTTGAAATCTTAGTTCTTACAAGTCATTTATCTCCTAACAGCAGTATTGGTGTGATGGGCTTTTTGATGACACCCTGGGCTACTGCAGCAGCTCCAGCTTTGCCAGAGGTTTTGTTCTTCTCCTTTTTTTCAGCAGACTTGATAGGAAAGGAGTTATGGGTGATTTGTGAATACATATTCTATGTTGGCAAACTTGGACTAACAAAGATGCTTTCTGTTCCCAAGAAACATGAAGTTTCTCTTAGCATAGTACTAGAAATGGAAATGTAGATATAAATACCCAGAATAATCTAAGATTCCTTAAAACATCCATGCACCAGGCAGATAGGATGCAGGGCTTAGGAGGACCTGCAGCCTCCAAGGCAGCATCTGGAAGCCAGATCTGACACTCCACAGCACCTAAAATGACAATAAACTTGAATGTTGAGGCAGCAAAATCCCAGTTCTGGCATTGCATGAATGCTACTGCCAAGCTGATCAGGCTGTTGGAACAAGCTGAGTTGTAGCTACATCTAGATGAATAAAATACACATTTGCATAGACTAGATGTTATTTTGTGTAAAGTTTCTTACTCTGTTTATTGTGCTTTGGTCTGTAAGTCATTGCACTGTTCCTTTACTTAGTGAGACGTCTTTTGTTTGAAATAAAGAAAAGGTTTGCTGTGGAGGAAACATAATCATGTTGAATTCTAATGAGTAGGTTTATGTTAAATGTACAGGACAGTTATTCACATCTCCTCTATGAACTAGAAATACTGGGAGTGATGTTGCTAAGCTTGCTCTGCTGTGTAGCTGCATGTCCTTCCTAGATATTTCTCCCTTCATTATTCCCTTCCCAAGCTGTGTTCTGGGACCAGTACAAAAGAAAGGAGTGGAAGGCAGAGATTGTGCAGGAGAACAAAAGCCCTTCAAATAACTCTTTTAGACACTTTTCACACTTTAATTGAATAAATTGTATGGAAAATCCCATGTCTGTGGTATACAACTCCCCAGGTGCTCTCAGCTACCATATCCACAGCTGTTTATATTCAAACTAGGTAATTTAATACACTTTTATCTGTATATATTGCAGAGCGTCTTTTAAAATCAAATGGCTGTGAGTTTTGACTTGGAACAAAGCAAACACCCTGTGAAGAGACAGTGCCTCTCTCCTTGGATGCTGCTGTTCATCCCTGAATATCTAAGCACTGTTAAAAATGGCACTTGGTGCTGAGGTATAAAGTCTGTTTTCAACGAGTGCGTAATGTCACTAAAATGACATCCATGCACAAAAAAATGTATGGCTCATGGCAGTTGGCAAATCAGCCACTGCCTGGTGTTCCCCAAGGGGAGGGATTCATGCATGAGGCTGCCAAAAGAAGGGTCATGATTCAGTTTGGCAGGGGCATAGCCTGGACACATTTCCCTTTAATTGCTGCTTGTCATGTGAGATGTGGTTCTGGGTGACACCATGGCTAGAATAATACAGAGGATAAATGCTTACAGTCTCATCTATGCCAGAATCTCTAAATGCTCTGTTTATTTGATAATAATTAGTGTTTCATTTTCTCCCACATTCCCCCCCCTTCTGAGTGATACACGAGTCAACATAAAGGAATGGCAGCACATGAAACCAGGATCATTTTGCCTGCCTGATTTCTAATCTTACAGTCAAACTGCTTGTGCCTCACTTTGCAACTTCATCAGCACAGGGAAGAAAGGCTAAAGATATTTCTTAAGTCTCCCTGTAAAGCCTGATGGCCAGGGATGTCCTACAGTTCATTCCCAGCAGGAAGCAGTGTAATTGTCAGCTCCGTGTTTCTCCCCTGAAGAGCTGCTCTCTGGTGAAGGGAGGGGGGAAAAATGTGAACAAGATTTTACAAATTTGGCATATGGCAGAGCAACTGCAAGGCTGGAATTGACTCAGCAGCTACAAACTACGGGGCAGAAAATCATTCTGCACATAACGAAACCTCTCCTTTTACACCCGGGCAATCTACAAAGCAGGGCTGGTTCATCTGAGGTGCACTTTCTAGAAGAGGGTAGACTGGGGATGAAGGAACAGCATCTGCTCTGGAGCGGTTTTGCTGGAGATGAGGAACTTGATAGGGAGGGATGGGGATGGGTTTTTGACAGAGAAACATTCACAGGTAAGACATAATGATTCCAGGAGGCAATCCTATGTTCTGTATATTATTGCAGTCATACAGTGGGCTCAGAGCTCACAAAATAATATAAACTGGCCGTGAATGACTGCAGAGGATTCCACAGTCATCATGGTCCCACCTGCCTGGCCTTGGGTTAGCTGGAGATGCTACAGCCCTGGGGAGAGGTTGTGGCAGCAGCAGCAGAAATTTTGGGGTGGCCAAGGGCGGCTGAGGGGGCAGAAACCCCGGGCAGAGCAGCAGGGCAGGCAAGCAAGGGGATCCTTCAGACACAACATGAGCAGTGACCCAAAAAGTTGCCCAGGGGCTGGACACAGTGCCCCAGGGCCCCCAGGGGACCAGCACACAGAGCCAGACCACCCTGGCTTTCCAGCTGATCCTTTACAGGCATCAAGAGAAAAGTCTTTGTTTCACTTGTCCCCAATAAGCTCCTTGTGCAATTATCATTAAGAGTGTGTCAAGTGTTTGAAGGAATCGGCCATTTAATTGTATAAAAGCAAAGGTTTAACCACAAAAGCTGCCAGGCACTCCCACAATTATCATTTATCAGCCAAACAGAATGTCCTCAGGTTATGTATCCATCAAATGGTTATTGATTTAAGTTTTGGGCATTTTACAGGATTAGAAATGATTACTTCGGATTTAAATAGTGTTTAGAGGACAGAAATCAAATACAAAACAGTGTGTTTATAAAACAACATTGCACAACAGAAATGTTACAGAACAGGAGCCTCTTTCCAGTGCTTTGAAACTAAAGAATGGTCTTTATACACAGCAATGAGCCATGTATTAAAAATACAGTGGACTCATTTTTCACCTCAAGAGTGACTTTGCTCTTCCCCGTGACTCTGTTCAGAGTAGTAGAGGATATCAGACACCCTAAAAATCTTTGGCATCAATGTGAAAACACAGAAACACGGAAAGCTTCTTCTCCCGCTTCTTACACTCATCTGGTTGGAACAGTCTAATTATTCAGAAACCCCCGAAAATGACAAAACTCCTTTTAATTACAAATGCAGACAGAAGTCACGGGTTGGGTATTTGACCAGTTTCTGGTCACTCAGGAGAGGTGCTGACAAATTATGGGGGAAATCTTTCCCTCCATTTCAGGGAAAGCTGATCACCCCAGAAATGTGGTCATCAGCACACGGTCTTACCCAGGAACGACGTGCTCCTTGGGGGAACAAAGCACTTGCAAGCTGGGTCCAGGATGTTGGTATAAATATATTATCTCTTGAACTACGTCTCTGAAGCAGCCTAATCTTATCAGACTAATCGTGCCCTGAATATGAGCTGATCTTCAGGCAGGGCTCAGCGAGGACGAGCCCCCAAACCAGCCCAGGATGTCCCTGCTCAGACAGAACTGCTGGGCCCTGAGCAGCCTGGGGACATTCAGTGTGTCTCAGATCTTCCCCTAAGGAAGCTCATTTAAGGGTGTGTTTATATATACAAAAGGTGCTATCATTTAATGTTTTACCTTGGCCTTTGTAGGTTTGGCCTATAAAAGTGTGAAATCTGTTTACAGCTGAAATGTGTTTTAAGAGAAGGGCACCTTACACAGCCATTTGTCAGTGTCTAAAGAGCCCGGGGCAGGGAGTAGACATTTACTTACAGAACCTTTGGACTATTTTAACCAGGCCTTTGGGACCTCCCTACTGACCAGCCTATAGCATGGCCTTGTCTAGCATCTCTCTGTGCTATTTCTTTTAATTGACTAACCTCAACAGTGGCTGTTCAAAATCACTTTAACCCAAACATGCCCCCGGTCTGAAGCTCCTAATGACCTTCCCCTGGCCCTAAACACATATGCTGAGACAATGCAAACATCATTTGGAAGATGAGTAAATTCAATAACTCAATTACCACTGCACCAAAATACCATTTATCAAAGCCTGGCCACGGTGGTTGGGATCTTTAGCTCGCTCTGTTTCGATGGCACGGCATTTGGGTGAAAGTAACTAATCGATTTAGGAATGATTAAATAGAAATTTGTAACACTTGGCATTATTAAACCTTCAATCTTCATTACAACTGCTTAACAATTACATCATGGGCTCTGTAAAATACATTAACAGTAGCTGGAAACAATCTCCTCATAAATAAAGACAGCAAAGGTATTAGACTAGCGTTCAATAGGAAGTCTAATAAAAATACATATATTGTGGCATTATTAGTAGGTTGTAAATTTTGAACTTTGGAGGAGCTTCAAGACTGAAAAATTTTAAAAGCCCAGGGAAAATCCTCCAGCTATTATCTAACATTGAACTCATTTATTTTAAGAGGTCTAATTTAGTGGTAGAAGCAGCAGCCTGAGGGCTAGAGATGAACAACAGGTCAGCCCTGCATCCTCCTCAAACAGAAGAAATGCTTCTTTTACAGCCAGTCTAAATCCCAGGTTCTTTCACGGGTTCCACGCTCTCATCCTTTGCCTGAAGTTCAGAGAGTTTCTAGTTCCACTTGCTCCTTCAGACATCCAGGAGGGCCTCTCCTTTTCCTCTTTCAGACCAAAACATTCAATGTTTTATGTAATTTAATTTTTTAAATAATTTTGAAAATCCTGTAAAGTTCTTTTAGCTATTTTTCCTCCCATCTTTAATCAAATAGCTTCCCACAAACATCCAAACAGGGCAAAGCATTCTGTGTATGACACCTATTCTGGAAGCTTCACTTCTTGCTGAATGAAATCACAGCATTTAAAAAAACTTACCATGTCTAGCTATCAAATAGATACACTTGGTCTGTGAATCTGATCCTGACTGTCTAATGAAGCAAACACAAAAATAGAAATAAAAATATTTAAACAATATTTGTAAATTATTCAGCTATATATAAAGTGTTATACAACATGGGTGGGGGGGTTCCAACACATAAGCCTTTATTATTACGATGAAAAATGATTTATATCACAACTCTCCTGTTAAAACTGGGATGTAAATTTAAGTCACCACATACTATGACATATAAAAAGTAATCAATCAAACGTTATTGACAGTAGTAAATATAGTCTCTTGCTTCTTTTTCAGAAATGAATCAAAAGAAAAGATGGCTACAGTTAAATGGTTCAGGCCTATAATTTTCTTCCAGTCCCAAGCATAGAGCAAATGCCCTTATTAAGTTCAAAGTTGTGGGTTTTTTAAAGCTCAGAAAACAGGCCATTAAGCAAAAGCAATCAGCAGGGGGTATAACCATCCAAGGCCATTTAATTTTTTTTTATTTGCTTAAAGAAATTTTTCTTAAGTGAACAGAAAGGGCAAAAAAACCCCCAAAGATGAATCTTCAGGAATGAAGGCAGCAAGCTGTGAAATGAGTTATGAGATAAACAAATGTTCATCCTGTAAAGTTACAGCACGAGTGTCTCCTGTTCCAGGAGGGAAAATGATGTACATGGAAGGCTTGAATTCAGAGTTTAGCATAATTAAACCACAGACCATAAGGTTAAAATCACAGTTATGAGCTGATTAATTGATTTACACTCGTGTATCACTTGATTAGATTTCTTGCTTTTTTTTACTTCCATCAAACTGTGCACAGGTATGTGCTCAGCTCCACATAAATATCTGCAATGAGCCCCCTGCCATCGGGGGGGCCTTTCTGTGAGCTCTTTGTGCTTTCCCACAAAGGAAATGAGTAATTCCTTTTTAAAGTGAGAGCATCCCCTTCAAACTGTTCAACTCCTGGTCACTACGAGGTTATTTTCTGTCCTATTTATCCCATCCCATAAAAATCATCTTTAGTATGAAGATAAATAATATGAGGGATAGGCAAATGGGAAGCTGAAGAAGACAGAAATATTAACATGAGTCCTCAAGGAAGTACCCAGTGTTCTCAGGGAATGCTGTCCCAGAAACAGCCTTGTCACTACACACACCTTTGCTGCTCCAGAGGCAAACTAGTGTCCATGTAAAACCAGATCTGGGATAATGGCACCATTCTACAAAGCACCATTAATGCAAATCAAGTTACTGTAATTAATGAGGTGTAATTTGGTAGTTACCTCTAGCTCCCTAGAATTGTTTGTAATAGTTAACAACAAAATAGTTTAATGTATGTGTTTTAAATAGATTTGATCTAAAAATATATTTATGTCCTAGCACTTGGATGCTAATAAAACAGACCTCAAAGTAAAATATTTGCCTCATTGAAATGAATGCAGTATTTACATTAACTTCTCTGTGTACTGAATTAGCCCTAAACCAGCTCCTTTCATAATCTGACAGATATATTATTCCAATAAAATGTCTGGACCCTAGAATATTTCCAAAGTATGTTTAGGAAAAATATAGCATATTTTGAACAGCTCAAGTGAAATTTGGTATAAATAGTTAATCATTGTATTTGCAGCCATTAACATGAAATACATAAACCACTCTTCCCACACAGAGGAACGTGTGTTCCACGTGTCCTTTAGTGCACAACAGGGCTGTTATTAAACTTCCACAAATATGATTTTGGGAAGTTCTGCTCCTCTTACAAGCCTGTTCTGCTAATCAGCTGTGAAGTCTCACATATTAACTGTAACAGTATTAAACCCATGAATTGATAGTGGACTGGAAAATGGGAAAGGTGTTTTATCTCAAGGCTACTGGTTTGATTTATCCCAGGTCAGTGGCTGCTGAAATTTGTTCCAGCTGACTGAGTGTCACTGTCCCATGGGAAGGGGCTGGGTGGGCCTGGATCAGGATTTGGGGAATCTCATTAAAATCCTGCAGCATCAGTATCCTCAAAACACAGCCAAGATGCTAAATAATAAAATATTAGCCTACTCCTCCAAAGCAACAGGCTTCCATCTTGTACTGAAGTAATGGGGGAGGAAATTTGTTTTGTTTCTGGCTGTTTAATATCCAACAGTGTTTCTCTAAAAACACAGCTTGCCCTTAAAAGTCAAGGCAAGCTGATGACACTGATCCAGAGGGATGAAGTGCATTTCTACACCCACAGCTTTAAAAGCCAAGTCCAAAGGTGTGTGAAGTCAACACAAGGATTTCTGTGGACTTGAAATGCCTTCACATCAGGCTCTGGGAGTACATGTGTCCTGTGAGAACCTGAAGAAACAGTCTAGAGATTCAGAAGCTTCCACTTAGTTTACTTTATGACCACACCACACTACATCAGAGATTACCTTTGTGACTGATATAAATGTAATTTGTGTGGGGCAGGGCTAATGTCCCCACTGCTCCAGCCCAGGCAGATCGCATCCCAGAGCTGGCATCAAACCCTGGTGTGACAGAGTCTGTTTTCATTATTTTTCAAAATAACACCTTGACCAGAAAATGTAAAATATGCCTTAACTTTTGATAGCCTAGTGAGGTGCATTTGCATTAACTCCCCAGGCTTGAATATAAATTTAGGATTCAATTGGTGGTCTGAACTAATTCCCACATCACTGTCTGTACTCCTCGGGTTTTGAACACTGGTGATGCAAACAGGGATTTATCCTTATTCATTATCTAAGATTGGTCCCGTTCCATTTATATGAGCTATACAAATAAACTGTTTAGGTCATACACCCATGCTTTTTATCAAACTTTGTACACGAAGGTTGTTTCTGAAGTTCTGAATATTTTGGCCAAAATATTAGCCAGATGTTATAAATCGCAAAACATCGTGGTATCTACTCAGTAATTCAGGCATTGAAAACAACCAGTGAGAAGCAGACAGCTCCTTTTAAATAAAGATTGCAAAGGTGCTACAACTGGGGCTAAAGAATTAAAGCTGAGCCCGGTCCCAAAGCCTGTAATCGTGTGTGTTATTTCATCTCTGACTGGGAGGTGCTGTAACACCGAGTTGTGTCTACTTGGACTTTTCATTCAGCCTCAGGATGTCTGAAGCTTGGACAGACAGCTGAGCTTGGTTAGGGGTGACAATGACTGGGCATCTTTTCAAAAGCATAACTTTGCTGAGCTTTGTTTAGCTTCCACAGACAGTTTTAAGACCCGCTACTGACGTACATCCCACTGCGCTCTGCACTGGGCTGTAACTGCACATAACAGACAGCAGATGTGGGAAATGCTGCACCAAGCAGGGCTGTCATGTTATCAGCTCATAGGACAGGACATGATCCTTCCTGCCTTCTTGGAAAAAAGACACTTTGAAACGATTCCTAAACCAGCAGTATATTCCTCAGGGTATGGCTGTAAGGACCAACTGCCACAGGGTGAAGTACAGAGTCTATGGGATACTGGGAACAGTCAGAGCTCAAAACCAGAAGTGATGTTTGAGTCCAGCTCTCTACACTTCCCTGTGGTAGTTCTTCTGGTTTTGTTTATTTAGGGAGAAATAAAGAGTATAATGGGGAACAGTAAAACTAATCTAAAACATTTCACTAGATGTGTTTGAGTTGGCAGGATAATAATAACTTTGTAATAATCTCACAACAGCACTGGGTGTCTCTGAGAACGAATCCAGCCTTCACTCATAAATGTCCAAGTGTTTAAGGAGGAGGATAAATCCATTCCCAGAGTTCACCAGCTGCTACTGAGCAAGTCATCACCATTCTGTTTGAGATTTTCTGTAGGTGTTGCTGGGGAGCTGTGCCTGGTCAGACACTTAAATCATCTGGGAACAGAGTGCTGGGAGGAAGACATTGTGTGGTGGCTGCAAAGCACCATCAAATTGTCACCTGCCTGACTACCTGACACTGTTTTTATTATGTATAAAACTATATGCCTACTTGTGTCACTCTGGTGCTTGGAAGATGTTAGCACAGATATTCTGATCACTTTGTCAGCTGGGGATACCCAAATGTCACCTCTGCTCTGTGCCTGCTCTGTGCTGTTGTTATTCTCTGACTTACAATGGGAGGAATGTTTGAAGATAGAGCAGGTGGGAGGTTGAGTAGGACCTAAGAGACCCATTGCCATGGGATATCCCTATCAGTTCAACAGCAAAATTAACAAACTGATAGGAACAGGGGGGAACTAATGGTTTTTCCTTGAGTTTCAGCCTCTCATGTTTCTCCTTTCTGAACACTTAAAGCTGGATCTCCAAAGAAACAATGGAGAGAAGGACATTAATTTGGATGCCCATTTAAGTTGGCACATCCATCTCGTTCATTTGCCAGAGCCTATATCCTGACTGGTCTTAAAGAACACAGAGCTCAAATGCACTCTTAAAGTTCTGAAGACTTCATCTAAAGTTGTAATTAAATGAAGAAAAGCCTAGTGTGACCAGCTGCACTTTTTTTAAAGAATAATTTCAGTATCGAATGTAATTTTTGCATTGTTATCTTTGTTTGGCATTCTCAAACAAACTCAAATTTCTAAAGCTGAATTACAGACCTATGAAAAATGCAGTTACCAATGAGATACCAAACCAGCCATTCTTGTATTGGTGCAAATGATACCATTCTAACACAATAATCAAATGAGTTTCTCATAAACTCTTCTGTAATCCAATAAAGTAACAGCCTTTTTTATAAAACCTTTATCAATCTCAATCTGTAATATTTACATACATATCACAGATAGGGCATGAAAGGGGACTGCAATAGCTGACAAGCAAACTGAGATAAATGGGAAATGACCATCATTACAGCAAAAAAAGCAAAAGGCAGCATTGTGTAGAAACTTTATCGAGTAATTAATGATCTATCTGGGAATAATTACATGTGACTCACCGCTCCCATTTTCTTAAATGAATTTAAAAGCTATTAAATATCCCCTTAACAAGGGGATATTTAGCATGGGAGACACGGCTTTGCTGCTTTTGTCCACAAAATTTTATCTTAATCAGCGAATATGGATAGTCCTGAGGAAGAGCGGACGAGCGGATACAGCTGCCAGGTAGTGCAGGATGTGCATCCTGGAAAGGAAAAAGGCTGGGATAATGGATAGGGAGACACAGAGCCTTGGACATTAACTGTGTGACTGTTACCTGCAGTGTATGGAATGAACTCGTAGGCTACGACTTTCTGTGGCTGGTACAAGATGGGTAAGATGGTCCCGGTGAATTCCTGTCACAAACACTGTCACTTCTCATGTGCAAACACAGGATGATCTGGGAAAAGGTTGTTCCACTGTGTGCATGGATCCCAGAGAGAAGAACAGGATTTAAGGGGAGAAGATGCCCTACACACAAGCAGCACATGCTCCCCTAAGAAGCTCAGTGTCACACTCAGGGCATTGTGCTACCTTTCTGTTAGAAAAATAAATATAAGTGATGATGAGTGTAACCATGAGAGATATGCAAGAGGATCCAGACTAGGAGGAATCATAGCCAGGGAGAGTCACAAGCACAGCAGGACAGATAGAAAATGCATTTTCATTCCCTTTTCCAATGTAAAAGAATAAAGTGTTAGTCTAGGTTGTGGACAGTGTGCTTTTCAGGACAGCAATGCACGTAGGTTTTGTACTGAGTACCCTAAAGACTGTGAGATTATTATGAAAGTATTAATTGCATTAGTTTACAAACAAACCAGTTCAACTACTTTTTAATTCACCCAGTGCTGTCAGTAGGGATAGGGATGGAATGAGCCTCCCCACCAGACTGAACTGCTCGGGTTGGGTGACTCAAGCAAGGAACTCTTTGCTTTTGCAACTTGGCTTAGGCAGAAGGAAAGTGCTGAAATCCTTGGGGCAGTGATGGCTATGTGCAAAAAGAGAATTTAAAGCTCCTGGAGGGATTTTTACACTGAACTAAATAAATTAACCATTTCTATTTGACCAAATTAATGCTTTTGTCCCAAGCCCTGTATCAGTTCTACCTCTTCAGCATGTTTTGGGATGTGATTAATCTGCCTTTACTTTAAGATTCCATCCTATTTCTCTGCCTAGACTGTGATCTTTCTGGCTAAATTCTGGACCTTATTCTGTGCTGATAAAGGTATGCATGATAAAGTCAGTGTTTCAGCTGCATGCTCCAATCATCCATAAAGAATGGAGCAAAGAACACACACACACAAACACCCAAGTTACCCTTGTGGAATAAAACTCACTCTTACAGTACACAGCTGCTTCACTTCATGGCTCCAGCTGGTTATTTCTAAAGCTAAAATTTGCTTAAAATTGTACAGAAATCTCACTTATGAGTCTACTTTAATGTGATTCACATACAAACTAAACATGCTGGAACAAATAATTCCGTCAAAACATCAGCAACCTTTAAATGCTCTATTTCAAAAGACACAGTCTTTGCCATTAAATTCTTTTTTTTACACTGAAAATACTATATTGTAGAAACAGGGTAAGTATATGAGATGGTTTAATGTCATTTTTTGTGTTCTGTATGAGTGCTAACGACCTTGCATAATAAAGCAGACATAAATTATTTTCACATATCATCCCTCGAGTAGCTTTATGGAAATGCCTGGAGTGATTGTGTACTGAGCTCTTCAATTAAATGCCAGAGAAAAAGTGACTTTGGTATGGTTTTGCAACTCGATTTCATGGGATGATCCCATTCCCCAACGTGACAGTAACCTACTTTTATGCTAAAGGGCAGTGATTTGAAGGACCATATCAAAAATCTGTGGCTCTCGTAGTTAGCATTTAATTTCAACTCAATTAAATTGCAATTTGATTGGGAAGACATAGATTTTAAATGTCCAAATGCAAGCATTGAAAGACAATCTTTTCATCTGAAAGGAAGAAAAATTAATACTTTTTCTGTAAAATTTTACATTCTTCTGTATCAAACCACAGGCCATGTTCAGGTTTGACTTTTTAAAGCACACATGATGTGTATGAGATAGGCAGAAAATAGATGAGTTAGTTTGAGCTGGACAAACTGACAGGAATGCAGTACATACACACTTATTCAGTTTTGTAGTTACTCCCAAGCCAGTGTATGGAATGAGGAAAAGACAGTTTTACACAGGCACTCTGTATGCTACAGTTAAAACACGTTTGTGTAAACATGTCTGTTTGTGAAGGGATCAGTTTTCATTGCAACTTTTGGATCCAGATGTGATTTCCTGAGCTGGGGCGTTCCCAGCTGCTGTCCTGCTTTTGGCCATTTGCTCACCTCTCACTCCAGTGCTTTTAGAAAGTAGCTCAGCACACCTGATCTGCCCAGGGAAGCCTTCTGGAACTAACATGCTGTGCTTGAAGTACAATCCGTCAACGAAACAGAAATGCAACACAATGGAGGAACATGTGTGCAGGCCTGTTTGTGTAACTTCAGATGCCCCAGATGCCACTGGATTAAATTCTCCCACCTTCAGCAGTTTTTCTCCAAAAAAAAAAAAAAAAAACCCAACAAAAAACCCCCCAAAAAAACAAACCAAAAAAAAAACCCCAGACAACAAACCCAGACATTCTACACTGAGTAATAAATATGCAACAGCTTGATATATATTACTTTAACTGTTAAGAAAATAGTCACATTTTTTGTTTGCAACACACTTTTTTGTGCAGTAGGCAACATATTCTGGCATATCCTCACAGAAGAGTTAGTTTTCCCTAAAGAACTCCTCTTTTGTCTGCTTAGTTTGAAGGAGAGCAGCCTTCCTATGGGAAATAACACCTGAGCTGACAAAAAGGATTGTGCAAGCAGTTTGTGAGCTTCACCAGCTCAAGCTGCTGCTTTTGACAACGTGGAATTAAAACCAAAGCGACGCTTGGACTGGGAATTAGTGCGTGGATGAGCTCCAAAGAGGGCAGCACTTCATTTAAGCTCCGTTTCATAGGGATATCCAAGCTCCAGAAGCCGTGTGGGGTTCAGAGCAACTCCCTGATGCAGCAAACCTTGGCCAGGGCTTCCAGCTCCAACCTGAGCACACGTCCCTGGTTCTCAGCTGACACAAGAGCTCACTCTGTTCCCAGTGCCAGCTTTTCACTGGCCAAGAAACGCACGTGGAATTGCATCATAGGTAAAATAAAACAGGGATTGTTTGATTTTACATCTATTTCTCCCGAATCCATCGCTTAGCAATTGTGCACTGCAATGACTGAGCATCTCCTACATGCCTGGGCTTTTCTGTGTGCAGGGAATAGAATGACAAGCCTGGAACAATGTCACCATTTCCAGTTGCCCAGCACATAGGGAAAATACGGGGAATTGTTATCTTTGGCCTCCTTATGACAGTTTGAAGGCGATGCATATAAAATACATTTTGACAGAAAGCTGAAGTGCCCTGCTCTTTTCTTTTTGATCATCTCGACTTTAAACAGCTTCAACTCCATGTAATTCTTCCTTTCCATCTAATTTGCGTGTTGAGGAAGTGAAAACAACTGTTTCCAAAGATAAACTCAAGGAATTAAAATTATATTGTCCTTTGGTTCCTTGCTCATATGCTGGTAAATTAATTCATAAATGGAAATATTAATACTTACGATGAAAATACATCCTATAATTGCCCTGTTTAATAGATAAAGAGCCAAGAGAAGGAAAAAGCACAAAAATGAATTAAAGAAAATTAGTGTTTTCATTTTGGGCAAGAAGTTTTGAGTTGCAAATGAAGATAAGAAAATTAACCACATTTCCTGTTTATGTTACCGAGATTCTCATTAAGGTGTCTCCTCTTTGACCTATGTTGTTATGAGAAAGAAGCTAAGGCAAGTAAGCTTATACTAATGAGAGGCAAGAATATCCCTGTTTTGTCACAATTAGGATAAATGTACTGGGCAGCCAGATGGGGCCTTTAAAATTTTCCACAATTACATGCCTGTCGCAGATAATGGCAAAGACCTCACAATGCAACACTTAAATGAACAGATTAGCCAATTTTTTTTTTTTTTTTTTAAGATTCATTTTCCCCCCTTTGGTTGTGTTTTGATGCTTGGCGAGTTCTGGGGAAGAGAGAAAGGGGGGAAAGAGGCAATTTACTGGAATGTTTTAATTTCAAATAATAAATTTCACACAGCATAACTAGGAACAGTTTTCTACTTGATAAAAGGAGACCTGAATGAATTACAAACAAAAAAAAAGCTTATGGTGGCTTTCATAAGCAGCAACTAATTCTGTCATTTTTATCTAACTAAAACACAGTGTCCTTGCTTCTACTACAACCTTCTCTGTTGCTTCTCTGCTTATAATCCCCCTGTGCTTTTCAAATCTCCTCTGGCTCCACCACAGCAGCTCCTCCAACCTGCATCATCCCTGGGTTTTATGTCTTTCTTTGCATTGAGTGCCTTTTGCTTGCCTATGATTCTGTATGAATGTTTCTTGTTGACCAAAGAATAGTCTTTTTTCTTCAGAATATGAATTACCTGAGTTGGTTTATTTGTGATGTTTCTAAATAGTCGGGGAAACAGCGACAAAAAGAGTCAGAGCACTTGTGCTCAAACACAGCACTGTGGTTCAGTGGCTTCTTATTCATGTGCACTAGATATTGGTAATCTCCAAAAATCAGACTCTTTCGAGATACCTGAAAGTGGATGTTACCATGTGAAGTGAAAAGAGGGGTCAATCCCTACCAAGGCTGACCAAGCATTGTTTAATTGTGCTGTTTAGTGTAATTCCAACATCTATTTCCAACCACCACACTGCGCCCCCAAAGGCCTCACTTGCCCTTCTACTGGAAAGCCTGTGCCAAGAAGAGGTGGGAATTTGAGTGAGTTTGGATGACCATGAGGAGGAAAAAGCTCCATACAAGGAGTTCTGCCTCAACACAAATACAATGGAAAGTAGTGAAAAGCTGCTCCAACATTTAAAACCAGTTGTGCTTCGCTTGATTTAAATCTGAAGATAATCAGGAAGCAAATAACCAGTACCCTCAGTAAATCTCCCTGTAGTACATGGACCATGGGTTTATTTAACTGCACTGACTGCTGAAAACAGTCACTCAGGAAAACATATTTTGGCACTATAAACAAAGTCCAATTATTTCACTTTTACCGTGGCACTCCACAAAATTACCAATAAATAAAACAATTGGCAAGGCTTTAAGATCCATGAGAGTATCCAGCAGAGCGACAAACAAAACAATCTAGTTACTACTGTTATAAAGTGGGTAATAGACACAGTGGGCCCAATTTCCCAAACTTTACAATAATTTGAAAAGCCCTGCAGAGCGCTTTTCACTTGTTCATCTTACTTCCTTCACTGGGGCTCATAATTAATTTAAACTGTGTAATTCACGAACAGTTGTTTCTTTGTATTGTCAACTTTGCGGAGTTTTAAAGTTATAGGAGCACTTACTGGAAATAATGATGGAAAAACTGAAATTGCAGTTGCATTTACCTTGGTTGAATTAGCATTGCTTAAGGTCTGCTCTGCACTCGTGGCCCTGAGCAATTGCTTGGTGAGCTTTCTGTTGGTTCCCTCACCCCTGGGGCAGGAGGCTGATGGCTGATTAAATAATCTTAGTCCACCCCTCTGCCACGGGCAGGGACACCTTCCACTATTCCAAATTGCTCCAAGCCCCATTCCATCCTGGCCTTGAACACTTCCAGGGATGGGGCAGCCACAGCTTCTCTGGGCAACCTGTGCCAGGGCCTCATCCCCCTCACAATAAAGAATATTTTTCTAATGTCTAATCTAAACCTGCCCTCTGTCAGTTTGAAGCGATTCCCCTTTGTTCTGTCACTCCATGCTCTTGCCAGTGGTCTTTCTCCGTGTTTCTTGTCAGGTCCTTCAGGTACTGGAAGGCTTCAGTTAGGTCACCCTGAAGCTTCTTTTTCCAGGCTGAATAAAATTGATGTGGCCTTATCTTCTCTGCCCTCTGTCCTGTGACACAGCCTGTGTAGGCTTCCCCCATAAACTGGAATAGAAATAGGCTTTTTCCTTCTCTCCCAAGGGATGCTGTTTGCCTGAAACACAGTGTCTCCAGTGGTGGCCCTGAACATGGATAAGGGCTGTTTGCACAGAGCCCACACCAAGCACTCAACGAATTCAAGGCTTGTCTAAACTTCAGAAGGATGAGGGATGATCACAAGATAATGGGAATGAAAAGATGACTGCCTGTGAGCTCAGCTGCTGGCCCAGTCAGACCCTCACAGGTACAAGGCAACCCCCCGCAATCGTGGTGGGTGGGAGCTCATGGACAAGAAGTTATTGACAGTCAGATGATGAATGGTAACTCATTAAGCTGTGGGAATATTATTGCTTGCAATGCTCTGTCCATACAGTTAATCAATTTTCTAAGTGAATGAAACTGAATTAAGGCTGCCCTAATTTCCAATGAGAATGTCAACACCAGCGTTTAGTGAAGTTCGACTAATCCATTTAAAGCAAACTTAGTTTCTCTCGGTGGCTGTATGCAGGTAACTCTTGGACAGGTTCAACACAGCTACTTGAGGATTAACATACCAAGGAATTTTGCCATTTCTCATTTCACCTCAGCATCTTCAAGATACAGCTTCAAGCACCTGCCCTTTAAGTCGATTTTGAAGATTTATTTCAAATCCAAAGGGACTACAGACTTATTTTGTCATCGTGGTAAATGTTTAATTTTTTTTAGTAAAAGGCTGGATGGAACCACGATGAAAATGGAATTTAAAAAAGAAAAATAAGGTTTTAATGAAGACCAAAAGTTGTCATATCGAGTAATCCAAGGGAAACATGGGAAAAGCAAAGCACTGGCATAGAATGCCACACAGAATAAATATCCCACTGAGCCTGGAGACTTGAGAAGACACCCTTGTCTCCTTGGAAGTTGATGGGAATTTTGCCACTGACTTAGTGGAGACAGGTTCACACCCACACTGTCTAAAGGGAATGCTCAGCTGCTGAGGCACACGATGGCAGCCACCCCAGAAAAACAGCAGCCTGCTGCACCACGACAGATGCTGACTCAATCCAAAACCTGTTCTTAGCTCAATGACTGAGTTTTTGGCATGACTTTGTACCTGCTCTTGTTTTATTTGCCACAGCCTTATGCAGGGTTGGCACAAAGCTCAGTCAGAGAAATCTTCTAACAAACATGAAATGGAGATCACAGGATGACAGAACAGCCAGGACACTGAACAGTGGTAGGACAAGAGGACTGGAAACAACTGCTAAAGGAAATATTTATTTCCTGCCCTGAAATGTTCAGAAAAAACCCAATTGATTAAAATTTATTTCATCCCATGAAAAGATACCTTTTTGAAATGCATCTACTGTGTTCAAAATATTTTGTATAGAGACTTAATTATTTTTTTTGTATCTAGTTCCTTTCTGTGGAAGCAGTTATGGCACTGCCCTCTATGTTCTGGTAAGCAGAAAACCTGGTTAGGGATAAATAGAACTTTATTGTATTGACTGATAAAGGATTCTCAAAACATGATGCGATGTGGCCACTGTCCTACATCTGACTAATGCCTAAGTTACCCCTCGAGTTACCTACTCATTCTGCTGGTTTAATATGGATCTGTTTAACAAAAGTATCAGATTATTTTAAATACTGCCCGGCCTCCAAGGAGTAATTACAGTAACAAAAGAAGCAATCACCTGAGCACAACTGGGTATCTGTTATCTCTTACTGGTCACCCCAGTGGCCCAAATAAACCACTGCAAAGGCCCTAATTAGTTCTAAGTACTTTGATGGTTCATCTCATAATAAAGCCTTTAACCCACAACAACAGACTTGGTGCTCCACAGTGAAGAAAGAAACTCGGGTACCCAGGAAGGATTCAGTACAAAGAAGCCCAGAGTTTTGAAATCATTCTAAAGCCAATTACACTTTTTGCAATGGAAGAGAGCATTGTCCTGTGTGGACTGTGACAACTCCAGCCAAGGGCAAAGGAAAGATTTTCCTGAGAGGAATCCCTTAGCAAATGAGATGTAGTATAAAAGCCTAGTGAGTGCCCTTCCCTTGTTTTTCTCCAAATCAGCAACAGAATCCATTTCAGCACCCTTCTCATTGCTCAATGTGAGATGGGCCAAGAGGTGAACGACTGCTGCTTCATCCAGTGGGATTGCCAGCATATACAGACTATTCAAATGATCTCACTAGCTGACAACCCCACTTCCAAAGACCCTTTCAGATGCTCACAGAAAGACAATTCCTGTTAGGTTGGTATAATTTCCATCTGATATCTTCTTCTTCAAAAGAATTTTGCACAGCTGGCTGAAAGCTTTTGATGCTTACCTGGGAGTAGGGATCCTGAACACCATAAATCTGGGGTTCAGGAATGTTCTTATCACCTATTAATGTTTATTTTGATTATTGCTCACATGACAAAAGTTATCTAATTCTAGCAAATACCTACAATATATTTGATACCATGCATGACATCAGCCTACACCTAACCTAACACAGGCATGAGAAGGAGTCAGATATTATAAAAGAAAAAACTTTGCTTTAAGGTGATGCATTACTTTTTGGACTAGGTGTTCCAGCTCCATTCCCCTGCTGTTTTGGATGCTGATGAGCCATCCATCTCTGCACCTCCACAGCCCAAGCACATCCCTTTCCCAGGGAAGCCAATGCCATTGATTACAGAGAACTGCCTAGTTAGCCACCTATCCATTCTTGATCAGGGAGAGACCTGACCATGTCTTATATCCTGATCTCTGGTGTTACAAACAGGCCCTGCTTTGCCTGGAATTAATGGTTACAGACACATCGATCTGGATGTGAGAAAGGTCACACTCCCAAAAGCCAGACACATAAAAGAGAAAAATGGAGATGAAAGGGCTGCTGAGCTGCACAGCATCTGTCCAAAACTGCCTGCCTGCATCTAGGGCTGAGGTGGGCAGCTAAAATTTGCTTGAGCTACAATATCCCAGTTTACTACAGCCCAGTTTGCAACATTCCACCTTTTACGAGGCTCACCGTGGTTACAACAATGCCATGTTTTAATCACAGAGAATGTCACCTTCATATTAAAACCATCCAGACAGTTTTCAATGCATGTAGTTCAGCAGAGTCCTCTGAGGCTGAAGTGTGTCCATGGTATTAGTCATTGTTTTATACTGAATGAAGAGAGAAACTAATTCACTGTCCTTTTGTGCTGGGGATGGAATAATGCATGTGATTTTCCACTTTGAAAAGATATTTAATAATCCCATTTAATGTTCAGTTAAACATTTCATTGTTTGCCATGACTAATCCACAGATTTGAAGGGAAAATTCCACTTTAAAGTGTAATGGAGCTTCAGTGTTCCTTCACTTTTGAATTAATACTAACACAACTCTGAAAATAAGTACCAATTTGTGGAGATATTTTGCAGCATGTGTCCTAACACATTTATCCTAAGTACAGTGAAATAGAGGGTGCTTTGGATAACGAATGCAAATTCGGTCAGACTGGTAAAACCAGTGCAATCTTCACATAGAGAAACCTTCTAATTAAATGAATAAACTTATTCTGAAAGATGTTCAATGAAGGGTGCAGAATAGGATTATTCTACTCCATCAAGCACCCTTTTGATGTTTAATGAAACTACAACACCAGGTAAATTATGGGTTTATGTTCACTGCATACTTTTTAATGAGATTATAAAGAAAAATCCAATATATTACAAGTGGGTCAAATAGATTTTTATATCTCTGTCTGGAAAGACAAACTCCAAAATGATCATTTAGAAATATGCAGCTGACTACCGAGAGAACGCTGAAATAAAACACTGTTATTAAAATATAGAAACCACTGAACTGTTGCTATTTGGAATCTGTCATGGGAGTGAATATGCTCACAAGAATATGTAAATATTTACGGGTGCACAGTAATGACCCATAATAACAAATTCAATTACAGCATTTTTAACGAAACACAACTGCACCAGCCATTTTTGATATTTTAAAAACCACTGCAGGTATCAGGATTAAAGGAAAACAGGCACTCAAGCCTCAGTGCCGTGAAGCATGAACCACACTGCACGGGGTTACAGCCCTGTTAACATTTCCAAGGAAATGAGCCTTATTATTCAAACCCTTCAGTCAACCGAGCTCTTTGTCAATCTAAAGTAACTGTGTATGTCACCCCTCTGTGTGTGAGGGTGATACTGGTACCAAATGCTTTCTGTTTAACCAGCCCTGCTGCTGGTGACAGCAACCATCAAGCTCCTTTTGACTTCCAGGAGAACACAATTAGGCTGAATGAAAAGTGTCGTGGAAGGTCCCACCTGGAACAAGCCACAGAACCAAGCCCCAGATGCACTTCTCTGTCTCACACACTCAGCAAAGCAGCTCCAAAGGCTGCCCAAACCCACTGAGCTTCCTCAGTCATGTGTGCAAAGATCATGGCCTTCTCCTTAGCAAAAGTTACACTGGCCTGTTGCCCAAAGTGGGTCAGTACCCACCTTAAGGCTTAAAACAAACAGAGACATCTCGTCACCTCTAATTTTGCCCTAAGGAGGAACCTGCAGTGGAGGAGACTGAGCCCAGTCAATGTGTGTGGGAGCAGGGCCATTTATCTGGCACTTCTGCAAGCCAGGCATTCTGAAGAGAAAGCCTTTAAATCCCGGCCAAATGGGTAAATCACTCCTCCCCCTCTTGTCAATGCTTCCTTTTGTGGAAAGACAAGTTGTCTGGGGAAGGCTGGCTGCATGTCTCAGCAGTCTGAGTTGGACATGAACTAACTGGAAACTTCAGTGCAGATGAACTGATGTCACCCGTGCTCTGCCAGTCGCTTTGCACCAGGAATCAAAGGAGAGCCAGATTAAAAAGAAGGATTTGAACACCACAGAATTCGTGCTGCAGTTTCTCCTGAGATGATGGTGTTTGATGGCTCCAACTCGTCACACATCCCAGGACCTGCTGGGAGTTGTGACTGGAGACAGACAAACTGACACTCTCAGGCTCAGATTTGTGAAATCTGGGGAAAATCTGAATTCACTTGTCTCTAAATAGTCCAGAGCTAAACTCAAGACTTGTCTGACAGCCATGTGACACTGAGTACACATATTCAGCAGTGAGAATTTTCATAATTTTTTTTTCTTTACTCAGAGACTTCTAGTTGTCAATAACACCCTTTCCAATGCTAAAAGCATCTACATACAATGAAACCTGCACCTCAGTGAAAAGATTAACACCCTTTTTCACTGAATCAGCAGGAAAAATGTGATTACCAGGCTTGGAAACACTGGGAAATAATGTTTTTTTTTTCTAAAAAGAACAAGGTTTTGCTTCAGACTCATCCTCAGCCCACCCTATGGATTCGCTGCTGCCTCTGCAGAAGGACAGCCTGCACAAGACAGGTCTTCACCCTTAGCTCGTGTAAAGTAGTATTATTGCACTAAGGAACATGAAACACTGCAATAATGTCACAAAACACAATATTGCAAATAATTCTAGCAACGAAATGGAACCCCTTATTTTGACTCCTTGTTCATAACTGATTAAAAGTTAGTCATCAAGTTTCTCTAGGCCTTGCTATAGGCATGAAGACCAGTGAAGTGAATGAGACTGAGAAGGTGCTCAAGTGTTTTGTCAGAAGGGCTGGATTGAAGCACCCATTCCTGTAGGTCTGATGGCTTTGGCTCTCCCTGTCAGTCTCAGACTCAGCTGGGGCAGTTGTTCCTGTTTTGTGTCGATGCCGAGTGCTGAGCGTGTCCATACATCAGCCTGGCTCGCTCTGGGATTTCACACTGCCCTCCACCAGCGCTTTCAGCTGAAACTCCAGGCTGTGAACTGGGGCACTTGAAGTGCTGACACGTCCCATTCTGCCACCCTTCCTAGAGGATGCTGATGCTGGAAGGCAGAGAGGTTTTAGGTGAACAGCTGGAGGTGCTCATGTCTTACACCACTGCAGCTAAACTGCCAAATCCCATCTGTCAGAGCACACAGTTTACACACACAGCTTCATGTGTGTGGAACCTTAGGATTACCAAATTACTACTTTAAACACATTACATTAGCCTGGGTGAGATTAATTAAAGAAGAATACAAGGAACAACTGGAACATCTGAGTGCTCCAATAAAAACCACAGTTAACGCAATTTAGGGAAAATACAGGATGCCTAAACTTTGCACATAATTTAATAATATTCTTCAGGATAAAGAAAAAAAAAAGATGTTATCTGCTTGCTTGATAAATGCTTCAAACTTACAGAGGTCCGATCTTCATCTGGTTTAACTCAGAGCAACTTCACTTAAGTCAGAGGAGCCATGAAAGTCAACAGCAGATGAAGAGCTGGCCCTAGTTTGCTATTCCCTAATCTTCAGGGAAATCATAAGACTATGGACAGAATACTTTCCTTTTCCAAGATAAGGAAATATAATATCCCTACACTACCTCTTATCTACCCTCCAATTCAATCTGGAAAGCCTTTCCTCTTTTCCAAGATTTCTGTAGAATTTCTGTTCTCTAAGTGTAGCCTTTCCAAGTTTACTGGCATTTTTAATGTGTTAAAGCTGTCATTCCATTTTTGGCCACAGCTCCCTCTTTTTCTGATTCCTCTCAAAAATCTGAAACCTGTTCTCTTCCTGTTCCTTTCACTCTTCAGAGAAGTTTCTTCCCCTCTTTTGTGGACGGAAATACTGGCTCTAGTTACAATTCCCACGAGTCTCTCCATTGTGTTCCAGCTTCTGACCTTCTCCTTGCAATGTGTTCGTGTCCACGTGTGGGACAGAACAAACCAATGTGGCTGAATTGAGATCTCAACAGTGTTTGCTTCATGGCAATACTCATCATCATCACACCTAATATGTATTATAAAAGTAAACTGGATTCCAGATAAGCTCAGGCACAGGAATGGAACATATTCTTCCCATGTTCCTGGTGCTGTAGTGCCATCTAGTGAAATATTTACAATACGACTTAAGTCCACTTTTGCATAAATAAAACAATTTATTTTTAGATATAAGACTGACTATACATACTGCTGTTCTCTACGAGTGTGCAGAATTCCATACAAATCAGATAAAGTAAAATTTTTGCCCAATGCAGTTTCTTAACAGTGCTCCCAAGTGTTGTGTTTCCAAGGCACTTGGGTTGCACGTGATTTAACATTCCACTGCACGTAAAAAACTTGAATCTTTGATAAAGCCATTCCAAGAAGAAACAAAGGCGCTTTAGTTAATGGTACCCAGCTTGTAGACTAAACATATCCCTTGTACAATCGGTCTCAAAAAGCTGTTTGCACTGTTTGCCACGCTGGCAAACGGATGTGTAAGGGCCTGTTATTTGCCTCGACTATTTTCTTGAAACCTTAAATCCTGCACAGCTTCTTAGTTGTAGAAGATTCTCAAGACTGCCTAGAAAAGAGGCTGAGTTTGAAGCCAGTGGCTTCATATGGGAAATTTTCCATTTAACACTTCCCATCCCTCCTGCATTTCTTTCTTTAGGTTTTCCCCTCCTTCAGGAGATCCCACTCTGAGCCACAACTGGCTCAGCGGTGCCTGGGGCTGTGTCCCACGCCGTGTGGGACTCCAGGACTCCTTCATGAGGGTGAAGAGTTTTTGATGCTCCCCCACAGCACTGAACACCCCTCACAGCTCCGTGTCCAGCTCCCTGCCAGCCCGACCTGCCTCCCCTCCAGAGAAATGAAAAAACATTGTCCACCTGCTCTGATTTGACCCTGGATATCAGCAGTCTCCAGTACAAATGGTTTATAAGAGTCAGTGAAATCATGCAGGCATTTTTTAAAGCTCCATCACTGTGCCATCTTAGTCTGTCTTAAAACTCCTGTAAAAAATGTCACACGATCAAAGCGCTTTCTTTTGTCTTATCCATTTCCATCTCACCTCTACTGTTGCTGCTCTTTATGATGCTGTAAAAAGTCAGCCCAGACCTACAAACCTGCTTTTCTGTGTGATGGGCTGTCACAGCTGGAGACAGGCTCTGCCCAAGGGATTGCAAATCACCGATCCGATCCCAAATCAGCTAATGAACATCTTTTCACCCATCTCAGAGGGGTCTGAGCAGGTCTAACAGCGAAGATGTTGTCTATTAAATTGAATTTTCTTTTGGATGACATTTTGGAACTGTTAGTGCAGTTCACATTTCAGTTTCCATTGTTTGCAACCAGATGAGCTTAATATTTTACAACAGTTCTACGTGCAGATTGGAAATCTGATTTTAGTTACTCCTACTGCTGCCCTCTTTCATTTAAGGAAATTGGTATTAAATTGCTGGATATACTGACATGTCCAAATTTGTTACTACTTTAGCCTGTCTGAAGCACCCTGAAACCTCCAATACCTCATTCTCACCATTAATTAAAACTCTTACAAGGTTAACACACCCAGGAAGGAGGATTGGGGAGCAAGCGTTGTGTAACAGATGAACTCATATAAAATCTCAATGTGATTTAATTAGTTGATAATGGATCATTAATTACAAAGCTAGTGGAATGAAACACATTGTTGTGGGAACACATAATGGAACTATTGAGAAAGAATAGATTTGTTTTTACTAAGTACTTGTCTGCTAGGAAAACCACCTGTGCAAATAACCGGCTCAAATCAGATGACAAGTAGATTTTTTATTGCACAAGAAAGATTTGGGTTTCCATGACAACGCACCTAGGTCAAAACAGCAAATTATACATTTTTCTGCAATAAACATCTCATTGACTCTAAAAGGTTTAACATCCAGGTTTATTATGTGTCTAAAATATATTTATTAGCTAGCCATTATTTAATACAGCAGCTTCTGCCCAGAAATGGCTGTCCAGTGACTGGGGATTCAGCTCCAAGTGTATGGGATCTATCTTAAGCCTTTTGGCATTTTAAACAAATGCTGTAATGCTGTTTGGCTCACAGTAACCTACTGTGAGCTCTGGGGAGAACTAAGCAAACAGTTTAAATATTATACAAAAATTTTTATTTAATTGAATTCAAGCATTTACGAAATTATATTAAATTAGGTCATATTCAGAGGTTATCCAGTATTTAACATTTTCACCAGTAATTGCCTGTACATCGAATTTAAAGTTTAATGACATTATTTAAGAAAAAGGTTTTCTTGATCTGAGGGCAAATATGCTTTATTTATAGGCCCTTTCTCAGCCCGAGAATGGAAAGTACAAATGTGTTACTCATTAAGCCCCACGTTGTTACGTGGCTGGATGACTAAATCACTGCTTCCCCAGGGTGCCTACACCAAAAAGCACTGGAGTCAGCGAAAAGAGAAAAATAGGTGTTCTCATTTCCAGGGTTCTGAATCAAAAAACCCCATTAGTAAATCTCCAAAGTAACAAGGAGTTTTATTCACCAGAGCTGCCTGGAAGCAGCTCTGAACTCGAACTCTGACCACTCACCCGAGGTCTGATGGAATTACATCTCACCTGATGAAAAAACCTGGCCAAGGTGGTCAACTTTGTGTTGACCTGACCAGACCTTGACTGATGTGCTGCTGTCTCCTGCCTTCTGGGCTGGTTTTGTTTGGCTCTGGCCACATCTGAGCAAGTGGGGAGTTTGCAAGAGCTCACGGCCACAGCTGGTTCCTGGGGGACTCTCCTGGCACCTCCCTGCTGCTCCTGAGCTGGCACAGCAGCCCTGGCTCTGAGCTGGGCACAGGGAAGCACCTGGTGCAAAAAACAAGGGACAAGGGCTGGAGCTCACATTTGCATCAGGAGTGACATTGTGCCTTGGAAGTGCTATACATAAAATACTCCCCCTTCCCCCAAAATGTTCTGCTTCCCACAGGGAGAAGGATGAGCCTCCTTAGTGTCCAGCAAATGTCTCCAGGTCCATTTTAGCCTGTGGGGAAATGCAGCTTGTCCAAATGTGCTCTGTCCCGTCTCCTCCCTGTAACTCCTGAAATTTTTGGCATGATGGGAAGGCCTGAAGCTCTCCCAGCTGTCCTGAGAGGGGGCAGAGGGCTGAGGAGCACATGTGCTTCTCTGGGCAAGCCACAGCACATCCAGGTACTGCTCGTGGATGGGCTACAGCGACACGAGGGAGGGCTGAGGCTCCAGTGGGAGAGGGAAACAAAGGAAAATCCTTTAGGAAAAATGGCTTTAATTTATAAATGGCTTGATTAGTGTTTCTGGGCACAGAACTTATTTTCTTAATGTGATCAGCCCAGGCTACATGGTAGAACACACCTAGTTCTACCTACAGTGGTCATAGCGACACTGCTGACATCCTCAGTCAGAGACCACTTCTTGAAAACAGTATTTCTTTCACAAAGATTTTCTTCTTGCTTTAGTCTGAGTGGAGTTCAACAAAGGGGTAAAACAGAGAGAGGTGCTCCAGCCTTGGTCTAGAGCTCTGAAAAGCATCTGCAGTGTGCACACACCAGGGCCAGCTGATTTCTAGTGTCAGTTCTTTGTGTAAAATGACACCCTGGGCTTTTCCCTGCATGATACAAGCTGGATCTAAGGATGAATTAGCACAAAGGAGAATCCCTGCAGCAGCACTGGGTGGGAGAGCAGGGACTGGACTCCAGCCACAGCTCTGGAGTGCCTGGGCTGGGCTGGAACAGTATGAAGCTGCTTAACAGTATTTTATGGTCACTTTGGAAAATAAAGTGTAATAATCATCTTTGAGCCTGCAATTCAAAGGTGGATTGTTGTGTCATGAGTGCAAATAGGCAGCTGGATCAAACACCTTTTAATGCATGCATTTTTTTGAAAAGGCTCTCTGAAGGTAGCCTGTGTCAGCTCTGCTGCTTTTTCCTAAACTTTCAGTTAAAAGAGATTTAGAAAGAGTTTTTCTGTTTCAGTCACACACTCCTGAGACTTCTTTAGGACAAAAACTGAATACAAAGTCCTGGATAAAAGGAAAATTATGCTTTACATAATTCTGCTCCCCATAGCTACTATTTCCAAGTGGAGAATAACAAAGTAAAGCTTATAAGGTGAGACTGAGAAAGAAGTAGTGAGAGGTGAGGACTGGTGGAAGTTAGGAAAATCTCAGCATGTCTAAATACTAGATATGTTGCTTCCCACCCTCACAGCACATCTTTTAAGCTGAACAGCCCTTGCACCAATGAATGGCAGCAAGTGTAGAAGGAATTTATGGGATTAGCTATGGCCTGCCCATACCTCCCATCCCACCTACATAAACACTGCACAAACCAATGCAGGGAGCATATTCTGTTTTTCCACCCTCTTGTCTTTTACTAATATCTGTAGCCAATGGGTTAATTACTATTCAAAATAAAGGTTAGACTCAGGGAGCACTGACATGCAAATCATCAGAAGAACCAAAACATTTATATGCATATCGGCTTCTAGGGCTGAACACTGACTCTCGTGACAACTGACTTGACATTTCCATGTCCCTTTGTTTAGTTTTGGGTGTAGCTGGGTAGTTTTTAGGCAGGCCTGAGCTGAAGCAGTGCCTGCCAAGCTGTCCCTCTCCCCATGCAGAGACCAGGCAGGCACTAGATGGCTCCCGAGTGACGGGCTTGGCTTATTTAGAAACTGAGCTTTCTAATGACATCTTCCCTTCCTGGCTTAGAACTTTGTCCAAAATCTCTGCTCCCTTCTCCTCACAGAGCATTTTTTTTGCAATTCAGCTTTACCTTCCCGGGCACTGTGGAGTTTGTTGTTTCTTGAAGTGGATGGGAAAAACCCAGGGCTCTGCTGTGCTTTTGGCACAGGGATTAGGAGGAGCTGGTTGGGACTGCCAGAGCTGCCCTCCCACCACAGAGCTGTGGAAAAAGGAAGCATTTCCTCACTTCCACCAAAGCATTCATGAAGACCTGCAGAACTGAGTTAGCTTAGCTGGGAGCCAGCTTAATTGGCACTAACTGGCTTCCCTTGGCTGGTCATGTCTCTTTGGAAGTGATTTTCACGTTACTTTTCATGGAGAAGTACTTCTGGTCCTTCTGAGAATATGGCAGCAATGTCAGCACTTCAGAAGGCAAACAGCCACCATCAAAAGTTGGTTTTCAAAAAAACCCCAGACTTTGTCAGCAACTGAATGCTCTTGAAATCTTCTCCCCGTTGAGATGTGGTGATCACACACAAGTGCAACTGCTGACAGCAGCACAGCTCTGAGTTCTGCAGAAAAGCTGCAGATTGAGAGATTTAGTAGCCTTCCTCCAGTAAACAGAAACAAACAGAAACCTAATTTCCTCCCTGTGAAAACAGACAGAGGAGCACACTTTCAAACACAGCACGCACTTACGATCCCAAGGTAAAGCTTTCCATCTGGGGAATGTGTCATGGAAAACTAGGTCAGTTTGCCTGTCACTGGATTTGTGTTCAGTGGCTTGGACACAGACACTTGTAATGTGGAAATGTGGGAGAGTCCAAGCTCCATAATGACAGGTTTCAGACATAAGTAAAACTGTCTGAGATTACGATACTGGGAACGCTGAAGTTTCTGGCCCATCTCATCATGGCTGTGTGACAAGGGCTGGCCCTGGGAGCTTTCCTGCTCCTGGAGAAGGGCTGCTCCTGCTGCTGAGCCTCAGGACATCATGGGTGTTACCCAAGTGCCTATTCCCTACTCCCACTCCTGTTTCTCCTGGAAGGAAAGGTGCATGTGTGGGCAGAGGGGGCCCGGGGATGGGCTGGCAGCAGCACTGTAGGATGCTGGCATGAGCTGCTCTGCTCATCTCTGCTATCAGGAGTTACCTTTTGCAATTTCACAGTTGTCTGGGTGAGCAGAAGTGTATCCCTGCAATCTCCTGCCACTACAACCATAACTAAATTCTTTCTGGATATGTGGATAGGGTCTACTTAAAGCTGCCTTAATAGTCTTGAAACCCTTTGCTGAGATGTGACCTACTGACCCATCCAATGTGCCCAGCTGGACTGTTCAGAAAGAACAAAGCCCCAAACTGAGACCATTACCAGCAATCATCCATGGAATTACCATCAGCACAGCACAGAAAATAACAATTTCTATTGAGTTTTTCACTTTCCCATTCCCTGTTAGTGAAACACTTCACAGAACCACAGTAGAGAAGCTGGAATAAAGAAGGATGGCAGTTCCTTGTGCATATTAAATTGATTTTCTCGGGCCCATCTTCCACATTAGATTAGGCAATACCAACATTTAAAAATGTGAACCATTTGCATTTTGAGGGATGAGACAAAGTAAAATCTTGCTGTGCTGCACATTAAACTTCTAAAAGCATGGCTCAGTATCCGATCACACGCTAGCAGCCTTCCAAGCTCAGACAGGAAACACCTGGACTTCTGTGGTCAAACATCAGTGGGAGTGCGCTGTACATTTTGGAACAGATCATTTCGAATTGTTAATAAATATTCATCTTATTGCAGTAAAACACTGTGTGTCCACTGCTATAAACACTGGTGGAGCTAAATTAAATATGTGCAATGTTAGTCATCTTTTTTTCCTCATTAAAAAAAAAAAAAAGAATACTTGCCTTCCCCTCCAAGAACATCTAAGGTTTTAAAACCCCAAAGATAATTCTATCGGATACACAATTTAAATATCTCAGTTTCTGTTATATTTATGCTCTGTTAACACATTCTCCCATCTTTTCTAAAGGGCTCATTATAAAGCTCACTAAAATGAAGTCTTTGTTTCCTTTCCTGGGAAAAGCCTTGCACCTTGGCAAACACAGCCCTGCAGACTCATACAGGAGTTCACTGTCACTCCCTTCATGGTCTCAATTTGAAAAACAAATCTAGAGATGTCCCTAATTATGCAAGAGCCAAAGGGCAAAATGAAAATCCTCAGACCTTTCCTCAAGAAACCTCACAAAATGTGCATCTCTATTTTTGCTGCACTGGTCTAACTTATATTTGTGATAATGGGCTCCAGAATCATGCCCTGAATTGAGATTTTCCTTATTTTAGGATTAATCATTTAATTGGTGCAAATTAGCCCTGAACTGAAGGAAGACCTGAACTTTCTGCTCCTGAAAGAGCAGGAGATGGGGCTGCAGGAGACACAGCTGACAGATGATCCAGGTTGGACTCGGTTCCAAATCACAGCACAGATCTCTTCAAGGTCATGATAAACAAATCTTGCATGCTTCCATATGCTTATACAAAAGGCTCATCCTTTATAGACAATTTGCTCAGATTTTGGGGCTGTTTCCACCTTTCTCTCGCCTAACTACCTTTTTTAAAGCCTGCTTGATAATACTGTATTTCTGTGTCCTGACAGCTTGCATTGTTTAGGTTTAACACAAGCATTCACCAATTTTCTACTGAAATATATTGCCTGTGGAAAATTAATATATTTTTCTGTCTTTTCTCAAAGCATTTGAACACTCAGGAAAACAAGATATCATAAATCTAAGGAAAGAAAAAGCTGCTTTCAATTGAGTAGAAAAAAAATAAAAGGCAAAGTCTGTTGTGCATGTGTGTCAACAGCTTTCAAAGCTGCGAGCGGAGAACAAAAAGCAATCAGAAAAATCCTACTGCTCATACAAAAAAAATTTCCCTTGGTGAGAACTCCACCAGCACTGAAGCAGCCTCAAAACTTGGCTTATTGTGTCTGTCTGTAGCTCTACAAAGAAGACTACTTGTTTCTATTTTCTGAACGTGTTGAAAACTAGAACATGGCAGCTGTAATTCTGCTGCAGAGCTCCCCCAAACAAACACCAAAACAAGCCTGGCCACCTGTTTTGAGCAGACTTCAGCTGTGGAAAATGCCTCTCCAAAGGGAAAGTGTTGGGGAATATTTATGAGACCCTGGAAACAAGTGGGTTCTAGCTGAGAATTTTCTCTATGCACAGTATTGCCTTATTTATTAAATATCTGTTGCTTTGCCCCTTCTGCCCCGGGGAGGTTGTTTATTTGTGCAATCATCACTGCTGGGAAGAGCAGTTTTTCTTTACAGTGAGATGCATGATGTAGGTAGAAGAGAGATTTCAGGCTCAGTTGTTACTGCTGTCCTATGGGATGGCAGAAGGAGATGCTGGACCTCCTCCAGACCTTCTCTGGACCTCCTCCAGGGCTGCTGGCACCTGAGCAGGGCACCCATCAGGCTGCATGACAGCTCTGTGCAGAGCTTGATAGTGGGTGGGCAGAGCATGCTGAGGTGGGGGCAGGAGCCCTTCCCTGAGTATCAGCTTTTCCTGAGCTGGTTTTTGTGTGGACACCTCAGGTGTATTAATTAGCCTGGCCCAGGTAACCAACGGAGATTCCTTCCTTTGTATTTGTCTCTAAAGGGAACGAATGGCATCTGGAATACTCAGCACTTTGGAGAGACACTGGCACTACTCATAGACTCCTTTTAAACCAGTCAGTCACCCTATGGAGCATTCCCTGTATCCTACAGCAGTCACAATACCCAATAGTAAGATAAACAGGTGAAACTGTGGATGCAAATGGTCTTCTTTCCTCATGGCATTCACAGCAGTGATTTTTTTAACTGCACCTGTACAGTGCTGTGGTTAAAAGATGCCACAATCCCCCTCCTGCCTGGCTCCATCAGTGGACATTGCCTGAGGAAAGCCATGGAGCTGCTCCTCACTGCTGCTGCTCCCAGCACCCTCCCAGCTATTGCCACATTCGATTTCCTGTCTTCTGTTGACACAAATAAGCTTGCAAAATTGCAGAATTCTGGAAGGCCATTGTGCTCCACAGATATTAGTATTTCCATAAGTAATCAGGCAGCCTGGGGTTTAAGGGACACAGAAAACAAACACTGCGTGAGACGCCCAAAGTGTTCAAATAAATAAATCCTTACAATGAGTGGTTCAAGAGCTTGAAAAGGTCCATGCAAAACATTCTCTGCGAGTTTGTAAAGTTCTGTTTGGCAGCATTGTCTACAAAACAGTAGGGCTGAGTAACAAACCCAGATACTCAGCTTTAAGGTGGACAGAGAAAGGTGGAAGGGTGTCCTCAGGGACTGAGATGCTCCTCCCTAAGCTATCTAAACTGAAGTAATTTTCATGTAATAAACAGATCACAGATCATCTGACATGAAGACTGTTTTTGCTAAACAGTAGCTAAGCAAAGCATTCTTTTTTTTTTTGGCTGACCATGGCCACTGTGATGGAAATTAAATGGATGGGATAGGAGATTAGCTCATCCACCTTGAACAGATTTAACAATCCTCATTATCTTTCCTTTTTTTTTTTTTTTTTTCCCCTCAGCAACTCCCTCCTCTAACTAGCAAAGAAGGAGAAGCTCTCATCAATACCAGACCACCTCAGCATCATTCCCTGGAATACCCAGCTGACTGTCTCCACTGCTGGATATTCTTTTTGCTCTGCTGTCTAGAGCTGCTGCCAGGGCTCGGGGGTGACTTCACCGCAGACATTCAAGCAGAGACCAAACTTTTTCCCTGCAACGTTCAAAACACTCATGGTCTCACTTGGTATCTAGAGACCTTTCATTTTAGAATTTATTCCAGCTGGACTGCAGAGCTGGGCTGAGATTTCCTCGCTGGCCTTGCTGAGGAAAAGCTCAGACTATTCACGGCCTCTCCCTCTCCTCATGAATGGCTTGTTTGTACGGGTGGTTTTGCCACTAGGCTTGGGACTATGAACACTCTCACTGTTACTGTTTAACTACAGTAAATCAGTTAAAGACTAACTGTGGTGTTCCGGAGAAATATTTTATTTCATGCAATGAGACTGGCCCTCAGTCATGGATCCGACTTCCAGACTGGAAAGACTATAAAGAACAATGCTTCTGAACTTCGCTGCATAAACAGCACACGGAGTAAGGAAGAGGAGGACTTTGTGCTTTAGAGAGCTCAGATGGGAACACATCTGCCTTTTCAGATACTGTACTGGCTGAGAAAATAGTCTACTGGGTCTAAAAAATCAGCAAATAGGTGTAATTATGAAGGTATTTGTAATGAAAGATTTCACTGTGCGTTTCTCCAGCAAACTGAAGAGCTAAAAGCAGATGTTATTATGATAACTCCTGAGCGACCAGTTCAAACAGGGCAAACACGGATGTTGGGTAAATGCCTTTCCAAGAAACTCTCCAGATTCTAAACTACAGCATTTTCATTTTTCCAGAAGCCTCTCAAGTACGACCACATGGATTTTCAATGGCAGAAACATCCTGCTCCCAGCTGATGTTTTGTCAAGCTGTTTTCTTCCCCAAGCCAAGTCAGGAGAAAACACATAAATATTCTTCCAAGCAGGTCACTAATTTCCCAGCTGACATGCATTTTGAATTCCACTATTTTCACTCTATTTCCCCCTCCTCCCCCCTAGTCCATATTGTTATAGGGAAAGCAGCTTATATGAGAACACTGGCCTGGCACAGCTTAAATTCTTCTACTAAATCTCAAGTGTGGGCACTCTTTTCATTGGAGATTGGAATATTTTAATTAATGTAAAGCTGTCAGGAAAAGAGTCAACTGAGCAAAATGAGGAAGTTTAGTTTGAAAACTGGAGGTTGGCACTAATTAACTCTTTTGTGTTTTTTTGTTTTTTTTTTTTTTTTTTTTTAACTGATTTAAAATTATTTCCTAGAGAAACCCTTAAACTCTCTATCATTTTGAGAGCCAGTGCTTCGTGCAACCAAACTGCCCAGCTTTAGGGTACAGAGAGGGTGGTGTGTTTTGCATTATTCACCATCTGAATAGGGAGTAATCCCACTAAAACATGCAGCCATAAACCAGTGAGGGATGAAAATCGACTCAACTGATAGGTAGGATGTAAGAGGAAAATGAAAACCCTTGATGCAAAATATTAGAGAAAATGAGTTTTAAATCCCTGTATGAACAGAAAAACTTCTGACATCTGAAGCATGACTTAGTACCACACCAGGTGTTGATGTATTTTGTGTTTTCAGAAAAGCATATGACAATTTTGTATAGGGTTTTTGCTTTAATTATCAGTGTGTGAAAACAGCATTAAGGGGGTGATCACAGTAAATCTGAAGCTTTGCTCTGACTAACAAATTAGCCAGTTCTAAACAGATCAAGTAACAGTCAGAAAAGCTGATGACCCTTGAAAACAGGCTTAAACTTTCATTGGGCCACTTATTACAGACCACTTGCTTTGGATGCAAACCATATCAGGTGTGCCCCCTTGGACCAGAAAATCTCTTTATTAAAAATGAAAGAGCACTCGGTTTTCACTGGTTGCTTTGAAGTAACAGCAGTTATTCCAAGTAAGAGGGATTTTCAGGACCCAAAGAGTCTGTATTTAAAAAGAGATTGCTTACACTGGCATGCTCCAATTTAATTAACTCAGATTTATAAGTAGGAGACCTGTGTTAGTTGCATTTGTAATAGGAAGTACAAAATTAAAAAAAAAGAGTTTATAATCAAATGGAATTTGTAGAAAGGGGACAGTATTTTAAAAGCAGAGAATATGATGTTGTTGAATGCTGAATAATTCCTTTTTCATATTTGGGTAGACCCCTTTGGAAAGCTTTTGCCAACTGCTGCACATTCATAGGAGGATTTTCCTGGACTCCAATGGATGCTGAGTTGGGCAGGGGCACCCTGAATAACTAAGCTTTTTCCTTTTATCTCTTTGGTTTCTCAAATTTTAAAATGTTAAATACTTCAGCTGCTCTTCAGCCTTTAGAGGTGCTATTTGTCAGGAAGAGAAATGATTTCTCTGCTGGAGTAACTCAGTATAGCTGAGGACCTGTCTAGTGGGTTTACTTGGTGTTCTACATACATCTAAATGTTGTATAAACTAGGTGGATCTCACAAACTGGGTGACTGCATTGCCTTGCAGTTCAGCATTAATAAAGTATCTAACAAACCATTTCAATGATTCCATTTATGAAAAATTCTATTTATGAAAAATTCATTTTTTGGCACAGAGTGAGACTAGAACAGTACAGCAAATGACTGATTTTACAACTGTTGCAGAGATTTCTGATCATTATCTATTTCATCCATTATAGATTCCCTGTGGAAATGGCATTCCTCTTCTGAAACTACACTACCATATGCTATAATATTAAGTCATGAAAGTGGTTTCAATATTAACATGTAGCTCAGAATTGCTGCTTGGAGAAAATGTAGGTCCTGACCTTGCAGGTACTTTTGCATAAGTAACTTCATAAAGGAATGTATTGCCCACAGAACTCTGGAAATCCAGAATGCCTTTCTCTAAGATTTAGAGAGTGGTTTGTCAGTAAATATTTTCACTAGGGAAGGTTGACATCTGACAGAGGCACCAGACTTGAAGCTGAAAGCACATCCAGAGTTCATCTCAGTAGGACACACATCACAGAATGCACCCTGGGATGGGCAACCAACTCAGTGAGATCTGAGTTTATTCAGGAGTGATGCTTAGAGATCAGAGTCCAGAACATATTTTCTCAATCTCCAGGTTTCAAGCTGCTACAGAATTTCAGTTCCAAAGTATGATCTAGTCTAGCTTGGGAATTTCCATGTGAAGGCCATTAGTGCATCTGGTTTGATTTGTTTCTAATCAACCACGGTGGATTTTAAAAATGTATTCCCTTGGAAAGTTTAACTGATATTTTCAAGGAAAACAATAAAGAAAATTCAGCTTTGACATGCACATTTTTTTTGCTTACGCAACAAAAACTTTTGCTTTCAAGTCTGTGGTGTTCCAGAGACACTGGGGAACAGAACTATTTTTTCATGCCAAAGTATGCACTTCTGTTCTAAGTAGATTATTTAAAGAAACCTGTCCTGTTAAATTAAAATCCTCGGTGCACCGGTTCACAAATGAACATTGTCAGTATCAAATTAAAAAAAAAAGTCAGAATTAATCAACAGAAGAATTACTGCAGATCTATGTGGTTTTATCAGCTACCGAAATCACCTGTGGGACTCTGAATTTTCTGTGAGTCACATCTGTGCCTCAGCAGGTACAAGACCCAAGGAGGCACCTGGGGTGCCAAACCCAGGTTCTGCAGGCAACTGCTGACCCTTCACCCTAAGTCTGTGCCCTGGTGGATTCTCTGCCACCTTCTGCCTGTGTTTTCACTTGGCTTCAGCATCAGTTTGTTGGTTTCCTGCTCCGTGTCGTGTTCCAATTCCCATTTTTGCCTGCATATTTATCTTTCTCCTGGTTGCCCTCCAGTCTCAGTTGACTGCTGTAATTAATGGGTTTGATATCCATCTTATTTCATCCTTACCACTTTCTGGATCACTGAAATACAGCCCTTGGGAATATCTACCCACTTCCCCAACCTTTGGTTGATGCCTGGCTGCAGAACATGCACTGCTCAGTAGAACTGCCATTCTTTCTACATACAGTATGGAATAACTAGGGAGATTTCCAAAACAATAGTATTTCACAGCACCCTCTTATATGTTATACATTTGAGATTGGTAAGAAGGCCTGTAATTAGTCCTCCTGGGCACCTTTTCAGACCATTTTTTGAGTTACTCGCACTCGACCAGTTCTATCCAGGAGGTTGAAATTATCCACACTGGATATCTGCTTCACATTTAGCTTTGTGGAAAAAATGCCAAGTTAAAAAAAAAAAAGGCTCATGTGTTTCTGAGGGTGAATATTGGGGGAAAATATGCTGTTTTGCACACAGTGAGTATTAGGACACCAAACCCCTCCCTTCCCACACAGGCTGTGGTGGCACATTGCTTTGGCAGGTGAGGTCACCTGTGCCTGTGGCTGTGCTGGGCACAGCTGGGAGCTCCCAGCTTCCCTCTCCCACCTGGAGACAGGAGACAAGGGGCTGGATGAAGAAGAAAGCAGCAGCCTGGCTAAAACCACAGGGCAACAGCCAAACCTGGGGTTTGCAGTGGCAAATTGTTCCACTGTGAGCCTGGGACTGGCTGGGGCAGGAGATTTAAATGATGGGGTCCAGCACCAGGGAAAGGGAGCCAGAGGGACACAGGGAACTGCAGAATCATTAAAGTCGGGAAAGGCCTCCAAGGGCACGACGATGGGAGAGTTTTGGGGGAAATATGGTCTGTTTTTTAGAACAGTCAAGCACTGCTGTCTGCTGCAGATCACTCAAAATGAGCCTTTTCCAGGTGGCCACAAGCTGGACGTTGCCCAATGTGTCAATGCCAGAGTGAGGCCCCTCATCTGGCTGATCTGCTGGAGTGCTGCCACCCCACAGCCTCACACCACAGCAGTGTCCCTTCTCTAAACCTTCCAAGTGATGATGTAACTAAATACTCAAACAGATCCAGTCTAAGGCTTAGAACATGTCAAATCTGGCCTGTCACCCACCATGGCATTACTTTTTTCCCCGTACTTCACGTTTCTACCTCTTAATATCTCGCTTTGCAGTTGGGAAGATTAATTAACGTCTGGGGAAAGGGACAACTTGGGCAGAATTAGTAATTCTGTCCTTGCAGAGCAGTTCAGCCCGTGCCAGTGAATCAGTCGTGTGAAACAGCCACTGAACAATTCCGGGAAGGCAAAAGTCCCGCAGAGCTGCTCATCCCAGCCAGGCTGGTCCTCGTGTGCCCTGAAGGGAGCCTGGGGGGACAGCGGGGGTAAAGAAAGGTCATCCAGCTGCCCTGGCCATTGGGCCTCTCAGTGTGCAATTTAAGCACCTTTTAACACGATTTGGGTGTGTAAGGTGCTGTGTCCCCCGGGCTGGGAAAGCCCTTTGTACGGAGCACGTTCCTTGGCTTCTCGCTGTTTGCTCTGGAGATTCCGGAGGGTCTGGCTGCTGCAGCCCCGCTCACGCAATAACCCCCGACAAATTGCTCTCCTTGATAATCAAGGTGGCAAGGGCCAAGGTCAGAGTTCAGCTCCTTGTGATGTCAAGGGCTCTCAGCAGAACCCAGGCACATGTGATGCAGGGCTGCCCTTTAATGCAGCTGCATGAAGGGCTGGGTGTGTTCACGCTCCGCTGGAGGCTGGAGGGGGACACTTGCTTACAGGAGTGGGTAGTTTAAGGCTCCTCTTGGTTAATCCCTCCAACGGCCCAGTGACTGCTTTCATGAACTCTGGGAAGATTAAAACTGCCTGATTTTTTTCTTTTTTTTTTTTTTTCCCCCGCCTCCAGAACATCACAAGAAACTGCCAGTGTAATTTTAAAAACCTGCAAGAGCACCTAAAAATGCATTTGAAACAGAAACAGCCCTATGAAGGATATGGACATCGGAGTTTTATGGTTTCCAGACAAGTTTCGAGTGATTATTTAACACAAATTATCCAGAGCAATAGGACAATATAGATTATATCTCCACTGTAGTTGGGGTAATGCTACAAAGCTGGGGGGAAAAGGCAAGTCTGATATTCAAAGCTTTTCTTCTCCTCAGCCAAGCTTTTCAGTTCCCTAAGGAAAGCTGGCATACCTAAACAGATTATAGGGGAATATCTGACACTTTTATTATTGCCCTTTCAGGAAGAAGCTGATATTCAACATGAAACAACACTTTGCCCTTCAAACTCTGAAAACCTGAGTGTTAACTGTGACAGTTATAATTCCAACCTCAGCAGTGAAAGTCTCACTGACATGTGTTAAAGGGTGAAATCATGAAGAGCTGGAAGGCAGTGTATCAATCCATGTTCAGCTCTTCTGAATGCTTAGGTGCTTGGGGATCTGGATTTCATTAGGTAGCAGGGTCTTCACTGGAGGCTGTGGAGCTCAGGTTTGCCTCATTTCAGGTCTATTTTTGAATCTAAACCAGGATTTGGCCATGGTAGTGATATTATTCCTTCTCATCTGAAAAGTACCCCAATGTCTTCTGTGCTGTGACTCCTCTCTGTGGCTGCATTTCACATGAATTGGGGATTTTCTGCTTTAAACATGTCATTTTGGGTAATCTTTTTTTCTTTGCAGAAAAACATATTCTTTGTGTCACTGTTTCTTATGATGACCAAGAACCAATGTACCTTATTCTCACATTTCCATTCTCTAGATAATCCAAACACTTTTTGCTACTAAACTTGGAGTTAAAAGTAACCACGGGAAAAAGAGGTTGTTGAACTTCCCATTCCTTGAAATCCTCTCTCTGCTTCCTTATTGCTTCTGCCTGTGGGACAGGGTACAGAGTAAGTTCAGGAGTACAAATCAAGACGTGTGATTATCTGCTTAATTTCAAAATAATGGTCTCTATACTTTCTAGATGATGTTTCTTAGTCCTTACACAGTGTGTCTTCTACTGTGGGGGTCCTGGTCATGGGGAAACTGGGAACACCCTTGGAATCTGCATCCCACACTGTTACTGCTGTTTGGATGCGAGCTTGGAAATTTTACAACTTGCTTATTCATCCTTATTTGCAGATGGTCCAGAGAAATCAGCCAACTTCTTACCCACATATTGGCCATTCTTCTGAAAGTGTGAAAACATGACAGAGTTTTTTCCATCTTAATAGAAAATGTCTTTCTCAGTGTAAATATTTGTGGATGAAATGCACTCCTCATTTTCTACACTAGCAGCTTTTTCTTCTTCAAAGCACAACGTGAAGTATTTATAACTTGAGCTGATTACAAATGGCACATTTTTTTAGTTGTACGGAAATTTTCTCACTACCAGTCAACTTCTTTTACCACTTGTACTCCACTAATACACTTACTAATGGTATAAATAACCAGGAATGAAGAATTCATATGTATGCAGAACAGATTAATGCAATTAGAGGATAAATTAATGCTACTTCTCATACTTAAATCTCTGACTAGTTCTTCTAACAAAATTGTATGGAAAGGCAATCTGATCCACATCTTGCCTGTTCAGAATTGTTTACGGTACATGATTAGTCTTCAATAAGATAAAGATGTGAATTTATACTTTCTTTTGCACCCAGGCAAGGCTACAAGTAAATATTATATGACTTCAGAGGAATTCAGTATATAATAAAGCAGATCAAAAATCCGGCCAATTGACTAGGCAAATAAATAGTATCCACAACTCCACAGATCTTTAATTGGAATGAGAAAGTAAACAGTTGTGGTGGCTTGACCCTGGATGGATGCCAGGTGCCACCAAAGCTGCTCCATCATCACCCTCCTGAGCTGGGAAGGGAGAGGAAATAAAACAAAAGGCTCGTGGGGTGAGATAAGGGCAGGGAGAGACCCCTCTCCAGTGACTCACAGGCAAAACAGACTCCACTGGGGACATCATTTTAATTTATCACCAATCAAATCAGAGTAGGACAATGAGAATTAAAAACTAAATCTTCTAACACCTTCCCCTGCTCCAGTGTGGGACCCTTCCCGTGGGGTGCAGAGTCCTCTGGGAACAGACTGCTCCAGGTTGGGTCCTTCAACAAGGTGCAGTTCTTCCCCTTCTTAAACATGTTGTCCCAGAGGTGCTCCCACTGTTGCTGAGGGGCCTGGCCTTGGCCAGCAGTTGGTTTGCCTTGGAGCTGCTGGCACTGGCTCCGTTGGACATCAGGGAAGCTTCTGGCAGCTTCTCACAGCAGCCACCCCTGCAGCCCTCCACCACCCAAACCCGGCCACCCAAGGCAACAGTCAAACAGCTTTCAAACAACTAAGTCACGTGAGAGATGAGAAATGTCTCAAAATTTACTTCTAACCAAAAGGAAAGGATGAAAATTGAATAATAGGGCACATCTTCTGGTGTTCTTTTTCCACTGAACACGAAAAGCCACGATTTACATTAACTATAAACCTAACCCATCATTTTTCTAACTGACCATATTTTTTCCAGCACACTGATGAGCTGATGACAGCTGCTCAAGGCTTTCCCATAAATGACATTCCTCAGCATTTTACTAACTGAACTGCTACAGTATTTCATGTGCATGAATTAATCTCTATGAATTAATGTTATGGCTGTGCTGTACTCATTTACTGTTACATGCACATATATTCCATGACTACTTGTAAAGGAATAAGGTTCACATTTTCTATATAAATACACACTCTTTATGTCTCTCCTGACTTACTCTCATTAGCTATATACTAAATGATGTTAGTCATGAGACTGAGTTAGTATGTTGACTCTGGAAGGCAGCAGTTACACGTGGTTGACTGGCCTCTTTGCTAAGGTTTATAGTGTACTTTTGTAGTTCATAATACAGCCAATCTTCACAATATAACACCCCTGCTAATAAAAATGAAATTGTTACGTAAGGCCACTGCTAAATAATGAAACCACTACTATGTTTAATTTACCTATTAAATTCTGTGTAGCAGTAAATGCTGTTATAGAGTTTGTTATTAATGTGAGTAACCTCAAGATTACTGCCAACGCTGCAAACATAGTATTTCTATAAAGATGTTGAAAACAAATGATACAATGCTTTGCAACTTACTCCTTATTACAAAGTCAGGGTGCCAGTAATTGTATGAGATTCCCAGCCATGTTATGGACTGCACTGGAATGGAGCAATGGACCCACCAAATCATCCCAGGTGTCTGTTCCACAGGATTTCAGCTTGTTAGATTGCTATTTGTTTCTGGATTGACTCAGTTAAGCAATTTATGTTCACCTTTTGAGTAGAATCATAGAATCCCAGAATGGTTTGGGTTGGAAGGGACATTAAAGATCATCCATTTCCAACCCCTGCCATGGGCAGGGACACCTTCCACCAGCCCAGGTTGCTCCAAGCCCCGTCCAACCTGGCCTTGGACACTTCCAGGGATGGGGCAGCCACAAACACAAGTGTGCATGAAATGCAAGGAAGCATCACGATTGTGAAGATTTATTTTCTAACTTCCACTTATTTCCATTAAGTAGGAGCTCAAAAAAAGATGTCAGTCCTTCTGAAAACTGTGAAGATGCTGTTACAGGCTGGGGACAGCCCACTCACAGAACACAACCATTTCTAGCTCCAGACTGAATAGATGATAGATAACAAACAGCTTTTTGTTATAACAAAAAAACATGTAACTGTACAACGGAATTATTATTCTCCTTCATAATTAAGGAACTCTGAAATAAAGCTCCATAAATAACTAAAAGAAAACACAGCAGCTTCAACAAAGTTCTGCCTTAACAAATCTTCGCTGTGACCTCAGGATTCAATTTTAACAAGTTGGTTTTAATCCTGTTAGTTTAAGATCAAAGAAAAAGATTCATTGGCAGGGTTAAATGGAGCAACATTGAAGGATTTAGAAAAATAAGGCCAATACCCACACCAGTCCTTCTGTCCTAATTAAGTTTATATTCTTTCTAAGTATTGCTGGCAGGAATTAATACTTAGAGACCTAAGCCAAAGTAGCTCATTTTAACCCGAGGACATTTTTTCACTTACTCTGACTGGAGTTTAAGTTTTCCATTTTGAAGTATTTAGCTTAATTTCCTCCTTGAGAAAGTAAAGCTCTTCTCAGGAACTCTTTGAGTAACTACTATTTTCCTTTTACATGGCAGAGTCCACACTGCTGGTCTGAAAAAATGCTACAGCAGCTGCAATTTTGATTGCCTCCATGATCACAATAAGGTGAAGAATAGTTTCCATTCTTAAGTGACTTTCCTTGGCTCTTATACAGTGTAGTACCTGATGCCAGATTGTCCTAAGACAAAATGGAAGAGACCAAGATGTGGTGGTAAAATATCCGGTGTTGTAATGTCAGTTCTTTGTGGCCTTCCTGGAAACCAGGAGACAAACAGTTAACTCAGGCCATTCATCTGTATGTGTACATGTAATGCACAAACTTAATTAAAAACAATTGGAACTGCTGAAGTGTAACATTACTGAGCAAAACATGTATTTTGTCATGACTTCAAAATGAAAATGTGCCTTTTGACTTGTTATGGAAGTCTTGCTTGCCAGACACTTCTAAATAAAGCCCAGGAGACTGGATTTACATCTTCCCTCTCTTAACCCTTCTCTTAATCACTTCCCTCTAATTCCACTTTTTTTCAATGTGTGTGGCTCGAGCAAAGCCTCTTCTCTGTAATTGTCTTCTAAATTGGCAAAAGGACAGTGCAGGGTGTGACCCTCCTCCAGTTTCTGTGCACAGTTGTATCCTCCTGGGCCCCATTCTCCTAAGAGCTCCCCCACATCCCTGTTAAGTAGCCAAGATTACACAAAGCAGTCAGATTCCTGTTACACATCTGTGCCTTCCTACAGCAACTGGAGCCATAAAATGAGTTGTCATCATGGTATTTGATAATATTCTGAGCCAGAGGTACCGTATTTTCACATCTGGGAGTGGGTGGGTTCCCTCTTTTAGGTGCAGAGGATGGTGTATGTCAGTGCACTCCAAGAGCAGGAGTGGTAAGAGATGCAGCTGAGGATTTCAGAGGAGCAGAAAAAGAAGGAAAGCGTTCCTCAAAATGTTTCCCTTTGTCCAGGGTTCATTTTGAGCTATTGCTTTACTGTGTATTTTGCAGCCATTGGTAAGATTTCCCTGAGTGAAGGTGTCTCTCAGCTCCTGTGAGCAGTTAAAATGCTTTTTTAGCCCATCTGTTCCCTCAGGTCCATATGGGCACATACCACTCCCTGCTCACTGCCCTTGTGCCCAGGATGAGCTGCCCAGGGTTAGGGATGAGAGTGCTGCTCCCAGGCAGTCCCAGCTTGTACACCCAGAAAAGACAAGCCCAAGCAACAGTCAAGATTGTGTTCTTGAAGAGCAATTTTACAGCAAAAACATCCACTGCATGTTAGTCTGACATTACTGCTTTTGCCTTAATTCTCTCCTGTTTCTAAACCCTGATGTTTTTGCCACCCAATGTTCAGTGTGAGCTGGGCTGACAGCTTTTGGCTGGTTCTTTAATAACTACCATCCCCTGGCATACACTGACTTCTTTAATAACTACCATCCCTAGGCATACATACCAGAGATGCAAACCAGTTTTATTAAATTTAAGAGGAGGCACAAACCATCAAAATTATTTTCTTGCTAATAAAAGGCAACTGTTTACATTTATTTACACTACTCCGAGCTAAAGCTCTACACACGATTGGCTATTTTGCAATACCTCCCACACCAGTTTTTGTGGATTTCAGAATAGGATTTTCTTACCAAACATAGTATTTTCCAATGTTTTGACTGTTCCTAACTGCATTGTCCTAATGAGATGCAGCAGCTGCCCATTTTACATCCCTGGCTCCAGCACCACTCCTGCCCCAGGGCGAGGTGCGGGTGTGTCACCTCCACCTCCCAGCAGGGCTGGGTCACCTCGGTACAAACCCAGCAGTGCTGGGAGCTCAAGCTGCTCCCTCACCTGGACCATGCCCCATTCTGTCTCCTGATAATCCAATTTATCACCTCAGTGACTGAAATGAACTGTCAACAGAAGGGAGCCAGCACGAGCTGTGCCCTGCAGCTGATCCTGACCATCGGCACTGGTTCTCTGACCCACCAAAGAAAAAGTACCCATTACTTATCCCCAAAAAGGTTCAGTTTCTGTGCACAGTCCTTTGTTCCTCTTCTACAACCATCAGCCAAGAGGCAAGTTGCTGGGTTTAACTGCATTTTAACTGGGTGAGTTTTACTGGAGTAATTTAGTGTACTAGACTAACACAACTGTGCTCGTGGTTGCCTTGGGTGTGTGGGCTGTGTAAAGCTGTGCAGGTGACCTAAAAGTGAATCTAAATGAGGATGAATCTAGGCCCTTGGCTATTTAATTTTCTTCATGGCATCACAACAGCAGCAAGAAAAGCTTACAGCCTTCAGGATGCACAGTGCAACTTAGTTTTATTTCTGTTCTTTAAGAGAAGCTTACAGGAAAAGGAAAAAATAGATTATTATTCTTCTTCACTATTTACTGCTCACTGGAATAACAACTCTACCTGCTTTATATGGAAATTAGTATTACCAGCTATTACATACTTTTCCAGCAGATGAATCTCTTCAGAAGAACTAGCCAGGAGAGTGTGCTAACTACCTAAATATTTAATATGTCATGCTAAACAACAATAAGATGTTATGTGAAATGCATCACGTAATATTTAGAAATTGCTAATGTTAAAAACAGAGCATTCACAAAAATACCAAATTCTGATTGGTGTATTTTAGTATTTAAGAGTAGGGACTGACAGAACCATACTTACTTAAACCCTGAAAGTAGGGCACTTTTCAGCAGTTTCTCTCTGCAAATATGAGCATTTGGGAATTACCTCTGATCAATAATCCTACCAACAATCATATCTAATCCCTTCCTTTTTCCTCCTTCTCTCCTTGTAAGATTTCTGGACCACCAGGCAAAAATGGGTAAAGAACACAAGCCAGCAGATCTCTCAGCATCACTGACAAAACGATTTTCACCCTCCAGAATCACCGTAGTAAGAATGTTATAAAATATACCAAGAGTTCCCTGGCATATCCCCACACCTTCATGCTGTGAACAGCACCTGGCTCTGAACCATTTGGTCACACTGCAGATGCTGCTGCTCCAGGGGAGATGGGATACAAAAGTATGGAGCATTTTGCTACCTCCTGCTGCATTTTTTTCCTAGAGTTGTGTGTGTTTCTTTTGGGTAACGTGATATCAGGTTAGCATCACTATCAGACTACGTATCTCTAACAAACTGCAGTTATTGAAGTCATAAAAACATAAGATTTATCTGTAGGTACTTGTACAACCACACTATTGTATCAGCATTTTATAGAGTATATCTGGAATTCCTTCTGATTCCTCAGATGTCTTTAATTTTCCACAGTAATGTAGGTAAGATTAAATGCAAATCTTGGCAAACAAACCTCTGGAATTGCAATAACAGAGAGACATGGACTTTTCCTTTATTGTTCTGCTAGAAAAACTTACAAAGTGCAGGTTTATTTTCTCCCTAAACTCTTGCAGACCCGCTCTTTTATTTTGTGCAAGATGTTTATGTATTAGAAATTACAGTTCTGCGGTGAGAGTCACCTGGTTCTCTCAGAGGATGTGGCATTCCCATGACTGCACACACATGGCCCCAGGTATGCAGGAGCAGAGCTCTCAGGGTGTAACTCCCAGGGAGAAACAGCCCTGAGCATCCTGTCCCATGTCTCTGCAAAGACACTGCGGTGCCAGCTTGTTCCTTGGTGGGATTCCTGCAGCTGATTTCCTTGGGCCACAGAGGGAATGGGAAAAGGAGAAGAAACGGGTTACTGTCTTCAGAGGGCTGGTGTGAATCAGGGAAACGCTGGGGTGAATTCCCAGCTGGTGTCAGTCCCTCAGCCCTTCATGTCAGCGGATCTGCGCTGAAGAATTGCAAACTTGAGCGTATTTGGATCACACGCTGCTTCTTTATGGCTCTGTAGATGTGACAGATTTCCTGTCGAGTCCCAGCTGCTCTCACTTTCCTGTCTCATGGACCAGATCCTCAGCCAGGCTAAAATCACGGCAGACTGGGCCAAACCACGACTCTGCCAGCTTGCACAGAGTAACAGCTCAACTCCCTGCGAGTTGTTGTTGTGTGAGGGTGAACGGGGCAGCGCCGCCGTGCAAAAAGCACCCAGCAGATATTCCAGCCTTGGAAACGTCTGGAACGAGCTGCCGTGCGTAGATGGCCGGAGGAGGCTGTGGAGTCTGCAGAGTGCTTGGGCTGACTGTGATTTATGTTTGCTTCCAGGTGCATGTAAATTTTCCATCCCCCATATAGACTCAAGCACTGCGCTACACAGCCACGAGAGATTAAAATTCCTGCACATTTTCTGGAACTATTGGCCCTGCTGAGAAAGGAGCAGGGGAAGTACCGTTTGCTTTATGCCTACAAGAATCCTTCACAGATACAGATATTTTTCTTAGCGTTTCGTATTAACATGAATTAAAATATTCCATTTGGGCGAGATGTTATTTTAGTTAATTTCCTGCAGACTGTTTTCGGCCCGTTCCTCAGTGAATGGTGAATAACTCTTCAGTGGAACACAGAGCCTTCGGCCCCTGCTGCTCAGAATAACTCCCTGCTTCTCAAGTATTAATTGTATCTGGTTATGTTTAAATGTCATTAAAATATGCAGCAAGTGATCTACGGGGATTCATATTTCTACCAAAGATCGAGCCTGCACCTTAACTTCCCGCTGCAGGAATCTGGGATGGGTTTTTCCCGCTGCGCCTGCTGCAAACATCTGCCACTTCTGAACGCTGAATAGAGCCCTGGCAATCCAAATTCTAACATTGTAACCCAACGCTTTTAAGAGAGAATATTGCTATTTTATTCATAAACTGTTTCGAGAAAGGAAAGGGGGAGCAGAGACGAGGAAGAGAGCCAAGAGAGCTTTGACTTGCTTTCTGTTTTCAAGTGTCTCGGGGAGCTCTGTGCCAAGAAAAACACAGTCCAGAGCAGTGAGCAGCGGGGAGATCCTGTTACAGCAGCCCAGCACCTCCGGAGACGGGGCTGCCTCCGGCAAGGAGAAGGGAAAGAAGGCGAGGAACAGGGACCTGGCTGCCTGTGCACCCCAACAGCTGCCTCTTTGGGGGGGTTAATGACAGGGACCCCATTCTTCATGTGATGGGAGCTCAGCAGGTCGGTCATGTAGGCAGGACAAGCAAAATCTGGCCCTGGCTGGAGCAGAGCTTTCAGAAATGGGTTATTTGGGAAAGGGAGAGGGCCCATTATTATCAGAATAATAAAGAAAAATAGGAAAAGTGCAAGTGAACTTACACATGGGACTACAAACTGCTGCACACCCAGTGTGGCCAGCTCTGGTGTTTAGAGCTTTACCAATGAGCTCACAAGAAGAGAAGGAAAACAAAGACACCTCCTTCCCAACACAAATGTGCATTTTCTCTGGGTGTATTTGTTAGTCTGATCTGAGAAAACAAGTAGTTTTGTCTAGTTAGGGTTAGGATGGTGGCAAATTGCTAAGGACAACTCAGCAACTTACTCGCCCCGTACGTTTGTACAGGAGTTAGGACAAGCCTACAAAGCTCCTATTTATCCCCCTTTTAAGAAGAAAGAAGGGCTGGAAGTCCTTCCAGGCCAGCAAAGAGGGAATGGGAAAAATGCAGAGCATGTACCAATCAGTCTAAAGATGGAGCCTCTTACTGCCAGGGATCAATGCCAGACTGTCCCCCACCTTACACATGGAGCCTCTGTCTTTCAGAGGGATGATAAAATGGAGTTAAATTAAAAACAAAACCTGTGGAACTGTTATAAGCAGTCACACCAGACTGGCCAGTGGCACAAGCTGTCACTGAAATGGGCAGAGCTGCCTGTCAGGGAGCCCAAGGAGCTGGGCCAGACCTTGTGTGGTTGTGTAGGAACACTATTTTCTGATGGGTGACCTGTCAGGGCTGGAGCAGGTGGTGTGTGAACTTCCACAGGGTGCAGTGACCTGCAGCAACCCCACTATTCCTGTCCTTCAGTCTCAAGGGGGAACTGCCAGTGTGCTGGTGACATGGACTGCACAGGTTGGGAATGCCATCCATGGCACAGGCCACTGGAGAAAGACCAGCACCTTCAAGAGGTCCGTAAAAAAAGAGGGAGAACGAGGGAAGTAAAGCTGTGCTGCTTCTTGACAGCAGAAATGTGGCACTTCAAGGGTCTTACAAATGCAACAAACTCACTCCATGTTCAGACTGTGACAATGTGGCTCTGGGACCCTAAAGCCACTCTAACTAATGAACGGATCTTTGTCCTGCCCTGGGAGAAACTGGGACTGCTCAGGGCACTCAGAGCCCTTGATGGCCCTGACCAGCCTCACCTGTGGTCTCTGCCCACCCCACCCACAGGTCCAGACACCCAATAAAGCTCAGCTGTGGGGGCTCAGCCCCTTCCTGAGTGCTGAAGGTGCACTGCTCTCCAGCCTTTTCTCTGAGTTGTTTGGATTTCTTCCCTTGACCACGGCCCTGGCTCCTGCTTTGGCTCTGCCTGGAGGTCACTGAGATGTCGGTAGGACATTTTGCTATCTCTGCTCTGCTTTATCAGTACTGGTTTCATATTTAATGGGGTGTTTTACGTTGCTATCGAAGTCGCATTTTAGTTGTATCAGGTCAAGATTTGCTGACTGTTACTGGTTGAATCTTGCTGGGTTTTACTGCTTTGCCTGTTATGTTGGTTGCATCCTAGTGAGCCTCTCTGCTAAGGAAGACAAGCAATGGGCATAAAGCTGTACTGGGAAAGGTTGTGTGTCATTATGGATGAAAAGGCTTATTTCTGTGATGCAGCTCAAAGCCTACAGTTAAATCCTTATCAAAGTCTTTCTGGTAGACATCTTAGGTCTGTTAAGCTGAGGATTTCTTCTGGGGGTGAAGGCTAAACTAACCCTTTGGTTGAGGAGACTTTGAGCTCTTGACAAAACTTGGAGCAATTCAGGTTTGCTCTAATTCATGCCCAGCTGCCCACAGTCCCAAGGGGCTCTTCAAGTTGCCAGAGATTACTGGGGAAGAATGAGTGACAATTTGCTCAAGGCACTTCCATAAGGTTTCAAGTCTGCAAACTGCCTCTTTGAAACTGCTAAAATCATCCTCTTCCTCCCTTCCACTTGAACAAGGGGAGCCATTATGTGGCCCTTGCCAGTGGTTTGCAGATGAACCACTTTGTGGATGATAAAATTACTGGCAGCCTTGCCAAATACTCCCCAGAGCATCGAACCAGCACACCCCAGTCTGAACACACAAGGATCTTTATTGTGGTTTCCCTGCCATGAAATCGTTGGATGTTGCTGCTTATTTCTGAACACAGCAAAAAATAGCCAGTGCAACTTGAATGCATTCTGTAAAGCTGACTTAGCTTACAACTAATCCTTTAAATCTATATGGAGACAGTAGAATCCAGTGGTTGGAGTGCAGAAGTAAGATCCAATAAACTGGTTTCTAGCACTGCCTTCTGCCCCTTGCACCACCCTCCTCACCTACAGATCTGTAAAACATCTGTAAAAACACAGCCAACAGCACTCAGCCACCTTTATACCTGGCTGGGATGTTCTGATGAAAAGGGTTCTTAACATGTGAAAGACATTAATGAAACTGCTTAGAGAGTAAAAGGCATCAGCCAAATATCCAGCCAGAAACACAGCAAACTGTAATTGCTCAGTGCTGGCCCTCTCACAGAGTGCTTCCCAAGACAAGGTACAAAACACTGCAAGCAAGCAGTCCAGAAGCCTAAATTTGAACTCTGATTATCAAGGGAGAATCCATTATTTGGAATTGCAGAAGTTAATATAATTCAGGGTTCACTAAGAGAAAGTTCTGAAAAAAAAAATCTGTAATTAAAAATACATATATTTTTTAAGGAGCTTTTCTTACTCTGAAAACCTTGTAATCCAGTAGTGGGAGGAAAGCTTATTGTATGTACATACACTATCCAAATCCTGCTATCAATTACTGATACAAATCTGGAACAACTCCAGTGCAATTTGCATGTGTCTAAGTTAGAACAGACTGGTTTGTTAACAAGGTATATACATGTTCAGTGCTGTTCTGTGAAGGCAAAGACTTGTGGAAATCAGCTTTTCATTTTTACTAGTTATATTAGTGATTAAGGGATCTCTTCTGCTCTATAGCAATGAGTGCAGTAAATCTCCACTTCTCAATATTTAAAATTATCACCTATGAAAACTCTTTGGTTGTTTGCATATAATATGATGACAGAAAATTTGCATGTGTAAACATCACTTGGTGGTCAATTCTTAGTATTTTTATTAATTCTGTACGGATGTCCCCACCCGTATTGGATTATTCATCCTGTTTCTTAGCCAACATTCAAGGTCTTGATTGTTTTCCATAGTAAAACTTTGCCTTACACTGGGTTTGACTCTAAATCACAGTGTAGGTTTTAGCTTATATATTGTTCAATAAGGTAGTTTTAGAATTTGAACGATACACAATTGGAAACATCACCTATATTTTCAGACTCCTTATGTTAGCAAATTAAGTAACAGTAAGCACTGATGGGTGTTTGCACAAAAAGGCTTGATACACCTATGAAGTGCCTGAAAATGAATTCCTTTTTTAAAAATAACACCAGTTGCTGCTTCTGTTTTCATTCCTTACATTCATCCAGTGCCAACTGTGCTTTACTACATTCAGATGGCACTTTACATACCACTAAAATAAAGTTTGTGACCATGTAACAAAATTACAGTGTAGTAACACGAAGAATGTGCAGCCATTTAGGTCAGGAAACATAAAATAACATTTTATAAATAACTCAGTACATCAGCTCTTAGAGGTGAGGAGAAAGGTAGTAATAAAAGATTTAAGAATTACTCATTTTTATTTTATTTTTGCTATAAAAATGTATCAATTGCTCAACTATTTTCTTGAAAAGGTGGAAAACCAGGATGGGTTAAGCTCTTCCACTGGTATGGAAAAGGGGCTACATTTCAGTCATCTAATGGTGAAACAAATTTCTCCAGTTCTTAAAACTCTAGTGTGGAACTACCTTGATTCAGTGCACTTTCACATCATGCAGATTTTACCCAGAAATGAGAAGAGGTAGTTGACAAAGCATGTTCTGCTTAATAATCACAGTTAAATTTTCTAACAGGCCAATCTTGTGTGATTTAGGTAGTGCAAGAAGAATAACTGACATGCCAAGGAAATGTTACTGAGTTTGCTAGAAAACACACAACTACACATGCACAACTGAGGACATCACACAGTGTCACTTAATGGAGCTTCAGAAGTGTAATTTCAATTTTTGTTCAAGCCTTAAGCTGCAATGATTTTTAAATCACAAGTCCCCTACAGATAAATGACAGCTGATTCAAAACTAGCAACACAAATTCATCCTTCAACATGCTCAGAGAAGAAAACATTCTGCTGATTCAAAGAAAGCAGCTGGTTTGCATTTATAAAATTTGCATTATCTTTCCTTGGAACTGGATCATCAGCCCTGAGTTAGAAAGATCTGGAAATATTTCACTGACTCTTTCAGAGCTGATTTCCGTCAGCACGTTTCCCCACTCTGACTTCAGGAGGAAGATTGACCATGTGGTCACAATTTATCCTTGATTTCCACTAGCAGAGGTGAATACTGAGAGCAGGACTTCATTGGAAAAGCTTTGGGATACAGTTCTCAAACACTATGGTAGGAGTGTTCAGATCATCCTGGAGTGCCCTGTGCCCCTACTTAGAAAACAACTGCCACAGGATGAAAGGATTAGCATTTTTTATTCACTTGTGGTTTTGCTGTAATTTTTTCCCCCTTGTTGTTTACATTTTTAACTTTATAAACTTCCACTAATAGGGTCCCTTTCCCCTCTTAATTCCTGTTATGAATCAAATCCTGATTGCTGTTAGGTCAAAACCAAAACAAAGGCAACATAAAAACCCTTCATAAAATGATATAACAAAAAATTGGGAAATAATTAGTTAGAAATTGAAAAGAAACACTTGTATATCATTGTTGTATCAACATAACTGTGGTCTATTCTTCTGGGGCATGGGCTGAGGAGGCTTTTGTATAAACACAGGTTTATAAGATCTATATACTGCAAACCCCAGCCTCCTGTCCCAAAGATGATTTTCTACTGACACAGGTGGACTTACAAAAGCAAAGGTTTCTATGCCCAAAGTCCCAACAGTTACAGTGATTATCATCAATAACATTTACAAGCTTCATTGCTGTTTTCTCAGATTTAGGTCATATAATTGTGATGCACCTGAACAATTTAAAATGAGGGAGTCCTGATTTGCAATACAAGGCTGAGAGCTTCATATTGTAGGAAAGGTAATCGGAAATTCTCCAAACCTCAGAACTTCGAAAACCTGAAGTTACATGCATTAAATCAAATAAACTATGTTCCCATGTTTCAAAATTAATAACAACACCTATTGGGGAGTATGTTTAACCACCAGGAGGATGGGATGGGTGGTAAGAGCTGGGCTGAAAGCACAGTACCCTGGGCAGTAAATGAAAGGGAAGGTTGAAATGTGCCATTACTTGCTGTTCTTGGGTATCCACCTGGCAGAGTAAACACAGTTACTATGTTATCCAGCTGTAAACTTTGTGTAAATTGCTGTTACAACTGATAACTCCTTTTATTTAACACCACCACCAATTGTTCCATGACCCAGGTAGCACCATGCAGAGTCCAATCCCAGCCCCACTAAACAGAGGACAGCTTGGCCATTTACTTTCACAGGAGCTGGATAAAAGCCATAACTTTTACTTCTGAAAACATTCTGGCTGTGTGTCTTGATTGAGTCAAATGGAATGTTCTTACAGCAACAAACTCCCTTAAATATTTCAGCACAATTGGATTACAATTATTTTGCTGTGCTCAGCCCTGGAGACACTCGTGTATCCATAACAAGGTTGAGTGCAACAAGATCCCAGAATAGGAAGGATTCTCTCCCAAAAATGTGGCACAGTTATATGTGTTTTTTTAAAACTCCTAAGGGTAAGATGTTTCAAATGTGCAGATGTATAAGTGTATTTTGGGAAAATACTAAATCATAAAAACGTTCTGAAAACGGTGTTCAAGATGTGTTTATCCACACTTATCTTCTTGTCTATGTGTATTATTTAGCAGCCAATGTGATACATCTGGTGGTTGATTGCTGGTTTATGTGGGGACAGTCACTCTGGAGCCTGATAGTAAGCAGATTAATCTTTAATAATATAAACCTAAACTCACCTCATGCTGCTTCACAGGGAGTATGAACACTAGAAAGCTTGTAGCTGTGCAGGTGACACTTCCATGAAGCATTTTAGGTGCACAGTATTCTTGTCTTGGGGGTTTTTCTGTAACTGGCCACATCTAATGGCTTTGCTTAAAGGGAATGTACATTATCTTCAGGTGGCATTTGTTAGCAAGGGAGAGTTTGAGTAATTTTGCCATACACCTGCCTGGATTAAACTTATTTTCCAATGTATTTTCTTTGTAGGCTTAATCATTCAGTATTTCCAGATTTTGATACTCATATTACCATATTTTGCAGTATGTAGAAATAATAGAGGAAATGGGGGTGGTTGGTAGTTATGTTCCTTCTGCCCCGAAATTCTTACTGTTAAGTCTCCTTATCACAGGCATAGCTATATAAAAGTATGCCTTATTTGGTCAGTACAGTTCTAAAATCCTCTACACCTGAGGATCAACAAACCCCACACTGGACTGTTTCATTTAAAACACCCCTCTCTTGAAATACTCTGAAATCCTTCTGTGTGTTAAGCCTGACAGGTTGGTACCACCTGTCTGGTGCCTCAGCCAAACAGATTTCAGATGCAAATGTGATTTTCATGAATCACTGTTGGGAACCACTTTTTTTTTTTTTTTATGGTGTTGCTGAGAGCAGAGCTGCTGTTTGTGATCTGTTGCATTATTATATTGATTTTGCACGCTTAAACTTTGTTTCTCTAACACTCATTGAGTTCTGCTCATTTTAATAATGATTGAGATGTACACAGGAGATGAAACGATTAAAACAGACTGTGAATGTTCTGGATCATTAACAAAAGTATCTATGGCATTAGTCTAGCATATTTGCAAGAGAATATTGTGGTGTTATTCATTCACTATAATGCACTGCAGTCAGCAAATGGATGAAGAGAGTGACTGCAGATCACTGTGACTATCAGATTGTGTGGGCCCACAAAGTTTCACTGACTTCAGGAGAAAATTATTTCAGTCCCTGCTTGTTGGGGGGTTGCATTTTCCATTTCAGTGCACCTTCTGTACATAACAGATATATTCCTGTTCACATAGAACTCCACAGAACTCCCTATTCTTGAGAGCAGGACTTGCTACATGGATTTGCTCATGGATCTTCCCCCCTCTTCCCTTGACTATGCTGTCCCACAGTACACATAATTTTTCTCAGGCTCTGTGAATATGAAATAGTGCAGATGTTTGAGTGAAATCTAAATGTCTCGGGGTGGGGGGGCAGTTACACAACTGCATTTCTTGCTCTGATACCTTAATTTTGGTGCCTGCATGAAAATCCTGAGCTTTATTGAAGCTGGCAGCCCACAGGATGAATGTGAGTGTCTGCTGTGCCCTGTGACGGTGGCACCTCTCCCTGTAATGTTACTGTATCAGTGTTTGATATATCCTTTTGTCCAGTAAGAACCTTCATATACTTGCTGGGCAATCAGGACTTTTCAAAGGCCAGGCTATTGCCTAGGATCCTTAACAAACGGTCAGTGACTTCAGTAGTTGTATTTCCAACCTAATAAAAGTCAGTTGGGATGAGCAGAGTCAGAACTACTTGACATCACTCAGAGCAGCAGCAGATGTGGCCTGGGCAGTCATGCAGGGGTTTTTACTGAGTCTTGCATTATATGTGGATTTAAAAGGAAAATCTATTTTCTATATTAATGATGAATAGTTTTATTTCATTCTATTAGGGCACTCTTTGCTTTTACACATTCCCTGCTTGAGCAGGGAGGTTGGACCACATGACCCACCGTGGTCCTTTCCAACCTGACCCATTCTGTGAATTAAGTATAGAAATACATATTTTGTGCTGGGATTGGTTCTGTTCTACTGCAGGATTCCCTGAGACACTTCTCTGCACCAAACCCAAATAGAATAATTAGAGAAGCTCCAACAAGACACATGTGAACAACAAACAAAACATAATTCTTCTCCTCTTGCATTATATTGTCATAGATTTCTTGAAGCTTGGAGTTATACTAGCACAAACTTTTGCAATTAATGGAAAATCATCACCAAATACTTGCAATTAAATAATATCTAGCGTTGTGAACTATTGTACCAATCAAAGCTGTGTTCTGTAAGACTTCATGCAGTGATTTACACTAACTTTGCCTGGCAAGGGCTGTGTCGATGCCTTGGTGCCTTTTGAGGAGAGCAAAGAACAATAAATCAGGCTACTTTGGATTCGATTTTACAACTGGAAAAGATTACACTGATCTTTACAGAACGGAGAGGCTGGTGCTCTGATGCACAACATTTGATGGTTACCACTCATTTTTGTCAAGCAGAAGAAAGGAGCAAATTGTCCATATGCTTTTAAATAGTACTGTCAACATACTGTATTTCTAAATCAGCCTAATCCCTTTTGCTATAAATGGAAACCATGCTTTCAGTATTTCTGGTGGGAATTAGTTAACTAAGTGCTAAAACTTGCCAAACTGCATTTTATATAAAAAAGGAGCTTCATGAATCAAAAGCAGTGTTCAGCTGCATATAAATAGGCTTCCAGAAAAAGTACGCCTTGTAATCACATCTTGATAAGTCTAATACCTTGTATAAAATCCAGAAACTATTTTTTGCATCTGACAGTGTTTACAACACGGAGCCTGAAGTCTGCCCTCCTATAGTTACTGTTGCATACAACTTTATTTATGGCAAAAGAGTGAGCAGGCTTTCTGTTTACAGCTTGGAGGGTATTGATCTGACAGGTGAGCACCAAGTATCTAATTCCAGCCCCCTTTTGTGGGAAAGAGGATGTGACAACAAACGTAATCTAAAGTAGAATGTAAATTGTCCAATACCTGTGAATTTGCATTAGGGTTAGAAGGCAGGGAGGATTGTCCCTCAGAGTTTACACTTTCTGTGCAAGGAGAAAGCTTTGTTTATTCCAGTGTTGCCTTGTTTTATGGCTGTGGAGGCAGAGACTGCCTGAAACCAGAGAAAAATCTCAGCTGCACACAGAGCAGATGCTGGATCGGTGTTTTACTGCATTACCTGAAGCAACACAGCAAACATCGAGGGGAGGGGTTGTGTGGAATTAAGTTTTAAAAGTCTGGATAAACTGTTTCCATTTGAGGAGAACTTGAAACATAATGAGGAGAGGATGCTCCTGTCAACTGGGCTCAGTTGGACAGAGCACCCTGGTGTTCCAGCCTGTGGATTCCCTCTGGTTATTCTGGCCTGACACACTGTAGGTATATTTATATCCCGCAGGGTTTCCAGTGGATTATCAGGTGCTTGTTTTGCTTTCAGCTGGAGAGGCCCTTTAGGGGGGAGGTACCTTTTCCTATTGGCTTGACAGCAGTAGATTTGAGGGATGTGATTTACAAAGAGGGGGAAAAATGGAGTAAGTGCTTGGAGCTGACTGACAGACACAGTAAATCTAACCCAGTCTTTGAAGATAAATAACAAATGGTGGGGCAGATGCAGCACCGTCCTTTCCCTCTCTGTTGAGGCATTTCAGCTTGTGAACAGTGCCCTTACTTTTTCATGTGTTGTTGAAAACCCAACATGTGGTTCTGCTAAATGAAAACAAGTTGGAATCACTGTCAGATGAACCCAGATTAAAACCATAAGAGAAATGTGACCCACTCAGATGCTGTGGCACTGCTGCCCTCCCACTCCGCTGGGAGCACCAGCACCAAATGCCTCATTCCCTCTTGCAGGCTTTGCTGGGAGCACCCTGGCAGCAGGATAGCAGGAAATCTCCATGTTAATGATGATGTATGATTTCCAAACACTTTCCACAAGAAAGAAGTCGGTATTAATGTGATTATTTGCTGTGAAGGATATGCTATCGCTGTGTGGCTTCATGCCCAGCCTTTGTAAGGGAGACAAGGTCCTGGCACAGCCTCTGTTCTCTTCTTCCGAAATCAGGAGCTGAAGTTCAGCAGCTTTCCTGATAAATAAGTAACCCCCATGTAATGCAGTTTGCCTCTTCTTTCCCTGCTGGCTTTCCTAGGACTGCAGGCTTTCCTAGACTTAGCCAGCACTCCCTGTAGTTCAGAGCTCCTCCTGCCAAATACATTAGGTGGGAAGGTTGACTCTTCTGCAACATTCGTATTCCAATTCCTCTGTTTTACAGGACAAATTAAAGACTGTACCTGGAAACCTGCAAAATTCATCCTCAGCATGGATGAATTTAACCAGTAGAACATAGAGATCCTATGAATAACATCAGGTGTTGTCCAATCCAATGGCTGCAGCTTTGACTCGGATGCTAAGCTTTGTAGACACATCTAGAATTCACTGGAACAGCTGCAGCCCTTAAATCCCCCAGGAAGCTGCCTTGGGTTTCAGGATAGGGTAAGACCAGCCCCAAATAGGCTGCTGACCCCGCTCTCCTGAGAGACCAGCTCCTCACAAAATGGAACTTGTTTGTAATAATAAATATATAAGGAGATGACTGCATCACAATCATAAGGGGTGTCGTGCTTGAATTATTGCTTTAAAATATTTAGAAACACCTTTCTTTGTACATGTGCAGTATATTATGAATCCTAAAATAATCTCTAATCCTGATTCTACTGTGGGATGTTATGGCAGAGAGCAGGCAGTGGCCAAGATGATTAGTGTACCAGTCCAGTGCCAGTGTGGGGGTTGATGTCACCATCTGATATGCTTCCTATCTGATTTCCATGAGTCTGTGATATGTGATATCATCGTGCTTTGCTGTGTCAGATCACATGTTAGGGGTCTGTTGCAACATCTGCCAGTGACTTTACCGAGCGAAAGGAACCCTCAGAAATGCACCCATGCACTGCTAATGTTCAGCTAAACATGCAAAGCTGATAATATTTAGCAAGCACAGTTCCAAAACACAAAGGAAAGCAATGTGGTTGGTAGCAAATCTGATCTGAGAGTTTGCTTTTACGGAGATACTGCAATTCCCACTTACAAGAACCAAATCTTAAACTCTTCACCCATCTGTCCACATATTTAGAATTTATTTGTTGTAAGAGTAATGATATTATCTAAAAAAAATATAATTATGGTTTAACAGACGAAGGAACATCAGTGTTTTAAGAGAAAAATCCCAGGAAGAGCTGCAAAGCTTTTTCTACACAGCTTTACTCAGAAGGAGCTGGTGAAGCAGTTGAAATCCTTGGAGTAAAAGTCTTTAGTGCTGCTCTGTGCACCACCCCTAAAGGTTAAGTTGCTGGCTGTCAGAGTCCAGTTATCCATCACATTTCTGCTGGGGGAAGGGAGCATGAACTGCTCTCTTTTTCCAGCTCTGCAGCCAGACTCTCTAAACAATTTCCTGCGCTGGGTTCACGTAAGAGACTAAATTGTTTCTCATACAAGGAATGTAGTTAACCACAACCGATAGACAAATACCTTTTCTTATCACTAATGGATTACAACACTTGACTGCAAAAGCAATTTAAACCTTACAAATGGCATATTCAAACCCCCAACAGCAGTTTAGGCAGGGAGAATTGTTGTTACAGCAGCTTTTCATTAGATCTTTGAATGTTTGCACTGAAAATTGATTGTATTCAAAAAAAAAAAAAAATCAGCAGTGTAGCTTTTATCCACTGTATCTCTGAAAAATGGTAGTTTCATGAGACTATTCTGTGGCTGTGGACAATCTTTCATGCTTAACAGCTCATATTGACACTCAGCAGCAAAGGAGTGATGGCTCAGGAACAGTTTAGATGTTTAGAGCGGAAAAAAAAAATCACTATATTTATTAAAACATCTGAGCTTAGTGACCCAACGTGATAAATGTTATGGGTAAAAACTGCAGATGTGGGTGTACATGACAGTAATCCCCAAACACATGAAAGTCTCACAGGTAAAATGTGATTTGTCTGACATTACTTAGCTCAGGGAACTGGGGAATAGAGACAAGAAGGGCAGATTCAGACCAAAACCTCTCCTTTTCCATGGACTACACACCTCGTAGTCAGGCAGCAGAATTACTCCTTCCTCTTCCTTTGGAGTTGTCATTTGTATTCCTGTGAACACACAGTATGTGTGAAAGGAATGATCCTGTGATGAGCAGTGGGATGGTTTGTGTCTGTCCCTTGCAGTGACAGCACCTACAGGTGGTTTCCTTCAGGCACTGTGGATTCCAGGGTGAATCACTGGATATAAGGACAGGTGGCATGCTCTGGGAAATTTCTGGTATTAATGAGGTCCCATTTTTATGGTGTTCTATACTTACCCTACTCAAAATCCTAATTACTAGCAGGTTATTTCTGTCACATAATTGCATCATAGTTTTACAGCAAATCTGCAACTGTGTAGACACAAATCAATACTTTCTAACAAAGCACAAACATCTCTCTTTCATCTATCTTATGCCAGTTATAACTTTGTAGGTTATAAGTCATGTCCTAAGTTGAAATGTGTTTATTTCAAGCTTGGGAACACTTGCCCTGTTTTCCCTTGGAGACTAAGTGCACAATCTTTGCTAAGCCTGGGCTTGAAAGGGCTGATACCACCAGACTGTAAAACTCCTCACTGGAATTTAGGAGCTGGAGATACAACTAAAACCAGTTCTGTTACTATAAGTTACTTAATGAATCTCCCTATCTCAGCAAAGCCACAGTAACTTCCTGCATGTGCACTCTGTGTTCACCAAGCGCTGTGTGGAAATATATTGAGCCAAAATCATCCTGAGAGTGAAGACTTCAGCACTCTGGGGAAATAAACCCCAAAGCTTTAATCTGAATTTGGTACTTCAGCTGCCTGTTCAATGACTGTCTAATAGTTTTGGGTGAAATGAAATGGAAAGGTGCAGCCTTTTCTAGTTAGTGACGAGTCAAAACTGTTTAACGTTTCCTATGCTGGAAAACAGTGTGGATGGGAAGCATGGGGGTTTGGTGGGGAGACAAGAGTGTGAAGTGAGGAGACAATCCAGAGACAGGAAGCAGGAAATTAATGAGCATCTTTTCTCTGCACAAAATTCTACCTACACTGGGTCTCCTTCCTACCCTGTGCAGTCATATTTAAATTACAGTGAGTGTGAAATCAGTGAGAAAACAGTATTTTACACACCATTCACATTAAATAAAACAACCACGCAGGGGAAAAGATAATGGAGAATATGGCCCATGGAAAAATTCATCTGAAATAATGGTTTCTTCTGAGTCTGAAAATCCCTATTACATGTACAGCACTGGGATGGTCTGAGAGTTACACACTGATTTAGTGACTCCTGGGCTCGTGAGGAATGTCTGGTCTGGATCTTAATTTTTCTACTCTCCAGAATTAGTGTCCCAGAATGTGGGGACTGGTTATGAGCTGCAGGCTCATCTGCATTTTAGCCAGCATTTATCACTCCTCTACAAGCCATTTTCTCCTCTATAAATACCACCCCCTCTGGGACTGAACTATCTTTGGTTAAAACAGCAATAATGTGTCAGTCCTATAGATTATGTACATCAACAGCTCCTTACTGGGCAATGGTTTAGTGTTTATTAAAGACCCCCAAATATATTTCTTGAAAACATGTTAATGTTATTTCATTTCACACTGTAAAAACTCTGGTTTCAGCACAAATGTCAGGCACGAGACTGGAGCCCTTAAACAAACAGCCTTTTGGGGGCAGTTCTGTCAAAGCCCATTTTTCAGGAGCTGGTGCCATTTGTTGGAGCTGCCCTGAACTGTCACATACCTTCCCCATCAAAGAACAGCTGCCAGACTGATATAGTCCTGCCCCAGAATGGGAACCTTGCAGAACTCACAGGGCCCTGCCTTATCTCAGAAGAGTCTGGAGCTGCTGATACCAAATCACTAAAAATGGCAGCAGAAACAGCAATTTGGGGCTAATCTATAGCAAGGGCTGAAGGGAAGCCACAGTCCACCCCACCCTGCATTCCTTGAACGCCCAAATCTCCCCCTGGGAATCTTAGGTATACACAGAATAAATGCTTTCTCTATCTCTAACTGATGCACATTTTGCCCTTTTTTAAAGGAGTATTATTAATTGTTAGAAACAGTCAAATACAGCAAACTATAATTAAATACATACTTCATGGATAAACTAATTTTTATTACAATTGGAATTTTAGGCAGCTGTTATTACTCTTATGGATGCTTCCAATTTATCATGGAAATGCAGGTATAGCTTCTTAATAGAATAGTACAAAACTGCAGGTGCTGTAGTTATGGCTCAAGAAGTATTTTAACAATTTAAATATTTGTTTTCAGGACTTTTCTAAAAAGGTTCCTATTTGTCTCAGACTTCTTACCGTTTTCTATCTCTCAAGGTAATTGATTTATATTTAGAGGATTAGTAAAATCCTACAAAGCATTCTGTTATAAACAAAGTATTATTTTCCCTAATTTTCTATCTCATCATTTTTCTGTTGCTTTATGCTATGCCATAACTCCATTGACTCCAATTCTGTTAGAACTGGTTTGCTAGTCTGGTCTAGTATAACCAGAAAAAGGTAGTGTAGGTGTGAGATGTACTTTAGTATTGACTCAGTTGGTCACATTGAAAGTGATGCTTCCCTAATTTTTCCCCTGACCAGTTCAGCATACAATAACAGATGCAGTATCTTGTTAAATGTGTCATATTGAATTTTTAGTATTATCTACCTAAATCTCGGTCTAGACAAAGGCACAGCAAAGCCACCACAAACTTCCCTGTGTAGCCAGGAGTGAGGAGCAGCACTAAAACAATGAAGAGCTGAGGATTACAATTGTCTGGGTTTACTCACCCCCAGGGAAGCTGCTGCCTTTGTGGTTGAGTCACTCCATGGATTAAAGGTCGGGGTCCCACACCTGGCTTAGCCATGAAGTTGGTAAATGAAGCTCCTGTGCATCAGCTGTCTGGCAACAATGATGACACAACCCTTCTTGTCTTTGGCCTCCTGCACATTTTTGAGTATTTATACTGCACTTTGTTGGAGATGAACACTACTGTCAATGGGGATTGGATTTCTGGGAGGGTCCCCAGGCACTACAGGAGTAATAGAAATAAAAGATGACCCACAGCCTTGGACCTCATGTAACTTTTATGCTGTGGGTTAGAGGTTAAGTAGGGCAGAAGGTGCCTCCCCTCCCCAGTGCAAGCACAGAAATACTGGTGCTGTCTGATTATGATGTGTGAAATAGGCTCACTGAAGCCAACACGAGCCCCTACCTTAACAGGTAGCCTCATTTTGTATCTGGTGAGCTGCTTAAATAAACCTTGGGCTTCTGCTGTGAGAGCTGAATAAGCAAATAACCCCTCAGATGCCCCAGTGGCATTAGTACAAAGCTGTCTCTTAGCACTTCCTCCAGGCCATGAGCTGTTCTGAGGATGTGAGAAAGCCAGAAATGGAAAGAGCAAATGCTCTTTATCCCAACGCAACAGTTGTCAGAAATAACAAGCCAGTTGTAAAACTGTCAAATATTTGATCCTTATGTAAAATTGTGTTATTTACCTTCTGCTGCTAAAGTCTGTTCTGCTCCATTCATCCCACTCACTGAATTTCTCCATTTAGTAATGGCAGTAGTAACACAATTAATTTTAGTAGGTTCTTGTTATTACCAGTATTTGAGCATTTTCCTTTTCTAGCACTGGAGAAAGTAGAACTGATATGACTCTGTGCTGACTGCAGCAGGGAAGGTTTGCAGAGCTGAAAATACTCTGTGAAGGCAGTTGTGTGTGAACTATTACTTTTATAAATAAGCACAACTCTTTTTTTGATAAGGGTTTCAGACTTGGACACTCTGGGTTTCAGAACTGCCAGTGAGCACTGCAGGAGAGAGCCATGAAACCTTCACATGTGACAACTTCTGATACCTGTTTCTTAGAGTATATTCTTATATTCCTGTAAGAAATAGAAATGGAGATGCAGACACTGCAGAGCTGAGGGCCACCTTAATTAAATTTTTAGCCAGTAGCTGGGGTCTTACTGGGTCATGGGGCCCAAATTTAGCCCAGAGGAACAATAAAGACAACAGACATGGGGGCAAACCTTGGAAAGTCATAGGCCCTGAAAGAAATCGGTATTAATTCAGTGCAAGTGCGAAAGTTCATGTAGGACCTTGAGAACAGTCTGTATCTCGTTGTATGACATGAAGGCTCATCCACCTCTATGTCAGGAATCCTTTGACAGACCAAATGCAAGTTAAACATCTTTAAAGTGGAAAAAACTTTCATTCGTGGGCTTGAACAAGAATGTTTTAAAGGCTAAACAAGACATCTGGTTACTGTGCTTCCACCACATATGAGAGATGTTTGTTTGCTCACGTGCATTTTGAAGCAGAAAGAAAAGAAATCACACTTGTCCTGAGTGCTTATTATAAAAAGCATACAGAAATGAGGTGCACAACTTACTGAAACTCCTGTCTCGCTAAATAAGGAATAATTCATGCAGCTAAAATGAAAACCTTGGAAAGACTACAGCTTTTATGTACTGCAGTTTGACTCTAACCACCTGTTGTAAGGATTCAAAATAGTTTCCAGTGTCTTTCCCCATCCTAGGGCTCTATGAAAGGGGTCTCTTAAAAGGGGTATTTGAAACAATAACAGTCCCCACCTGGAAAGGAAAGTGAGTGTCAGCCTTCACAGTGGCCTGGCAGCTGCTCCTGTGGAATTCTTCCTTTACTGATAGAGGAGAAATGGCCTTTTTGATTTATAACTGAAATCTTACTTTGGTTCAAGTGTGTGAGGTGAGAAACTTGCCCTGGTGCCTTTTAAAATGGACCGGGCATCACTTTGCTTCATTGAACTTCTGAGCCTTTCCAGGCTGATTGTACTGCAGAAAACAGCCACTACAGGAACATCTGTTTACCAAGAAACCTTTCAGTTCCACCCTGAAGGAAAATCAGCTTTTCCTTTCTCCTGCAAACTTCCCTCGTGTCCCCTGCAGCTGTTCTCCCACGAAACAATAGATCGATTCACACTCACCCCAAAAGAGGGGATCACAACCAAAATTCCATCCCCCTCAGGGTTACCAAGGCAAGAACACTCTCACTTCTTGCTGACTTGCAGCACATGGAAACTGGCTGTTACACCAACGAGGATGTGTCCACTTGGACTCTACACTTGTGCTGTTGGATTCCTGAGTGACTGAGACCAAGATAAATGTGTTTGGGAATACAAGGTTTTAGCCCCCTTCTAAATTCCTACACAATGTTATCATGGAAGCTGAGCAGCCAGACAAACAGCAGTGAGGTGTAGCTGTTGTCTCTGGAAAATATTCTGAGCAAACTTAAACTTCACTTGACAGCTTTTTAATTTCTTTGTCATTTCAAGTTTTTGCACTTTACACTAAACCAAACTAAACTGACTGTGCCTTGAGTTCAGTGGCCCACAACAATCTGTAGTTCTGCAATCAGATTTTCCTACTTTGGGAAAATTTCTCTGTTACTGTTGAAAATCCACCTGGACAGCAAAAAAAGGGATCTTAAAAAATGGTCCTACAGAAGAGTTTTTTATAACTATTATTGAAAGTCCCATGCAAGCCTATACTACAACCTGTAGGTGAGCAGGAATCCCTGGGGATAAAGCTGCTCCTTAATCAGACAGGTATAGAATGTACTGTACACAATGCCCCAACGTAAACCAATTTATTTAAGGGTGATTTTGAATAAATTTAGGTAAATATTTCATCCAGAAGTGAGTTTTTAAGTTCAACTTCATTCCTTTCAACAGCACAGCAGCTGCCTTCCCCTAATTTGGCTGTAACAATGGTACCTGCACAGTGTTCACTGATATCAGGTATTTGACCACTGACTTCTCTGCAGGACTGGTCTTTGCACGTATCAGCACATCTCCTGATGTGTTTGCATTGATGTCTTCAGTTTAAAGATCCCAATTCTTACCCCTCTGCATTAATTTGTTCAATTTCTGTTAATCTTTCCATAATTGTTTAATACTGTTATCCAACATCCTATAAATAACAGTTAATAATTAGTGCAAACCTGACTTTTAGACTTAAACTGAAGAAGTGTTTTCGAGTGTTACAGGGAGGACTAAAAATATATTTTTTTAAATTGTGTGCAGCGAAAGATACATCTATTCTTTGTCACTAACTTCCAGATTGTATAAAAAATAAATACTTTCTAGATAAATTGCTTGCTGAAGTCCCAAAAGAATTATAAAAATCTTGCCTTTTTCTTTCCTCTCTAAAAATCTGCTTCTGGAGAGATGCATGCTTTATTTTCTTTCCCTTCCTTATATATTTATTTACTTCCCCCCCTTTTAACTGCACAGTAAAGGAATTATGTAAAACAACATCAGAATATACACAGCTTTTAAAATAAGGCATTTAAGTGTATAAAATTATATTAGGTCTGACTAGGAAGTCTTTAAATGTGTCTAATGACTTTCCCCTAAGTGGCTCCTTTTGCTTTCTATTTTCTTCCATGTAAAGCCATTCCAAGTGCCAAACTGCAAACAAAATGGAATCATATTTTGCTGTTCCTCTGATTTTCCACTAAGTTCTCCCCGTTTGTTTGTTGCTGGGCTATGGCTTTTTCCGCTTTTAGAATTTCAATTAGGCCCCACTCTGAGCCCTCTCAGGGTAGGTGGTCTGTAACACTAAACCACCAAGCAATCAGTTTTATGCTTTCCTTTCCAACCCCAGCTTTCTTTTCCCAAACAACGGTAGGAAATCCTCTGTCTGACACAGTACAGGATAAAGAAAAACAAAAATCAGACCCATTTGTGATCCAAAGATACGCTCAGTGCTCTTAATGCCTAAAATGCCACGTGTTTTGATATAACAGAATACTTTAATCCAAAGGCAATTTAAATGATGGACAAAGTAATGGCTGGGAGAGAACAACAACAATAAACTGGAGCTTTAGAATCGCCCTTGATCTAGAATTTGTTGAATTTGTACATCCAACCAAAAGAAAACACTTAACTGTGGAGCTGAACTATAAACTTGAATAGAATAAATCTAGTTAGATCATGACACACAAAAAAATTTACATTCAGGGCGAAGTAATTTTAAATAACTTGGATGCTTGACAATAACCCAAGTCTGATCTCTTTAAATCATAAGGGGTGGTAGAAGTTAGTGTGTTTCGGTTGCAAAGGCATTACTGCAGGTTCCAAGCCTAAATCTACTCTGAAATTAAAGGTAGAAATTCAGGTTTAAAATCAGGAATAGAGCATTGTAACAAAAATAACGGGAATATTCTGAAAAGGGAAAAAAATAACCCAGCATTTTTCCATTTTCAAACAGAAAGTTAATGTTGCATTTCATTTTCTTAAACAGAATATATGTAGTAATCCATAGCAGCAACATAACACGTGGTGGTTGACTATCTCCTGTCATAAATATGGTTTGCTGGGAGAACAAAAGCAGTTGAAAATGTGGATTTTAGGAACTGAAGGAAGCAGAAGTCGAGCTGTTTAAAACAACTGTGTTGTTATGAAGTGGGAAACTTGAACTAAAAACCTGCCATTGTTTTCCATGTAATTCTTCTCAAGTGTCAAATACCACAATTTGGATTCTCTGATGACTAAGGTTTTACACAGTCAAAGGAAATGGAAAAGGAATTTGTGTCTGTCATAGATCAGTGGATTTGACATGTATAGATTATTTTTACATGCTTATAGACTTTGACACTCATTCAGCAATACCTAAGACCCCAGTTTTTGTTTATCTAATGCATATTTTTAACTTCCAGCAAATAAGTAGCTCCTTTGGCTTTAGTTAAACTAATTCCATATTGAGCTTGAACACAGAAAACATCTTTAAGTTTCCCTCTGTGACAGACAGCTGATGGGGCAGCTTTATCCCCAGGGATTCCTGCTCACCTACAGATCACACCACAGGCTTGCATGGAACTTCCAATAATAGTTACAATAAATAGTTCTAAACTTATTTGTTATCATTAGATTGGAACAGATTTTATGAATGTGGCCATCAATTCCCACAAACTCCCTCAGTGAAATCCTCCCTGCTGATTTCAGGGAGATGGGATTTCTGTCCTGACAGATATCAAATTAATCAGAGCTATGCTCGTTACTTCAGGTCAGGATTTATCTTTCCATTTTTACCAACTTTTAAAACACCATCCCACTGTCCTTGGCCACTTGCTTATCCAAGGTAATTTCCTTTGAGAAAGGAAATTTGCATGGTTTGAAATATTGTGGTTTGTAGTTAACAACTGATTAACACATGAAGGAGAGCTATAAGAGCATGTTTCACTTACACACTCACTTTCACAGTCCTTTTTCCCCCCTGCAAAACACCAAGTACATCACCTGATTGCCTGAGAATATGAATGACTTGGAGTGATTATTAGTCTGGTGGCAAAAAGCGGTCAAGACCTTTCCCAAGACCTCCATTTATAGCCTTAATTTGCATTCTTCTGCAAGGATAAGTAAATTCTGCCATGGTTTATCGCTTCATTGACAACTCCCTTGAAGCAGCCATGATAATTGCATTTCTTCCTGAAAGTGCAGGAAAACACTTGCTAAGCAGTTAAAAGCTTTTGGGCTTAGGTTTGTTTTTTTTTTTTTCCAAAGGTTTTCTAAAGGAGGGGAATTAAATCTTTGCAATCAGATGCAAAAAAAGTACCGAGAGCCAGTGTCTGCAATCCTTGTTCATGCTGAACAGAACCTCAGGCAATGGAATAAACCGATGGAAAGCAAATTATTTTTAGTTATTTGGCATAAAAGGGACAAAGTCAGTGACAAGTGTATCATCTTAGTTCTGACTGTGGGATTCTGGTTCCTTTGTTCTATAAATCTATTCAAATTATAGCACAGTGTTCAGACGAAGCAGAAAGTCTGAACAAGGGGCAAACAGTGCTCAAATCTGCAGGGCTGGCAGGCACGATGCTTTTCCCTTAGATTACGCATGAAACCCATTTAATCCCAAAAAGAAACTTCCCAGCATCTTCTCAGCCTCCCAACTCCTCCCTGAGACACATCAATAAAATGTTTCTTGTTAATCTAATGAGTTCAGGTGTCTAACAAAGAACCACAGCAGACTCTGGGGAAGGCAAGCTGGGAAAATGAACTGAAATAACTGAAATGCAGTGTCAGCCCAGTGAAAGTAGCTTTTAATAGCCTGTAAAGCCTGGAGATGTGCTGGAGGCTAAAATATTACCTACTGCTTTCTCTGACACCCTTGCTCCTTCCTTTATAACTTGCTTTTAACATCAGCTGCTCTGCAAGTCTCAAATGCCTTCTGCAAAGAGACAGCCACAAACTGGGCAAACTATCTTGCTTTCTGGTAAACTTAGAAGGAGAGGGAGAGAGAGAGAACGTTTTAATTAGCAGCAGGAGGTAAAACTGGCTAAAAACTAAAGGAGAAGGTTCTCGTTGCTAGAGAAAGGTTTGTAATAGAAAGAGTCACCAACTCCCCTGCTGCAGAGGAAACTGCCTACAAAGCTTTTAAGAGGAAAGACAGAGACCAAAATGAAGGGAAAACAGTGAAAGGTTATATTAAAAAAAGAAAAAAGTGCATTGGTATTTACTGGCTCCTTCAAATACAGGAAGGAGTCGCAGAGCTGGCTGTGTGAACTTTTAAAATTAAAACAAGAGTTGCTAGCAGGACACTTATGAGCTGTAACTGCAGCTGAAGACAGCTCAGTGCATTCTGTTCCACGTGGTTTGATGCTCACCACTGCACAGGCAGCTGGAGAGGCCAGTTCCCCTTCCAACTCCAGCATCCAAAGGGGCCAAACCTTTACTTCAAAATGGGAGTCAGGGATTCTTGACAAACTAGCAGGAAAAGGGGTGTACTACTGGCAGGGAAAATGGGAAAATGCAAGAGTGAGAATTATATAAATTCAAATTTTATTCCAGTTTTAGTGTGGCTAAGACAACTGGCTCAACCCAAGTATGGGAATCCAGCTGTGTGCAAGGCAGTGACAGTGGCCCCAAGAGGTGCCACTCCCAGGGCTTCCCTGTGTGCCAACAGGCTCATTTTTTCTGCAACACCTCACAGAATCACAGAATGGTTTGGAAGGGACCTTAGAGACCATCTCATTTCACCCCCTGCCATGGGCAGGGACACCTTCCACTAGCCCAGGTTGCTCCAAGCCCCGTCCAACCTGGCCCTGAAAATTCTATGATGTTATTATCTGGCTTTTGTTTGTTTGGATTTGGGATGAACTAAGCTTTAAAGAGTCTGACACACTTTTTTTTGTTGTTTTTCCAAGAACTTTCAATCATTTAAGAATTCTTCCTAACTATAGACAGGAGATTTCTTTAAGACTTACAAAACATGAACAAATTCTAAGTGAACTACGAGGGACACATAAATACATGGGGTCTCCTAATTTTTATTTGTTAGAAATTTGCATCAGAAAAAAGCACTGGACAGTTATTTGGTTTTAGGTTCTGGCAAAGATGATAAACTTCCTTTCTTGCTAGAGGGAAATACAATTAGCCAGGGAGCAATGGTGCATCTCCACATGCCACAGAGGTAGAATAATTTGATCATTTGAACTTCCATCCACTCTGTTTGGTGAGCAGGTTCAGTACTTTGGGATTTCCAAACAGGACCCAGTCTGAGCCAGTCTCTGTCCAGTTTACATGTGGTATGGCCATGGAAGCCTTGCCTTTCCCACTGTGACCTTTTCCTTGGCAAATCACAAAGCACCTCCATCCAAAACCAAGCTTCCAGAAAAAAACCAATTTCAGCCATAAAATATTTTCTTGATTATCTTAAATATTATCCTTTTCTCTTGGTTTTTTATTGATAAACAGTAACAGACTTTGAGGTAGCAAAAATACAAATAATCACCTTATTCACTTAACTCATGAAAGCTCTGCCTGCAGCCCCTCACCGTTTGCTGTCAGATTTTGGGCTTAAGAAGAGAGGTTTGTTAAGAGAAAGGAGAAAAAGGTTTCTGTTTAAAAATCAAGTTAGAGAAAACCACTTTGGAGAATGCTGCAGGGTGGAGATCAGATGATCTCTGTGTGTTTCTTCAGGAGGAAAAAGAAGTTATGCAATTCCAAGCAGTCATGTGGTATGGCAGCTGCTAAAGTTACTGCTAATTTTTATTAGAGCTGGCCAGAGCCAGAAAAAGGTCTGCTTTATAAGCAAGACCTTTTAAGAAATAAACTAAATCTTCCTGAGCTGGGAGGCCTGCAGAATGGAGAGAAGAAGAAAAAAAAATAGCCCTAAAAAGTTCTTTTTTTATTTCCCCCACCCATCCCCCAAATGATTCAGGAAACATTTTCCCTCTCCCTTCCTGTTGCTGGTTTCTTTCTCATATTCATCCAATCAATCAAACACATGTATAATATTTACTAGTTTTCAGCTCAAATTCGTGCTCTGCCCAAAAGGACTATTCACATGCTCCATGTGTATGAGCTTTTATTCACCCAGGGAAGACACGTGGTACAGCTTTAGCTGACCCTGCTGTGAGCAGGGGGCTGGACCAGCTGCTCTCCAAAGGTCCTCTCCAACCTCAGCCACTCCATGATCCCCTGAAACATCCAGAGATTTTACTCTACTCGTTAAACTTCCAGGACTGAGCACCTGTGGCTCATGTCTTTGAAATTAAACTGGATCCTGAGCCAGGCTCACTCACCAAAGCAGTTCCTTGCTTTTCAGTACTGTACCTTTTTGGTGCTTCTGAGTCGTGTGAATGATGGCAAAGAAAAGGAACAAAAAATGCCAACACTACCAGATAAAATTCACCACACTAAAGAGACCTGACATGGCTCTTCATATGTCATCTAATCTCTGTTCCAACAGGATTAATTTTGTGCTGCTGTTAAATGGAGCATATAATTAAGCTGTGGATGCCACTCTGGGGTTATGGATGATAATTGTGTCAGTGTAAAAGGGTATATGGGACCAGTCTGCTGCAGGGAGGCTATTCCTGAGATCCACAGGTCAAGTCCTACAATAGAGGCTGTATAAATTATATATATATTTTTTTTTTAAAAAAGGTTATTTTAATACCAGGCTTTATTAGACTATAAAAAAGAGACTTGCACCAACGAAAGATATTGTTTTCCATACTCTGACTCTTTTTCCACCTGCTTCTTGTAACTGAGGTACATAATTTAAGTTGCAGATAAGACACTTGCACCATTTGAGTTATTTGGGACTAGGACTCATCTGGCCTGTCACAGAAGGGAAGTCTCTTGGCATGTACACAGGGATGGGATGTTTGTCTCCACCAAGTGCTCTACCCACACAGCCCATCTCTATCACTCCTCCTGCACCCCTAACAAATCCTCAGCTCTCATTTTTTGATGTAACATTCCCCCCCCCCTCCAGTCTTTAAAACTCAAATTTCCCTTTCAGAGGGAAACTCACTTTAGAGAAACAAGACTTTACAGATAGAAGCTTCTTTAAAGATGTTACATCATTACGTGAAAGCCAACATAATACAAATTTACTCTGGATACTAAAATGCATATGAAAAGCAAAACACTATTTTAATTTAAAAGCCCCAGTGGTGAAGCAAAATTTTTCAACTGCTATTGTTGTCAGACCAGTACCATTTGTATTTATGAGAGCCTAAAAACTTTACAAGTCCTGTAGTTGCACTTTGTAGTGGAACATAAAATAGTCAAGTTATATTGTTTTTAAATTTAACAAAACATGCATAAAGTAAAGCAACAGTCAACAATATTGGAATTAATTTCCTAACCCTGAAAAATTGTCACCTCTCAGTGTTTAAAGCCCAGAACTGCAGTTAATTGTGAATGGTTTCCAATTTTTCAAAATGTAAAGAATTAATTAATTAGGCAAAGGAAAAAGCCTTATGTCTGAAGGAGAATATGAATCTAAAGCAATTATTGTTATAGAATTTGCTGTAGTAAATTTGATGAACTTCGAATTGAGCACTCTCATTTTCCATGTTTTCCTGTTTAATGACTCACCATAAACTCACATTCAGCAATTTTAAATAAACAAACAACTCCCCCCATACCGAAATATATCAGTTTACTAACAAGCAGCAAGACCTTAATTGCCATTAAAACTACAAATACCAGCAACTAAAAGTGACTCTGTGTTCCATTTCTCTTGCTCTGAAGACAAATCCCTCCACCAGAATGAACCAGGGCTGAGCTGCAGGCTCAGGATTTGGGATCCCCAGGCAGATTTGGTCATTCTCCCACATTTGGCATTTTTCACGCTTGCTGAACAAATTCAATTTTTAATTCCAAATGAAGAGTTATGCAAATGTGACTCAAGTGCCTTTTGAACAGAGATGGTCTGAGCTTGCTCTTTTTGTCAGTTAATTTGCACTTACTTCATGCATGTCTTTAACCCAATTGGCATGGAAATGTACCACATATGTAATAAATTAAGGATGATTGTGCCTGATTGCCCAATTATGATATAAAATGTGTGAAAATAGTTGATAGGACATTCTGCGTGTTTTCTCTAAAAAGACTCATCGCTGTTCAAAAATCTAAAAATAAAATCCAACAGTTAATCATAATGGTTTGGCTTGAAATTTGGAAAACTGAACAGGAGATGATTTAAAATGCAAGGAATTGTACCACATGTGAAAAGATTAAATTGTCCCATTGTTATATGCTCAATGAGCATCCCTTAAAAAAAGCATTTGTTTGGAGTCTGACACGTTTCTCTCTGATTAGCTGCAGAGAAGGAAACAGCTATTTTTCACTTGTTTGAAAGAGTAATAATTCCTAAAAAACAAAATATGGATTTTTAAGTGGTTTCTATTTTTCTTTATCACCAGTGTCACAGCCATGGTGCCACACAAGGCTTGGAACAACCTTCCACCACAGCGTTGGAAGGAGGGAACAATCTCTTTTTGCTTTGCACAGGGCAGGGGAGGCACCCACTGATAGCTGGCTTACACAGATAATTAGCAAGGATTGGTTTAGCAGAAAATGGTAAACACAGCTGAGGGATAATGGAGGGAATTCATGAGCTCAATGGAGTCAATGGAGTGAGTCCCTTGCTTCATGTGAGGTTTGACTGGAAATTATCACAGCAGTTTGCATTTCCTTCCAGTCCTGTTTCTTGTGGTCCCAAACAAGTCAACGAAAGAGAAAGAACTCCTAGAGGCAGGGCATATTCTAAATAATCTGTGACTTTCACTGTGTTTTAAAGCATTGCATCAGTAGGATTTTTCTCCCCCTTTTTCCATCCCTATAGTCGTGAAAAATCTGATGCAAGAGACTCTGACCTGGAAAGCATTTTCCTCGTAATCACTTCTCCTTTTACTCAAGAGCAATTTCCTGTTTAACTGCGGTTCCAACACAAACATGAACATTATTTAACTTCTCTTCAAGAACTGGGGGTGCTACAGCCCAGCTCCCAACGGCAGAGGAGCCTGGGCTTCCACCCCCGGGAGATGTTTCCCCGTGGTAGGGACGACAAAGGGTCTCTCTAGGATACAAGTGTCAGGAGAGAGCAGTGTGTGAGAGCAACAGGAGAGGAAAATGGAGAATGGGGCTGTCAGGAGAAAGTGCTGAAGGGTGGAAGTGCCAAGGCACAGCAGCAAAGTCACACATGAAACAAATGCTGAGGAAAGCCGAGCAGCTCCAGGAACCGTGGGCAGGTCTGTGCAGGTGTGGGACCCACCACTGCAAGAGTCTCCAAATGAGACCAATTCCCACAACAGGCTCTTAAACCCTCTGTTCAAATAACTCCTGAGTAGTTTGTTTGAAACTGGAATGACTGCAGTCATCCTGCAGGAACCCTTAAGGACAAAATCCTACAGTTAAACCATTCCCCCCCAAATTCAGTGTGAGTAGGGCAGGGCTGCGTGAGGGGTCCCTGAGTACCTGGGACACCCCAGCAGCACTTGTCTTCTGGGTTGGGCTAAAGATCTGCACTGTTCAGAGGCAGCTTCATCACAAATATAAACATACCTTTCAAGAAAAGTGATATTCCTCCTAATTCCAATAGTGGCAGTTCTTTTCCTGATTTGTGCACAGCTGTCAAGGCCCTTATCTTGAAAGCACTGAAGGTTTTACAGGACACATTTCATGTGCCCTAAAGACTGATACAGGTTGTTTTAAAGCAGACTGTGTCAGCAAAGAAAGCAAGAGCAGAGCAAAATGCAGGTAAAGGACTGTGTGCAGGGGAGAAGGGGCTCTACACCGTAATCCCATTAAGAAGTGTTACACATAAGGGATCTATTCCTGAGTTTAAGACAGCTTTTTTTGATGATTTAATTACCTCTTTTTCATTCAGCACGCCCTTGAGAACAATATTCTGAGCTTCCACAGATTCAGAATGCCCACATTACACAGAGGGTCAACATGCTGTGGGCTTCTATTAGAAGGAATGGCTAAGGAGGGGCAGAAATCTGAGGGAAACTCACGCAGGACTTTTTCAAAGTTCCAGCATGAAATGTGCTCATAACCTGAGCTCTGCAGTCTACTGATCAGTGAAGAGGTAGAAACCATACGTCATTAATACTAAAAACACTATTTCTTTGTTTGCAACACTTATATTTTTGTTCCATCCAATTTATTTTCTTTTTCGTTCGTGGGAAGAACAACATCACAGTATGTAGTGTAAAAATCCTGTTGTACCTCTTTGGTTTGTACTCTGGTTCATCCCTCTGCTTCCCACCTCCCTGCCACAGCTCAGACTGCAGTGCTGGTATGAAATCAGGGAAATAAATTTATGAGAGGAAAAAATACAGCGATAACCAAGCCCAACTGTTTTCATTTACATTTTCCTCTTAAGGTTATTATTATTATTCCCTTTTGACCGAGCTGTGGGATCTGTGTTCTAGCACAGGCACGATGGTGCTTTGTAAGACACCATTAACAGATAGGGACAAAGGGCTTGGAAAGTTTTCTGTGAGCATAAACTCCAAAAAGAGCTGACTTTGCTGGAGCTGCACTCACTGCCCTGTCGTGTTCACTCTCCACAAATACTCTCATGTGCTTGCGTGTCCTGGCAGGAACTCGAACAGCCAATTTTAAGTCACTGTCTGAAAATGTTTTCTTCTAGAAAATTAATTCCTAAGCGTACGTAGCTGCACAGTAAATCTTGTTTGCAGAGCTGAACTTTTCCATTCATGACAATGAAAAAGTTCTGTTTAATCTATTTGCTTGTCAGAGTCCAGCTAGCGCTGGCACTAAGTGTCCTGCCAGCAGCTATAGGCTTAGGTTTATCCCCCTAAAGCTGACATAATTTTAAAAAGTCCCTACCAGCAAATCAGAAGTTTAAGGCTGCGTTCAGTTTATAATTTTATTTACTGATTCTTTGTGGAAGTTTCCTGTGAGTGGTGATAAGTGAATGGGGCACACAGGGTGCGATGAGTGTGTACTGACAGTGCAGCCAGAGCAGCAACACACTGAGCCCTTTCAGCCCACAGACTCAGTCTGGTGGAAAAACTAGACCCATCACGCACCAGCAGACCACAAGGAATGTTTCTTCTTTTATTCATTCACTCAATTTTAGAGCCATCCTTGCCTCAGCAGCAGATGGATGTGTCACTGGTAGAGAAAGGTACACCGCGCTCCTGTCAGTGTCCTGTCTTGCCATTCCTCTGTGGCTGATGGACTTGCTCTGTGCTGATCCCACTTGTCAGAGGCTACACTGTTAACACAGCTACCAAATTAATTTTGCTGAAAGCCACCTAACCTCCCCCTGCGAGCCCAAAGTGGCTCTGCCAAAACAGCTCCCTCGCCGCAGAGTGAAAAATGGAAAAATGGCAACAAATGGCAAGTTCTGTTTGCACATCCACAGTGGAAGATTCCCTAAAACGTTTCATTGTTCTTCTGTGTAATCTGTGAAGAAATCCACGTCCTGGAAAAGCAGCCTGTAATTTGTAGCACATGAGTGTGCTTTGGGGAAAATCAATCAAATGCACTAAGACGTGTTCTCAACTCCTAAACTAATGATCCTTCCTGTGAGCAGCATGAAACACTGGGCGAGTCCCAGATGGCATAAATCCTCCAGGTTTCAGCAAAGCTGTGACAGTTTATACTACCTCAACAGTACCCTAATTGTGCTTAAAAACTTTTTAAGGTGGTGAGCAGCCCGTGTTTCAAAAGCCTCCTTCTTTCCAAGCAGTCCTGGAGCTAAACAAACAAGTTTACTAGTTAGTGAGAAGAGAATGCCAGATTTAATTTATAATCTTTCAGAGCTGATGTGCTTAAAAATAAAAACTCTGAAAATCTAATTTTGTCTTAAGAAATGCCAAGCAGCTGTGTAGAGGCATTCATGGCTGGGACCTGAACCAACTTCTGGTAAGAGAGGAAATTAGGACCATTTTGTTACCCTGACAAAAATGAAATCTCTGAGAACAGTAATTCCTTTGCAGAAAAATCAATAGTTTCAGCATGTTTTTAACGTGGCAATTTGCTATGGAACATCTGAAACAATACCTCAGTAAATCACTAGTCCTGCATGAAATCAGCTGCTTGCTTTGAATGCAGAAGTGCATGAAAAATGTGTGGTCAAAGCAGAGGAAATCTCCCAGAATCACAACTTCCTCACCCCTAAAGTAATTGTGAACGATCTGAAAACAGGCACAGGTAAGAAGCTTTGGTTCTTTAGTTTATGTAGAGAAGTTACAAAAAGATCCAAGTCTTTAACCTTAATCTGAAAAGAACTTTAGAATTCATTTTCCTCTATGCCTCAGATTACCTGTTTACACAGTGAGGATATTATTAAACAGTGAGGGGAAATTATTAAGCCATTAATAGCTATAACATGATCTTCATAGTCCTATGTAAGCACTAAATATCATTTTTTAACAGATTCTGTAAAGCAAAATACAAGGAAAAAGGCTATTTCTCTGTATGTGTTACACACTGCTCTGATGACTGAGTAGCCCAGACCATGGAACATTCATCTTGATGTGCATCATTTAGCAGTAGAAACATATACTTCACAGTGGCATTACTTATTTCAGTGACACAGAAAGGGCCAAAAAACTGCTTCTACAGACAATTCAAGTCAGTTCTTAAGCCTGATTAACTTTGTATTTAACCTTCTAAAAACGTAGAACAAGAAATCCAAATTACATAAGGAAAACGTTAGAAAAATTATCTCTGAAATGATTCCAAGTTTATCTCTGTATCAGTTTGTCAGGGGATGGAATTTGCAAGCAAACATCAACAAATTGCTATCAGCTATGAGCAGTACCATATATGTGTCTGTATTTTACACTGCCTAATCCCTGCTCAGTAATTAGAAATGTTGTGGCAGTTCTGAAAATGAGAAATGACACTCTCATTTGATATGTGCTCCAAAACACATCCACCAGAAGATCTGCAGCAAAGAAACATTTTCCAAAAGGAAATCAAATGATTCATGTTTTATTTCATTGTAAATTCTCTGTGATGGATGCTGGAATTAATTTGGGAGATGTTATGCTCAGCAGCTTATATTGGAATAAGAATTCTTTGTGAAAGAGTCTATTTAAAATCATGCTGATGACACATAAAACCTTAATATTGAATGAACACGGCAAAGAAGTTCTAGACAGTTAAATTCAGTCCTAAAAATTTAAGTTATCATCTTTCTTTACCATTTTTTAAGCTTTTGAAAGCAAATGTGACCCACTAGGATGCTCTATGCTGTGCCAAGTTCCAAGTCCTCCAGCTGTGTCCTGCTAGTTACAGCTACATCTGTAAATGATTTTTCAGCCAAACTGCCAAATCAAAACCTTGGCAGTGTGAAAGTTATTTAAAAAAAAAAAGCCTCTAGAAGGCCACTCTCACTGGACATTACCTAGTGTTCAACTACACAGTTGATGGGGAATTTGAGTTATCTAAGATAATTAGACATGAGTATGATATAGCTTGCTGAGATGCCTTGATGCAGGAGGCATCTCCTTTTTCCTCAACCCAAAGTAAGGTTAGACATAGTGTGCTAAATATAAATTGCAGAGAATACAGGATGAAAGAGCTGCTTTCAGGAGCTGATCTCCACACTGTGTGTATTTTGAGGGCTCTGTATGAGAGCACCGGAGTCTAGTGCTGTGAACTGGATGCCTGTAGTGGTTGGGGTGCATTAAATCAATTAATTTTATCTAAAAAGGAGTCCAATTAGCACACTTGGAGACTGCTCCACAATGGGAGTCAAACCGCATTAGCCGGGCACCACTCAGAGACTTCCTTCAACAGGACATTCCTGATCCAAACCCAGATGCTGATGTGGAGGCACCCAAAGCCAACTCTTGGGAAACAATGTGCTCAATTTTCATCAGCCTTTTGTATATATTTAGAGGTGAGAAGAGTGAATATGACAATGAGTTTGTGGTCAGCACAACGAGAGTTGTCAACACACATCAACTCATGTCAACACACGGGTTCTTGCTACCCTTGGCGTGTTATTAATGGAACAAACTGCTCTAATGTCTTTATTCTGGGCTTTTCTCTTATGTGGAAATGTAACTTGAACTGTGGAAAAGACCTTGCACAAACACTGCTCCCACAGGCCTGGCTCTGCTCAGGGAGGGGACACAGCCAAGAGGCACAGCAGGAAAGCTCACCCAGCCTGTCCTCTCCCATCTCCCTCTCAGTCTTTAGTTTGCTTCCAGCAGAGCTGGATTTAGGTCCTGAACCTGGCCAGCACTAAAGCTGCCAAATGCTAAACTCAGGGAGCAACTGGAGCAGTAAGGAGAGAATAAAAAAAGAAGGAGACTGGGCTCTGAGCAACCTGGTGTGGTGGAAGGTGTCCCTGCCCATGGCAGGGGGTCTCTTCCAACCCAAACCATCATATGGGTCTATGAAAAATAAAAAGCAGTAAAGAGGGAAAAACTGTGGGCAGATTTTAGTAGGGGGAAAAAAGGTTGGCTGCCCTTGTTCCCTGTGCCATGGGTGACTTCCACAGACAAAAATACCATGAGTGCAAATGCTGATGGAGTTACAGGGTTGGTGCTCCAGGAGACTGAACTGGGCTTGCATGGAGAGACCAGGACATTTCCCAACCTTGGGGTATCTGATCTTACAAAGTTTTGGTTTTCATAGGGTTGTTTGGTTTATGTGACTGAGCACTCCTTCACAAACGGATGTCAGCTTTCCAAATCCGCCGTGGGGAAATTCGGGCTTATGGGAAAATTTTCAGTTCAAACAAAATCACACAGTTCTCACAAAACTGTCCAGACCTTTCTGCAATTATGTTACATCATATATATAGTTTAAGCAACTCTGGATCATTTCACAGCTCAGCTTCTTATCTTTTTATAGTTCTGCTACCGTGGCTCCATTCTTTCCCATATGAAGAAACTTAATTAATATTTTATATCCCTACTAAATTGTGAATACAATTTACCATAACAGTACAGAAAAAGGCAAATACACTTTGTCCCCTGCCAGCAGAAAATCCTTAACAGCTGTTTATTGCTCATTTGCAAAACATAAGAGCAATGGAATTCCATTACTTAGAGAAACTGGCTGTTCCATGATATCCTTGGCAACAAACACCACACTTATCTTTTTGAACAATAGACTCTCAAAGTTTCTCCAGCCTACAAAAATAAGACAGTGAGGAATACTTTTTCTTAACTGCAAAATGCTAAACAATGGGAACTGACTCACCGTCAGCTGCATTTTGTTTCATCAAAACTAACCTTTTTCTTACTCTGTCCCCCCAACAAAGAAATGTGCTCACTGCAAATTGTGAGAAACGTTTCATGCAACCATCTCTTTCACAGGAAGGACTTTTTATTGAGGTCAAGACTCTGGCAAAATGAGAAGAAATTCAGACTGCAATCTGAGTAATGTAAGAACTTACAAGCAACATTAAGGCAGTAACTTTAGGTTTATAATAAACCAGACAGAAATTGCAGGGCAGAATTTTTTCTGACTTTTCAAAACTTGGAAATACTTAGAAAAATAATATCGTGGTTCACACCACAGATATTTCACATATGGTTTTAACTAAATAACTTACAAGTTTCCAATAGCTTAAAAAAGAACTATCTATGGCATACCAGATAGATGCTAGCTCCTCAGAAAGTCAGGACACGCACATACCATCCATAATCTGGTTTCTATATTTAGGTAAGAACTATACCTAAAGCCATGGAGGTCAGCACTGCACCAAGTCAAGCATGTTTTAACAGACATATCTCCTAGACAGTGTTTACCACGGTACATTTCTCCCAAACCCACACCAAATATGCCATTTGAAGGCCTTGCACTATTAAAAGACAGTGTGTCCACATACCTCAATAATCCTGTCATGAATCTGCAGCCCTCCTTCCTTAGCAGCAGGCCCTGTGTCGACTATTTTTGATACAAAAATTCCTTCGCTCGACGAACTGTCTTGATTGTCCTTTAAGGATGAAAAGAAAACCACATTATTACCCCAGACCAACTCTGATTTTCCCTCAGCTAAAGCCCATCCGTGTCACAGCAGCACCTGTAATTTGAAAGAAATGTTCTTATTGATGTCTTAATATGGAATTACTCTGCGCTAATGAGAACACCTGATACTCCCGTTTCGAAAGATTAAACAACCAGGGACGGACTCCCATTAGGTAAATTAGTTGTGTGATAATCATTTTCCTCTGACTTAGGCCAGCTCAGTAGTAATTGTCATTACAATTATTCTCAATGTAAAATCCAGTGAGACACAGCCTGTTTGCACATCAAACATAAGACAACACTGCATTTTTATTTTTAGTTGCACGGCTCTTTCTCTGGAGATTTAAAAATAAACCAAGAAAACAATTTATATCTAACAAGGTATTTTCATACTCCCGTGTATTGTGTCACTGTCTTCTACCAGTGCAGAACAATGTCTCAGAAAATGGAAAAACTCTCACTGTAAAGAATAACTTTCAAGTGAATTCACTAGGAATAAATCGTAATTAATGTCAGATTTCTGAGCAGTCAAGAAGTAGTTCTGAATACTTTCTAAATTACTAGGACAAGGTATAATCCACTCCTTGATCTAATTAAAGTCATATGCAGCAGCTCCAGCCAACAGGCATCCAGAAAAAATACATTAGTGAGTGTATGGTGCAGGAAACATCTGCTGAAATCACAGAATTCAAAAGTAGGTTGTTTGAGTTACATCCCTTCACCTGCACAGGGGGGCTGCTGGACCTCTGGTGGAAAGCAGAGTAAATAACGTGGGTTTTTTTAATGAAAGGGCCTAAAGCTGTGGGCCCTCAACCCATAATCCTCACAGCAATATGGTCTGAGAGACACACCACGGGTCTCATCAATTTGGGAGGGACATTGCACCAATATCAGTGCTGCTGGCTGTGATGAGATGCAGGAATAAACACGCTGCGAGAGAAAAGGCAGTGGAGTTCACAGACATCCGACACAAATCCCAGTATGAGATCTGCTCTGAGAGAATCACAAGAGAAGCAAATGCTTGTCAGCAACATTTTTCCTCTAAGTGTTGACCTACATGCTTTTCCCAACTGGAAAGGGCAAACATATTTTAACAATTAACATACCACGCACGGTCGGCCACCAATAATATTAAATCCAAGAGAGCCAGAGTCACGATGGAGGACGAGAGTCAGTGCTTTAGTCTCTTCCCCCTGCAAGGAACAGATAAACACATTCAAAACATTTGTGTGCGTGGGTAAAGTAGGACAGATAATACTTCCATCCAGGTCTGTTGGGTCGGTTTCTTATTTTTTTTACCCCCGTGTAGTTCGGAGAAAAATGTTTGGAATAACTTTGCAGGAGCAAAGTCAGCAGCTCCCAGCCCCTGCTCCAGCCACCCCACCGAGCTCCAGCAGCAGAACCACCCCTAAGATTTATGTGTCTTTTTTATTGAGATCTACAGTGAGACACTTAACAGCAACAGAACAGTTTTATATGTAATACTGGTTCCTGCAACTACTTGACCTAGTCATATGTGATGTGTTATGTAAAATACTCCATGTTTCCAGTAGTCAAACTCTTGACTTTTCTAATGCTTTTCTAATCTTAGGACTGGATTCTTATGTTGCTTCTCTCTAGTGCTGGGTACATGACATTGTTTTAAACAGTATCAAACACAGTGTTATACAACAGAAATTCTCTAGCAAGTTTGAGAAAACAGTATTAAACAAAACTGCTACAAATTTTGCCAAAGGCAATTGCTACTCACAGCACCTGCCAGGCATAATTTTTTTCTCTGGAATTCTAACACTAGCAAAACAGGGATCTTCCATCATTGAAAATCATGATGTTAATCTCCTAAAATACGAAATTCTGCAGTGAACAGTTGTCTGGACAAAAAGCGTACAACAAAGATATACTGGATGGACCTGTAGTAGTTGGGTGACTGTGTGAACATACTCTGTTATCCTGCTCTCTTGTTCCAGTTTGTTCCTAACTATGAACTCCTGTAAAATGTTATTTATGACACAGTGATGCTACTTAGGTCTATTAACTTTGATAAAGACAAAAGTAAGTGCATGTACTGTTAAAGACAACTAAATCTTCACAATGTTCTCTCTTCAGTCTCAATCAAGTGTCTGTTATTTACAGCACAACACTACAAAGTTATTGAACAGACAACAGCAGAGCACTACAAAAAGCCTTTTCAACAACAGTACATTTTTTAGAGATCAGAATAGGATTGGTATGTTGTGCATCTAGAGATACAGATTAACTTTTCTACCTCCAAGACCTTTTCCTTTGTTTTATCCACAGGGTGAAAAAGTTATGAACACAAGAAAGGTTGAGGAAGTTATCTTACAAGTCTGGTTTTCATAACCAATTAATGACAAAAATTACAACAGTTGCATTGTAATTCGATGCAGATGGTTTTAGTTTATGCATTTTTCTTCTAACATGTCAATTTGAAGTTGTCAATCAAACATTAATGTCTATTAAACACATAAAAAATGTCAAAGTAATCCTGGATTACTGAACTACTCCTACAGATTTGGGGATGATAATGAAGCCCAATTCCCTACCAGTGTGAACTGGCAGAGCTCCACTGACCACACACTTCACCACAGGGGAGCTGCACTAATACACTCCACCTGAAAATGTGGTTTACAACTTCTGTGTCCATTTCTGATAATTATCTTCACTGCAGGTTGAATAATAAATAGAGGTGGACCTGATACAGAGAAACATGAATAAACTCTGATTTTATTTGAATTTGCCTGCACTCAGCATCAGTGAGAACCAGGTACCCAGAAGAGGACTGAAAAATGAAGTAAAAGCTATTTCCCTGCAAGTCTACAGACCCAGACCTCAGACAGGATTTCAAGGAACAAATTTCCAGTCCTGTGAGACCACTTTCAGGGACGAATGATTCAGGATTTGAAAGACAAGAACGTGTTAGCCCCACTGTTTCCTTCTCCTATTATGCTTTTTAAGAAGGCAAATCAACTAGAACTATCAAGAAACAATTATGGCATTGCTCTCAAGACACTTTCAGTAATTAAAATTGAACGTTTTCATTAAAGCCTCCTTATGTGGCTATGATTTGACACTTTTATACGTGGCTGAATCAGCATGAAAGCAGTCTACTAAATCAGTCAAGTTGCGGGGAAAAACCCCAACTAATAATAGTTTTCTGTACTTCTGAAAAAGTACTTCTGCCCACAGGGGCTTTAAAGAAACTTTCCAGCCATTTCTGGTGGATTTGTGCACTGTCTCCATCTTCCCCACGGCAGCAGAGGTGTCACAGAGCACAACCCACTGCAGAGCACTAATCCCACCACCCTCACGGAACCGCCCCGGCACCAGGGAGGGCAGCAGCGCTTTGCTCCAACACTTGGTCACTTTTGCAGATTCACATCTCAGGTCTTAACAATTTCTTTAACAACCTTCTTGGCTTCATAAGGAAGCCACGATGCAAATGACTTTTCCAGGCTCTGCCTTTCCCTTCCCCTCCAACGTCTGGCGTTCCAGCGGAGCAATCATTAAACAGTGAGGTAACTGTGGAAAGCGGTGGCCGGTGTCCAGCCCTGCCCCGGCAGCTGCTTCGGCAGCAGACCTGATGGTTACTGGCATGTTGTATTCCCACAGCTGAACAGAACTCTTAAACATAATTCTTGAAATTACTGTACTTCCCAGCTGAGTAATGTGGAGCTAATAGACTGCTTTTCCCCTTTAGATAGGGGAAGACTAATTTCTTTGGTAGCGCTGTGGCTAAGAAGGTCTGTCTTTGTCAGAGGAGGCACTTCAGCTCCTTGTTCTCTGGTGAAAGGGCTGCCAGGACCAGCCTGGCACATCCTGCTCGGGGACAGTCTGAGAAAAACACGTCATCTTGTTTCAAAGGACTTCATCTGGCTCTTGAGGAATTCAAACCTGTGTTACCACAACCACAGAGGTATTAGACCAGAGGTCCTAAATGTCAGATCGTATCTGGTTCCTGTCTGGCTGATATATTTAAAGTCAGTCCCTGTCTCTGGTTGTCAGGACAGCGGAAGGGTTTCCACCCTGAGCTGCAGCCAGCACTGCTTCCGATTCCCCCTCACTCCCTCCTTCCCAAAGGACTTTGTAGGCTGTGTAAACAAGGGAACGACCAGATCAGCTTATCAATAGGTGTGCACAGTGGTATGTTTCACCAAGGATTAGGCCTTGTTTGAATAGTACGAGGTTTTTTTTTTTGATTGTTTAGACTTTGATATTACAGGATTGACATCTCTGATCAGAAGAAACACTAAATTTGAGTGAGACACACCACTGTCCCTACCACTCCCTCCTCAAGCTCATCCACAATAAGCCTTACCTCTTCAAAGGAATTCTTACCAAGGGATAAACAGTCACTCTCTGAATAAACCTTCAAACCTTTCTTTTGGAATAAACATTTACATCCAGTAAATACACAGTAAACTTAGTGTTCCCTCAGTGGTAAGGAATATACATGGACAACAGAACTGGGGTCACTTAAGGCACATCTACCTGCTTAAGGGGCTTATAAAATGGTGAGATATTTACAGATGAGTGTGTGTATAAAATACGTATTTTATTTGTCTTCTCTTAATATAGTTATGGTGGTGGTATAGAACTCACTTCCGAAATGGTAGATGAAAACACAGCAAAGCTGTGGTTCATCCAGTCACAAAGTCTATGCTAAGGTGAACCCAGAGCTGGTCTGCCAAAACATCATGAATTTGGGTCTTTCATGAATGGCCTAATACCGTATGACTAAGCATTTAAACAGAGCTGTACGTGGGCATTCCTTCTGTTTTGACTACAGGATGTCATCTGATTTATTCTAGATTGGTTCTGCATCTGTGACAACAAGCAGGGAAGGGAAGTCAGAAAACACTTTTTCTTCATCTACTGAGGAGCCAGAACACCCAACGGTAAGTTCTGCAATCACCACATGTAAACTATGAATCCACATTGTTAGTGCTCAGCCCACTTGCGTTTGACATGGACCAAACGATTACATCGTACAACAAAATACATGAAATATGAATAATGGTCATAATTAAGTAATGACGGAAAATCAGCTATTCCACATGATCACACATTTAATCCCTGTGTTCAGGGACCTAATGCAAGTATGTATGTCCTGCTGAGTGTTCCTGCACAGTCTAGGCCAGTGTCTCTGAGAAAACGACCCCAGAGCATAAATTTGTCAGCATTCCACAGCCCAAAATTTGGTAAAGCATCCTCTGCTCTAGAGGATTACCATGGGTCTTTTAAAAAACTCTCTAGTGCACAAAGATGTGAGTTTCCTGATTGTACTTCTCTGGGAGCAGGGCAATGGAAAGCTGTTGGTGTTGGCAAGCTGCCCAAAATGCTGTGAAAGACACGTAATTGATTGACCGCTGGACCACGAGTCTGTGGTGACATGACACCTTCCAGCTTTCTTCAGATTCGTGGCTGCTTCAGAAAACTGTATAACAGCCTTTTGTAACAGGGCTGAAAACCAGCACAGTGGTCCCAGCCAGCTGTATCCATAAATCTGATAAAGGGTACAGCTAGAAACTACGTACCACGAGCACCTCTCAGACTCAGTACAGCTCACTATAATTTACAGAGCTAAATAATGCAAACCCAACATTATCAACACTAGCAAATGAAGGAGGGGCAGTGGAAGAATAAAGGAGAGCAGAGATGAGGAGGCAGGGATTTGGTGAGATGATTTCCCACAGCAGGGCTGTGTGGAGGGGCTCTTCTGTCATCAGCAATGGACAGGGAGCAGAGGCAGCTGTGTGCCAAGCTGTGGGAGCGGAAAGCTCTGCAGCATGCCAAGGCAAAGTACTGTAGGAAAAGGAGATGGAACTGTCCTGAATCTTGATATGAATGTGAACCCTCAATTTATTTTAATAGTTTTACTAAGTTTTTAACCAGCACCACACCCAGTATGGTCAGAAGTCAGAACAGTACATTTAAGATTAAAGTGTTTTCTGTTTTGAGTTAGGAAAACATGATGGGTTCTAAATAGGGAAAAGGAAGGGGGAAAAAAATAACATGAAGTTTTATTTCCTTTACACAACTTTTAGAGCCTCAACATTACTAAAGGTGTGAATACAGATGTCTGACAGTTTTGAACAGTTTAATACTGCTGTGTCTGTGGTAGCACATTCCAGGTCACTGGGAGGACTTTGAATGTCTTCATTTAAAAGATAATTGGCTTCTAGGGCTTCCCTCGCTGGGGAGCCTCATTCCAATTAAAACTTGAGTATTGTTGTAGCTCTGGCTTTTGGTTCTGGTCATTTTATAAATGGTCTAATTCTGGGGGGGCTGAAGTCAAGTTAATTTCTCCTCTCCTAAACTGAGGTTTTCAAGAACCCTGTGTGATTCTGGGAAAGAAATCACAAGTACACAGCAGATGTCTTGTATTTGGAGGTGGATGTTACAGAGATAGAGCCTTCAGATCAAGAAATAGCTGGCGACGTGTCCGAGCTGCAAAATAATCCTAAAGTCAGTGTTTTGTAGGAAGCCCTATTCTGGGATGCTAGGTGAGCTCAGGGTCTGGAAAGCATTGGGTCACAGCAGCTTCTTCCAATTCACTCCACTTTGTGTGACTCGTGGGAGCCAATTTCTGGCGGTTTAATACCATTTCCAGCCCTGGAAATTCCAGTTTTGCAGTTTAGAGTTTTCTTCGGGGGAAGAGAACCAAGGAAAAAAACCCCAGCAATACCGCGATCCCGTTACTTTTGCTGTGAGAGCTGCCATATGGGGTCCAGATATCAATGACGGTCACGGCCGAAAAACACGTACCTATGGAAACCAGTGCATTAGGGCTACTAACGCCCCAAAGCTCAGGTATTCGGAAGGATTCCGGGGCCGCGTGGGCTCTCCAGGACAACAAGACCCGCATCCCGCAGAACCCGCCGGGACACGCGTAGGGCAGAACGCGCATCCCGCGGCCCGGGGCGCACCGGAGAGCGCGGGGCGGGGGTCGGGGCGTCCCGCCGTGTCCCCCCCCCCGAGCGGGGACACCCCTCCCGCGTCCCCCCTTACCTTGCCGGGGGAGGCGGCGCGGGCGCGGGCCAGGGCGTCCAGGCGGGCGCTGTACTGCGTGAAGCGCTTCTGGTACCGCAGCGCCGTCACCTGCAGCTCCAGCTGCGCCGCCGCCAGTCGCGACAGCAGCGACTGCTCCCGCTTGCCGGCGCGCAGAGCCTCCTTCTTCAGCGCCTTCTCCAGCGCGGCCGCCCGCGCCTGCAGCGCGGCCCCGTGGGCTCGCAGGGCTCGCAGGCAGCCGTGGGCGCCCGCCCGGCGCTCGCCGTGGGTCAGCACCAGCCCGCAGCCCTGCTCGCACAGCCCCGCGGGCCGCGCCTCGCAGCGCTCCCGCATGTGCGCCTCCACATCGCGCAGGTTGAGCACCTGGCGGCAGCCGCGGTTGCGGCACTTGGCCGGCGAGAAGTCGCAGGTCTCGGCGTGCTCGCCCAGGTGCTGCAGCGGCACCACCGCCTCGCAGCCCCGCGCGTGGTTGTCGCACTTGATGTCCAGCTTGAGGATGAGGCTCTTGAGGGGCAGGACGTGGTTGAGCTCCTTGGTGGAGATGCGCTGGCAGTTGACGGGGCAGCTGCCCTGCTGCACCACCCAGGGCAGGACGCAGCCCGCGCAGAAGACGTGCCCGCAGGGGGTGGTCAGCGGGTCCTCCAGCACCTTGTTGCACAGGTTGCACTTGAAGTCGGGATCCACCTCCCCGCTGAAGCGATCCAGCTCGAACCCCATCCTCCTTCCGCTCCGCCGAACACAACCGAAAACAGAAAAGAAAAAAAAAAAAAAAGAGAAAAAAAAAAGCCCAGAAAAAGTACCCGGAGCGCGGAGACGGGACGGGACGGGCGAAGAATGGAAATAAATAAGTATCAGCCGCTCCCGCCGCCGCCGCCCGAGAGGGAGCTCAGCCCCCCGCCCGGCCCGCGGCCGTGCCCCGTCCCCGCCGGTCCCGGGAGCGCCCGGGAACGCGCCCCGAGCGCGCTCCCGCCGCCACCCGAGCACAGGGACCGCCCCGGCACCGCCCACCGGCACCGCCCACTCGGGGCGCCCCGGGGACCCCCTCGGCCGGGGACGGGGGACAAGGGGGTCTTTGTGACGGGGAGAGGCGGGCGGGGCGCGGGGTGGGCTCCGGGCTGGTACCCGCTCCCCCCCGGGAGGCGGCAGGTAACCGGGAGCCCCGGGATGGGGAGAAGTGCGGGCGGAGCGGGAGGGACGGGAGGGGCGGGGAGGAAGGGGCCAGTGATGGGGAAGCGGTGGGAGAGAAGGGGAGCGGGGAGAGAGAGCGGGGAGAGAGGGCGGGGAGGAGGGAGCGGAGGCGGGAGGGTCGCGGCTGGGTGTGACAAGGTGAGACGGGGCGGAGAAGGAGCGGCATCGGCCGCCGTGACAGGCGGGGTGGCTGCTCGGAGAGGGGCGATGGGGCACATCGGCTGGGCGCAAGGACGGCAAGGTCAGGCTGGTCCTACCTGGTCTAGTGGAAGATGTCCCTGCCCGTGGCAGATGGTTTGGAAAGAGGTGGTCTTAAGTTTCCTTCCAACCCAAGCCATTCTGTGGTTCTGTGATGACTTTTGGAAAGGGCATACATGAAGCTGCCTCTGGGGTCGGTCCTGGACAAGCTGCTAAGAAGTTGGATTGAGTATTCAGTCCTCAGGTGGGAATTCTTACACTACTGACAAGAAAAAGGGCAAACAGAACAGTCTGGCAGTGTGTGAGAGACTGAAATGTTAAGGGTTAATGATTTGCAAAAGCAGGAGGGTGCTTTGCTGAGGTTTGCCCCCTTGAACCAAAAAGGGAAGAGGAAAGTTTTTAGGTGTGTGATGGCAAAAAACTCTGGTCTGCATGAGAACAGCCCGGTACAGAGGAAGGGAGCACCCACCACGGGAGGATGACCATGATAAACCAGACTTTGTTTAGCAACAAGCTGGGTTTTGAGCCAGGTGGGTGAGAAGGATGATAAGAAACAGATCCTGCAGAGGTGGGATAATGCTTTTTATCATGGCAATGTCCTCCCTTACACAGCTAGCTCAGGTGTATCCCCCCTCCCCTGGGGGAGATATTGGGATGTTCACACATAGGCCTAAAGGTTTTCATCCCTTCTGAGAAGGCATAACTGGCTCAGCTATGCTGACATTGGAGGCAGCTCTCATGTCCTAGCAGGGGTCACAAACCATCGAAGCCCCCCAAAGTGCCCCCAGACTCATTTCTGGGGCCTTCCACCAGAGGACTGCATATGATCCACAGTGTTATATCAGATAGTGTAAAACTGCTCCTCACAGGAGAGGTACCTGGGCATCCCCTGAACCTGAACCTATATTAACCCATTGAAATTTATGTTTCCTGGGCACCCCCCACCCCTGACAGATCAACACTGTGACCATCACTTTGACCAACACACATCCAAATTGCAGCAATCAGGTCTCATTGCTGGATCCGTGGGTGGGGATACCTTTCCACTCCACTATCTACCTTTATCCTTTCTTTCTCTTTCTTATATATGTTCTTAAGTGATATCTTTACACATACGTAAACACTGGTCATTCAGTGCTGTTTCACTCTATCCTGAGGGATTTATTAACAAGATCCAAGGGATCTGTTAACCAGAACCTCAGTTACCCCACCTTTAGGGGCGGGTCATACCACAGTGCTGCCCGTATCCTCATGGAAAAGGGATACTTTTTTCCGTGTTTGTGTAGCCTGTTAAAGCCCCGTTAATGCCACTTGGATGTAAGTGATGGAGATCGTTAAAGGTCACCACTTTTGATACCCATTTCTGCCTGGTGATGATTTAAAAGCACTCCTGAATTATGCTATAAAAAGCCAGCCAGACCACACCTGAAGCACCAGACATAGCATTAGGCAAAAACAATTTCTCTTACAAGGCTGATATTCAAATACTGAAGAAAGCAATAAAAGAGACCAGCTTTGTTCATTGTGGATGGCGAGGCAGAATTCTCCCATGCACCACAGCCACACACCAGCTCAATTGTTCTTTTAATGTGTTTTGCTTTATGGCAAAGCAGAAGCCAACCAGAAACTTCAGTTTCAAGTGACCTTTAGTGTATGTCTGTTATATCACAGTAAAACGACTTTCTGGATGCCTGGGATGATTATTTGTGTGTTAGTGACCTCTAGAAGGTAACAGATTCGTGGTTACACAGCTGTGCTCCAATTCCAGTCTCAGGCAGGTAGTTTTTAGTATTAAGGGTTTTCACTTTTCAAATATGAATTCCATCTGTGGTGCTCGTTTTAATTATTAATGTTCCATAAAGCTTAAGGTAGCTTTTGGCTGTATTCATTGCCCTGCTGAAGAAAGTGTGCATCATATATTTAGAGTGATATACCTAGCTAAGGAATTTTTTACAGATTTGTTCCTTAAAAAAAAAAAAAAGTAAATGTTGTAATATGGGACTGTGCATGTAGGTTTCTGTAACTCCATCTGAAGGCCGTGCACACTCCAGGGCCGTGGTGATAAAATTTAATTATTACATGTATATTGCTGACTTTTGCATTATTCTATTTGAACTATAGTAGTGATTCTCATATTTTCTTCTCGCGCTTCACTGCCTTTTGCGTCTCTCTTCTCTTTCCCTTCTCTCTCTCCTCAGGATATCTCTGCTCACTGGTCTCTCCTGCCATTCCCCTTGCTGCAATGCCACACCTCTTTCCTCCCTCCATCCACTGGGGTCACCAGCCCTGCACTGCTGAGTCTCCACCCTTTTATCTGCAATGTCACTACACACCTCACTGGTAGGACGCTGTTGTTTTGCGGTTTGTCACAAAAACTGGAATAGCTGTTACTAATCATGACATCTGTTCTTCCAGAGGCATTTTATATGAGACAAAACTTCAGGTTCCATGGGGATGCAGCTGAGTGACTTGAACGTTGGCGTTCACTGTGGTAACTGCTGTATCATCTGATGGTGAAATCCATCAGCACAACTAGTTCTGAACGGGTTGTTTTAAGATAACTGCTCTAAATTAATGACCACTGTCTTATGACCTTCTTTACCCAAGTTCGGGATGGTTGTAAACAAAAAGAAATTAATTCCTTCAGTGATAGCCGTGGCAGTTTGGGTTTAGCATTTCAAGGCTGTCACTCCAGGATGCTCGAGGCCACTCCTGTCGAAGCCAGAGGCAGAGCTTTTATTGATTTCCACGAGAATGACGTCAGCACCAGGTTCCTCCGGCTATTCGAAACTATACAAATATTTGGATGGAAAATATAGGCAAGAACTGGAATAACATTTTTACTCGGAGTCATGGCTAGGCAGATGGTGTGCTGAATTCTGTGATACGCTTTAATGTGACATTTATGTAGGAACAGATACTTTATTTATAAATTAAAACTTTTGAAGGCCACTGAAGGCTTGCGCTGAGACTACAGTTTGAGTGCTGACAGGGAATTGAAGTTCCCCTCTCCCTGCTGCTGCTGTCCATGGGAGAAGGCACACATGGAGCTTTCCCTACTGGAGACACATTTCAGTTCTCCCTTGAAAAAAAAAAAAAAGTTTAAAAAGCAGCCTCTCAACATGAGCCTTTAATGTTATTTTCAAAGCCTGAGGTTTGTAACTGAGGAGAGGTTTGATTTCCAGGGCTGAAATTACACTGCCACAGCTCAGGAAGGTCGTTTTTATTTAGTCAGTTCTCTCATCATCAGAGGTAGTGCTGGGGTGGGACCACTGCTGAGCCATTAGGGCTTTCTCATTTAACTTTGCTGTCCTGTCATAAGGAGGGTGAGGGCATATTTGGGATGTAGCACAGGCACAATGCCAGTTCTCAAAGGGCTGCAAAGCTGAGGCTTTTGCTGCAGGTTTCAGTCAGTCTGTTAGTTTTTTTTCCTGCTGCTGTGAGGCTTCCAGTCTCACAGAAAATCAAATGCCATTCATCTTAACCTGCCTTTTGTCCATAAAGGTTGGCATCATTTTACAGTGGATTATGAGGTCTTTGAAAGAAACCTGATTTTTTTTGCATCAGTTTGCCTTTAAAAACGTGGAAATTATTAGGTAATGCAGATAAAGAGTCAAGTCCTTCTCCATGTCAGTCATCTGTGTCATTCTGACAACCCCCTAAGGTTAATAGGACACTTCCAATGTAACATGGTCTTCCTCGTGCACTTAGGTCATGAGTTGGAGCCTTTTGGAAACTGAAACTCACAGTGGACATACTTAAAATTTAGTGTATCTAGAATATGTGAGATATATTAAAATGTGTCTAAAATGTTAAGATCTTCTCAACCTTCTGTTCATTGCGAAGCACTGATGCACTGCACGGAGTTACAAATTTGAAAGATTCTGTATTCTTTGACATTTTATGACCTTTTTTGCACTAACTGTGTCTTCCATGTATTTCTTTATCTATCTCTGTGGCTGCTATCATTGAATTTCAAGTGAACTTGCTTCGATCCTTTATTTTTACTGCTGGCAGAAATGTAAGTTTGCATTAATAGAAGGTGCACAGAAGAGCTGGGGAATGTGGACCAAATAAAATGTCAGACTTGCGATGGGAGAACTATCAAGCACAGTAGAGATAGTTCCTAATGATAACAGTTTATATGACATTTATTTTAAGTATTTTGTGAAAGGTTAAACTCTGACTTGGCAGCTGACCCGGATTTCAGGATTTTATGTGGGTAGAAGGTCAATACAATATTAAAGTGGATTCTTAGAAGTAAATGGTGTATAAAGAGCAGGCCAAGCGGCATCAAAAATCCAAGTCAGATCCCTCTGTTCCAGGAGGAACATTTAAGCAAGAAGTAGGAGAGAGCACGTGAGCATCCTTTCCTGATGTTCCACATGTATGTTTGAGTCGTTGCTGAAAAGCCACTTCACTGCCTCAGAAATCTTGCTGCCTTCAGACAAACTTGAAGGACCAGCAACATCTGAGCCTCTTTCATAACTGGCTTCTTTCTCCTCATCTCTTCACATAGCTAAAGTCATAGTAAAGTTTATATTATATTCATGAGTAGTTGAGAGGAAAAATCCACAAGAATTTTGGCTCTAAGTACACATTCCTATATTAATATGGATAGAGAAAAATATAAAATAATGTTCTTTCTGGGGCTTTTTAGGAAATTTGATCAGCCAGCCGTGTTGACTTTTGTTGTTCTTTGTCCGAATAATTACATTATTCACCACTACAATATCTCAGAGTCTTGAAGTTATTTATTATACATTTTATTATTAACAATCCACTTTGTGATAAGGGAGAATTAGCCAAGTTTTAAGATCGGGCTTAATGAAATGTGGAATAATAGACGTGCTCGTTGTAATTCAGAAAATCTTTAGCTGAGTGCTAAAAGTTGAATTCTGCTTTTCTTGAGCTGTTCTTTACTGGGTATTGGAGCCAGTTTTCATGAGCAGTTGCTTTCTCTGAGTAAGCCTGTGATTTGAGTACAAGGCTGAGGCCCAGACCTGACCACTGCTTGCCTGAAACTACACAAGGATTCCAAATTTCTGTGGGGGCTACATCCCAGAAAGCATTCAGGATCCAGTTTATAAAGCCACAAATCTTTGAATTTCCTCAGCAGTACAAAACCACGCAGTAGGTATCAAATTCTGATGTAGACACCACATTTTGTACTGTATAATTTCTTTGTCTTTTCCTCCCTTATTTAAACAATTTAGAGAGAGAGAACTGACATCATACGTGCCTGCTTCCCTTTGACACATCTTACACGTTGTAAGTAATGATAATGTTTAAATCCAGACTGTAATTAACTCAATGGTAATGGGTGGGACATAAAACACAGGCCATAATTTAGAGGCACATTCTCTAGGAGTTTGTGTGATGAATTCAGCAATGGTGGAGGTCAGCCCACGGCTCAGAGAATGGAGAGTGCTGACTGAACACAAATTGCTGAGCATCTTCTCCCCGTTTTCCATGCATATGGATGTTGCAGACCTGTCAGATAGCACTTGCACATGCAGCATTTCACATGAGTAGGTGTGTTTGGGATTGTATTGAGCTGACAAATCTGATTGCCCTTAATTGACAGTCTGGCCCCATGACAAAGAGGTGAAGCTGCATTTATCCGTGACTGTCTGTTCGCATGTAAGCATTTCCTCAAGTCTTTAAGTCCAACCCTCTTCTCTTAAGATGTGAAGAATATTCCTGTTTTCAAGAACAGGAATGGAAACTAATTCACTTTTCTTGCCGGCGGGATGATTGTGAATAATGTGGAATGTTCCGGTTTTTCCACATCAGCAACGCTGCTTTATCTCAGGATGCTTTTGTTCCGTTTCCAAAATAAACAGTTGTTAATACTTGCACGAGGTGTATTTGACAAGCAGGCTTTTGAGATCATCCACTATTCCTTAGGTAAGCAGTCGCCCTGCTTATGTATTTACAGCTCTGTTTACATTTGTATAAACTAAGGAAAAAATCCCTTTTAAAAACATTTGTCAGTTCGAAACCAGAAGCCTTATGGGAAGCCCAGGCTGTGTAGTAAAAATTCTTAATTTCTGGGTCAGCTGAGGCTCAAGATGGAAAAACAAAACAAGGTCAGGACAGTGCTGGTTTTGCCTGATGAGGAGGCAGAGCCCAGAGGTACTTACGGGTTCAGGGAGGGCCTAGAGCATCTTTGGAGGATAAATCCAGCTGTTGGTACTTACCTCTGTCTCTAAATTACTGATTGCCAGGAGCTAGGAGAGAATCCCTGCTAACAGCCTGTGCAAGATGAGTATCCCCAGCTGATTGCTCTCAGACACAGGATTCTGGGCTTGATGACCTTTAATTTGATCCTAATTGAGCTTTTGGCTACATTTTTATTCCTTTTTCTGATAGTCAAGTTGGTTTAGAAAATGCTGGTGGCTTAAGGTAGCCTTTTAATTCAGTGCTCTTGGATTTTCTGTGGAGTTTATATTGCTTTAAAACACAAGTTTTTAGAAGGGAAGTTCCAGGACTTAGTAAGCACAGATTTTAAAGAGTTCTTTCTTTATTTCTTGTTGGGAGGGGGGTTGGGATAAAATGAAGCCATGGGTAGAGGGGTGTAACAGGGCTTTGTGAGGTTGTGAGGTTACACCAGGTCAAGCCATTGTTTTTCTCATTAATATGCATCAATATTTACTCTGAATTCAACACGGTGCAAGTGATGGGAGTTGTGTGTATTCTGGAGCCCAGTCACTCAGTTTAGAAGAGGAAAGAAGGTACATCCCACCCATTAAACATGCTTGGTTTTACTGTTAAGAGACAGAAGGTCTTTTTTGAAACGTGAGGAAGTTCTGTATTTTTTTTCTCTTAAAAAAAGAAAGATCACACTTGAAAGTAAGAAGACTCTTCCTCTTTGCATCAGCAGAGTCCTTTGGGAGCTCTAAATTTCTGTAGGATTCATGGCTGAGTGGGTGCAGAGACCCCCAAGGCCTTTCCAGAAGGGCTGGTTTATGTAACTTTCTAATCATCCGGTGATGTGGAGTTTCAGGAGCTTCTAAAATCCCTGTTTGTGCTCTGAACACCCAGAACTGAAGTTCAGTCCTCCTGCTGTGCCAGATCCATTCCAATGACCTCCTTAAATATTCATATTCAGAGCTATCTTGCTCTAATGAAAAACATTTCGTGCAGCTCTCATAACTCTTTCACTTTTAGCCTTATTTCTGTTTTTTGAATGTCTTGATCTAGGCAGCTTCCAGCTCCTCTCTTCTTTTTTCCCTTTCTCCTTTTTTTTTCCCCTTTGTGGTTTTGCAATATTAAGTATGCCCCGAAATTTCATTAACATTTTAGATGTTTAGCTTAAAAGTATCGTTGGTGTTCCCAAGATCTTTTCTGCCCTTTGACAAAGGTTCCAAAAGGAAGAAAAGTAGTATCTTTTTATTTTGGCAGGCTCTGCTCCATTTGTCAGTGACAGAATGTGAGCCTCTTGGCAAAACAGTTTTTAATATAAATACTAGATCTGACTGAAAAAATAAAAGCAGAATTTTCTGAGAACTCCTTGAAATGTCAAGTTTGTTGTCACTGTAACAAACTGGAAACAGATCATTATAAGGGAATATTCTCCATGGGTTTTGTACAATTTCTAAATGCAAAATGTAAATTTACTGTACAAGGTTTTTTTGGTAAAGTTGTATTGAAATAGACACAGACTTTTTTTTTCCCCTGAAATAACCAGTCTTAAAAAAGAAATTATTTTGTTAACCAGCATGCCACACAAAAATGAAAGAAAACTGTTATATAAAAAATTAGCAAAGTAATGATAATAATGCAGTTAATGCTGTGTTTTAATTAACAACAAAACAAGGACAATTTTCAAATACATTAACATAGGCATGATCTTAACTTTTTCAACCAGACCTAATAAAGGACAAGTCACCAAGAGCATGAAGGAGACTGTTTCTTATTTGTTTGGGTTTTTAGGAGGACTTACTAATGAGGCTGAAACTTCAGATTTTGGAGAAGAGAAGATGGTTTGGAGCAGAGGACCAGTGTGGATATCCAAGTAAGTCAAGGCTGGAATGAGCTCTGTGCTCCATGTTCAGCACGGGGATAACTTTCCCTCTGCAGAGCTGTGAGTAGGGTCGGCAGCTTTGATAGTGAGGGGGGTGGAGATGAGGATGGAGATTTTTGTCCCAGGAAATGCTGTGGGTGTCATATAGAACAGAGAAGGAAACAAATGGAGGCTCCTGAGGGAGCAGCTGACGTCCTCTGGGAGGTGAGGAGGAAAGCTGGTCCCACTTTGTGGGGAGCTCTGGGAGCTGTGATGTGTTTGTGTCCTGAAGATCTGGATTTGTACCTGGGTTAAATGGTTCTCAGGTCACTCTTTCTCACTTGTGTTTCATGCTTTTACAAGTTCACCTCCTACAGAGGTTGTTCCCAAGCCTGGTGTGTACATGGAGGAGCAGAAGGGCCTGGAGCAGGGTACAATAACTATCAGTTTGTGACTGCCCAGCCAGACACGTGCCAGGCATGGGGCTGAGCTCCTGAACTAAACATGCCAGTCTCTCAGGTCCCCTGTGTGGTTCCTTTGGGCCAAGCCTTCCTCTGGGAAAAGAGTTGGGAGTGGGGCAGGAATCCTTTTAGTGTCATATCCCTATTTTTTCTAAAAACTAGCTCTAGAATGAATCAGGATTGCTCCACTTTTATACCTCTCTGTAAAAATTTCCATTGACATTGCAATGGGAATAAAACTTTAAAAATGGTCTTGATAGCAGTTCCAGGGGTATTGCTTCTCTTCTCTTTCACTGCAGCTCATGTTTTCCACCATATAGTTAAACTGGGAGGCTGAAAGCTTAGCAATTTATTTAGGATCAAGGCTTCCTCCCAAACTGCAGAGAATCCTGCTAAACATTAGGAGAAGGTCTGACCAGTAAAGAGTACTGAGTGTTAATGTTTGGTAACAGATCCTTTTCTGTAGCTGCTTGCTGCTGCAGGCTATTTTAGGAAGATGATTGTTTTCAGTATAATGGCTTAGGCTGTATGTTTGTGTATTGCTTTGTAACAATGAGACTTTAGGAGATTGCTCCCATACCTACTCCTCCTGTTCTGCTAATTCATTTTCCATTAGACAGCATTTACAAAGACTACAGCGAGATTTTTCCATACCCCAGTTAAAATAACTGCCCTTTGTAAAAGCTCTCTGTGCCATAAAGTCAGGGAGACCTCACTGATGGTACTTGAGGCCAAGGCAAACCCCTCTCACCATGTGCCAGCTGGGACTGCACCCAGCATCCTGCACACACAGAAATTTGCTGCAAGGACCCTCCTGACATTTACTATTGAAACAGCTGCATATTGGGGGTGGGAGGTGCTTTTCCTCCCCAGTCTGTTGTTTGATCCTCAGGACTGGAGCTAAGAGAGTGTGGGAAGAGAGGGCTGGTTGTGTCTCCCCAGACATGTTTATATAAGACCCTGCTTGCTCTGTGCTGTGTTTCTGCCTGTGTGCAGTCAGAGTGGAGATGTGCTGCTACAGCCCCAAGCAACTCAAGCTCCAAAGCCTGTCCCTTTAGCCCAGTCTCTGAAGACTAATTTATTTGGTTCTGAAGGCAGGTATTACCCAAAGATATATTTGTTTATTCTACAATAGCTTTATGCCTTCCAACACTTTTTTTATTACCCACGATGGAAACTGACTTTTTTTGCCCCTCAATGGAGAGAGAAATTCAGTAATGTTTGTAAAGAAAACTGGGCTGGCTGGTGAAAAATCATAAAAAACCCATAGTAGAAATAGTTTTTTTATAGATTATTGGAGCTTGATGAAGTAGACCCTGGTGAATGATTTAAGTCATTGAATAACAAGATAGAAAGTAATGGAAAAAGCCAAAGGTAACAACCTCCATGGTAGAGTTAAATGATTTATCTGACTATAGCTATTCTAAAGGCAAAGGTTAGTGTACTGAACTGGTGTTAGGAATTATTTCAGGAGGCATGCAAAGCCCTTTCAAGTTGCTGAAATTTGTTTATGTTGTACATTTGCCATTCCCTTACCATTAGCCTCAGTTATTTTATAAAAGTACTGCATTGACCTCTGCTGTGTGAAGTGACCACATGTGCAGTTACCGGGAGTTCACTGAAGGCAAACAGACTGAAATAGGAGGGCACCGTTTCAGGCAAAAGTCAGGGTAAGACTGCAGATAAAAATGGTAATGTCACAGGTGGTTTTTTAAATAGGGTAAAATACTATAATTCATGCTTTCATATTTTGCCAAACCTACTGCCCATGTCAGTTCTCTCCCTGTTGCTCTTCTTTTGTTTCTCCTTTCATTTCTCCTCTCATCTCCTTGTCCCCTCCCCGTTTTCTCATCTCCCACTGCCTGCCCGTGTCATTGCCATTCTGAATCTATCCAACCCACTGCATCTGGTTTTACTTGGCTGTCCTTGGCAGGCCTGTTAAATTGCTCAAGGGGTTGGCTTCTTCCTGGAATATACACCCTTCTGGGGCCTTGGCTGGTAAATGTTAATGCTCAGGCTCTGTCTGCCGCTGTTGGTGGCATTTTGCAGTTGTTCTTGCTCTCTGGAGACAAGTCTGTCACAAGGACAAAGACTCTGCTCTCAGACACTGAGGTTTCTGCACAAGAGGGCAACATCACAGGGACCTGGAAAAAAGAGTAGAGCAGAGCAGGCTGCAAGGTATGGTGTACATACCTTTCAAAGTCATGAACTTATGGAGAAAGCTTTAAAATGAAACATTGCAGGGTGGGAGGGGAGTGGAGGCAGGGGCTGTGCTGGGGAAGCTGCCTCTCCTCTTTGGTTGGAAAGACTGTCCCACACGGGACAGGACAAAGGGAGAGGGGTGTATAATCCTTAAAATGATGCTGAAAAAGAAATATATCTCAAGGGATAAAATCTGAGGAGACGACTACAACTCTAGTGAATACGAATTGCTTAAGTGACACTCGGTTCTGCGCAATGCAAAGCAGGCTGTTTTGGTTAAAAAAAAAAATCACAAAAGCTGATTAAATTAATGGTAAGCCAAGAGGGAGGAAGGTGGGAGACTGGCAGATTTCTTGAAACGTGTAGACACACTGATGTGTCTCTCATCTTGGTGGGAGTAGTAACGAAGGGAGCTCATTACAGAAACAACACACAACTTAGCCTTGCCCTTTCCTAGCAAGAAATGCTGCTACATACAGTGTATTTCTGCTTTAGCATTGATTTATCTGAGGGATAAATCAGCTTCTTTCATTATTATTTGCTGTTGATTTTTTTCATATGGCTCCACTACTTGACTGCTATTTTCCCATAGCATTTTCCCAGCATGCCTTCAGAAATATCAGAAAATGCTCACAAACGCTCCAGAAAAGTGCCAACTAAATATTCCACAAAGTGCTTGCAGAGCTTGTGCAATGCTTCCCCTGGTCTTTCCCAGCTGTTTTTTAGCATTGATCTAATATTTCCCCCGTGAGCAGTTAGCATTTTTGTGACATTAAACATAGTGGGGAGGTTGTGTTTCCACGTATGAATAAAGTGACTGCTCTGATTTTTCAGAAGAAAATAAGTGTTCAGTGTTCCTCCTCAGCAAAAATCGCTGCTCCAGATTGCTGCTGAAGGGTTTGGTTTCTTCTGGTCTTTTGGGGTTGCCTGTGGCTTCTCCAAAGGAAATAAGGTACTTTTAGTGTTACAATTCAGACTACTCAAAATACATAGCATGTGACACTTTGGTTTTCTTCTGGCATTGAATCAGGCTCTTAATGTTCTATATAACATTTAAGCAGATTACCTGAAGTATTTTTCAATAAAGCTGTGTGCTATGGAAGAGGGGGCTATGCCAGCTGTCTGCAGCACAAGGAGTTTAGGTTGTGTGGATGTACAGTCATACCAGTCCTACCCATCTCATGAAATACTTTGCATTCACTTCAGCAACAGTTCTTTTCTCTTTTCTTCCCTGTAAGTTGTTTCTAAACAGCATAACCCAAAGAAAGGCTGACAAAACCCAGCACAGGTTTCGTGCTGTTGGTTTAATGGTAAATGGTTCATCACGGGTCCAATCCTGAATTTAGCATTGCAGGCATGAAGCTCTGGACCTCTTTGTGTGAAACTGGGGCTTTGGGAAGCACAAGAATCATTATGCAGAATCAAGCCTCTAATCAGACTGATAAAATCTCAGTAATGCATAGTTGCTTTAGCAGGGCAGGTGAAATCCATGTTCCAGTTTGCAAAGCTCATGTATCTTTTGAGGATACATGTTTTAAAAAAGTATTGCAGGCTCTTCAAATCCATTTATCTCTGGTTATAATTGATAAAAATCAACTTGTACCATTTTTATAGAGCTAGTGGATGTCTTGAAAATGTTCCAGGTAGATCTTAGTGTGGTCTTCATGCAACATTGAAAGAAACTGTCTCTTATCTGATATATTGAGCTCTTCCTGCTAGAATTCAAAAATGTCACTTAGATTGGTACTACACAGGTATAAACTAGATAAAGTCATCTGTGGACAGAGCATTCCATGCTGTGGCATCTGCTGGATGACCACTTTTCATAAAACATCAGAACTATGAGAGTTAACCTCACAATATTTCACATTTTCAATGCATTGCCTATTAGGAGCATTTTATGCCACCGGTAAATTCTACATTAGACTTACATTATTAAGCTCTATGTTTTTTTTCTAGGCAAATACACATTAGTGGGACATCACACTGTGCAGTAGGAGTTGTGCTGTGCCTGCCAAATTCACATCCATTCATGATTTCCAAAGGCCTGGATGCATCAGTGCTCAGCATCTGACAACTGTGCTTAAGCAACCATCTCCCACTAAAATTACCAGGTTTCTCCTCAGATAACTAGTGGACTATTTTCTAGTTTATTTTCGGCAATTCTGAGGTGGGGAGAGACAGTGAAATCTGATGCACTGATGCTCATAGAAGCTTTTTGATGGAAATACATACAAACACAGTAATACTTTCTTGCTGCACAGAAGGCACATTTTAGGATTCGTGAGTTTTTAAAATGATGAAGACAAACAAAGGACATTTTACTGCCTCTGACCCAGATTTAGCAAATTAAAATTCTTGTTACTTTTCCTGGTGTTTGTGGAAAGATGCTGCTCTTGACCCTTTCTTCTGCTGTGGCTCTTGACTGTAACATTTTATCACATTTATGGGTATTCTGAAGAGCATTATTTGAACTTCATCTTATGCTGGGGCTGAGTCATGTTGGCATAAATACACTGATGTTGCTGCTTATCCAAATATCTGCTGGCTGTTTCTGAGGAGAAACCCCTGGTACCTCTTTACCTGTCAAAACATCCACAGTTTGGGACATTTTGTAAATCCACATTATGTTTTAGCAAGAATCTTGTCATGCTCTAAGACATGTATTGTAGAAGTGCTTTCATGCACATTCAGAGTGTTTGTTTTACCTGGGAATCTGATAAAATCAAAGTCCTTGGCAAGCTCTGCTGTCGCCTCTGGGTTTGTGGTGTCACTGCTCAGGTGAAGTGCTCAGTTTGCTGTTCTTTAACTTCGCTTCCAGCCACCAACACGTCACTTCAGCTGTCCTGAAAATAAGACCCTCTTCACTAGCACAGTTACACAGCTTGTGAAAACCTTCTCCTTGCAAAAGGCAAACAAAAGGGTGCCTGATTTATTCAACAGTGTCTGCTTAGATGAGTCAGCTTCAGCCTGTGCAGCATAGATGGTGTTGCACTTGGGCTTGGAGGAAAACCAAGACAAATAAGTCAGGCTTTTTTTTTTTTTTTTCTATAACCTTGAATGACAAGATTTTTCTTCAGTCGTTTTCAGGATGAAAAAATGTATTGGAAAAGGCATCAGTGGCCCAGAACACAGCAAAAGACAGGTCATCTCAGCATTTCTTGTCAGCTACAGCAGTTCCTTCTACAACTGACAGGCCTATTCAAAATTATAACAGAGGGGTGGCTGAGATTTTAAGATATAGCTATTAGTTTCATATTTCATGTGAAAATATTTCATAATTTATTCTAAGACATTAAAAAATAATGAAAAATACAGAAAAGCATTATTATTATCTGTTTTTAAAATGAGCAGCAGATGTTGGCTGTCAGCCCTCACAGATTTCAATTGCAACGCTCAACATTTAACTAGAAAGCAGATTTTTGAGCAAGGTGATTGAAATGACTTCTAAAATCATATGGTAGTTGAGTGGAACACGTTGGTGAAGCCCCAAATTGCTCATGTCTACTTTTTTACTTTAGCCATGTATCAACATTATCCCTAACTTTACTGGAAAATGTAAATCCAGTAGGCATTAAAGGCAGAAATTGTAGTATAAACAGCACTTTTCTGGGTGTCTTCTGCAACCAAGATGCAGAAACACCCAGTTTCAAGAACTAGCACCAAAAATTGCCATTATTTTTTTCAACAGTAGTAGCACCCAAGTGAACATGGAGGTTGATTTATTCTCTTAGACCTTATGTGTATCCTGTACCTCTAGAACAGGGTGTGGGTAGACATTCTGGATAACAGTAATACATAGAACTGATCCTGTTTTAGTAAGAATATATGTATAGAAGTTTTAAGGAAAGTTTATACTATAAAAAAGTATATGCTTGTAAAGCAAGAGCAGTAAGAGAAAGGCAGAGAAAACAGAGTTGATAAGTAGAGACTGAAAAATTACACACTGTTGTAGCTGCAGTGGAGTACTTACACAAAGTGCAAGGTTGGGATGGGATCCCTGGCTGTAAGAATCATCTGCAGACTCATACAAAATCTATATGAAGAAGAATTACTGTTGCCTTTAAAAATGACCAATATAATCCTTTTTCCTGGTGATTTGCTTATTTGTTTCCAGTACTGATTAATGGGAGAGGAATCATAACAAGGCAGGCTTCAGATCTCAGCTTCTGAGTTCCTTAAATCAATCCAGAGAGACCACTGCTCCAAATCAAACTGCCTGTGTAAATACACCATTGAATAAATGCTTGAGAGATGCTGTTGGACTGGAACAATATCCCAGACATTACTTCTGAGATTTATTGCCTGGGAATCTGAATAGTATTCTGTAGTATCTCTACTATCAGTATCAGGTCATGATCCACTTTAACTGACTGGCAGTGTACACTGCAGATGTTATTCTTGCTGTCTGCTTAATCCTGTCAAGAATGAACTAGTCTCTGGAAACAGCAGTCTTATGAAAGAAAACATCAGACTTTATATAAACCAGACTAGGGGTTCACAGTGAGGGGGGCCATGTCCTCACTGTGCTCAGGAGGAACAACCCACACTGGCACGTGGAGAACCTTTGTGTCTTTGCTCTGTGATGAGCTGAAATGAGATGTCAAAGTCCATTTGTCTCCTGCTGTGCACAAGCCAAGGGAAGAAGCACCTTTCTCTGCCACTGACGGTATTTGAATGTCCCTGGGCTTTCAGATTCCGCAGCAGTCGCTCTGCGTTTCTTCTTCAAGGTTGATTTAGTGCAGTTTAGTTGGCTCTTTGCATGTTTTGATTTTTAATTTAGTCACTGTGGACACTCAGCTGAGAAAAAGAGCCAGGTTGCAGATGACATTGGGATGCCTAAATAAGAAGTGTGTTGTGTGCTGCCACGGGGCAGTGGCAATTGTGTGAGTTCACAGTTAGTTTTCACATTTCACATAAGGGAGTTTACATTTAGATCCTTCCTCAGGGAGCTGTTTGGCATCCTTGTGTAAACAACAAGGTCTTCCTTGCCCAGAATAGGTTTCTATCCCAACCTCAGCAGGCATCTTGCAAAATCCACAGGAGTTAGAACCATCAGTGTGGAGGGCTTTCAGCCCCATATGACTCTAATTCCCTTGCTTACAGCAGGACACCTGCAAGGTTTTGGTGCCTGGACTCCTCCAAAAGTGGTTGAGGGGTCCCTGCTCGTCCCAGGCAGACTCCTATCGGGAAATACTGTCAGATGGTGCAGGACATTGCAGATCCTGCTGTCTCCTTAAGGATTAGGACCAGGGCTCAGTGTGCCATCCTCTGCCATCCCTTTGGGAATGAGCTGTGGCTGTACCTTCTCCCTCCTTGTTAGCCATGAATGCATTGGAAACCAAACGATGACTGGTGATGGGTCAGAGTTCCCCTAACTAGTTAAGCAATTTAGTTACTTAATAATTAACTGGCTAGACTTGCCCTAAGGAAAAAAACTGTATGACTAATTTTTTTTAATGGAAAAAAGTGCAGTTGCCAGGAAACAATAGCAGTAATTGGATGGGGGTTACCCTTAGCTGATGGATTTTAGGTGGATTGAAAAGCAAGAGGCAGAAACCACATGTGTTCTGGTTGTCTTGTCCTGTGGTCATGTACAAGTCGTGTGAATACACACATACTCCTTCCTCAGCTGCTTGGGGTGTGGGAGGGAGTTGCTTGTAATTGGGTTGAATATTGTATCATTGTCCAAATAATCCATTTATTTGGAGTGGAAAATCTTTTGAGGCAGAGTAGTTTTCCATCTATTATTAGATCAATTGATTTAGTTAGAAATAACATAAAGTTTTCTGGCTCTCAAGCCATTTTTTAAAAGATCTTATGGGATTCTTAAGGGGTTCTTCACTGACACGAAGAATGAATTATCTGCTCCAAATCTGAGTATTTTTTTCACTGTATCATTTAATCTACTAAACTTTATTACATGCTACAGACCTTGCCTCCCTTCTGCTCTTGGAAACATTGCATTTTGAACTCATAAACCTTCACTTGGGAATTAGAAAACCTCACATTGCATGCCTGATTCGTTGAGGAATTTTAAAAGAATCCCTGGAGTCCTATTTGCCACATTTTCATAATGGTTAAATCTGATTTGTTGTAAAACTATCCAAAGCTTAATTGGAATAGTTTTAAATTGGGTGGAGGGAAGATCCAGGGATTTATTTTTAAATATATCGTGGAAGTTGCTTTATCCACCTATAAGAAAAACAGAAAATTGTGGTTGGAAATGAGCCTGATCTTTCAAATGTGATGCCTTTCAGCTGAGTATGACAAGCTCCTGAGCTGGTGTTTAGTGACCGTGGTGGTTAGAGGTAGCATAAAAGATCAACTTGATTTTCCAGTCATTTTTTTTTAATTTCTTGTCTAATGCTTAAAAATCTGTCTTGGAATAACATATTTTTTTTTCTTATCCTTTCAAGTATTTTTCGGTAATTTGAAACTTCTTTGGACTTGTAGTTCAAATGTTCTTATGGCTATTTTTTTCTTTTATTTAATCTGAGACAAATATGTGCCATACTGTTGTGACCACTCCAGTTACAGGAAGCCATCAGCATTTCCCAAGCTGCCAATGTTAGAGAAGAGTTAGAATTACAGGGATATTTAAGGACATTATTTTTAAAACTAGTAAGACATGAATGGAGTTGATTTGCAGAAATAACTTAGAAAATTCTCAGAGAACTTTCCTCACATCAGAAAATTCAATGTATGTGGACACGGACATGTGCTAAGCTCTACAGTCAGGATAGTTTGCATCCTGGTATTTAATAAACCCATGAGCTGATGATTATGTATGTTATATACATTATATACATTCTGCTGATTTCCTCTTGAGCTAAGTCTAATACCATAAGCCTAACTGAGATCTGAAAACTGTAGGAGTAATTTCAAAAAGTTTCCCATTTTATTCTTCTTTGTTGCTTGGCAACAATGGTTTTAGCCCAAGTAAAACCTGAAAATTATTTTTTTTTTTAATTAGAAAATAAAAGCATTCAGACTAGAAATAATCCCAACCTCCTTGCATAACTGCATCAGCTTTCCCCAAATGCTGCAGGGAAAAACTCTCTCCCTGGCTTCTTCCAGTGGAAAATGTTTGTGGAGTTTGCATGGGACGTAAATGAAAGCAGGAGAAAGTTGTAGGGAAGCTGACAGCAGCTCGGGCTGCTTTAAAGAAAACAGAGTGAGAGTCAGTGGGAGCCTGGCTGCCCTGGAATGCTGCCCCAGTTGTGAACTGTGCAATCCAGATGGTTTTCCTCCAGGAACAGGGAGTGCAGCCTCAGCCTGGCCTGGCCAGCTTTTATACCTGTGCCCCTGCTCCAGAGCCTTGCTGGAGGGTGGGTTTGCTCCATATCCATAGTCCTGGATGGCTACAGGCTGTGGGGAGCCCCTGAAGATTTCAACAGTGTGCAGGGGAAGCAGCGGTGCCCATCTCTCTGGATAGGGGGGAGGAGAAGGAGGAGGAAGAAAAAGAGGAGGAGGAGGGGGAGTGAGATATCTCAGCCCTGCTTCATCACACAGGGACAGCACGCTGCAGCGTGTGCCCCAGACATGGTGTTTTAAATGTATAAGTAGCTGCACTGAAATATTCCAGATATTTCCTAGATGAAAATGCCCCGTGTTCTTCAAAAGACTGTTCCTATTCAGGAGCAATATAAACTTCCCTGTGTTGCCGGGGTGAACAAGCTTACTTGGGCTTAACAACTAGAAGGAGATGATTCAGACTTCCCCAGTATCAGTAACTGGGTGATAATCACAGTGTTTACTTTGGGCCACACTAAGCCAGTGTCACTCTGAGTGCAGAATCTCCGTGTTAAAATCACTGAATTCCAAGGAGGGAGGGGCAGGTCCTGCCTGGAGTATGGGCAGAGTGACCAGGGGGTGCTGCACAGAAGGATCTTCTGCTCCTTGGTGGCAAAATGCACATGGGAAGTAAATATATGATTGTTTGCAGACACATGTCAAATCCAAGTGTGTGTCCTCTTTACTGACAGGGAGTGGGAGAGCAGAAAGTAGTTCCTAATTCTGGAGCCCTCTGAAATGTTAATGGTGCTCGTATCATAACTAAAGATTAAAGAACATTCTTCATGTACTTGCTGCCTCCTGCAACCACCAGGGACTGCAGTGTTGCAAGGTCACATCTGATGCTGGAGGTTTTCCATTATTTCTTCTGAGGAGTTGATGTTAATCAGCTTTCAAGGGCAGGGTGGCATGTCTAATGATAATGGAAGTGTCTAATACTCATGCTTTTCCTGGCTATCTCTTGCTGCCTTCCTTCCCACCCATCCATCAAGATTAACAGGAATTTATTATGTTCAGCTTCCTTTCAAGAGGTGTCATTAGAGGCATATAACCATTTGTAAGATTTATTTATTCACCTCAAGGATGCTGGAAAGGTGTGCAGGCTCTAAGAACACACACATAACTTGATTTGGGATGGGGTGAAGGCTTCAGCTTATCAGGATTGTTCTTTAATGAGGAATAAATATCAGCCCAGGGAACCATTCCATTCGACATCAGTCTCCCTCTAAGGCAGATGCTATCTGGTCCCGATGTAGCTGTGTTTATACAACTGCTTTTAAAGCAGGTTTGGTTGCCACCAGGAGGCTCAGAATACCCTCAGTGCTGCCTGTAGCACATCTTTAACTCCTCTGTGATGAATCTCTTCTCAAAACTCGATGCACCACCTCCCTGACCTGACTAGCTCTCACTCCAGGAGCGGATGTGGAATCCCAGAGACATCTCTGGTTCATTTGGGGAGCGAACACAGGCCAGAAGTGATGCTTCTGTAAAAGCTGGAGCTGTGATATACAGTGTGCTGCAGAGATGATTTGCACATGCTCCATAAATCCATCAGGATGGGTTTACCCACACATACATCACAGCCTGGCAGTCCCAGCAGCACCACACTCCTTACAGGTGCACGGTAGAGCTGATCCATATGTGTTCAGACAGGGCTGCTCCACATCTGGAAGTGCCAGACAAATTTACAAATCCTCTTTTTTTTATTTTTTTTTTTTTTTACCCCAGTGACATTTGTGGGTGGGAAGGTGAGATGTTGCCTCATTCATTCATTCGTTCTTACACTTGTAAGTAAAGCCCAAGGAGGCAAATGTGTTAGAGCAAGACAGATTTTAGCTATAATTTGTGAAGCATTTCAGAAAGGGAAATTCCACTGAAGGGAATTATGGAAATGGAATATTAGTAGCTGCTTACTTTGTTTCCAAAACTTTATAGAGGACTGAATTCAATACAAGATATTTGAGTAAAGTAATGACTTTTTTGCTCTGTTAAGGAACTCTGCAATTAAAGTGTGGGGAAGTCACGGAGCACTTAATATCTGCATGACTGATTGGAACATTTTCCTGTAACATTCACATGCTTCAAACCAGGTCATGGCATTGGGAATATTAAGCCAGGCCCTTAGTGGTGCTACTGATATTCCTGAGCTTGAAAATCCACTTACCTGAATAAAAATTTGGAAAACTTAAGCAGTGTCTGCATCAAGACCTCAAGGAGGTCGCTTGGAGCCCATATGTAAATTATTAAATACTACATGTAATGGAACCCAATATTCTTGGAACATGAAGCAGCAGCTAAATGGAAACTTTGGCTATTACCATATTCATGTTTCATGTGAAAATATTTTCGAGATCAAAGTTCTGTTATTAAAACAATGGGCATGAAAATAACAAAATTGCTTTTTGTAAAACAAACAGATTCTTTGTATCTGAGAGGCTTTTCACAGAAATCTTTATTTTGAAACGGTAATACGTTACAGATTTCTTTGCTGCACTACTTTGATTCATTCATTAAAATAGTTTTGATTTTGGCATGTTGCAAAGGTCTAAATAAAAGCATTTTAGTTACATAAATACAGACTTTGTGGACTCAACAGTAATATAGTACGTTTGGAAAACTGTCATTTATTCTGAAAATACACAAAGACCGAGCCACAGACAGAATTTTCTGTACACTGTAAACATTCTCACAGTATGGGTATAAATATCCCCTTTTTGATTCATTGCGTGCCAGGTCTTCAAGCAAAGAGATAGAAAAAGAAGCTAAAGAAAAAGGGATTATAAATTTACTAAGACGCTTAAAGGCAGCGAAAGCCAAACAAGAAAAGAGCTTAAAAAGTTTTAAGTCGCTGTATACAGACAGGACCATAAAATTACAATAACAATACCAGATAATATAATCTCATATTTACAGCCCTTTCATCCACCGGGATCCCCACAAGCTGTGGCATGTTTGGGAAGTTGTGGTGGGTGTTTGCAGAGCTCACAGTGTCTGGTGGGTCCTGGGCAGAGCTGGGCTGTTGTTCCATCTCAGAGGGATGTTTAGGAAGAGTTTAGGAAGGTCAATGAAGAATCCTCTCCAGTATGGTGCATTTGCAGTCTGGTGTTTTGAGCCCAGGTTACCAATTCTTCTCCTTACTCCCACAGCAGAGGTTTCTCCATCTTTCCTTTTGAACTGTTTGCTGCACTGATTTCTTTCTTTGTTTTATGGACCATTTTGCCCCATATCCCTCCTCCAGCAGAGCAAAGTGTCACTTGCTTTTCAGGGAAGGAACTCCCCCAGCTGGCAGTGATACCATGGCAGATCTCCCTCACTTTGGTCGTGCAGAACCTACAGAAAGCAGGAGCATGTACAACATGATTCCATTAAACCTGCCTAACTTAGAGGCAGATGGTCTCATTGCCCACACCCGTGTCCAGTTGTGGATTTGCAATACCATTGATACCTCTAATTCTGCTATAACTTGTATATTTTTGGTGTTTGGTGTCCAGCAGCACTTCATTTTGTTGCTCAGGGGGTAACAAGCCTATGGAGATTCCTCCCCCTGTAAACCAAATCCTTTTTAAGGAGAGGGTAGAGATTTGGGCCGTTCCCCAGATCACACCACCCAGGAGAACTGGGTCTGACCAGGCCAGTCTGTTGGGTTCCCCATCCCACTGGGAGCAGGGGGAGTGGAAGGTCCTCGAGCCATGGGGAGGGAGCTGCTGAGGCTGCCAGGCAGGGGAGCTGAATAAAGCCTCATTTTACATGTAAATGTACGTAAATTTTGGTGGGTCTAAAGTAAATTTAGACTTCAGAAACTACCTATTTTGGTGCCTTTTGTTTATTCCTTTTAAAAAGACGTTTTCATTGTCCTCTAAACATGCATTTTAAAATGCATCAGTTTGTGCCCAATAGAGCAAATCCTGAAGCCTTTCTCCAGCTGAGCTCCTCTTAGGAGCCTTGTTTGCTCTTTTCCTGGCAGAGCTCCCAATGCCTTGATAGCAGTTTTATCTGAGTAAAGCCCTGTGTATTTGCATGACACTGAAGAGCTAAAATTATCTCTAAATGGAGCAAAAAAAAATTACCAATAAGAATTGTTTCTAAGAAAGCTTGCTCTTTGGTTGGGCCAGAGGGGACATATTGTAAATATGATTTAAAAATGTCTCTGCTACTACTGTCTGATCTTATCATCAGATGTTGCTGTGGAATTTGTCTGTGCAGACCCTAGAAAGGAAAAACAGATTGAGAACATTAGCTTGTGCTGTGAGAAAATATCTCCAACTCACTTTGTCTGGCACAAAAAAAAAAAATAAAATAAAAAAAAACCCAAACCCAAACCAACCAACTCTGCATTAGAAATATGCTCTAAAAAGGGAAACAAACATTGAAATGCTGCCTGTCTACTTTGATCGCTCTGAACTCAAAATGTAAGTGCTGCTTATTGATTCTTTGATGTCAGGAAAGCAACATTTTTCTCCTGTCCTGTCTCACTGTTGTGATGAACTTCAGGTTTTCATCCGTCTTCCTGACACTAAGGGTACAACATGCCCTGAGCGGAATCACTGCCTGGAATCCGATTACAACAGCAAAGCAACGAGCTCTTTTCAGGGTTCTTTATGTTAAAAATCTTGTATTTGTCCAATAAATCATTAGTTGTCTCGCAGACTGGTCTAGAGAGAGGCTGACTTTTTGTCAGGAGGATTTTTTTTCACCACAAACCAGCAGCGTGTCACACTATGTGTGTAAGGATTGTTTGGGTTTTTTGAGGAGTAGCTCAGTAAGGCAGCACTGGGAAATGAGGATGACAAGGAATATAAATGTCTGAAACTAAATGCAGTTTAAGAACTGGAGTATGTTATCAGGCAGAGGTCACAATTAGTTTTACAGAGCCAAAGCTTTTTACATTTCATCATTTTGTAAGCACTGAAACATGAAGTAGTCCTGGAAGTAATAGAGAGAATATTATTGAAAAGAATATTTGAATTTTTGAAGTTGCTTTAAATGAATGTAGGAAGCATAGGAAAATTATTAGGTATGAGGGAACATGTACAATAATCTGACAAGTTTACTAGCAAGTCTTCTATGTAATTCATACCTTGAGGTGTCTCTTTATAGATACCAGTGATTTCATAGGTGAAGGGCCTAAAGTTGATATAATTTCTGGGGGTCACAGAAGCACTGAAGGCAGGATGGAGAGAATTTCAGCGCTGTGGGTTTGTGGGTAGGCTCAGAAAACTGATAACCATCAAAGTCCATTGTCTCATGTCTTCATATGACATGGCCTTGCTGTGCATCAACACTAAAGGGAGTTTGCCTGCACTTGCCTGCAGTCAAACCTTCAGCTGGAGTGGAGAAGCCAACTGAGATCCCCCCAAGGCCAGTTGTAATTAAACATCTAATGGAGATAAATGGAGAAAAAGCATGGCCATTTTTCTGGTTCTCTTTGCATTGAAGGATACTTGGTGCATGGCCGTGTCCATCCACAGCCCACGTGTTGTGCAGAAATCCATAGGGAAAAGCATTCCTGCAAATATTCTACTTACAGGAGGGACTAGTGACCTTAGAAAAATAAATCTTGGACAAGGACTTGGATATATTCCCAACTTTTCCACTTTCCCACCAGGTGACCACTGGGATTAGCTAGGCTGGGTCTACATATTGTTCAGGCTCCTGATTCCAGCAGAGACACAACTGAGCCAGAAGAAAGATTGGCCTTGTCCTCCTTATCTGTTCCAAACATCCCAGTGAAAAGTGTGCTCTCCATACCATCCTTCTCGTTATTTACAGGGACAGCCCTTCTGGCTGCATAGTCTTACCAAACAAACCTGATCAATCAGGTCATCAATCAAGGATAATATGGGAGCACTGAGCACAGAGAGATGGAGCTGGGGCTGTGTGAGACCTGCAGGGACACGGGTTGGGCTTTGCAGGGCAGTCAGAGTGGTGAGTGCAGTGTGTGGGAACAAACAAATACACAGAATAATACATGGTTTAAAGTTTAGACTTCAAACTGTGCCACAGGAGAGGTTACCAGGAGCTTCTCTGACTAGAATTGTGGAATTTCAGAGAATGCTTAGCAGAAGGTGTCGGGGTTAGAAAAAAAATAAAATGTTCCCTGCAGGAGCTCTGAGTGTGATCAAAAATAGATCTGAAGGTACATGACTATGTGAGGAACAATAAATGGTAAGTCCTTACAGATTCCATGTAGTCCTTATATTTTTATGGAAAATTATTTAGGGTCGAAGGAGTCGTGCACTTGTGTAAATAGAAGCTTCCACGTGGTGAGAATACTTGAAAAGGAGTGAGGATTGTCAATTTTGTGTTATCTCAGCTGCCTTTTTGGCTTCTGTGGCTGCTGCTGCTGCATTCTGTAACCCAGCTTTTTTTCCTGACTTTATTTGGAGACAAAGGTGGGATGCAGTCGGGGCATTATGAGGATGAAAATGTTTCTGGAGTGCTTCCCAGGAGTGCTGTTACTTTAAGGAAACTTAATGTATATAATCTGCTTATTTTCTTATTTTTACTGTTTTATTTCAGCAAAATGGCAGGAATCAGTGAAGTTGTTCTTATTTCCTCTCAGAGAATAATCAGACTAAAAAAATTCCTTATAGTGCAACAGTTAGTGTAAAGGTATTTAAAAAAATATATCTTCCCTAAATTCTGATTTGGAGTTATTTTGTTTTTATAAAGGGAGTTAAAGGAAAAATAAAAATAATTTGTCCCCAGTGAGAGCAGTTTTGAAGTCAGTCCTAGTCAATAGCTGTGTACACCTACATTTGTTTTCTCTGATTATTTTGTGTATTTTGGAATGCAGAGCTTTTATATAGTATATCTCAATAAATACCATTAGAAATGTCCTTTCTTTTACCCTTGTGCCTGTTCTGGACCAGACTGGAGAATACCAGTGATGGGGATGTGTCATTTTGCCTTTTGTTTTTCTGACTATTTGAATTCCAAATAGAACATGACAGGGGCAAACTACACTTTTGAACTCTGACCTCTACTTTAAATTGAATGTGAAGTCTAAATGTCTTCCTTTTTGACTGTATCCAAAGAGAGGGTTGTCAGAGACATCTTATAACCTTGTGGCTGCAAGGGTATCCTCTATTAATTAAAAAAAAAAGTTTTCTGAAGAAGTTCTGACTCAGTAGAATAGACAGGGGGCCAATGTGGGGAAGAAAGGCACATTGTTCCCCCAGACAAAGACAGAGGATCCATTTTCATAAATCTGCATTCCCAAGACAACTGTTCAAATCTGGTAAAAGGTCCATTTCTTTGAACTTACATACCAGAAAGCTTTTATTCCTGTGCTCCACAGCAGACAGGAGTCCAGGTTAACTGTGGCTCATCAATGTTATGCTTTAGATGATTCAGTGAGAAATTCTTTCGTTTAATGATGGGAGGTCCTACCTTGTTCAAGAAAAAATGAAAAAGAAAAGGGGAAGAATCAAAGGGTTACCTGCGGTGCCAGAAAATGTTTTAGAAGATTCAGTTTCTTTGAGTTTTCAAAGCCCAGCTTTTAAGCTTCATGGTTTTAAATTCCTAGATGTTGTAATTAAGGATTTAACATTAGTTAAAAAATGCTTATTTACGCCTGGAATAGCACATATCAAAATTCTAACCATGAGTGTCCTGCCTAGCCTAAAATCTTTTGCTTTGGAATTCTTATTGCTATTTCTTCTCTCTTTGGGACTGAATTATAGTCTCAAATGGATATTATTTAACACAGTTCACTGCTAACACAAAGTCCACACCACTTCACAAGTTCTCAGCAGCATTGCATCGGACTGATGTGCTTGGCCACTCATGCAGAATAAGGATATTTTTATTTCCAGTGGTCATGAAACATAAACATTTGCCTTAGTATTTTCTCCAATAATATTAATATGTATTGAATGTTTTTGTTAGGGGAGCTTCTGGACATCCTGAGTGAAAAGAGGCCATGGGAACCTACATATATATATGAGAAGCAGTGCATAATCTAAAAAAAAAATCCCAGTCTAAAAGAACTTGAACAAAGGGAAGAGGAAAAGAGATATTTCCTGGACTGAAATTCTTTCTGTCTCATATATAATGCTTATTTTTGTCTCTAAATAATGCTTGTTCTGCGTTTGTTCAGCACCTTCTTTCTTCTCCTGGACCCTTGGGTACAGGGATGATGGACAAGGTTTTAGGTAGTGGCATAACTATGGTGTGTAGGGGACCAGCAACCTAAAGATGTTACTCCTGCTGCAGTAACAGACAATGAAGTCCTGAAGTCCTTTTGCTTCTGGATTACTTCTTGTTTTCACTATTTTTATTTTTTTTTTTAATATTTTCGAGCTTCTTCCCACCACCAGAAAGGCTAGGAATATATTTTCCTAAAACTGTGAAGAGTCCTGGCACAATCACAGCAATTCCACAGCTGGGGCCAGCAGACAGGAAATCCACTGAGATTGGAGCTATAATTGAGATCTCTGCATCAAGTTTGTCTGTGCCAGAACAGAAAACTGCCAGGAGCTGCTCTCAGGTTCACAGGGTGAAGAGGCAGACAGAGCCTAACTGGAAGTTAAACCACCAAGAACTTAATTTGAACACCAAGAACTTAATATATAAATTTCCTGGTTTGAGTTTATAGGCTGCATAAATACTTGCATAAAGGGAATGCAGCAAATCCATGCAGGGAATAAAACCTGTGGGAAAAAAAATACCCAAACCTGCAGAGATCGGAAAATACATTTTTTTCCCCCTTTTTCCTTTCTTCTCCTCTTCTCTAACTACTTGCTCCTCATGAGCTCTCTCCTCAGCTATTCAGGTGATGGTTCTGCCAGACTCTAATGAAGAAGCTGATACCACATCACCTTTGGATCTGTGTGTGCCTCTGAAAGTGTCCTTTTCTTCTCTAGCTACAGGCAGTCACACCAAGTAAATTGTTCTATGTTTTTTAGACATTTTTAAAATGAAGACAAGATCATATCCAGCTTCTTTTGAAATGGATGTAAAGGTCTGCAGAGGAAAAAACCGTGTGGTAACTTGTTTTTAATTACAGTTTCTAGAGGTGTGTGTGTGTGTGTATATATATATATATATATATATATGTACACACATATATATATGCATTTATGATTTAAAGACTATCTGACAAACTGCATAGCTGATCAGTCTTTACTCTTAAACAGGAGAAGCTTCTTTGAATTAGTGAAATTTGGGCCAATTACAGAATCAGCTAATTAAACTCAGTGCCCATAAAATAATTTGCTGTCAGTATTAGTTATACTCTGAATGTGTATTCCTGTGTACCTGTCCCACACTGTTGATAATTGCACATGCTCTTTTTTTTTTTTCAAGGATAAAAAGGTACAGGATGTGGTGCAGATAAAACTGCACTTCTCACCACTTTAGCCATTTGTGCTTTGATCTTTGTATCATCATAGTCCTTTGCACAGCACTTTGAGGAATCATCTTAACTCTCAGAAACTATTCTTGGGCACTTATTCTACTGCTTTTTCACATACATTTTGAAGTTTCTTTAATCATACCCTATCACTGCCTTACAGCCCCTGTTTATCTGAAAAATCTACAGAAACTTTGAGGGATAAATTCTGTTCTTTGTGGTGAATTTTGCACTCTGGTGCCCTGACTTGTGCTCTTGCTCCCCTTGGCTTTGGTGAGAAATGAGCTTGCACAGGATACTCAGTAATTATCAAAACCTAAATAGACTGTCAGTTCAAAAGGATCATAATTTCCTTAGAAAGAATTTAAGCTAAAAAAAAACATCAAGGAGACTATAACCCAGGTAATGTCTGGATGATAGAAAAGATTTGGAATATTCCACAGGAAAGAAGAAACTCCAAAGCAGAGGATTTATACTGTCTGACTCCACTGTTTGTATGTGGAACTATTATAAATGTTTTCCATCAATAGGAAGAGTTGAAATACGGAATTAACTCCTAATGAATTGGAGATGGGTATGCACTCCCAACTGGAGAATGAAACCTAAGCTGCAGTGGCCCCTTAATCTTCAAGTTCATAAAATAAGTAATGTATTCCAAGACCTTCTATGCTAGGTCATCTGGAATGCAATGATTACTATGTTTTTCATTAGGAAAGACTGAGGGTGATAAGACTAAGTGAGATAAAGGAGATTCACAGGCCTTGTAGACTTTAAACAAACACAGAACTCATTTGTTAAGGGAATATCTTTTGCTTTCTGGACAAAGCAATAAAACTGCAGTTAGTGAAAAGGAAGCACTGGACTCAGGAAGTGTAGGATGTGTGAAATGGGAAGGTTTTCGCTCTAAGAAGGTGGAAGATAAGGGTGTACGTGGTTGCCAATTATTTTAATGTGCTATTGGATTTCATTATGTGTTGTGCCATATATAACAGCTACTGATGGGTTATTAAAAGAGCAGGAGGTTTGGTGGCAGGTCTGGGCTGTATTTATGGTGTGGTTCTCATAGAGAAGGCCCCAGATAAGGTGCAATAAATAACAAATAAATGGGATTGCAAGCAAGAAAGGTCATTCATGTATTGTTGCCCAAGGACTCAGTATGAATGGATGGCCAGGGCTGGCACTGCTCACACAGCACAGGGGGAAGGTAGAGTGAGAATCCAGGCTGCTCCAGGAGTTATCCCAATGGGATAACCATTGGGCCAGAACATGGGAGCTTATGAGCATCACAACAACTGTTCATGGAGTTTGTTCTCACTGGGTTTGGTGTGGAGGGGCAGTTTGGGACTGGCACAGCTGGTCACAGGTTTTGTCCCTCACCCACACACTGGGTCTGCTGGGCAGAAATCCCAGGCTCTTTGCAAAGATTGGTGTTCCTATTATATAAATATATTATTTTATCCATTTCTCAGTTCAGCCTGAGCACACAGACTGCAGGCTCTGCAGAGCTCATGGAGCTCCCTGGGAACTCTGTGTGTCCTCAGGGGATGGTGTGAGGTCAGCAGGGTCAGGCTTAGGGCACATCTTCCCTCTCCTCTTGCCACTTTCTGCTGCTCCCTGTGATGTTGTGGTTTGGTTCTGAAAATGGAGCCACACCTGGCAAACAAAGCCCCAGCACTCACCATTGTCTTTATGAGGGTGATGCATCACAGGTATGCTGAGAGTGTTGGGGAGGGAGCTTTGCCTGCAGACAGACAATTGGAATGTTGAAGACGTGTTGGAAAACATCTTGAGTCCCTAGTACAGATGTCTCTTCTGGGCTAGAAGTGGCTACAAATATCACAATACATTTACATAATATTTGGTTTCCAGGAGATCTCTGTTCCAGGGTTCTGCTGAGATCCTGCTGAACCCATGCTCAGCACACACCCTGTGAAAGGGTAATTTCAAATTTGAGAGACTCTAATACAATATCTTTAGGGAGTCTGATGGTATTTTGTTGTTGAAAATGAAAGCCACAGTTTTTGTTGTCGTGTATTTGCTTCCAGCTGTTGTTAAAGAAGAGAAAGTGAGGCACAGTGTGAGTTGAGACCATGGCAGCTGTGGGTGGCTGGCATCTCTAAAGATGAGCAGCCATATCAGAAGCCCATGGTGAAGGCAGAGCTCTGACCCCTGAATGCTCAGCAGCATCACTGATTGAGAAAGCAAAAAAACAACTATGGTTTTAAATAGATTTGACAGAGAAGGGTTAGTGTATGGGTAAAGGAAGAGAGAAACTGTGGGGTTTAAGTAGATAAAGTGTCTATTTAAATATTGTTTATGGTTTGGTTGTGTGTGTGAGTTCAAAACTGATGGCCAACTCAAAGCAAGTATCATCTACAGTGGAGTCCTCTTTGTCCCAGCAGAGTGAACTCCAGCTAAGACTGCTATAACCAACCCAGCTGGCTGCTGGAAGGGCTCTGTTCAAATTCCATGATCTTAACTTGTTTCTTTATCATTTAAATTTATGGAATTGATTCATGCAAAATATTTATACCAGAAGATTGAGGTTGCCATAGTCTCCTTAAAGAAAGGCTCCACTGACCTACCACAGTTATTAATATTTCCAGAGTGAAGGAGTTATGAAAATCCCCTTATTTTCAAGTGAGGTTTCCTTAGTGGGATTTTGGAGACACGCTCTCCATGTTCACAGAAAACTGAAGTTTTAGAAAGTGATTTCGTAATTCCCAAGGAGAACAACAACATCACACTTCTGCCCAAGGGGAAATGGATCAAAGGGGGTTTGTTTAGAGAGCAGCTACATTTCTTCACGTCACTTCCAGTTGTGGCTGGGCTGTTGTTGCCACATCATCACTCCTAGATGTGCATCAGGCTTGGAATGTCATTAAACTTTGTGTTGTGGCATGCAAAAATGCATTCTGCTTTCTGCTCAGTGTGGAGGGGAGGGGGAATTTTACTGAATCCATTAAAAATATGCTTGAAATGATATGAAGAGGCTTTCAAACCGAAATGTTTATGCAGAAGTGAAAAGCAGACTGAGTGGCTTCTCTCTGTCTGTCAGAGGTGTCAGAGGCTTTAGGTCTCCCTGAAAAAGGGCAAGTCTCACTGCTGTGTGAAATCCATGCTACCTGAGTGATGAACAAGCACTTTCTTTGCTGAGGTGTTAGAGAAATGCTAAGGAAGCACTAATCCTGTGGCTCTCCTCCTCTGCCCCAGCTCCAGACCATTAGTCAGAGCCCTGGAATGCAGCTTGCACAGGGACTTGGACTGCCTGGATCTGCACAGCCACAGAGCCTCTGGCCTGCCTGGGGCTTTCCTCCCTCGAGCACACACTGGCAATTTGTGCCAGCCTGTTCTGGAGCCAGCTTGGAGCCCCAGCTGTGTGATGTGGGACTCTCCTTCCATTGGCCCTGCAGGACACAAGTGGTAGGAAGGCTTTGGATCAGGTTGTGCCCTGTGCAGTTTGTTCTGAAGACCAAGTCAGTTGAGCAGAACTGCTGCCAGGTGGGCTTGTTCCACCCGGATTTCATTGCTGGCTCCTGCTTCTTTCTTCACAAAAAAACACTTTACAAGGCTGTATCTCCAGTTATGAGGGATTCTGGCTTGTAGGTGGGCTTGTAGGTGTGGGTAGAGAGGTGAGAGGCTGCTGGTGCTCCACTGGATGTGCCCAAAGAGCCGAAGCAAAACTATTTACCTGGAGAAGGCTGGGAGTGACTTCAATGACACTTGCAAGCAGCATTCAGATTATGTGGAACGGGGTAAGCTCTGGCCTGAGCTTTGCCATGAATGCAGTCAAATGACATTTTAAAAAATGAACTAGTGAGGATTTCTACTTTTATCATCCGTGGAAAAATCTCTTAATAATTGGACAACAGAGTGTTTTGTTTGCTGCTTGTTTCACAAAACCTTAGACTATTTTGAGAGGCCAATAAAGATTCACTGACGTCAAAATGGAATATTAAAGGCAGATGTTTCTGGTTAGCTTATTTATCCCTAACTACTTTTCCTGATTTTTTTTTTTGAGAGATAAGTCTAGACTAGACAGAGCACATTTCTAAAATGCACTTTTTAACTTATTAGTTATTTTTTCAATAGTTTCCAGTATAAGCCTATCAATTTTATTTCCTCTACCTAGTGTCATTATTAATTAAATTAGTGAGTGACATTTTGATAAGCCAATAATAATACTGTGCATGATACAGAAAAAAAAGCCTCAGTAATGTTATTAGATACAGATGAAATGTACCACTGCTATGAAAACTCAAACATCTGGAGAAGATGGATGTTCAGGTAAGTGGTACAAAAGAGTTTTGAGATTTAGTTAAAGCAATAAGATTAATATATATGAAGAATGTTGTCTCAGTGAACTGTTTTTGGTTCATTCCCTGCCATAACCCCAAATATATTGTGTACAGATTAGTTTCTCAGAGGAGGCAAACTTGGGGTTGGATATTGCATCAGATGAGAGTGAGGAAAGCTGTGCAGCAGCACCAAGACTCTGCAGCATCCAGTGCTGATCAGAGAAGAAATATTGCTCCATTAGCTCTTCTGGTAAATATGCTCTGGATCAGGAGAGCAATAAATATAAATATAGACAGTGGTTGCTGGAACCAGTCTGGTCCCCATGCAGAAGCAAAAGCACTCAAGGCTGCTTCCAGTTATGCCACCTTTTTTTAGGCAGCTGGTATGGTCCTGTCTACATTTCTGTTCCACCAGAAAATGGATGTTGCCTCCAGCAGAGGTTACAAGAGATTAAGGCAGCAGACAGAGGGATGACAGGCTGCATACTTGGCCTTAGCTTGAGGAGATGAGGATCAGCTGTTGCAGACTGAAATGTGTGTCCCTGCCTGTGCTGTCCTGCTCCATAGCCCTTCCCTGTGCCAGGGGGCTGCTGCAGAGAGAACTAGAGGATGGGAAGGAAAAGCAAATGGGAGAGGCACAGCCCTCTGTGCTCACACTCCAGCCTTCCTGAACACCTCTGACTCTTCATGGTGTTCTTCCCAGCCCTCAGCAGCCACCCCTTCCTCCTCAAAGCCTTATTACATACCCAGACCCTTCATCTACTTCAAACCTCACTGGCCTCTCCCAATCTTTCCTGCTCCTTTCACCTTCCCCAGGAAAACCACAGCATCAGCCATCTATACCCATCTCATCTCCCACACCAGAATTTGGGCTGAATTCTGCCTGCTTCTCTCCTCAAAAGCCTGTCCCACACTCAGCCCCTCTTTGCTCCCAGCCTCCTGACACTTCCCACGTCTCAGCTGCTCCTGCCCATCCTCACCTCTTGCTGGCTCTTTGCTGTCCCTTCTTCTTCCTCCCACTGCACCCAGACCTCATCTGTGACCAGAACAAAATTAAACTTATGCAGTACTTCTTGGAAGCCTTTAATTAGCTCTGGGAATAGAAACAACAGTGTCAGCTTGGGAGCAGCCAAGGATCCTTGAGCACTTGGCTCCAGCACTGCTCGTCCTGCCAGGGTGCTACAGCAGCACCCCGGATTTGGCTGAGGCTGTGGCTTGGTCATGAGGATTTTGACCTTCTTCCTTGCCTGACTTCATGCTATTTTTAAAATTCAGCCAGGATTTTTTTTCCCCTTGACAGCTGGATTTGGCTCAGTATTTCCTTATGATTCCATAACATCTTTTTACAGTATTATCGTATTACTTATTTTCATTTTTAGCCCAGGGCTTCATTTGAGGGCGCTGAAGGAGTTATTGTAATAACTAACATTCCACCAGATGTGTAGCACAACAGCCAATAGCTTCAGACAAATCTTTTTATGGTTTTTCTATAATAATAAAACAATAAACTTTGAGTTTATGCGAAGACACATTAATGTAACTTTCCACATGTAATTCAGCTTATAGGAACCCTAAACCTTCCAGAAAATAATGCTTAAGTAGATTACCATGAGCCTTACTGGACATTTGAGGGAATATATTTATTAAAGTGTACTTTGGTCATGAGAATGGGCTTGACTTTAAACATGTAATTGAAACCATATCAGACTGGACCCCGCCAGCTTGTGCTCTTGGACTCTGTCTTAGTCCAGCTGAAATCAAGAGGTGACTTCTGGAAGAGACCCTAATTATTTTTATCTGAATTGGGGTGGCAGGGCTGGGTTCATTATTTAGACAAGTTCCTATTAAGAGTTATTTGACTCTGTGGTGTATAAGCAGTTGTGTCTAGACGTGACCTGCATGGTTCAGGTGATGTGATGCTCTCACAGGACTCACTCATTGATTTGCCTTGAGCTCATTGCATGGGGAACCCACTACCCCATGGGCAAACTGGGCCATGGCTCTCAATCACAAGTTTTGTCCATTTTTCCCTGGCTCAAGGGTGCATTTGCTGTTTCAGAAGTGGGTAATGCACACTCTTCACTTTCCCATCCCTTGGTGCATTTTACTTCTTAAATACTAGGAAATTCCCCCTCAAAACCTGCTACTTTACAGCCCTACACATCCTCTGCTCCTCAGTTCTATTGCTCATTCCACGCTGTGTTCAGTGTTCTTGCACCTCTGCCCCTTTTCCTTCTCTAAATCCTCCAAAGAGGCTGTCTCTGCTCAAGCAGTACTTTCCTTTCCAGTATTACTCCAGTTTTGTAACCCTTTATCTTCACATTATGAATGCCAAGATCTGGGAAAAGTCTACTGTTAACTGGAGCAACAAAGAAGCTTTGATTGCAACAAAGCTTGAGCAAAATACATAGCATGAAATTATGGGATGATCTGAATAAGTGGGAATTTTGCCATTGGCTCCAACAGAGCAAAGATTTCATGCTTGTTTTAATTTGAAAGCTGAAAAGCTGAAAGAAGTGAAAATGCCATGAAAGCTACTGGGAGGGAGAAGAAAAACCATTTGAAAAGGGCTAATTTTGTTTGAAGCTCATTACTTGATAACTAAACTGGGCCTTGGATGGACATCAGGATCTTGAAATAAGTAGAATTTGGGCTTGATAGGGGAAGAATCTTCCAACAAAGACAGAAGAGCTTGGACAGAACATTTCTGCTCCTTCCTTTGTTGAACATTTATGATTTCAGTTGATTCCCCCACTACATTTTCTCACCTTGAGCTCTTCTAAAAGGAACAAATGTGAAAGATTGATGCCTGTGAAACAATAATGCCATTGCACAGTTGCTCCATTGAAATCCAATACATTCCTTCACATTTCTGGTGATTTCCTTGAGAGCAGAGTTTGGTTTTACTTTCTAATCTGTCATGTCAAATTCTTTGGCGCTTGCACATAAATAATCACTCCCAGGCAGTTGTTAGAAGTGGCACTGCACAAAATACTTGCTTATCCAATACTTCCACAGAGCCTTCTATTCAGCTGTGAATTATTAGGGCAGAAGAACGGATGTGATTAGCTGTGATGGCCATTTCAGCTCAGTTGCTGCTGTTATTTCACCTAAGTCTTGCTCACTCCCCAAAATCTAAAGGCCCCTCAGTAGCTTGGCAGCTTTGTACAGTTTGTCCTCATGATTTTTCATCCGTCTCTTTTACTCTTGGTAGTTCAGATTAGGAAACCATATGTGTTTTTTCCTGTTACCTGCAGAATTTCATCAGCCCTGAAACACCTCAGAAAAGGTCTTGCAGTTTGTAATTCAGCTGCCTGACCTGTGCTCTTCCAGGTTCTTGTTGGGTGTGGGAGCTGAGGCTGAATCCAGGGACAGCTATGAGGGGATGGTTCATTAAAGCAATTCTGTTTGGATCATATTCAGCTTTCCAGGTAGAGCTGCTCAACAGGAGCTGCAGGCTGGGTGGTGTTTTGTGTGTCTCTCTTGTCTGACCATCTCCTTTCAGGGGGGACTGTGTGTGGATAACCAGCTACTCTGGTTCTCTGATTCCTCCTGTGCAAACTGGTTTTATTGCAGGTTTGATCAACCTGTGTCAGCCTGTGGTAGTTTCAACCTGAGCAGCTTGAAAATGGGAGAGATTTTACACCTCTCTCTTCCACCTTCAATTATGCAACTTAAAAGAGAAAGTTTGGGGGTTTGTTTTCTGGGTAACTTTAAAAAAGTCAGAAGTCTTCTTACCCATGTTCCTTCCCTTTTCAGTGTGAGTATCTCTCAGATTTATCAAGAAAAATTATTTGGTCTGTTTAGGTGGGTACTTTTTATCCCAAATTGTTCTGTTTGAGGGCTCCTTGTTAAAATCAGTTGTGTTCTCTCTTCTTTTTCCATTCCCATCACTTCTGCTTACTCCTATTTCCACTATAGACTTCATCACCATCCACCCTGTCCCTGTAGCATCCACTCTGCCTGTTCTGGGATGGTCTTGGGCCACAGGAGCAGGAAGAACTCTCTCTCTCTCCCAGGTCAGCAGAGGGTGATACAGCTGCAGCCCAGTTCCCTTCTTATTCTGTCAAACCAGCAGGATGGAGAGAAGGAAACAGGGAGCTGGGGGGAGAGGAGGAGTCCAGAGAAGCTACTCCTGAGATCTGATCCTATCTATATGCTGATCTTTCTCCATCTCCATTCCTGCTCCTTCCTTGTCAGCCTGGCATTGGGTTACTGATGGGAGCGAAGAGTTCCCTGCTTTTGGGAGAGTTGTGATTGCTTCAATCCTGGGAAGCAGACACTAGGATAAACAGCTTGTGAGAGAGGTTGGCTGAAGTTTCCCTTAACTTGGCTAAGATTTTTGAGGAAGTTGGTGGTTCTCATGTGATTGAGAGAGCAGCTCTTGCCCGGGTCAAAATCTACCACTTGCCAAAAATTCACGAGACTTGGCAACCTGGGCCATGGGACATGAGTGTTAAAAGAACAAAGGCTGGTACTGTGCTAGGTGTTGAGCCTGTAGGATCCCTTCTGTCTTTGGAATCTGGGAGTCACTGAGGCATTGCCAGGACACAGCCATTTGTTTACTGGGGTGGCTGGTGCTCACCAGCTCTCTGGGGTCAGAGCCAGCAGAGCACGAGGAGCAGAACCGGGGCAGAAATGTCTCAAGATCCTTCCAGCCCTCCCAGGTCTTCACATGGTTTTAGAATATCTCCTGTAAGTAGCCCTCTGGCATTCTCACCTAGATATCATATCCATGACTCCACAGTGTTGTAAGGATTTCAGACCAGATGGACTGTTCTCCACTGGAAGTTTTGCTCCAGTTGTGAATTTAACCAAAAGCAGTGAAGCTGTGTTGGAACAGAGAGTTCCATTTCACTGGGATTTCAGAGCACTTTCTATTCCAAAATGAGGACGTAGCACAGTGTTGGATTCTTGTGGCATGAGTTTCTTCTGGGGGAAGTCTTATTTTAATACAACAGAAACTTTTCAGCTTAACATAATTTTGATCCAAAATGGATTTTTCTTTTTTATATTGTGTAACATGAGATTAAAAGGATTGAAAAAACACCTTTCAAAACAGAAAAGTTCCACTCAAAGGAAGTCTAAATGTTCAATCTCAACCTAAGCCCTGCTCCAGCATTTTTCAAAACACAGTGTCACTGGAGCTGACACATTTCTGCAAACATTTTGGATTCAAGGAAACCAAATTTCCTCCTGGATGAATGTCCTGCTGGAAAACTTCTCACCATCTCCATCTCATATTACTTGGCAGATTTCACATTAGGCATTGCTTGTTTCCTTAGCCTTATTTAATACTTTTCTTGGAAGCATTGCCAATTTTTCAACCCGAACGCGGAGAACCGTAATATGTGATGAAATTCTCATCAATAAAAACCTCCTGACTTCACTCAGATTGCCTGTGGCAAGGCACAGGTCACAGCTGAAGGATTGGAGCCCTGTGTTGAGGTAGCTGAAGGCAGGAGGCTCTTTGCCTCACGCCCCACAGCACACCCAAGGTGTGTGTTTTCTGGCACAGCAATCTGTGCCCCACTTTATTTTGGGCACTGCTCACTGGGCAGATTTCAAATCTCTGTGTACAAGGATGTTTGTAGGACATTTAGAATGACGTTGAACTCTGGAAAGCACTTAGAAAGTATTTCAGTAGTATGGGCTGTTCAGCTGGGAGAGAAGGTAAAGCAGGGGCTGAAATGTGGGTCTGGTCACCCAGCAATAGCAGAGCCCTTATGCTCTTGGGACATAATCTGTTGGTTGTTCTCTTCACCTGTAGATTTCTCCCATCATTAACCTGCCCTCTCTCACAAAACAATCCATCTTCTGCCTTCACACTAAGCCACCCATAATAGACTGGAGCTGATCCCCATCATTGCAGTGAAGATTACTCTCTGCAAAGACTCCTGTCTGGCTTAAGCCAGAAATCCTTTCTCCTCCTTCCTGGCAAGCTGCAGACACGGAATTAGCAGATATGAACAGGGAACTCTGCCTTTCCCTGCTCTAGGGTAAACCCAACTTGTGCATGTGGACTTAAGTGTGCAGAACAGACCATCCCACCCGTGTGATGGTGTCAGGACCATCTACATCCCCCACGGTCACCTCTGCCCTGGCCCCTGTGGCTGCTCTCTCATCACAAGGACAGGCCTTCTTTGACTTTGGTGGTCCCTGCTTGTCCCTTGCAAAATTCCAGTCAGCTGGCACGCTTTGAGCATGCCACAAATACACACAGGCCATGGAAGATTAAAGGGAACTCTCGTTCCTCCTCTCCACATGAAAAGGGTTTGTAAACTCTTTAGGTGCCTTTTTTTTTTATATATATATATATTTTTGGTAAGGAAATGAAGTTGAGTCAAATAGTTTTCCAAGATCTAAGAAAGAGGGCTCAGGGTTATTTTGCACCCTGCCTTGGGTAACAGACCCCCTGATTTCACAATACGTGGTGTTGTGAGAGGGACACAGAGAGCTGTTGTCAGGGAAGTGCAAAGAAATGCAGGAGACTTCAAGAGACACCTTGGAGCAGAGCTGTGAGCTTCTCAGCTGCTTCTTAGCTGGGCTGGAAGTAAAATTCTGCTGTGAGTGTTAATGTCATCACCTCCACAGACTTGGCTTATTGTAAAGTGACACTTCCTGCAGCACCGGGTGTAGTTGTCTGCCTCCATTTGGGCTTTTAGATGTTTGCTTGCTCTTTTTTCTTCAGCTTTGAAGTCATGGTTTTGATAGCTGATACAGTTTGGGTGAGCAGGGCCAAGCAAGAGGAACGAACCTTGCAAGGCCTCTCTAAACCACCAGATATAAAATAATCCTGAATGAGTTGGTGTGAGCCCTGGGGTGTTTTGGATGAGCACATCTCCGGGGGGGACAAGCAGCAGCATCCCGTGTGCTGGTTGCTGAGTGCTCTGCAGCCCTGCCCACAGCAGAGAGTGCTCCCCTCCAAATTAATGTGCTGCCATGTGCTGAGCCATTAGCAGCAAATGCCGTGTTGGGAGTCGTATAAACACCCCGAGCAGCTTCGGTGCTTGGGTTCTTTCGCTGTGATTTTGCTCTCGGGCCGTGGCACGGGCAGGGATTTGTGGCTGAAGGTCCACTGCTGTAAATCCTCCTCCACAGGCGCAGCTGAGGTGTGAATGTGCTCCCCAAAACTCCCTTTAGATTCCAACCGCAGCAAACATCTGACTTCAAAGATAAACATGCTGTGTCTTGTTTAAAGGAAGCTTTTCAAGTTGATTGTTAAGCAAAATTAATCCCCCCACTATGTCTTTGTGAGTTGAAACCAAAGGCTCTTGCAGCAGAATGGCTGAAGGTTTTAATCCCTTCTTAGAAAAGTTACTTTTTCAGACCAAATAAACAAACAGAGAAAGAGGAAATGTAAGATGATTAAACAGATTCTGCTCTGTTCCCCTATGTTTGGCATTTGCTGTTTCTTTAGGTCATCAGCCACCATGAAACCAACATTTCAGTCACAGACTGATTGCAGCAGCTGCCTGAAGCCCTGCTCATAACCTCAAAAACCAAACTAGAAAAAAAATATATCCAGATGAACTTAGTCTAATTTGCTCAATGTATTTGTAGCAGAACACAGTATTGCAGATTGGCACTGAAATTCAAAATTTCATCTGCGTTAGATAAGGGAGGAAAGTGCTACTTCATACAGCAGAAACTCTTCTGGGTTTAATTCAATAAATTGTAATCATGTGCAGTGTACTCGTGTTCACAACAAATGTCCCAGATATCCTGAAAAGGAAAACATAAAAGGCTCCATGTCTTTTAGCTTTTGAGTTGTTAATCTTTTTGAATTCATTTGTTTGGTTTCCCTTGGTGTAGCACTTAGTGTATGTAGAGCATGACAGTGGTTCAGTGAGCATGACTGTTGGGTCACAGCAAACAGTGTTTTTCTAGTTTAAAGAACATTCCCATCTGTCTATGGAATACAGGTTCTGCCTGGTGAAGGAAAAATTCCCTCTCTTCCAGCTTATGTTGTTGCAAGTCTCCTACATTAGTAATGTGTCTGCAGTGGGGTCATTTTGTTATTGCAGTTTCCGAGCACCTTTGTGTTTATTTTAATAAAAACCAATCAAAGCACACCCAAAGCACTGACTGAAGCAGCAGTGGAGGGGGCTGAGGTGGAGAGGGATGTTGCAGGAGGTATGTGTGTGACCCACTGAGGTTTTTAATCAGCCTGAATCAGACTGGCTGGGCCCTTTTGTCTCTTGTGGCTGGGCAAAAATCAGGTGGTGATGTGTTGTTAGTCATCTTGGAAGGGGAACAGAGCTGGAGGACACAGATGGGAACTTTTCTCTGTATTATTCCAGGAGAATAAAAATATACAGGCTCTGTGTGCTAGCTGTTGGACAGGAGCCATAAAAAAATCCTTAAATGTGTCCCCTGTCTTACTGATATTTTCCAGGATACCCATCTAGTGAAAGTAGCCTTTGCCACTCATCCTTGCAGGATCACAGAATCACAGAATTGTTAAGGTTGGAAAAGACCTCTAAGATCATCAAGTTCAACACCATCAATCCAGCACCACCACCATGTTCACCACTAAACCATGTCCTTAAGGCCATATCCACATGTTTTTTGAACACTTCCAGGAATGGTGACTCCACCACTTTCCCAGAAAGTCTGTTCCAGTGCTGGACAACCCTATTTGTGAAATTTTTTTCCTTAATATCTAATCTAAACCTCTCCTGCTGCAACTTGAAGCCATTTCCTCTCGTCCTGGCAAACCATGCAGTGGATGATGCTGAAGTCAGTCTGCATGTGGGCTTTGGGAGCTGTGCAGTGGTTTGGAGAAGCAGTTTGCTAAAGCCAGGAATGTCCCTGTGACTTGGTGGGTGGCACCCTGAGCCCCTGTCTGCAGAGCTGGGTGCCTGATCCCCTCTGAGGCTGAACGGGAGCTGTGTGGGTGCTGTCCAGGTGGGGAGGCAGCATGGATCAGCGTGCATAGCAAGAGATTCCCGAGCTCTGCTACCAAGGCTCAGCTGCCAGCAGCTGCTGCTGGAAGAGCTGCTCTGTGCTGAATCCCCTCAGCTTCTGGCAAAGAGGTGTAAGAGCTAAGCTGCCTTGGAAATCTCCTCCTAAAACTCTTCCTGCCCTGGCTCTGTTACAGGCTGAGGTCATAGCTGGGCTGCTGGACTCTCTGGCTCTTTCCTTAAAGTGAAGATTTCTGTAATTAGGACGATTCCAAATATTTCTATTTGCCTCATGTGCTTTTCATTATTTGTTGTTTATTTTCCTGCATGAAATTGTTAAGCTGCTCATGGCAGGAAACATTTGCATGAACAAATATTTTGCTAGTTGTGCTCAGATCAGGCAATCCCCCAGCAGGGATATTGCCTTTAGTTGCTCTCACTCTTTCTTCGAAAAAGCTCATTGAGAGCCCCATTACCCAGCATGGGGCACCAGTCATTGGCATTTCAGTGAGAAATTTCTTATGATCACCAAGTAGCAGTTGGCTTGCTATTGAGAGTCGTTGAAACATCCCACCTGTCACAGCAAATTTACACATTCATATGCTAAAAAGCTCTGAATCAGCTGGTGTTGTGTTTCCTTTCTGAGCCAGATTGTTTGCCTGTCAGGAGGAGCAGATATTTCCTCCAGTATTTCCACTGGGCTGGACACCAGTGGGTGAGCGAGCGCTCACAAGCTGGTCCTCGGTGATCTGCTCTTTCTGATGTGCTGTGAGGCAGAAGTTTCACCACCTGGGCGTGGTGTCCTGGGGTAGAAGGGAAAATGCTTGGGCTTCTGTGCAAACCCTGCATGCAGTGTGAATTTTGGGACTGATTGTGCCAGATGGTGAAGTCTCTGGGCTCATACTGTGGCTCAAGTTTTTGGGAATACCTAAACAGGGTTGCATTTGCAGTTATGAGGCTTAATTCGCTTAGGAACATGTATCTAATTTCCTGATTCCCGAGTCTGCTGGCCTAAGGCATTGCACCCTTCACGCTGTGTGAAGGCATCTGGCCAGACAGGCTCTTACTCTTGGGGTAGGTAGATGGTTGTGTCCAAAATAATGCATTTCCCCCTCTGTAGGGCTAAAGCCCCGTGGTGAGGCACCTTTCAGTGCAGTCACAGGCTCGAGCTGGCCCCTGGCTGAGCCAGTGTGTGGGCAGAGGACACACTTCTCTGCACCCACAGCGTTGTCAAAATTATTTGAGCTGGGTCTGAGCCTTTGAGAGGCTGCAGCACTTTTGCTGTGACTCAACTTCTTTACAACCCAGAGCCTCTCAGCCCTTTGCTTGGTGCTCAGCACTTGCAGGGCCAGTCTCTGTCTGACACAGCATCTCCTGTTTGCCATGACATGTCCAAGGGATGGAGTGTCCCCATCGGACACAGGCTGAGGTGACTGTCCTATAATCCATCAGATTTATCCTGGAGAACCTGCACGCAGAGAAGCAGAGAGCCCGATGCCTGGGGCTTTGCTTCGGCACCAGCCTGTGTGTCCCCGTGTCCCCAGCACTGCAGTCGTGATTTAGGTGTTTTTAACAAAGCAGCTAATTCAGAATTAAGGGGTTTGGCTGCAGCCACCTGACGAGGGACGGCTCTCGACATGAATGATGACTAATTGAGCGGCGGATGTGTAATTTGTCATTATTAAGGCTGCATTTGTGCCGGCAGCTGCTGCTTGTGGAGGCTGGGCCGAGGCTGGAGGCGATGGTGGGTCCAACACTGCCACCTTCTGATATCCCGGCGGAAGGGAGGGAAGGGAAGGACCAGTTCAGGTCCTCCTGCCGTGCCAGACCCTGCTCATCCATTCCATGCTGAGACTCACAAGTTCATCCTCCAAGGCTGCGCGTTTTTGGGGAGCACTTCAGCGCTCCTGCAGCTCCCCGGGTCAGACATCACCTTTCTGGATGCATCACCTGTGTCCTGCAGCAGGTCAGTGTGCTCAGGCATTTGGTGTTAACTTGTGAGGAAAAACATTGGATTTAAACTTTAACGTGATAGGAATAGGAGTAACTTGTGATGTTACTGTTGATGAACTGTGTCAGGGGATACACAAAATCTAGTTCCACATACAAATCAGTTTGGTTTGCACGGCCAAGTCACTGAATAAAGCAAAACAATTCTAATGAAAATGTGAAATAAAGTGGGACATTCTCATCAATTTGCAGTGTTGAGATAAACTGCTCTGTTGTTCTGGCAGCAGTTTATATTTCTTAGGGCTAAATTTTAGCACAAGATGAAAAGACCAATTGAGAAATGTTTGTGCCCTGATAGAAAATACAGCCTGTAAAGTGTTGTTGTTGTATCCTAGGTGGTGTGCATGGATAAAGTGAATAATTTTGTACTGTCAGTGCTGACAGGTCCTCGAAGGAGTGTCCTCCAAGAACTGTCATGGTCTGGACTAAGGAGCTTCTGATTTAATCCTGGCCTGGGTAGCCCTGGCCTGAGAAGTGTGAACCTGCACTGGCTTCCATATGTGCAAGACCTCTAAAGGGCTGGTTGCACTTATGTGCTTTTGCACATGGACCTGCAAACCTAAAGATCCCAGTGCAAGCATTAGCACTTGAGAGTGTATGTAAATTTATGACACTCCCCAAAGGATTTGGGTTTCTATAAATTTAAAATACTGGCAGGCTGGGACAAATATAATCTGAGTTCCATATGTTTCCTGGTATATAAAAAAGAAAATAAGCATATTTTCCTTACCCTCAAACAATCAAAATTCAAGCCACTAAAACATCTCTTTTCCATTTGAAGGCCAGCAGTTCATCTGATATGTTCTGTTAACATCAGGATTCTGGGATGAGAAGGGCCAGTGCAGCATTAATTAGTCCTTAAGACTGCAAGCAAGATGAGACCAGTGTCTGATGTAGAGGAGAGGGGACAGTTGTTATCTTTCTAGATTTCTCATTGCTATAACTCAAGGTATGATGCTCCCTTTCTGCTAGAGAAGAGTCCTCTTCCAGGTAGACTTCTTTTCAATTCCTTCCCTTCTTCTCAGTTCCTACCCTTCTTGGTCTCTGTTGGCTCCAGACCTGCTCTGATGACACAAGGAATTAGTTCAGTCTGTTCCACTGTTGTTGATGAGTAACAATGCTCTGTCCACACTGGGCATGGGGAGGAAGAGAAAAAGAAAAGTGACAGCAGGATCTTCCCTTTTCAGACAAAATAAGCTATTTATTAACTTATAAACCTGAAATGAAAGAGCACCCTTGGCATATTTTTTTCATAGCATCACATTTTGTTTAGGTTTTCCTGACCCTCTAGTACCTGCACCACTCTCTGTCTTGTCCTATTGACATCCATTCACTGATTCCTTTCCCTGTCGTATCACCTATAAACATCTTGCCTTTGCTTACCAGGTACTGAGACCCAGTGTAGCCTGTTCAGTTGGTCATTTCACCATGATTGCCTAAACACTGACTCCCAAATGCTCATGGTCCATGATGCCCATCTTCCTTCATGCTTGTGCTCATACACAAAGTGTATATATTTCTTCAAAAATCCCATAGAACTCCTGTGGTTGTGTAATACTCATCAAAAACCTAAGGATACTGAGGCACAGCTTGGCTGGAGGATTTCTTGACTGCCCTGCTGGCTTTCCTGTATCCCTGAATTGTTTCTCATCTTCTTTTAATTGCATACTGCCTCGAGGTGGGTTTGTCTTCGTGTCTTTGCACAGTAGATCAAAGCACTTAACCAGAGCTCACAGGTCTTACAGTAGCAGGACTAATAAGAACATTCTGGAGGTCTGACAATATTTAAAAGGATCACTTTGGACACAAAACATCACTAAAATTGCCTTCAGAACAGCAGGATTTTGCCTCTCATGTTTGCTTTTATATCATTCAATTCTTTGGAAATATTCACTGTGTTTGGCAGTGATTAAAGAAAAGGATTTTGTCAGAGTCTGATTTTCCCTCTGGATCCCTGTGTTATTAAAGCCAGCCACTGCCATGGAGGAAGGCAGTGCTGAGCTCAGCCCAGCAGAGCCCTGACACATCTCACCTCCTCCCTGAGTTGCTCTACAGCTGAGCATGAAGCTGAAAAGCTGCTCTTGGCTGTGAGTTTTAAAACACAACCAGTGGTTCATCCTTTTAGTTCAAAAAGGGCTCAGCTGCATTTTCCCCCACCCTGGAAAGGCAGGATGCAGTGCCTTCCCATAACTACAGCCTTCAAAGTTTGCATAATTTGAGGCAATATTAGCAAAGCCAATGTGATGTCAAGACTATAATCTTGTTGGGGTTTAATTTTTCATATTTTCTGGTATTCTGATGCTTGAAAATAGGCACTTAATGACTCTGTGGGTGTGTTAGGAGGACTGTGGGACTGAGGGGATAAAATGTTCATCCTAAACTGACTGATGGTTTCTCTGACATGACTTGGCTCAGCAGAAGGGAGTACTGTGATCTCTACCCAGTGGGCAGTGATCTCAGAAAGCCTGTCTGTCTGCAACTATTGCTTTTGGCTGTCGAGGTTCAGTCACATCACAAGGGAACTGGTTAATGAGAGAACATTGCTGGTGCAGTACTCAGATACTCTCAATCCTTATGATCAGTTACTCCATATTTACACAATACTTACTGCTTTTTCTAAGCAGAACTTTTGTTCTTTTCACCTGGAGTTTTCAAGGCCTGCAGTGAAGGTGCTGTAACCAGCTTTGCTAAGCAAGACTTGTCAGCTCCCCAGTAAGTTGCAGTTAGCAGAGAATACACCACAATATTTGCAGCACAGGCAGTTCTGACCAACCACCCTCCACGGGCTGCCCTCCAGCTCCTCCGTGGGTTTGAAATTCAAATCTCTTGGATGGCCCTTACTGCTGTTATTCATCCCAAAACCTCAACCCCCCCCAATCCACATCTATCCATCTTTGAAATTAGGAAGGGTGCCTGGATCTGGAACAGGGAGAGAATTGCCCTGAAATAGCACTGGAGGGAGTTGTTACGTGCAGTGGGAAGAGCCAGATATTTGCTGCTCTCTCTCTGTCCTCACCTCACCTCCCACCCAGGGCTCTGGACCATCACTCACAGGCAATGGCAGCATATTTTTGAAATTGTTGGGTTTTGCTGCATTGCATTTCTGAGGCCTATTTCCCATTGCTCACAGGATGATCAGCTGTGGAGAGGAAGGGCTCTCCTATAAAAAATATAAGAAGTTTGTGTAGCTCCAGCCGAATGCACTTGCTGGCCTAAGCCAGATGCAAAAAGATATTTAAAGGCATGAGACTTAAGCACTGAAATTGGGCCTAAATGTTGCTTTGGGACTTTGAAAACTTGACTTAAATTTCTAAGGCACTTGGGCATTATTGAAGACCTTCCCTTGGAGCAGTGTGAATCCTGTTTCTGGCCATCTTTATATTTAATTTTCTGATGGTGGTTGGAACATGTATTACCGTGACCTGGAAAAAGAGAATTGCATTAAATAATGATGGGGGCACTGGGGCTATTTTTCTTGCTGTATGCCAGAAGGTGTTTGAATAAATTGACAGCGTATTTTCTTTTTGTTCTTCATCTTGATTTATTTCCATTCTTGAACTTTCCCCCTTCGGAGGATCCAGTTGTAGGTTTTCCTCCTGAGCTGTACACAGAACCAGCCTTCTCTGAGCAGTCTCTAAACATGTGTCAAGAGATTGAATCACTGTTTTTTTCCATTTGTGTGGAACAGATAAGACAAATAGAGGTTGCTCTGAAACACTAGATTTTGGAAAGAGGAGGGGAGTGAATTCAGAACAAAGACCACCCAAAATATTTCCAAGTTCAAGATTCCAGTGAAAACAAACACAACAAAAATAATGTGCTTATGATTAGTTACATAAATTAGCTGGTATTGTTCCTCTTCCCAGGGCAAATGATTTATTGGTTTATCCCACACAGTGTTAAATGTACATTGGAAATGTGTAAAATCACATTTGACTGTGGAGCACACAATGTGTACGCAGTTGGTAAGCAAAGGCAGCCCCATATGTTCTGTACATTATGGGTACATAGTTACAGTGTTATGGCATGAAATGCCAGCTGTTGGGCCATGCTAGAAATGATCTGCAGACTGAGGGCTATCAAATGTATGAATCTGTGACAACTGAATAATGAACAGCTTGAAAACATTGTGACATTCGTGGACCAGCTGTAGGGTGCCCCTGCTCAGTTTTCCTGTTTGCTGCTTAATAAAAGCAAGTTGTGTTCCTGAATCCAGAAAAAGTAAGGAAAGATGTACCAAATAAAGAAAACTTTGGGGGGGTGAGGTACCAAAATCCAGAGTGGGACCCTCAAGTCTCCACCTGCAGATCCTCCTGCTCACCTGAGCAGCTTCAGCAGCTTCTCCTGCCCTGGGCTCCTGGTTGAAAGGGAGATCGATGCCAGTTCCCTTCCAACACTGGGTGTGTTGGGAAGGGGGGACAGGGCAGCTCTGAGAACAGTTGGGCCAAGATAAGGGTTTTTCTGCTTTGTGAATCCAGACTGGCCTTAGGATGCAGGGAACTTTGCCTCCAGGAGTTAGTCTGGTTCGGGAGTTCACTGTCCCTGCCCATGGCAAGGGGTGTGGAACTACATCTGTAAGGTCCCTTCCAACCCAAACCATCTTCTGATTCTGTGATTTTATGAGAGGCTTCAGCCAGTTCCCACTAGAAACTGGTGCTCTGGTGTGTGAAATAGACCTTCACATGCTCCTTGAAACCATCCAGGAAGGCAGAGGGTGTCCAGAAGCAGGAATTCATTGCTCAGCACGCAGCCATCACACCGCACCCTTTTAGTTTGAGGTCAGATTTCTTTCATATGTTAACACAAAACCCTGTCACTGTGATGGAGGCAGCTTTGTACCACCCATTATTCCTTTGTTTAGCGTTGGACATCAGTATTTTGTGGGCTGGTGTTATTGTGTGTGTGTGTGCACATGTATATCCACATGTACGAGAGTGTGTACATTTGTCAGTGGTAGCTGAACAAGTCCCACTGTTACAACACTGCTGCCCAGCACCTGCGTTTATGCAGGATGTTTACTGGCTGGTGACAGTTTTCAAAACATTTCTCTTTCCCACGTATTGAATTTGTGCTGTATTTGTTTATTTATTGTATAATTTGTCTCTCTTCCAGTTCCTTCAGTCTCGTGTTTTCCTTATCGGTGTCAGTTGTAGTCAATTACTTGTGAAAAAAGATTGAGGGCCTAATTTATGGCATGATGACATACAGTAGATGCACTGCTCCCATTAGAACCTGATGAAACCTCTCTATTAATTTTCTCAGTGTGCCAAGTCACAGAGGGTAGACCTTTGATGAATAAAGCATATTTTCTTACTTAGCTCCACTCCTAACTAGCTCAACTTCTAGAAATAACATCGGTTGGCCAATGAAAACACTTCTTTGATAGTGGCAGGAATTTAAGATAAAAAACAGCTGGGTAAGTTTTTTTAGACGAAAGGAAACAACTTTGAACTCTGCAGACAATGTAGTTTAAACCCAAACAGATGTGGTTTAATCTTGTTTTTGATCCTCTTGTAGATTTTCTTTTAAAATGCATGCATGTGCACAGAAATGATGACTTTCAGATGGCTGGACATAATTTGTTAGAGTATCACCTTGGTGCATAAATCTTCTCTGCCAAACGCTTCACGTCTTTGAACATGGCCTGAAAGGTACCAGAGAGAATTTATGTTTTTCTTTTGGTGCTATCCTGCAACTGTGTAATAGGAACGCAAAGTCTGTAAAATGAGAAACTCAGATGTGTTTTTGTGGCTCCCAATAAATCTTTTTACCATGAGGGCCTAAAGTAACTCTAAGACAGAAGAGACAGTATCGGTCTTATTCCAAATTAGTGGAGCCCTTTGATCTGAGCCCAGCCCTGTCTTACTTTGATAGCAATTAGTCACATCTGGCATTTTCATATGCTAATTAATTTCCCTCTCCTTTCCCTCTGTATTAACAGAAGTGAATGTAAACATATAAACAGACTTCCTTTCAATAGATAATCAACTTTTCATATAAATGTGGTAGTGACACTGTCTTTCAGCACATGTTCCAATCACCATTAAACTTCAAAGCTCTGTGCAATCAAGACCTGCTTCTTCCCTACAGCCAAATCAGAGGATTGAATACAGGAGGGCTGGCTACAGATGTGCCTCTACACAGATATGAGCATCTCTTTCTCCCTTTCTCCTTTCCTTACTAAAATCAAGGGAGTGGGATGAAAACCACCATAAAGAACAACCTCTTTTCTGCTTTGCAGAGGTAAAGAGCACCCTGAAAAAAAATGATGATTTCTTGCTACCTTAAACTGAGGTTTGAGATCTGCAGCAAGTTCTGCCCATAGCTGGGAAGAATTTTTGCAAATGGGTGCATTTTTGTAATGAGTCTCATATTTGGTTCCCAGGTCTCAAACATATTTAGACCTTTCACACAGATTGAGACCAAGGGGAATTAGTCATTCAAATACCTTTTGAGTGTCTGAGCCTTGCTGTGTTTTCCTAAAGTCTCTTTTTCTGGGATGAAGATATTACATGAGGCTTATCAAGGGAAAATTTGTTTTTTCTAATCTTCGGGGTGGAAGGAAAAATATCAAAGGTGTAATGGAAATGTGTCACGAAAAAAAAAGAAAACCAGCCAGGAAAAAAAGGCCGAATTCATTACATTGAAACAACCAACCAAACGTTCTGATTTCTGGTCATTCTTTTTGGGTGGTTGATTTGTGATTTCGGAACAGAATGCAAATGCTGTACTAGCACCCGGCTGGCCCAGTGGCTGGGATGTGTTGTGCTGTCTTGTCAGCACAGCTCTGAAACGAGCCAGGCTCTTCCTGCCTCACCTCCTCGAGCACAGTCACTCCAAGGCAGCGACCCCAAGGTAGATCTTTTTAAAGCTAGAGATAAAGCCATCACATGATTTCTTACAAGATTAAAAACAGAGCTTTTAGTAGAATAAATACAGCTAGATATCCTGGCTTTTTACCATGACCTAAGCGGTTGTTGTTTTAGCAGATAGCAGGAAACTATTAGTACCCTGTTCTCAGAGCCTGGTGGAAATAGGGGCAAAGCTGCTGTAGATCTCACTCTTAAAAGCTCATCTGGACTCCTAAGTTATTATCAGCCTTGCCAGAGGAGGCATCTGCTACCGCTCCATTTCCTTCCAAATCTTCAGAATGGACCTGTATTTTCTCAATATTTTCTTTTTCTTCTTTGTTTTTTTCCTCTATCAGCAATAAGAGTGTTTTGTATACAAACAGATTTATGTTAAGTGACATTTTAAATGAATCTATTAAGAAATTTCCTCTTTTTTTTTTTTTTTACAAGATATTTGCTTAATTTGCCACAAAGGGGCAGGGTTACAACAAAAAATTCTTGCTGTAGAGAGCTGGCAGCCCAGGCAGCCAAATGCCTGTGCACAGACGTTGGAATACCTGGTGTATGGAATCCTGTGAATAAGAAACTCCAGGTTCACACTACAAGCTGATAGTACAGCTGTGCTTTGTGAGTCATGGCCCTGCATGGCATGTGTGAGGTGCCAAAATACCCTCCAGCCAGCAAGAGACTGGTCTCAGAAAGAAGGATGTGGCTCTGTGCCCAGAGCACTTGAACAGCACCGCGTTTAATCATCCTGGATCTCCATCTAAGCATCCTTTTTCCTTATGTACCTGCAAATACAAATGCAGATCATGGAATCATAGCATGGTTTGGGTTGAAAAGGACCTTAAAAATCACCTGGTTCCAATCCCTCTGCCATGGGGATTGCCACCTTCCACTATACCTGGTTGATCAAAGCTCTATCCAGCCTGGTGACCTTGAACACTTCCAGTGATGGGGCAGCCACAGCTTCTCTGGGCAGCCTGTGCCAGGGCCTCACCACCCTCACAGTAACGATTTTTTTTCCTAATATCCAATCTAAACCTCCTCTCTGTCAGTGTGAAGCCATTCTCCCTTGTCCTGTCCCTCCAGGCCCTTGCAAATAGTCTCTCTCCATCTTTCTTGCAGTCTTATTTCAGGTGCTGGAAGGCTGCAATTAGGTCACCCCAAAATCTTCTCTTCTCCGGACTGAACAATCCCAGCTCCCTCAGCCTTTCCTCCCAGCAGAGCTTATCCATCCCTCTGATCCTCTTGGTGCCTCCTCTGGACTTGCTCCCACAGCTCCACGTCCTTCCAGTGCTGAGATTCGTTCTGGTTTCTGACTTCTCCCTCACAGTCCCAGTTTGTCCTGCACAGTAGGATTGTGTCATGTTCTGCTTTTTTTTTTTTTTTTTTCACAGTGTTTTCCAAAAGAGCCCAAACCCCAGAGAACATCACACATCCCAAATGTCACCATCACACACCTGAGTGGCCACAGAGCCGCTGTGGCTCCTCTGAACTGTCATTTGAGCTCTGTCGCTCCACAAACAGCTCGAGGCTGAAATGTGGTTTTGGCATCACCCAGAAGAGCTGACAGACAGACAGGTGGGAAAGGAGGCAGCAGTGAATGGCAAGAGCAGTCATTTGCACAGATGACTACAGGAAACCTGTAATCAATTAATGATTTGCATGTTCAGAATAAAGACGAGTTGAGCAGTAAATTAGTAACTGCAGTCTAATAGCTCCAGCTAGATGATAGCAGATAATTTGCTATGCTTACATTAGCAAATAACTGAGGCAGTCAGGATACATCAAAATCCAAAGCTGCTGAGTGGAATCAAAAATGCAACTGTACAGCTTGAGCTAAACTTCTCTATTGGCATGTGTTTGGAAGAAAAAGATTGGTTTTTTCCACTAAAAAAAAGTTTTTACCAATTATTTATCTTTTACAAAAAATTTTTTCTTCCTAGGAAAAGAAGCCAGAAACCTTCAGCCTTCCTCTCACATCTCCACTCCCCCAAAAGTCAAAATAAAATAACAAACAAAAAAAAAAGTATGCATTCTGATACCCCCCCCCCCGAATTTTATAAATAAGTTCTTTAATTCTACTGTTATGTTTTTCACCCGCATAGACATATACAGTAAAGTGCCACTACACTCAACAGCTGCATCTGTGAAACATCCTGCCAGGCTCACCTTAAAGCCTGGAATAAATCTGGTGTGGACATCAGTGAGACTATGCCCAGACCTCTCATTTTCTTAGAGGTGGCCAAGTTCTCAATGATCTGCACCAAATGTTGTCTAGTAGCACAAATGTTTGTTTTTTGCTGTGTACAAATTGCAGGAGAACTAATTTTATTGGAAGTATGAAAAGTCAATTAAAAATATTCTGTGTGAGTAAGGAACGGGATTTCGAGTCATGGCTTTTCTTCTTTTATTTTACATTTTCAGGGCCATTTCCCTTATGGTGCTGGTTTGGGGGTAATTCAGTTTTGTGAGGCACAGTTTAAAAGCATAAAAATTGGGATTTATGAAATAATGTGAAGCATTTAACTATTAAGCAGCTGCTGGCTATATGTAGCAACATTAAGTACATAAAGGGAGCCACTTGGTCACTATTATGGTTTAAAGACTTGCTTATGGCTTGTAATTTCTGTATCAGATCCACTTAAAATTTGTGCTTTAAAGCTTGGCCCCTCAGTTGCAGGCAGCTCTTACCTTGTGCCTTGCATCCTCAAGCTTTTTAATGGTTACACAGATTTATGTCAATGAGACCCAGAGATGTTGGAATAGTTTGAGCAGCCAAATGGTGAATAAAATCCTGGGACTGGGATGCAATGACCTCGTGCTTTTCTGATAATAAGAATTTTTTCTGCATTTTTTTTTCTTTTAATTCACCTCTTCCCTGCCAGCTAATCAGAGCCAGCAGAACATGATTTCTCAGATATAAAGGGCATCAGGAATTGCATTTTACGGGGGAAAATAGCAGGACTTTCCTGTCCCTGCCATGCCCTCAGGAGTTTTGCTGCTGCACAATGTTGCCCATGCATCCTGTTGTAGTAACCTTAGGATAATTCTTGGATTCCGTGAGAGCTGAGCAGGTTAAAAAGTGTTAACACTGGTTAAAAAGTGTGTGTGTGTGTATATATATATATATATGCACATCCTTATTTTCAGGTGGGTGATATCACTGAGCCAGAATCCCAGGCTCATCCTTCTGCTTTCAATCTTTTTGAAGGACGGGAACTTTAGCCCAACTCATTATCTCTCATTTACAGACTTCCAAGCTGAACCATTCCATGATTCTTTCTCTTAGGGATGTTTTCTGCACAATGCTGGCATCGGTAAACTTGCTGCAACCTGGAGGGTGCAAGTCATACCAGCCTGGAAATTACTTCCCCTTCATGTGTAAGTGGAGAGGGGAGAGAAATTCTGTCATTTTATGGAACTGCTCCTGATTTGTGTCAGTGTTGAGTAAACGAGCCAGCTCGCTGTCCCACATCGCCTTGTCCTGCTGTTGTCACGGTTCACAGTGCCTTGGATTACATTCCTGGCCCAGGCGTTGGAGCATCTGGGAATGTGCCTGGTTGGAGCATCTGGGAATGTGCCTGGTTGGAGTGTTGGCTGTGCCACCCCTGGTGACACAATGCTGGCACCGCGGGCTCCCGGCTCCCGCTGCTCTTCCCCCGGCGTGAGGAGCACAATGAGTGGGCTCTGCAGGGGCTTGGCTGGGCTGGTGTCATTGTCCCTGGGAATCTGGCCTGCTCCAGGTTTTCTGTGGATGGCTGCAGCTGTGTCTGGGGTGCTTGTGTGTGTCGGTGCAGATGCAGCGTTCAGGAACTGGGGGATATGAACGGCGTTCCAGAAACAGCCTTTCCTGTGTTTGGGAGTCAGATCCCAGCTGCAGGGATTTTTAAACTCAGAGGGTTTTTAGGATAAAGCTGTTGAGTTGGAGATTGATCTGGGATACCTGCTTGGTAATGGCATGGCTTTAGTGCGTTTAAAATATATATTGGGAAATATTGTCAGTAAAAGGTTCTGGATGTGCAATTTGGTTTTAGCTCAGAACTTTCTTATGATTCAGACAAATTTGGAAATGGAGGTAGAATTTTAATAAGCTCCTAAGTGACCTGGGAAACAAAGGAGTGCTGGGATAGTCACTGTCTGGGGTGTTAACTTGTGCCAGGCACTCACCCTGCACCAGGGTGAGACAACCCTCCTTCTTTGTGGGTGCCAGCACTGTGTGTATGTGTGAAATACATTCCCCTGCTCTCTAATATTTAGTGTATAGTGGTCCATCAGTTTACTGGGTTCACGAGAAAAACATCATTCATTCTCTGGAAATATTTGTTCCAGCTGGTAAAGCAGCCACGGTGTATTGTTTTACTTTTACTGATTACATTTGGCACAATTTCATGTTGAGCTAAGAAATACCAATTACTTGCTGCTGTAGTGATAATATTTGTGAAAATTCTAATAATAATATTATGAGATAAGCCAATATGCTTCATAATGTTTCTTTTTCTCTACAGAAACTTCGGGATTTTTTTTTCTGTATTCAAATTTTATTTTTCTCTACATCTGTAGTCAAAAGTGTTTGTCCATATATATACCTTTATTCAAAATATTGCAGTGGCTTGATGTTTTAAATAGCAGATATTCCCACAGCCCTCTGGAGATGCAGGTACAAACCCACTTACCACCTGTGCATTAATGTGTCTGGAGCAACACAGATCAATTTGGCTGCTGGAAACTTTAAATATATGGCATACTTTGGATGAGAAAGTGCCTAGTGATAAAGCTCTGGATTCCCTTAGGCCACTAAGAGTAATTGTACAACATCATTTACATTCCAGTTTGGAGAGCCACAAGGAGCCAGCAAAGAGAGGTGCACTCTTTTTGCTGCACTGTGAGGGCTGGAATGGCTGAGGACCCAGAGTTAACTCAAAACCAGTTAAGGGTAGGGTTAAATATCCTGGTTTTTCTTCAGTTCCTGGCCTGTGCCATAACCACTGGGAACAGCGCTGCCAACTCTGGGTGAGTTGATTCCATCGGTTACAGTCAGCGTGTTGTTTAAGAGCAGCAAAAGGTTGAATCAGAAAGTGTTGGGAGATCATCAAAGCTGATTCTAGAGGAAGCAGAGGAGTCTAAATGCAGCGGGGGGAGAGTCATTGAGGGCTGCAAAGCAGAGCCAAGGCTCCTCTCCAGCGCCCAGCTGCCGATGTGGAAACTGTCACTTCGCATGAAGGAGCTTCAAATCATGTTCATTAGTCTGGAGCACGAGCTCACGAGGCCTCTCCTCCCCCGAAAAAGCTCTTACCACTCCTGTGATTAGTGAGTGTAATTAGAAAGTCTGTGTTCTCTGGAAGGAGCTGCTTTGGTCTCTGCTCTGGTATGGATTAAACGGAAAACCGAAGCATCATCGTGTTTTGACTAATTGCTGTGGAAATTTCAGCAAAATGTCAAAATGTGAAGCGAGGCCACATCAGAAAATTAAAGTACAGTAACTACATGGCTGGTATATTAAAAAAAAAAAAAATCAGATGGATCGATCTAAGGGAAAAGGAATTACTAAACACAGTTGCTTGGGTTCCATAAAATGAAATTCAAGTTCTGTATATTAAAAAACATGTGGGCTGTATTTGAAAACATTTTATACAAAGGCTTGCGAGCCAAAATGGGAAAGATGGGTCTGCAGATAAGCTCTCATGCTCAGAACAGAGCAGAGATCATGGATCAGGCATGAAAAAGGAAAGCTAAAGGCAGGATCAGCGTATGATGGACTTCAGTAGATTCAGTAGATTCCAGAGAACTCATAGTCTATTTTTTCCCAAACTCACTAAAGGAAGGTGAGTTTTCAGCCTTGGCGAAACTTAATCCAGAATTACACTGAACAAGATTTATGGGAGAGATGGTTATAATTCCCAGGTTCTGCTAATTCAGAGAATATTGGAAATTTTGGAGCTGATTGTCAGCAAAAGGTACCTCAGCAACAATTTCCAGTTGCATTAGTGAGACAGTCAGCCACAACTCCTGAGTTTTGATTGCCAGCTCAAGTGGAGACACAGTACCTTCTCCACCTTACTGGTCTGCTTGGATGGTATAACCTGGATCAGTGGTACATGCCCTAAAACAAAGCTCAGTTTCTCTTCTCTGCAGATCAAGTTTTCCAAAGCCACTCAGGAGCTTAAAAATGCAGGCACAAAACTAGTGTTTCTGAAGTATACATCCTGCTTTGGAACCTGATGGGTACCCAACTTTATCCTGGGCAGTGTTTTTTGCAACTCATTAAGGGCTAATGAAACACAGCTCTACATATAACTAACAGTTTAATTGGAGGGAATTATTCTGTGATTGACTGTGCTGGAGACAGGGAAGGGTGTTCCAATCTTTCCTGCTGGTCTCCAGGGATCCCTTCTGTTAGTCCTTTGTTCACACTCCTCCAATATCTGCCCTGACGGCTGGTATTTTTTTATTCCTTTGCTTTACACCTGTTTTGTGTTAACAACCAGCAAAAGCTGAAGCATGACGGGGAGAATTTGTCATATTATTGTGGCTGTGCCACAGCCCAGGCAGGATGCTGATCAATCATGCACGGGTGGCTGGCTCCTCAGACACCACAGGCCATGCACACATGTCTTGTTGCTGAAAGCAAGTTAAAATCATCATTGATTTGCAGGTGGATTAAGGGAGGCAATAGCATTTCTTGCTGAAAGCCACCAAGTGACCCCTCAGCAAACGTGGGCAGATGGTTTCAGGGGGCTGCTCTCAACAGCTCCGTTCCTTTTGTTGTTATAACTTGAGGAAGGGAAAAGTATTTCAGGTACCACCCAGGACCTTCACTTATTTTAGGTCAGAAAGTGGGACCAGCGTAAAACCAGTCACGGTACGTCCACAGGAAGAGATTCCCAGACAAACAAAATAGCTCCTGATGTTTAATTGTTTTATCCTTGAAAAAATGTGTCTATTTAAGGATTTCATTTAGCACTTCTTTTCAGATAAGGACTGACCCTGCTCATGCTGACACTGCCTGAAAATTACGCCATTTTAATAATTAACTGTTTCCAATATCACTGTACTTGTGTTTCTCACAAATGAATTGTTGTCTGTAGGTGACTGAAAAGCAGATCAGCAAACTGTAGAATCACAGAATGTTTGGGATTGGAAGAGACCTTAAAGCCCACCCAGCTCCACCTCCCTTCCATGGACAGGGACACCTTCCACTAGCCCAGGTTGCTCCAAGCCCCGTCCAGCCTGGCCTTGGACACTTCCAGGGCTGGGGCAGCCACAGCTTCTCTGGGCAACCTGTGCCAGGGAAGGATTTATGTGTAATATCTCATCTAAACCTGCCCTCCTTCAGTTTAAAGCCACTATCCCTTGTGCTATTACTCCATGCTCTTGTCAAAAGTCCCTTGTAAAAGGAAATGGCAGGGAAGGACTCAGAGCCATTCTAGTTGTGTTTTTTTTTTTTTTAAAAAAAGCCAGCACAATTTCCATCTGATGTTAATTACGTCGTGTGCTTTATACGTTTTTGCTCTAAACCAGCAGCACTAAAAAAGTTCGATTCTAGCAGATTCTTATCTTATTTTTTCCATGTGCATTATTGTCTCCCAATTTCTGAAGGAAACCTGGAAGGATTTAAAGAAAACTGTGTAAGAGGGAATAAATAATACTCATGAGATGCCTTCTGTCCTGTAGTGGAGTCAGAGAATGCCAAGATTCCAGACTAATTCTTAAAAATAACTGATCAGCATCACAGCCTGCCTTATAAATGATTTCTCCTGCAGCAATTGAAAATGGGAATACTCTGTGGGAGCAGCAGGAACAGAAATCTGCTGTGGCATGAGGCAGAATGGGTGTTGGGTTCTTTGCTTCAGAAGTTGGGGCTGCATTGAGCTTTGCTCTGAATTTGAGTTACAGCTGAGCCTTTTGTTGCACTGACCAAGTTTCAGTGTTTACTCATGTCAGTGAACACTTGTACTTTGAAATCTGTGTAGATAAGGCCTTGCAAAACTTGAACCTCTTTGTTGGTGTGTGTGTTCAAGCACTACATATTCTTCCTGGTACAAAGGAAAAAAGTGCTTCAACTACTAGAAAAACATCAAGAGTACAATATTTCAGCAATTGATTTGGAGTGGGGAACAAACTGGAAATGCTAACATTTGTCAGAGGATAGAAAGTTCTGAGCTGTTGTGATTAGAAGAACCAACACCCCCATGCTGTGGGACAGACTCCTGGGGGGGCATTGGGCTTTCCAGGAGATGCTTCCAAAAGGGATATGCAACAGGTGATGCAGTATGGGGTTTGTCTGGCAGAGGGGACACACCCTGGGAGCAGGAAGGGTGTGATGGAGTCCAGGTGGGCACAGGGTAACTCATACCAGGGTGCTGGAGCTGCTGCAGCTGCAGGGGATGATGAGGAGTCCCACAGCTGCAGGGAATGATGAAGAGCTGGCCAGGCACCACCCAGGGCTTCTCTGGGCTGAGCTGCTCAGAGGTTTCTGTTCCTGTTGGAGAGTAGTCTAAAAGTTTAATGCTTATTTCTACCTCCAGTATGTCAGGATTATTTTTTTCCTGGATGCTGGTCTCGTTCCTTTTCTCCTGACTGGGTGAGTACAAGGCTTGTGTGTGCTGGGTGAGCCTTGGGGTGGTGTGTAGATGTGGGTGTAAACATGAGCAGTGTCTTTGCTTCAAGAGCAAAAGGTCCTCAAAGGCCTTCAAGAACTAATTCTTCTGTAAAGCCAGCTTTGATTCCAGCTGCACAGAATATATTCTCACGGATCTAGGAGCGAGAGAGAAGCTTAATAATCAGTGTTTAAATGCCCACCTCCACAAGTAGTGTGAAAATGCTCTTTCAGCACAGAGGAACTGAATAATTCCAGGATTTGATATCTGGGGGTCTCTCAGCTCTACGAGTAATACTAATAGGAGCTCTTTCCTTCAGGAGTTTTTAAAGGGGAAAATTCCTGAGTTAAGAGTTGAGACTCTCTTATTGGTACAGGCCTGAAATCTGCTGGTTTTGGTCTTAAGCCAATGCATTTTTTGGGGGGGAGGGGGGAAAATACCTTTTCTGTGCAATAGAAACTACCATTTTTCTCTAGGGAAAATAGGAATAATTTCTATGCTGAGCTGAACTGGAGTATTTGAGCACTAAATATAATCAGAAAACATTTAACATCTAATTTCTGTAAAAATATAATGATCACCTTTATGGCAGTACTTCATCCCATGCAGGTGGATGGTGATGTAAGTGGACTGGTCCAGAAGAAGGGGGGATTTATTTAACATAGTTTTAGGCTTAGCACCACTAAATGTGGCTCTTCTGTCCCTCTGCAGTGCTTGGGGTGCTCAAAACTGAGCCATCCAGGCAGAAAGGCCTCATGCTTGCCCTTGAAAGCCCTCCTGCCACAGTGTGGCCACTGGTAACTGGAGAGCAAAGAGAGGAGCTGTAACATGCGAGGTTTTTTCTGGAAAATCAAATTGGATGACTACAGGTCATGCCTGTACTTAACTGGAGGCTCTTTTGTAGAAGTGTGGGAGAATGATGGAGGTGTGGACCTCAACCTCAGCTTTTTCTAAAGCTTCAAAAGCATACAGGTTATCATTATCACTTGTCAATCCTGGGATGATTATCTTGGAGGAAATGTTACTGTGCTGATGTAAGTTCTTTATCCAGCACACACTCATGACTCTCTTGGAGCACCATGCAGGGCTCTTAATAACACTGAATGACTTATTTGGGAAAAATCTGAAGAACCACATCTGAAAGTCTAGAGGAGGAAAACTTTTACTTTGGTTTGCTGGTGTTTCTTGGATTTGATTGTTGAAAAGAACAACAAACAGTGCAAAAACTGCTTCAGCTTCTCTGTTCTCAGATGAGAAGCAGCAGTTGTGGCACGCAAAGATTAGAGCATACAAGTGTCCTGAAATTGGAAAGATGCTTTACTCAGGTCTGAAGAAGCATTTGGCTGCATTTAGTAATTTTTATGTGCCTTATCATGACCACACAAGCTATTTGGTCACTTAAAGCTTGAGTGTGGAGCTGGGATCCTGCTGCTGCAGAAACAAAGGCTGTTCTCCACGGAAAATCACTCTGCTGTGATTTCTGGGGGCCAGCATCAATGTGAACAGGGGAGATAAACAAGAAGAAATAAGGTATCACAAAACCTTTTCAAATTAGAGTGGCACAAGGCTTGCGCCTGTTAGCTGTGCTCCGTGTGCAGCTCAGGAGGGGACAGTCCTGCCCCTTTCCAGCCTGATCAGTGGGATTGAGGCTGTCAAAGGGATCAGAGCTCAGGGGTTCCACAGGCATGGGCAGCAGAAGAAGAGCAGGGCTGGAGGAAGGCGTGCAGAGGGCAGTGCCTGGTGTGGGTGGCATCCAGACGAGAGCAGCTGGGTGTGGGTGTCATGTTCTGGGAGTCAGGGCTCTGGAGCAGCCTGAATTTTGGGAGAGGATTTCTGGCTTGTGTTTCCAGCTTGCTGTGCTGTGCTGTTATGGGTGCTCTACTCTGTGAGAATAAAGCAGGGACAACTGTTACTCTGGCTCAAGTACTGCTGATCTTTAGAGCTTCTCAGCATTTTTGCTGTTATTGCTGTTATTCTGTTGTTTCCTCCCTGTGGCTCTGTGACAGCAAACTTTTGTCATGCAGCTCTTCAGTTCCTGTTAGAGCAGTTGGGGAGGGATGTGCTGCCACAGTGGGATGCTGCTGTTTGACTGAGCTCTCTCAAAAGCACAGTGTCTGATGTGGTGAGAAGTCATAGAAAGCCTGGTAAAGGTGGAGAGGAGCTTTTGCCTCCCTTCACGAGCACTTGAGCCAGGCTGGCTCCCTGGTAGTTCCTGTGCAAACTATGTTTTTTTCCTCCAGACTTCTCCCACTCTTTTCTAGGTCTACCCTTTTGCTTGCACTTCGAGGTTCTGCTTCTCCCCAGTTTCTGTGCTGCTCTGCTCTTGCTTTGCTCCCTTTTTAGCATGAGAATCCTCCCGATGTGGAGGAGTTAACTGCAGTGTTGTGCAGCTGCCAGGCAGTTTGGGTTCTTGTGTCCTTGTTAAAGTGGAGACATTGGCTTGTAAATATTCCACTCTGAGGTCTGATTATGGCTCAGACCAGCAGCTACAGACATCTTCCTACAATATATTTTGGCAGGGCTGGGTTGATTAATGAAGCTTGAAGCATGAGAAGGAAAACTCTGGGAAACTCCTATGCTGCACTTAAAATATCTCCTGTAAATTAATATTTCTGAAACATGTTGTCTGCTTTAAACTTAGACCCAGGGGAGCAAATGTGCTGATATGTATGAGTAGTTTGATTTCCTTCCCAAGCTCAGCAAGAGTCTGTGCCAGTGAAGGGCAGCAAGCAGCTTTGAGCAGAGAAAATAGAAGTTTAATGTTTCTGGCTGTTGAATGAAAGAATTGGGCCGTTATGGAGATGACTGAAGGATGGAATATCAGCATCTCAAAAGCCCTGCAGCGATGTCTAATGCTGTCCCTCTAAAAAGTACTGTGTTGATGTAACAAGTACTTGAAGTAATGACTTTTTAATATCTTTAAGGGAAACAAGACCACCCTGATTAGCTCTAGTTTTATTTTCCAAAGAGTTGTTGATTACTGAAATATTTCTGTATGTCATGAATAACTTGGTTCTGTGGCAAAGGTACCTCAGGCTTGCTACAAAGCCATTAATTTTAGTGGTTAGGCCTCACTTTCTTTCTTGCTTTGAGGCAGTTTGGCAGCTGAACCAAGTTTAAATGCGTTTTTTCCTACTGGAATCAACGTCCTAGTAGTCTCAAGGTAAAGACCATGAGGTCCTGTATTGGATAGTGGCTCTAGGGCTGGGAAAGGGGATGCTGTGAGCACTGTGGACTGCAGGGCAAGTCATCACGTGGGTGCTGGGATGGGGGTTGGTGGCCCTGCCCTCTGCACTGTCCCATTGTCCATCCCCATTAGTTGTAATGCCATGTGTCCCTGCAGCTCTGCAGTCTTAAGACCTGACCTGAAAAAAAAAGCTGCTTGCTTTTTTCCCTCCCTTTTTTTCCTGGTTGGATCACTTTGGAAATCCTTTTTGTCATGAGCCTGGGAGAATTCATGTGTGAGAAACCTCCCCAGGAGCTGCCTAATACATTTGTGGGGAAAGTTGTGGAGCATTTCTGTCTCAAGGAGAAGTGCCCAGAGCATATTCTCTGATGATTCTCTTGAGCAAACCTGTGTAACTTGTCACAAAATTTTGCCACTGGACAAGGATGTTCCACGCCCTGAAAAAGCTGCTTTTGAACTTCAGTGCCAGTGAAAATCCTTCATGGTTGAGCTGTAGCTTTTCAAGATCGTTAGGGCAAAAGTTCTCCTTTCTGTTTTGTTCTGTATTTATGTATCTACACACAGGCCAAAGACAAAAAATGGGGGTCACTGAAGTGTTGTGTCAACGTGTATAAATTTCAGGGCAAGTGTGAAGGAGTCTGTAATGCTGATGTTGGAGAACAGCCCACTGCACGTTGGGCTGATTTTTTTGAAGTGACTGGTACCTGCAGGAGGACATGATATGAGTTCTAATTTTTTTTTTTTAATATGGATAAATAACTTTAAAAGGTGTTTCAAGCTGAACACACACAATTTAAGCCCCCTGAAATACTAATTTTCAATTTCTTCCCCCTTGGTGGGGGGGTGGCACGTGAGTGACCACACCTGCACTGTGTGGCCAGGTGGCAGTGGGGGTAAAATACCTTGTTAGGAGTTAAACGATTAGTCACTGCAAAACCTTGGCAGTGAGATGCTATCTAGCTAAAATTACTGGCTGAACTTTAATTCCCAGGTTGGGCACTGCTTCGTTGTTTGAAGCTGTTTGTTGCTGTCGTGATCAATACGAGTCATACTTTTCATGAGTCTTCATATTCTGCTGTTCTGAGCACAGTGCTGGCTGTGGATTTCATTGGCAGTCTCCTTTAACTCATTTTCTGTTCTCCAGCATTAATCTTCGCTTGTCAATGTTTTCTAAATCTAATCCAGCAGAGCCCCAGGAAAATAAAGCAATTGTTTAAATTGATGGTTTCGAACAAAATAAATCATAAATCAGTATATGATCTTTGAAACCTCTCTTTATCTAGAAAGTGTTTTTTTTTTTTTTTTCTTTTTCTTTTTTTTTTTCCTCCCCCTCTTGGAATGTGATTATGGAGCCTGGATTAGAAATGTGCAGGAAGCCCGTGCCACCTGCAGGTGCTGGGGAGAGGCTGCATTTCTCAGCAGTGTCCAGTGCTGTCCAACCTGCTGAGCTGCCTCTTGCAGGGCCTGCAGGTGATCAAAATAAACCTCCTCAGCTTTCATTCCTCCTTCAGCAAGCGGAGAACATGGAATATAACAGAGAGTGTTCTTCCAGAATTCCCATGTTAATCAGTCCTGACTAAATATAAGTGGAAAGGGCTCGGATGAGGCAGGATCAGTGGGGGGTTGTTTTCTTTCTGTTGCCTTCACAGAAAGCAGCTGGTGCAGCTCTAGGTCTGAGGACCCCACGGGCCAGAACTCTCATGCTTTGGTGTATTGGCTTCTGTATTCATTGATATTCCTCTCTTTATGAGAGCCTAATGTCTGTCTGGGAGGTAAAAAGATGGAGCTGTGTTTCTTCTAAGAGTGAATTGGTATGAAGTCAGGTTTCTGGCTGCTCATTGTCAAATTTTAGCTATTTGGGACTATGCTCAGCCTGAACCCCAGGTGTGCTCAGATGCCAGCACAGTGGCATTGCTGGAAGCCAAGCTGCTGTGCAGGTTTGAAGCTGCCTACAAATAACCCTCTCAAGCAGCGAGGGAGAGCACGGATGGGGAATGATTTAAGGAGAACAAAACAAAGTAATGGAAGACAGCATGTGCTGCTAATTACCTGCCATTCTGATTTCTGGAGTGATTTTTCATCCATGAGCTGTGTGGTCGAATTCAGCAGCAAACCAGGAGTACGTTCTGGCTTGTGGGCATGTTAAACACTGGGATTGACATTGTGTCATTCCTGCTCCAGGTCTTCCATTTAGGCTCGTGCTGTAGCTTGGGGAGTGCTGCTGGAGCTGGGTAGTTCATCATAAGTCGTAATTGCATAAAGATGATCTGCAGGAGCTCCCCAGACTCAATTTCCACTTGTAATTGGCAGATGAAAGAAGACTCAGAACAATTATCTGATATTAATTACGTCAAAGACTTTTCGGATTTTCCTCATCTTTAAAGTCTCCTTTATTGACATGACCAGGGAGGTTTGTGCAGGGAAAGGGGGAGGGAGTCTGTAACTCTTTCAGCAGTTCTATCCAAAGCTGACTTGTGCTTTGGTGGAACATCTTCAGCAGCTTCAGCTCTCGAAGTCTCGTGATCTCCAAATATCACATTGTTGTAAAATGTCAGCAACACCTCAGCCTGGAAGTCGATGCTGGGCTTTGTGGAGGAGAAAGGGCAGGGCTCAGAGCTGGGCATGTCGTGCCCTGCTGGGTGTTCACAGCACCCAGTGCAGTCCTGCCTACCTGTGCCTCTCAGAAAATTCAAATATTTATTTCAGTATTTATGCAGAGTGGGCTGAAAACTTTGAGCAGGGCCTGAAAATTCAACCCCTGAAACAAAGTAGTTGTGTCAAACCCATTTCAATGGAAGAGGAGCTTTCTACTATTTATTGGATAGTTTATCCTGTGAGGGGAAGAAGGGAGATGTGGCTTTAGTGGACACCTCTAAAAAAACCAAGAACTGAGTTTTAATTTTGCAGAAAAAGCATCTATAAAGTTGTAGCTACTCTTGTAGGTGAGACTGGACAATAATTCCAGACTTATTTGTGGAAGAGTGCTTCTGTAAGGTATGGGAATGTTAAGGAGGAGAGACTCTAACGTAGCTGTGCCCTGATAATACACCTGCTCTCAGCCACAGTCTCTGCAGTTACTGAGTTCTGTGCACTGAAGGCAGAGAAGAGTTCCATTAATTCCAGAAAAATCCTGGATCAGATAGCTCTCTGCTGGAGGTCTGTTATACACAGGTTATCTTCTGAGCTTGTGTGGACTGGTCCTGTGCTCTGACAGGCCCGATTTCAGTGGTTTTTTTGTTTGTTTGCATTTTTGTTTTTGGGGTTTTGTTTGGTTTTTTTTGTTTGGTTTTGTTTTAGTTGGGGTTTTGTTTATTTTGTGTGGGGTTTTTTTTGTTGTTGTCATCGGTTGGTTTTGGTTTTTTTTTTTCCTTTTCCTCTCTGGTGTTTAGTCTTGTGGCAGCTGTATTATGGGATGGCAGAGGAAAATGACAATTAAGTCCCTGCCATAAGGAACTAACCTGCAATCTGTGAGGGCAGGGAGAGGCTTTCTGTCTTGTTCCAGAGGATGTAAAGCCCACTGGAGGATATCAGTCATTTGATGTAAAGCTGGAGTAAGCCTGTAACCAAAAGTGGACTTAAATAGAACTCAAATCATGGGTGGAAGTTACAAATCATGGTTTCTCAGCTTCCCAGCACACGGGGCGTCAAATTTGCTTGCTTTCATTTCTTGATGCCTATTTTTACAAATGCTGTCAGCATGTTGTGTGTTCCCCAGCTCTACTTGTCCTTCAGGTTTATGTGATCAAATATAAACCTTGTTTTCCTAGGAATCCAGGCAGGAAAAGTGAAAGTAGGCAAATATAAATACATACCTCCCTTGCCTTGTTTGATTGAGCATCCCAGTGTCTGTGGGACTGTGGAGAGGAACTGTCCACTGAGGGTTGCATGAATAATGGCCCTCACTCCCTTTTAAAACAGGGTGATAATATGCAATATTTATTGTGTTTGCCTGAATGCTCAAAAATTATGTTTTGGCTGAAATTTATACCCGGCCAGGCCCCTGGAGGGCACCAACGGCCAACATTACGGATTTTTCACTCTCCTTTTAGCTATTACCCACTGACACACAGCACTTTGAGAATGGCAAATATATCCCCACGTATAGATTAAAGTGAACTTGCTTTGCCTTGCATAATTTGAAAATTCAAAAGACCAATTTCTTAGTGTAATTGAAAACCGCTACATTTCAGGCTTATTCATCGAATCAGTATTTCCAGTTAGAATTCAAATTAATCTTTCTACCTTTAAACAAGATAACGAGGGTGTAGTTATATTTACTCAGCCTTTTAACAATCAGGTTCGGTGTAGCTGCATATGATTAACTACACAGCCATGACTGCAGAGGGTTAGTGTGGGCATGACTCGAGTCAGGAGGGAAATTCATCTCTTAGGGCTGAAAATCTGAACTGACAGTTCAACACTCAGCCCAATGCCCCAGTCCCTCTGGAAGAGAAAAATAAAAAGGAAGGAAGGAAGGTGAAATGACCAGCCCAACATAAGAGCTGTGTCAGCTTCTGTATGTTCCCCCTGGGATTATTTTTTTTTTTAAATTTAGCCCGGAATCCTCTTGCTTTAAAGCTGCGTTAATGCAACTTTACTGAGTTACCTCCAACACCTGTCAAAAAGAGATGTGACATCTGAGAGTGATTTTGGAGTACATCTGTGCATCTGGGTGTTCTGTGGGTTGGTCAGCTGGAAACACAAGTTTGAGGTTTGTGCGTGGAAACCTTTATCTGGAGCACACCCTGCTCTGCATCTCAGGTGTCTGGTGTGGTGGGTAAATTGGGTGGTAAAAATCCCCAATTCTCTGAAATAACAATGAGTGGGTTTTAGGAGCTCAAATCTACAAAGAGAAGCCAAAGGGATAATTTTACCAGTATCATCCTAAATTTGGGCACCTGAGACGTTGTGGATTTACTTGGTATTTGGAGTGGCTTGGACTGACTGTTTCTTAAGTTGTATAAGGAGGCAGAGCTCCTGAACTTCAGGAGAATTAAACTGAACCACAAAAATAATCAAACTTTGGCAAAAGAAGGCTTTTTAGTCTTAGTGGTACAAGGCCCAGAGGCTGAATATCAAAAAAAGTCAGATCTGCAGAGAACAAAGCAAGGGAGCAGCTGGTCACAGGCTTTGGTGGATTCTGCATGAATTGCAGTGTCCAAATGGAGATGAGTTACCTTTCTGAAAGCTCAGCTCTAACTCCAAGATTAATTCTGGGAAGTCCAACCTGCCCTGTGACATACAAGAGGTCAATATGAAGAATATGGGTTGGTTTTTTCATGCATTGATAAAGAAGGGGCTGTTGCACAGGGTCAGAGCAGACAGGTTTGAGGGCAGACAGTTCTGCCGCGCTGCTTTTCTGCAGGGAAGTGCTGAACACGTCTGTGTCCCTGTGGCTGTTTTCCCAGCACCTTACATGGGACTGGGTTTCCTGATGCTGAGAACCTTCCTGGTTGCTGGTGTGGTGCTTGGAGGTGTGGTGTATAGGTGGGCACCCTGTTTTTCCTGCAGGGAAGCACGACCCTGTGATGGTTCAGCTGGCAACAGCCTTTGCAGAGAACGTGAGAGGTTTCGGGGGATTTTTTGGTTCTTATTTCTGGGAATGGCAGGAAGTAAACCAGACTGTCAGTAGGAGTATTTGACCCTCCATGCAGCCCATCTTACCTGCAGTGGGCTGTGATCTCTGGCAGTGTCTGTCCCCTGTGTGAGCTGATGCTCTTCCGTTGAGGCTGAGCTGTGTTTCCTTGCACTTGCAGTGTCTCAGATCTTGCACGTGGGCAGCAACTGCCTGAACTGTACTTGCTTGATTTGTGTGTGAGTAGAGAATGTGCAGAGGGCACCCTTCAAAGTGAATGTTAATAACCAGTTGTTACAGCATCCTGAGCAACAGCTGTGCAGAGGTACCTGGGGTGGGTTATAGGTTTGTGTTCGGGTCGCACTGTCACAACTTCTGAGCTGAGTCCACCTCCCAGCTGGCTCCTGCAAACAGGCAGGAGGCAATTTTTCTCACAGGCTTCTACTTTGTGCTCTATCAAGCAATCTCTGGCTCGTGCTTCATTATCTGAAACTTGCATTATCATTTATGCTTGTGCAAAAAGGGAATATTCAGTTCTACCTGTGTTTAAATATAAATATCAATGTAATATAACACCCTGAAGAAGGGTGAAGTACTGCTGTGCTAATTGTCCTCCCTGTCACTCATTTACAGGTCTGGGCTGGTTTAGCTCTGCATCTGTCTCTGCTGCACTGTCTGCAGGCACAGGAGTGCAGACTGTTTAATTTGCACTGGGGACTGCCTTTGACTCCCTGAATAAGAAAGCACCTTTAAACACTCCCCACCTCTACTGAGCTGCATGTTCCTGGTTTCCAGCTCCTGTGTGCACTTGGCCAGCAGGATCAGAGCTGGGCCTACAAGGTAAGTGTGAGCAAACTTATAACAAAGTCATTAAATTAATGTAAGTTGTTATTTACCTGTCCAACATCTCAAATTGGACCATGGACTTGATATTTCTAATACTGTCATTACTCTGCTGCTGAACCAGCATGGTGATGGCAGGTGGGACTTGCTGGTTCTTTTGGCATCTTTGTGGGCCCTGAGTCTGTCAAGGAAAATCTGTTTTGCATGTGAGAAGACAGGGACTGAGGTTACTTGGGTGATCCCACAAGCAGTCCTTGTGCTGCTTTTAACCTGTAGGGACTAAGCAGACAGTCACCTATCCCTGGTCTTTCCCTTGATTACTCCACTGTGCCCAGCATACACTGGAAAGAGAAGAGATTGTGTCCTAACACACTATTTTTGAAAGGCTGGCTGTTGCTGTGTGAAATCTCCTCTTGAATTACTAAGGGGTTTTATTCTGGATGGCGTCCTGCATATGTTTTTCAGTCACAGACTGGAATAATTCCAAGGAAGCTGTTCTGTTGCCTAATTAATAATACATCTCTTTAAAGAATAAATAAAAAAAATCAATGCATATTTAACTGATAAGCTAGAGTAGCTTCAAAAGCACTGTTTTGGTCCATGAGCTGCATAATCCTGAGTGCTGTGCTACTCTGAAAACCCTGACTAGAAAAAACTTTGGAAGTGTGAGTTTGCATCATGTCTAAAGTTGTTGGATGGTTTAATGTGTTGACTTTCATGACTTTTGTTTCTTTCCTCTCTTGGAGAGAAAGGATGAAAAGTACAATTTAGTGAGCTAAGTGAAGTAGTGGAGGTAAAAGCCTCTGCTGTTGCCTTTCTGAAAGGGATTTGTGACTAAGATGAAACCTGCAGCAGCAAGGTGAAGTCATAAAGCCACTGCCCAGCATCACCTCATCCTCAAGCAGCTGTTAGTCAACAAGCTGCTCTGGAAAGCAGCTTATGTGGCTGTTCCCTTCTGTTAAGGAATGAAGGGTAAAATATGGTGTAAAACTAGGATTTGAGAGAGGATTTTTACCTACTACTGTCACTGTCCAACAGTGGCCAAAGCTTCTCATTGTGCACTTTCTCATAACAAGGTAAGAACAGAGATTTTGGTATGAACTTTTGCCACTCTCACTTCTGCTGAATCTTGTGAAAGCTGCTGGTGCCTGGTTTTGTAATATCTTTACCTCATTATTGCAAAGACCAAATAATTGTGTTGTTTTTGATTCTTTCATGGCAGTTATTCCTCCCCAGCACAGACTGTTGACATGGGGAGAGTAAATGAGGAGGGTGTGGAGACCTAATGGGAATATCCCCAACAGACAAAGTTTTTCTTTGTTTCTGTGTGTGTAAAAATCTTTAGGTTTATTTTCCTCTGGAGATGTGCTTTCAAATAAAGAATCTTCTTTGGTTTCTAGAACAGTCTTTTGCAGAGATGATAGGCAAGCAAGCAGAACCTTTCCCTCTCTGCTACTCTTGCTCCCTGGCTGCCTGACCTGGCACTCTGGGTGCATCTCCCAACCTCCTTTCCCAGAGCTATGCCCCAAAACTCCAAGGTCACGGGGGGTTTCCCACTGTGTCTGTCTTTCACATGGTTCAAGGAGTAGCAGCCAAGACAAAAAAAAAGTCACTTTTCTTCAGGTGATGCTCAGCAGTACCTCCAGGGTTGGCTGTAACCGGGTGAGCAGCACCAGGTACCGCTCGTGGCATTTGGGAGTGGAGGCTGGAGCTGCAACGAGATCAAACTACACATCTTGCAACACAAACGAGGATTGCTTTGATGAAAGCTGAGGCTTTAATTTAATTTGCATGGGATCTAGATGGATGGCCAGTGTGATCAAAATGGATGGTGTTGTAAATAGGTTCAGGGAGTAACAGAGCGATGCCAAGTGACAGGAGCTCAGCCGTGGGCTCAGAGACAGGACCTCATCCTGACCCTAAGCAGGGGAGTGCAGGGCATGATGCAGCTTTTTCATCTCCTGCTCGTCAATCATGAGCTTTGAAAGCCTGGAGACAGCTCAGCTCTGTTATATTTTGCTGGAGGGCAGAGGTAGTGCAGTGGTAACTGCATGGCTTGTGAGATACAGAAACCTCGTGTCGTGCTGCCTGCATCTCTGGAGCAGGAGCACTGCTTCCTCTGGGCTATCTCACTGTAAGTCATTTTTAGCCCCAATTAACAAACAAAACTCATTCATCTTCAGGATGTCCAAAATGGAATATATTAAGAGTCACAGAGGCTACTGATTTAGGAAACTTAAGCCCTCATTTCTTCCCGGTGTCTGAAAGATTTATTAAGAGAGTTCAGGTTGGAGATGTGCAGAAGCTCAGGCGGTCAGTTGTACACTGGACAGGAATCATTAGGAGAATAGATTCTTTAAAGTCATTGCCAGTGGTTTTTAAAACATTTTTCTTGACTCCTACAAGCAGAGACAGTCTTTATTTAAAAGATATTATATTGTCTTAGAGCTACGAAATTGATCTCAGAAAGGCAAAAGATTCCATTTTTCGGTGATCTGGTTCCTGGGAACCATCTGGCTGCATTAAAGGTGAGAATTAACTTACTTAGCTGGTAAGTTAATTGATCCCTTCCAACTTGAGATATTCTATATTAAGCAAGAATGATTTGGGACCCTTGCCAGTGAATGTCTTGGAGGAGATCTTGCATTTTAATTCTCAAAAATGGTGTTTAAACTCTTTATTTGTTTCCCTGATATCTCCCAGGTTGGATATCAAGCTATGTTAGTTAAACCTTTATCACTTCTGCAAAAATTAAGTCTTTCAAAGGGACAACTTTAAAGATTTAAAGGTCTCTGCCTTTCAAGGGTGCTTTTAACAGATGTATCTTTGCTGAAATGCTCCTTAGCACAATTGCAGTGCAGTTAATCTACCACCCTTTGGAGCTGACTTCCAAACTGGATAATGGAAATTACCCCAACTTCTGTGTCTGTTCCCAGCTGCCTGAAGATGGTGATTGCAACAGCAGGGAAACAAATAGCTCTGTGGTCCCTGAAAATGAGATTTATCTTATACTACTCATGTGTTCCTGAGGAATCTTGGAAACAGTGTTTTCAGTTATCAAATCCAGCTCCTGATTTTGTGAGCGACTGTGTAACAGAATCAGAGTAAAATAACCTGGGAGGATGTTAGAGAGGTCATGTAACTCATCCATCAGCCCCAAGGCAGGATCAACTATATATTAATCCTGACAGATATTTATTCAATGTGTTCTGAAAGATCTCCAATGGTAGAGAGATGCAGAGATGTTCTGCTAATCTATTCTCTCTCCTCATCCCTGCCCTTAGAAAGGTTTTCTTGACATTTACCCTGAACGTTTTCTTCTTGTAATTGGGCAGGAAAACTGAGTGACTTGTCTTATTTGTTCCAGGTATGGAAAAAAGATTATATTCTACTCTATGCATATGAAGGCTTTGAGGTCCCCCCGTGGGTTGTGTGCTCTTTAGGGTACACAATCCATAATGTTTTAATGCTTTTAATCTTTCTTCTTGTCACTGCAGATCTCCCATCTCATTACACTCCTGTTGCTCTCCCCAGTCAGGCTGCATCTCTCTTGATCCAGAGTATCTTTCTTAAGTGTCTCCAGTAGCATCCACCAGCCTCTTTTGATTCAGTAACTGTTTGAAATATGTTTGCTATCAAGATTAAAGTAAATGAGGGCTATTATTTAAACATTGTTTCCTCTAACTAGATCAGTCTTCCATAGTAACAGTAGTCCTGGTAAAATTAAACCTAATACTAAATATCAGTATGGAACCAAATGTACATTTTGAAGCGAAATTGGAGTTCTAAAGCAGGCTTTAGCAATATCCAAGCTCAGCATTTTTGCCCAAAAGTTGGGTTTGGACCCAAACAGCTTCAGTCTTTCACCTTTTTTTAAACAGATGTTTCCTATCCCCTTTAACTGTTTGCTCTTTCCTGAACATGCATTTGCTATTTGTGTGTGTGTGTGTTTCTTTTCCTTACGACAAGTTCTAGATTCCTCTTGTTGTGGAAGGTATTCTCATTTGCACACACTCTATGATGTGACAACTTATTTAATAACAAATGGCACTTGTTGCTGATTTTTGTCACATGAAACTTCTGCAGAGCCTTTCTTCCTCCTGCAATTAAACCCTGCATCTCAGTTGCTGCCTTTGTTTCCTTTGAACTCATCAGGGGAGGAATATAATCAGACATTTGAAATTACAATCTTGGGTAAGAGACAACATTAAGGTGTTGAGTACCACAAATCTTTGTTTAGCATTTCAGAGCAGGTAAGCAGACAGGCCAAATAATCTGCACTCATTTCTAAGCAATAATTTAGGATTCTGGGGAATCAGATATTGCCCTAAGCAGTTTTGAGGAAATAAGACTCACTTGATCAAGGTGGGAGAATAAAGCTGCACCAGCAGAAGCTGCAGAGATTTAATAGTCACTCCCAGCTGAGTAATGCATCTATTCTTCATCCTGCTGGAAAATTTGGGATGTGCAGAGATAGAGATGGCAAGGATAAAATGTATGTAAAAATTTGGGATTAAAGGAGTCCTTTTGATCCCTTTAAACCAGTCCAGAAGGCTCCACAGAACCTCTGGCTCTTGCCTAGTAAGCCTCACCACCTGCCCAGGTGGGCACAATAATGAACTGCAGACCTTTAGCACGAAAGGGGGAAAAATGGAGATGTGCCAGAGGGGGAAAGCAAGACATGGGAAACTCTTGCTGGTGTCTTGAACTACTGAATTAGCAGCAAATTTGCTGGCTAAAAAAAGGCCAACTGATGTTAAGAAATGAGTTGCTTTCCCAACTTCAAAGCCTGCACTGGGCTGTCCAGGGAGGATAATTCCTTCCATGAACAGTCCATTTAGCTCCTGAGTGTGTGAGCTACGTGAGCTCCTGGTAGAGGTTTCTCTTTTTTTTTATATGTCTTGCAAAAAAAGTGTGCTTAAGTGCACAGTTTGTGCTTAAGGTGGGAAAATACCTCTTTGGAAGGTTTTTATGGAAATTGCTTCTGTAACAAGGTCAGAGAGAAAACTTTGTGCTCTGTGGCTGCAGGAGAAAAGGACCATCTGAGTTACAGCTGAAGGAACTTCGCTTTATTTTTGAAGCTGGGTTGATTTCCTTAGAAACTTTGTTCTTTGGGATGAGTGCCAGGGGCTTCTAGAAGAGGTTTTTACTTCTGAGCAGAGCTTGGATCTTTCTTGGCATAGTCCTTCTGTCACGAGCCTGTTGGGAAGGGGGGAGTGGAGTTTAACGGAGTGGGTACAAAGTGTGTGTGTCGGTTTGGATGCTCCAGAGCGGGCAAGGGGGGGATAAATCACTTGGAATTGGGCTCAGCCTTGTGTTTATTCCCCTGCTTTGAGTGTGTGCAAAGGCAGGAAGGTGCTGAAGTCGGTAAAACTTTGGCTAATTTTTGTAAGAGTGAAACTTCCAGAATTGCTTCGTCTTTATGCAAACTGGCTTTGTGAAGCGTTGCCATTCCGTGACATTCTGCTCGCTGTGCTAAATTCAGCAGGGCTTTTGTCATGTTGAAGTGAAGCTACAATAATTTCTGAGCCCTGTGCCTTGTTTCAATTATTTACCTCTGCAAAAAAGATTTTTATAAATCCTCCTCTCCCTCTCGTATTATTAACTTCCTTGACAAACTTTTATTTAAACCACGGAGACAAAGATGGATCTTTCCTTTATGGCTCTGCAAAGTTAGATTTACTTCTTTGACCTGTTTCAGTGTGATTGAAAGCTAATCTGTCTCTTTTATTGGCTTTTGGTAAAGCATGTATTTCTTTGTTTCCCTTTTTCATTCTGCATTGTCTTGTGAAAATATGTAACTTCAAGCTGTAAAAAATTATCCTCCTATGGGAAAGGAAAAGAAAATGACAGCCCTTAATCCAATCCAAGGGAAAGTTTATGTCTTTAATTAGCTGCTTGGATTGTGTTCATGTATGATTCAAATAAAATGAACTATGAGCAATAATAAAGGTCCTGTGGTCACCTCTGACCTTGCAGAGAAGAGGTCTAAAGCCAGAAAGCTTTTTTGGCTCAACATCAGTGACAACCACTCGAATTTATCTTTTTTCTGGAGCTATTTTTTGCCATAAAAAGCATGTGGAATGCTCTCACTGCAGTTAACATGTTTGGCCAGGGGTATGATATGGCTTGTGGGCTGCAAACACCAAAGACTGATATTTTAAATTCTGTTCTCTCCACTTTATAATTAGTCCACTTTATAATCAGTCCTTTCAGAGCTCTAATCCTACAGTATATGTTTCCAACTCCTCTGCAAGAGTTATTTACCTTTTTTTTTTTTTTTTTTAATGCACTTGAGGACGTAAAATTACTTCTGTGTTATGCTACAATTTTAAAGCTAATATTACAGTTTATTGAGTTTTTATTCATGTTTTGCCTTACTCAGGTGGATGATCTTGTGATTATCTGTAGTATTGGATTAGGAGAGAGAATTTTCCCCCATATATATGTAATTCTTTCTGCCTCTAAAGAGCTGAATGAGCATGAGGGAAATGTCCAGGGATATTGATCCTGGGATGTATTTTGCTGACTCACAGCAGCCACCCCAAATTGATCAGTGTTCCTCCTGTCCAGTGGGAAGCATCTCCAGGGTGTCTCTGGCAGCTCCTGACCCTCTGCAGCAGGGCCAGCACTTCAAAGTCATGTTGCCAGACTTAATATCTTGCTATTTGTGACACATCTGCAGAATTGCAGGGAGGGAACACCAATAAAATCTGCACAGTTGCTGCTTGGAGTAGTTAAATTTATCAAAGTGCTTTGCCTCATTTTCTATTCAATGGCTCCCACTATGTGAGAGTGTAAGTAAGTGCTATATATGAGTGTAAATAAGTGCTGTATATAGGTGTAAATAAGTACTATGGCTGCTTTTCTCTTGTCTTTGGGAATGAAATAGCATTTCCCTGGCACGTTCAGGTGTCTCACAGAACAGTTTATATAACATATATATGCACTAGGATGGTTCATATATTAGTGTGGCTACTGTTCACTGCTGCTCTGTTGCTGGATGTGTGAAATCACATTAAAACCAACAAAACTGTAAATAAAATACAATAAAGGCTGTTAAAATTAGCAGCTGTTCAGTTAGTGATAGAAAAAAATCTTCAAAAGACCTGTGTTTCACAGTGTTTTGAATATGATTGACAAATTCTGCACTTCATATGTTTGGGCTGAAAGCAGGTGGATTCAGATTTTCATTGATGTTGCTCTTCATTCCTTAGGCATGTTTTGTTCTGGTGTACCTGAGATATTTAATGAAGCATCCTGACATTCGTTAAATATGTGCCCTTTTTATACAGACTGTTAGAAATAGTTGTAAATTGCAAATTAATATAGTTTATTTAGCACTTTCACCTTATTTATGAAATAATAACTTATGTTGGTACATTCATTACGGTGCTGTTTACCTGTAAATCTCACCAGCCCAAACATCCTTCCAAAAACAAGGCTCCAAAACCAACCAAAAACCCCCAAAGTCCCTGTTTCAACCAGGCATATTGATGTAGAAGGCATGAGTGATACAGTAACCTTCACCCTGAAATCAAACAGCTGGATAAAATAACCTTGAAGAGCTGAAATATATTTCAGAGCACAGTTGCACGTTTCTGAATGAAAAGCTGGGTTCAGAAAGCAGTTTTGACAAAGTTCAGCACTCAAGGTTAATTCACAAGTGTTGAGGCAATCGTGGGGTAAGTGGAAACTTCAGCTTTGTGCAATAGAAGGCTAAGGAAATAAAGAAAAGAAGAACTGCTCACAACTGGGTGACAGAAGAACGTAAACATTAAAAAATGAAAAGGAATGTGTATGGGGTGAAGTGCTACACAGGGAATTCAATATTTTACTGGCTAGAAATCCCAACAAACAGAGAATTATTTTCTGTAGTTCTCATCTGACTGCGGAATAATGGTGATGATCCACATGCTTTATTAGTGCAAGTGTTAATTTGTGCCCTGCCTTTACTCAGATCACTTCCAAAAATGAAAATACCTGTGGAAACAATTCCTTGATTTAATGTCTGGTCCTTCCTCAGAATGATGGCATGATTCATATGGTGCTGCACTAGGAGTGTACTAAGGGCATAAATATCTTTATTTGCTGTGGTGTAGGGACACACATTTGTGTTTTAATTCATGGACTCCAGGGGTCACATCCATAAGATGGTGTAGTTTGTACAATGGTTTTGTTCAGCTTCATGGATTTTGGGGAAAGGGTAGTGATTTGAGGACCTTGTTTAGTTCCTGTTTTCCTTAGGTTCCTTGATGTGCCCACCTCTTTTTTTTCCTGTCTGGTTGGTGCTGCTTAGTGACTGTAGATAAAGGAGCATGAAATGAGTAAAATATTTGGGCTGAGGGTAAGGAAAGCGTTCCCTGGAAGTTGGTTGGGTGTGAGATGTCTCAAAGAGAGTGGAGACTTCTCTGTGCAGCTAATCTAAAATGTTATCAGCCTGTTACTTGTCAGAGCTGATCATCTGGGGTATAATTTTAATTAATTGATGGGCTGGGAGCTGATGATGCAAGGGCTACATGGGGACACAACCCTGAGGATAATAAAAAGCCCGAGATGGGTGTGGACTTGGGAGAGGAGAAGAAACAACAGTGCAGTACTGAGTGTGATGAGGAAATTTCAGCATCTTGAACATCACCTTCTCTGACACAGAAGAGTTTTGAGGAGGGACTTGAATTTAGGGGGTGTGTAGGGGAAGCTCTGCCCAAGTATTAAAGGCAGTAGGGAAGGAAGTCCAAATGAAGGTGGTGCTTTGAAATCTGTGAATGAGCTGTTGGTGGGTGGGTTCATGGGACAAACTGGCTGCTGGGTGAAGACTTGCACTTTAGGGACTGACATCAAAGGCCTTGACAGTTGTCTCCATTGGCAGATGCTTTTTCAGAAGAGGGTTTGCTGCAGCTCAAATTTACCTGCTTTTAAAAGAGAGGGACTATTATCTCAACAGCTCATGTTAATTGAGCAACGTGTGCGTGGGCAAACTGATAAATCCTGGAGTTGTGCAAGGAAAGGCTTTACTGTAATTCTTATGAATTAAGGGGAATAATACCTAGATGGCTGAGGTTGAGTGACAATTAGCTACGCTAATGGGTGAAAATTAGATTCTTTTTTAATTGACTAACCTCTGCTTTTCTGAATAGTAGGATGTTGCACTGTAGTCACATCAGCAGCACACTGACTAACATGACTTGGAGTTGCCTTGGCTTTCTGATTTGATGGCTTTTTTTTGGTAGCAAAACTTAATAGAAATAAAAATGGCTGGCTGGGGAAAGTAAAGAAAGAAAATGAATGCAGCCAGATAGAGCAAGTCTTTGATCATAGATTACAAAGATTATTTTGGTGCATATAAATGTAAAGAGTAATGATGTCTTTGAAGAATTTGTAACACAAGAATCCATGTACATCACAAAGTATAAAGGATAGAGAAGGGTGAAGGATTAAGAAAGGGAAAGACTTTGTGCATCACTAATGAATGATGAGGAATAGAAAGACAAATGAAAAATTCCACTGCATAGAATGACGACTTTGATTCTTTCTGTTGCTGAGCTGCTCATGTAACACAATACCAGGATTTAAAGAAGAGAGAGAGGAAAAAAAGGCACAAAACTACTGTCTGTGTATCACCACGTGTGAGGGAATGGTGGCAACCATTTCCAACGGGGAAAGGAGCCAAGAAGAACCTGATAAAAATGATAAAAGTGATGAATATGAAGAGAACTGTGACTTAGAGCTGGAATAAGGGCAGCGAGAGATGCAAGTGCTGATGTTGGTCTCTGTCCCAGGGCAGATTTCCCAGTGGAAGGGCAGAGAGGATGAAAGTTTTGGGTTTCTGCTGGTTCAGGCTGTCAGCTGGGGTGTTGCTAGGAGTGGAACTGTGCAGGAACTGCGTTGGAGAGGGGGAGCTCGTGCAGTGTGTGTGTGGTGCTGTGAGCTGGGCTGGGGTTGCTGCCAGACCCTGGGCTCACCTGGTGCTGCTCCAAGGCCAGCCTTTCCCTATTCCCATGGTACTATATTCCCTGCCAAGAAGTTTCTAGGCATAGTTATATTTTCCTGCTTCCTATAGGGCTGTCAAAAGTAAAAACAACAAAAAAGAAATTGAAAAAAATGCAGGAAGCCTTCTACTTGCATTTATTAATACAGGAGACTCCCGACACACGTTCCAGCTGTCCTACATGTTCCTACCTTGCAGAGATGATGTCCAGCTGATTATTTATCTGTGGTAGTGGCTCCTCTACCATATATGATGTGCTACTTTAGAAATATAGTTACTTTTCAGTCGTATTTCCCCCCCACACTGGGGCAACTTCAGTTATTCAAAACAAGGTTTGAATAATTTCGTTCCCTATTTTTTGCCATCTCTTTTCTTTGAGGAGCTTTACTGCTCCTGTTTGAGCCAAGCAATGCGAGAAGTACTTTTTTTTTTTTAACCTGTAGACTGTGAATCATTGGTGGAATCAATAGAATTTAATCCAAAACTTCTGCTGAAGGTTTTAAGGGGTCTATAAAACACATAGTGCATGGAGAGAAAGGCACCAAGACCCCTCTGACTGCCTGAGATACGAGGTGGGCTGGGCTGCCAGCTCCATCTGAGGTAGTGGCTGCTCCAGGTAGAGGCTGAGTTGGATTCTGGTCCATTCTGCAGCTCCCAGGGGACCAGAGGGAGCTCCACCGGGGTCCAGGAGCTCAGGGGGGCTCTGTGTAAGTAGCTTTCCACCAAATAATCTCTCAGTGCTTGTAGCAGAGGGGGAGAGGGGAAGGGAGTGACTGTGAACAGGGTGCTCTGGGCTGGTAGGGGTTGCATGTGCTGTAAGTGATCATCAGAGAGCTTAAATTTCCAGAATGTGGAGTTCACAGTGTAACAAATGAGTAGCAACTACTTTCTCCTCTTAATATCTGGCACCCAGAAACGTTAAGTCCACAGTAACACGAGCTTTCTGTAGAGCTCTAAAGAGTTTGAGGGATATGAATGGTTTAGCTGTAGGCACTGAGATAAAGGAGTTGTGAAATTCCATCTGCCTGTTTGTATTGTGTCTCCTCAAACAGCAAAGAACTCGGTTTTGCTGAGGTTTATCTTCTTGCTTGTGGGTCTTTTTTCTTCTTCCAGTAGTTGTTTGTTTTGTTTTTTTTTTAACTCCATCTTAAGCTTTGCTTTCAGCACTGCTCTTGGTTGTGTCTAAAGGCAAACACTGAAGGTATGTGGACAAGACACAGCCTTCTATTCCACCCACTGAACTTTAAAGCAGACAGTTTGAGATTATTTGTAGATATAATACTACATAATAAACATTTGACTGTGACATGGACAAAAATGAGTGAAGTTTGGGCAGAAACTTTTTCTGAGTTGCAGAAGAACCTTAAACTGTGCTGCACTGCATCAGCACGTATGTTTTGTGAATTAAAAAGTATATTTTCTGTGATGATCTCCCATCTGCTCCTACCTCTGATAAAGTTAATGCTGGCTCTTGAATACTGAAACACAGGGATGCTTTATTGTGGTATGTGCTTGACAAGTAGATCTTGTATCTGACCCTCTTGTGGGTGGCTCCTGATGAAATATATAAAGAGGTTTGGTGAAGTCAAACAAGTGAAAGAAAACATGGTTTATTTATAGTTTAAAAAAGTCAAAGCCACAAAGAAAAAAAGCCTCCTATTTTCTGCCAGCCTGTATAATAATTCTCTCCTGTATTAATTTATTTTAAAGCAATTTTTTAGCAGCCTGATAGGCAGATGATAGTTCAGCTTTAGTGAAGAGACCTGGCTTTTCCATTTGCCATTAAATCATTGCAGAGCTTTCACCTGGGACTACAAACCCCAACTGATGAGGGTAATCTGCTCCCTCCTGGTTCCTGGGGGTCTGATCCAGCTCCTGGTGCTCCTGGCTGAAAGGAAGGAAGGATGAGCTGGCAATTCCCTGGAGAGGAGGCTGAAATGAGTATCTTCCAGTACAGGAGAAAAGATAATTAAAAAAAAAATCAAATCAGTTATTATTTTGAATATAGAGCTTTAAAATGTGTTTGGTTGATTTTTTTTTTTTTCCCTCTGATCCTTTCTCCTTAAAATTGCTAGGTTACTTGATGCCCTTGGTCTAATCCCAATTTGTAGAAACCCCATTGATCCCTTCATGTTGTCTTAACAAAATCTGGAATGATTCCATAGGATATCTGTGCAAGGCAAATCTCACTCTGGTTTTGGATCATTAAATAGCTGCTGCTTTAGGTTTTGGTTTGGCTGAAGTCATGAAATAAAAAATTTCAAGTCTTTGGCTGATGGCAGAGGAGCAGCTCCAGTGTTTCTCTCACTGGGATGTGGAGTGTTCTGGGGAGATTGGTGCCTCCGTCCTGGGCAATGCTTCAGCCAAGAGCAGCAACTGTCCTAAAATGTCTCTGATGATCTATGAGGCCAGAGAAAGTGCACTGATATTTTTCATTTCTAAAAGCTGAGCCGTTCACTCCTCCAAAAGTGCTTGTGGATGGAAAATGATGGTGCTCAGGACACAGCTGGATCAAGGATGTGATTTCCCTGTGTCTCTATTTCCTTGTTTCTCCATTTTCATGCACTTTTGCAGTCATTTAATACCTTGTAGGCTGATTGTAAAGTGATTGCAAAATAGAACAAGCAGGTGGTTTTGATGGTTTGAGCTCATTTTAAACTCTCCTCTTGTAGCAGCAAATGAAAGCAAAGCAGAGCTGAATCAGAGCCCCAACATGGTTTGTTAGAAGGGTTTATTTTTACTGTGTATCAAAAGAAAAATAATATTTTTGAATTATAATATCACTAAAAAATCCCTGTAATGCAATGAGCAGCCCAGTGATTTATTCAGGAAGGTTCAAGATATTTAAGACATCCCCATAATTGCCCTGTACCATCTTTTTCTCCTTAAAATACTACACAAAAATGCATCCACAGGGTCCCTGCTGGCACTGACCTACAACTGCGGGTAAGCAGGAATGAAATGTAATGCCAGTGGAAAAAAAACACATGAGGAAAGTAATTTTTCTCTCAAGTATTCCACTTGATGTGCATGGAAGAGGTGAATTAGCACCTTGAGGTTAATTATGGCCCATCGTCATAAACACACAGGTTCTTTTCTTGCTGCCTGGAAGCAGCATTTGGAAAATGTAGTTGAGCAAGGCCATAAAAGTTGCTAAAGAGTCCAGTGGTCTTTGTTTGTTTTTGTTCTGGAAGTAATTATGGTTATTTGACAGGACTAACCAGAGAATAAAAAGATTCCCTTTAATCTTTCAACTCTTATTAACTGGAAATCATCAGATTAAGGAAATTCCCATGAAGTGTTGTCCTGCCTATGTCGATATCTCCAGACATGGTCTAGTCCATAAATATTTGACTGGACATGGATGCAGCAGCAGGGCAGAACTGGATACACCTGAGTACAAAAAATTACTTTGCCTTCAGCAGCCCCAAGAGCAGCAAACAGAAAATGGTAATTTGGGAAGTAGAGGTAAGGTGAAAATATTGAATACCTGTGGTAAATTGGTTCCAATGGAAATGAAGCACTAGAAAAACTCTAAAATACCTTCCTTTCCTGGAAATGATGATGGTAGCTTGGGGCACTCATATAGCTTAAGGGAAATTCATCTGAATAAGGTTATAATCCTGGGCAGCCATCAACAAAATCAGTGCTTTTAAGGAGTGACTTTAAAAAATAAATCCTCTTAATAGGCTTATCTTACCATAGGATGCAGTGGGCAGAGGAGACAAAGACTGTAACTCAGATAGTGTGGGAATGCACATTTTTACTTTTCAAAAGATTTAGGCTGTGTCTGCTGTGGAGTTTGTGCTGATGCATCTCCCTGGTGCAGGTACAATGTACCAACCAGTGCCTGTTTATCCCATCCTTCAGAGCCCAGTCCAGGCTGTTTGAAAACATGACAAAGAAATTGTGTTTTCACACAGTTCTGTCAGTGGTGATGACAATGAAGTGTCCAGGCTGGTCCTTGGGGGTGTCTGGTTTTTCTCCATGAGATAGATGGCAGAGGATGGAGCTGCCTGGCAGAGCTGGGGAGTGAGGGCTGAACCTTAGTTATCACTAGGAAGGTATTTGGGTTAATACAATAAATACATCTGTGATGTGGGTACAGTTCTATATGTCTTACCTACGTAATATTTCTGTTTCTTCACCAAAGCTCAACTGAGCAGTTCCTAAATAAACTCAAAATCTTGTGACAATTAGCCAGTCTTAGTGGGTGAAAATGCCCCAAATAGTTTTTGAGAGCTCAGAAGTGCTGCTGAAGACGAGGTGCAAGACATGTTTCACTGGGATTGGGGAGAATTTCAAATAGGACTTCAAATAAAACAACAAAAAAAGTCCTTTTAGGAAAAGAGGTGGTGCTGGGTAACCACATGGACCATCCACTGTGCCTGCTTCAGCCTGGCACAGCCTGGTGTGACTCTCCAGAGATGAGAACATTGGTGCACAGAGTGAAAGCTGGGAAAGGGCAATTATTTTAATTGAAAGGGCTTAGCAATCCCTCTTGACTCAGGGGGTACCATTAGAATTGCCTTTCTCCATCCAAACAGGTCTAGTTTCACTGATTTCACCATTCCCTTTTGCTCCAGCCACTAATATAAGAAAAGTGAACTCTGTTTTAGAAAGGCAGCTGGGAGAACTGGATGCTAATGTGAAAATTTTCTGTTACAAGATGGTTTTCAAATGATGCAGCACCTGTAAGAGGTGCTTTAAAAAGAAAAGAAAAAGGAGAAAACCCCTCTGATAATTTCACTGCAAAATGGATACTTCATCCCTATAGAGAATAAAAGTGTCATTGATCTCTATGATAAATTGTGTCTTGGTGTCTGAAAATATAGACCTTGTTTTTTTCATTATAAGGATGACCTTGCCTCTATTGTAAATCAAAAATAACCAGGGATCTGTGGCTCTTATAAGATCTACAGGAGGGAAAAAAATTACTCTGAAGCTGCTGCTCATTTTGGAGCTGAAGGAAGGTAAGGGCAGAGCTCTCAGTTCCATCAGGCTTCCAGTGGGATGGATTTCACTCTCTGTTGGATGGATGCTGTGTGCTGCTGCTTTCCAAGGGCTGAGATGAAAGGCGGAGCAACACGGGAGAGTTTGGTCTGTGGCCAGGAGAGGGTAGAGAAGTGCTGATTCTTCCTTAATCAGAAGAGTTTCTGGAAACTTTTTCCAGCCAGGGTTCATGTGCCAACTGTGTCCTGTCGAGCAGCTCTCTCTGTTTGTTCATAAATACTCAGCAATACTTTAAGTTTGATTATACAAAGCATTCCTTGCTTTGCTCCTTTTACAGTTTGTATTAAAAACTGAACAGTAGCCCCTAATTTCATTTTATAAGGGAGGGGGGGAAGCACAGCATTTTAAGAATTAAATGGTTTTAAATTGTAGCAAATTTCAGAGCACAACCTCCTTTGCAGAAGCCCAGAGCTGATGTTGGAGAGGGCTGTGGAGATCCCCCTCCAAACTAGAGCCCTAATCGGAAAACCAGGCTTTTGTGCCTTAAATAAAATAAGCTATTTTAATTATCACTTTCCCATCAGCTATCTCAGATAAAATATGTTTTACCTGTCCTAGAGATGGATAATGGTCAAAGCTGGGATGGATTACAGATTGATGAGTCCTCTTGGTGCTGTGGGGCATTGGTTGAGTGGACACTTTAGGCCTGGCTTGGAAGCAGTTGTCTGAGGAACGCCGAGGAGAAAACAATCTTGGAAACGGTTTGCACCATTGGAAAGAAACCTCTGATCTGAGAGTAAAACCTTCAACAGTATCAACTAGAACTTCACCCATATTAAAATGTGCTAATATCCAAACTGGTGGAACTGGAGAACCATCAGACTCAGGGCATTAGGAGCAGGGAGTTTGGGAAATGCAGGTGTGTGCTTTTTGTCAGGGGTACCACATAAATGTCTGTTGTGTGAGCCTCGTGACTCTGGAGGGAGCAATGGGGGCAAAAAGGGCTGGAGTTGTTCCTTTAATTCCCTCCTCAGGGTGTGGAGCACTTTTGATACCAACAGATAAGCCATTTCCCTGCTCTCATTAGTGTAATGTCACATGGGGTGCAGTCCTGCAGACCTCACTCCTCATCCATCCAGTCGCTGAACGAGGCAGGATTTTCAAACTGGAGTTTGTGTTCAGGTAATTAAAGACCATCTCATTATGCACAGGCACGAGGGGGCAAATTAAGGTTGCACAGTCTTAATTCTGGCATTTCCAACTTTGAAGCAGTTGACTTTGCATCTTTAACAAGGAGAGGATGTGACTGCTGCTACTGTCTCCGCTTTTACCTCAGTTAGAGGAGAAGTTGGATTTCTTTAACAAACCCCGAGATGGTAGTGTTTTGTAGGGAAGTTGTGTGGGAACTTTGCAATGTAATATGCATTGAAAATAAACCTTTTCTGTTTATTTTGAGAGTTCAGTTCTGTACAGCTGACCCCCCAAAAGTGGAAACATGCAGTTTCTTTACAGATCTTGGCTTTCAGACAGCACCAGCTACTGGTTCAGCTATTTAAAATCCTTGCATGAGGAATGCTTACTGCTTGTGCCATTACTGTTTCTCTGGGAGTTATTTTTGTGTTTCTGTCTTCTTCAGAGCTACCAAAAATACTTCTGTTGCACTTTAAGTCAAAGGGGAGTGAAAGATGCAGTGAGCCTTGATTTATGTAACTCTCGATCGGGGATTGACAAAATGCTTCAGTTAAAGGGCAGAAATATGTCCCAAGCTACCCCAGAGAGCAGGGAGAGCTTTGCCAGCAATTTAGGTGCTGACACTGTGCCCACTGTTATATTGGTATGATATTACTGCTATTGATTCAGAGTCTGCACAAGGACTGTCCCTGCAAAAGAAACGGGGATTTGCCCCCTGCTGTGGTGGTGTCAGCAGAGGGGACTCTGGTGGCATTGCAGGAGGATGAGGGTGGCTCACACCAGCTCAGGGACAGGTTATTCCTCCTGCTAAAGGCACGTCCAGTATTTGCTCACGGGTTTGGACCTGAAATGCAGAAAGTCTAAAGAGAAAAACAACTACACTTGGTATTCAACGGGTGTTTTTATTACTTTTTCAATGTGTTTCTGAGCTGGAAGATTGGGCTCTACCAAGAATCTTGGCAAGGACCTCAGTGCAGAAATGGCTCCTCCTTTTACAGAGCCTGAGTGCAGCAAGGATGTTAAACTGCTGTTCAAGGCAAATGGCAGCACCAGGTGAAAGGTATTCCAGGCAATAACTCTAGTTACAAAGAAGACTAAATCACTCTTCTTTGAGAGTCATGTCATGTATCGTAATAAAAAGAATAACAGTCAAACAAAAAGGCCCTTCCCAGACAGTTAATGATGTATTCTGGGAAACTGGACGTGTTGTTCATCCTTTAATTGCATTAGAGGATTTTTCCTTCAGCTGGCTGTTGTTAAGCTGGTTAATGTTAATAAGAAATATTCATACACAGATCACAAACCTTTATCTTGAATGAGAAGACAATAAGCCAGTTCTTCTCTGCTATTCTCCTATTTAAAAGATCCTTGGGAATGGTCTTAGTTCTTTCATCCAGCAGTTAACTCTGTGCAGGGTGACTTCCCTGCTCCCAGCCAGGATGCAGGACTGGGGAGATTGAGTGAATATATTATTTTTTTTTTATTAATGAGCATTGTTGAGGTTAAAAAAATGGTAGAAAAGGAAAAGTTCTTTAATATTTTCTCTGAACCTCTTCTGACAGTGCATCCAGGGATGGAGGGGGCTGGTACCTGACATCCTTGTGCCTGGGTGTGGAAATGGATAATGTTTGGGGCTTGAGCACAAAACAACTGTCAGGAGGCCAACATGGATAAAGCACTTTAAGCAAATAATTCTAACACTTTGGTGTTAGTTTGCTTTTATGATGACACCGTGTAAAAATCTACTTCGGAAATTTATTAACTCATGGCTAAGGGAGTGAATATTTTACAAGGCTTGCATTTAACTCTGGTTTTTATAGGAGGATTTGTAGTTGTTGAATAGCAATGTTTCTTTTGGCTTATTCCTGAAATGTTGGTGGTTTAAGCCATTTCTTTGAAAAATGCAGCAAACTAACTCAGAGTTTGTCTCCTTACTGGGAAAAATATCCCAGTGGGTGTTGGAATATTTATCTGTATGAGCTAATCAGTTAGGCATTGTAATTTTGGTTGATGGCTATGGCAGCTTCATCATAATATACTTTTATTATGTTTTTTATCAGAGGGGTCATATGCTTGAGTAGCTGTCTTGAAATACCTGTCATACAGAGCAACCACTGCACCTGTGCCAGTTTGTTCTTCTGAGCCTTTTAGGAATATCAGGGTGGATTTTCAGAAGCCAGTTCAACATCTAACCCTCAGAGTGCAGTGAAATAACTTTATTAGGCAGTATAAGTAGTGCCACTGAGTTTGTTTTGTGTCTCTCTTCTTAAATCAGCTCAGACATTTCTTTTGAATCCTTACAGCTATTAAGTCCTCACTCTAGAGCAGAACCAATCATGTATTTCCAAGACTATAGAAATGAAGTTTCAAAAGTTCAAGGCAGAGATGCTGTTGGCTGAACTAAGGTCTAATCAGGTGTCTTGTGGGTGAAGGCTGCTGAGCATCAGGCCTGGTTTGCTGTCCTGGATTGATGCAGGGAATTCCTGTTCCAGCTGTTCCCCTCCCTGAGAGTGGCCCCAGCACAGTGACCATCAGCTGCTGGTTGAGGTTTGTGTTGGCTGAGGTGGCCAGTGAGAGACTTCTGAAATGATCCTGATAATCATCAACAGGAATGCCCTCCAGAAGGGCATTTGAATTTAAAATACTCACTTTTTATCAGGCTAACAGTCCCCAGTCTCTCTGGTGGGCATCTCTTCACCTCTGAGGTGCCTTCTGAGCACTCTTGGACGCGACTTGTAATCAAGATTTTCCAGATCAAACTGTAGCAGAGAACTGTTTCGGTTGTTGGACCAGGTGTGAGCAGAGATTTGGGGTCAGTGATGAGCAGTGTGGGAAGGAAGCAGGTTGGAGGATTCACAGAATGTTTGACTTGTGCATCTCAGATCAATGGGAGGTTCAGGAGTTCCACACGGAGCAGCTCTCAGCAGCCCCTCTCCTGCTCTGCAGGTTTTCACATGTGGGACATTTGTGGATGTGGGAATGCTGAAGAACTGTTGATGTTTTTTGAATATTCAGGACACCCCTTTAACGAGGCAGTAACATCAGTTATGAAGTGTGGACTAGTAATTTCTTCCTTTTTTTAAAGTAACTTTAAATCCCATGTTTTTTAGGAAAGTATAGAGTGAGTTGAATTTCCCTTATTGAATGAAATAATTTTTTCCCTTGAAAACTAAATGTAACAAGAATTTAATAATTCATGAATTGAGCTTCAACATCTTTTAAATAATAGATGGACTGTCATGCCAAGTTCAGCTGAAAACTTACAGAGCATACATTTTTATGTTTTTCTTTGGCATTTCGAGGAATTACAGAACTACAAACATTTATTTTGTATTTTTGCTCATTGCAATATTTTATTCCTTTCAGGTTGATTTAAGAAATAAAAACAACAGTTAAAAAAAAAGTAAGTAGCTTCAGGTTCTGCTGGGAAAAGAGAATAGAAGGGAGAGAAGCTGTAGGTATACATTCATAAATGATTCACTGGACTTTTGGCTGACAGATAGAATGGTTTCATAATAACTTTGTTTATTATTTTTCTTATCAGTGAAATCAAATGTTAAATAGCTCTACTGGAAAGTGCTGTAAGGTTGACTAACAATTACACTTCTGTCACCTCTGCTGTCTTTGTCCTTTTCAAAATAATCAGACTGGATTTATTTTATTGGTTATTTCTCCCCCCCCCCCTATGAAATAGAAATGATTTTCAGAAGATGTGGCAAGCTGCAGAGGCAGGCTGTCACTGCATGGTATTTTTGGATATGAGGAGGATGGGTAGCCTCTTGCCTTAAAGCAAAAGGAACCCAAAAGTTGTCCCTGCTGCAGACTTTGTGACTTTTGGCTTTGCTGTGTTACAGCACTGGATGTGAAGTGCCCCAGGAGAGGTGGAGGTGAAGCCTCCCCTGGTGTATGGTGGCCCCTCTGCCCTTTGTCACAGCTCTGTGCTGTCCTGGGGCTTATTTTCAGGTTGGCTGTTTGGGGTTGTGGCTCTGTTCCCTGAGGAGGTGGACGATGTGTGAGCAGCCTCTGTCTGCTGAGTGGAGCAGGAGTGCTCTGCTCCTCACCAGCACTGAGTCTGCAGGGTGGTTTTGGCCAAGAATAGCAGGGGAGGTGGAGCTCTCAGACCATAGAAACTCCTACAGTTCTTCAAAACCGTAGGATTTTAGGTTTTCCATTTCTAGGATTTCTCTGCTCTTTTTCCACGTGTACCCCTAATTAGGCAGAACCCTGGCTCACCTGCTGGACAACAGGTAATCTGCAGCTGAGGGTGATGCTGTAAATGTTCCAGGTGCTGTGATCCAAAAGAAAAGCCCAAACCACAACAATGTTCAGGTCTCAGAGCATCCAGCACTGCATCACAAACCCAGGAGGCATCACTTCTGTGATTCATGTCCCTACTTTGTAATATCAATTCCGTGGAGGAGCAACTGACTCCAAGGTGATGGATTGCCTCATCTATCTTGGCAAGACCTTCTGAAATCCATGGAAAACTACTGCAGATTTCATGAATAGGTGGCCTGTTGTCTCTTTTTTTTGGAAAGTTCTTCAAGTTCCAGAAATGAAAAGAGTATTTTATCCTTCTTTTATTCCCATGAAAGTGCATCTTTCTTTCCAACTCCCCATTTTCCCGTGCAATAAAATTTGTTACTGAAGTTGGTGAGAATAAAAATATGTTACTCTTCAATTAATTGCAGTAAATGTATCTTTTAGAGTGTCCTAGTGTGACTACTGCTTATTTAGAGGTTTGAAGACTTTGAAATACTGTTGTTAATTTGTTCTGTTGCACCAAATGTGGAATCAGGCAATGGGGGTTTGTTTGAATAGGCACAGTTGCCATTCTGTGGAGTTGTTTATAAAAGACTTATGAGATCTCTAGCAATAATTTATTTTTATTATTTTACCCTTACTGTTTTAATCTCCTTCTCTGCGTGCAGAAGTGAAGAAGCAGAGGGGTCAGAAGTACTTAAGAACCACGTGCAGATTATTTAAGTGGTAGCACTGTACCTGTGCCTTTGTCTCGCACTATTTACAAACTATGAACCTGTCTTATTAGTCAAAGGGGAACAATCAGAATTTCACAGGAATCATTATCTTCCTACTAGATATTCCAAGCGTAGAAAGAGAACATTGGCACTTACAGGGTATTAACTGGCAAAAAAAAATTCACAACTTTGCTGTGATAAATGTTCCCACTTGTGAAATTACAATGGATTTGTATTCAGCTCCAGCTTGTTCCACCCCACGGAAATACTTGGGTAATTTGGGTGGGTACTTGCAATAACTCATCAAGCTGATAATAGTGTTTAGTGCACCATATGTTATCACTTAAGTCTTGAACTGTAACTTCTACAATCTCATTGAAGGGGAGCGAGGTGAATATTGAAATCTGAAGAGCTTGGCTTTGCTTTCTTTTGTTTTAGAATCTTGAACCTATTTCTTGGAGTCTCCAAAAATGTCAAAGGATTAGGAAAAATCCCTAATCCTATTAGCTGATTTTTGCACCAGGTTGGATTGATCTCACATGGCTCCTTTCGTAGAGGAAGGACAGAAAAAGTGATTTTTTAAAATTTTGTTTGTTTGTTTGTTTGTAGCAAATAAATAGGGGTTTTCTCTCCATTTCCTGTAGTTTGGTGCCCTGAGAGAAGAGCCAGCTAAGTTTAATTCCCAGCTCCATTAGAGGTTGGGCTCTTGGCCCATGGAAAACCTCAGTTAGAAGGAAGAAGGCACAGTCTCCCCTGGCTGGGTATTTTTAGCAGAATTTCACCCAAATGCTCCCATTGTTATCAATAATCTTTGTAGCATGATTATACCCAGGAGCATAATTTCTGGCAAACATTTCTTGTACAAAAGGCTATAAAAAATTCCTTATTAAAAGGTAATCTCTGCCCCAAAACTTTTGTAGTTTGAGGTGCAAGTTGTGTTATCTGGCATAATACTATTTTGTTCTCCTTTGTAATGTCATTTAAAAGCTGGGCCTCTGTGTTCATTTCTGATTTTCCTTTTTTTTTTAGATAAAAAAATCTGTTAAAATTAAAGTTTTTCCTCAGACAATCTTTCATCAAGCACCTTTCCACCCAGGTTGTTTGGTTTTCTCATTGGGAATATCTCAGGCAACTTAATCCCAAGGGGAAGAGAGTGCTAATATTCAGTGATGGGAGAAAATCATTTGAGTGGGGTAGTACAATGGTAGGAACATTTTGATTAAAAATGCAAGAATATTCAATCATTCTATCTAGCAGACCATATGTACATGAAAAGCCCATCTTCATTCTTATCATTCTGGGTGCTCATCTTCAACAAGATGATTGATTGGCAAGATTCCTATTTTTACACCTTTCATCTATCTTCAGTACTTTCATAAATGTTGAATTAAGCAGTTTTTATGAAACTTATCATAAACTGGAGTGTTCATTGAAAGTGACTGTGACAAAGTGGATTCCCCTACTCTTGAACTTCAACAGCAATATTGCACAATGCATTCATTTCTGTCTGGTTAAAAGCACAGGGGTTTTTTTTTCTCCTTACGCATTTTTCGTCCGAAGAAAAATTAAAGAGAGGGGAAAACTGAAGGGCTTTTGAGAAAAGGAACAGATAGTGTGTCTTGACTGAAAGTTTTCCTCCTTATTCAGGCACCTGGAAAGAGAAGACTGAGCCTTTGTGAAGTTGACTTCTTCCTTTTGTTCTTTACATCGTTTATTTCGGCCTGTTACCTCTGTTATTGCCTTTTTATGGAGGGAATACCTTGAAGTCCTTGTCTATCTTGGATTATTCCGTGTCTTTGGAACTGGTGCAGACTTACATTCATGCAGATTATTTTTGGTTAGAACTAAATTTTGTTGTATTAACTCTTGCCTTGTAGATACCTCACGTTGGCACAAAACCGTTTGCTGAAAAAAGCTAAATTTTTTTGTTACCTGTGGCTGATTTTGGGCTTTAGGAAGTGAAGGTGCTCTCTGAGGAGATCTGTAGCTGGACAGAACCACTGACAGCTTATTGTAGCTGACAAATTTCCTCTGGAGTGACCCTCGTGAGTCTTCCCACGTTAGAACTGGATAGGGCTGAATTTCCCACTTCCCCCACAGTGATGCAAGGCCAGTGATGTTCAAATGCTCTATCAGGCCTTTTTCTTTTTCCTCTGGAGGTGTTGGAGCCACATCACATCTGCTGGTGCTTCTGGTACTGTGATTTCCGTTAAGTATCTTCCAAACTGGGTTTATGGTTTTCCTGGGGGGTGGGGAGGGAAAGAAGTTACATAAATGCTTGATTTATGGGAACACATGGCATTTGCAGATGTGTCAGTGTCACTGTTTCCCCCAGTAACTGAATTAAATGGCTGGAAAAGGACAGTCAAGGTGGCTGTCACATGCCATTGCATGGGAGTTAGTACAACATCTGCTTTGCCTGCTGTTCCAGAAATCACTGGTGCGTGTCATAGTCAGGAGTAGAATCTCTGGCACTTCTTTTCTTGTTGGTGAAGAATGTGCATGGGAAATGTTTTAAGTTCTGCTGAGAACAGCCTTTTGCAAGTTACAGCAGCAGGTTCACATTTTTACCCTGTTCAGCGTTTAAGTTACAGGAGGCTCAGAAAAAAGGGCATTTCTCTTCTTCTGTGCTCGCTCTGACTTTTATCTTTCCAGCCCCTGATGCTCCTCACGTCCTGCCCTGGGAGTGCCCCCGTTCATTGCCTGATGAGTATTTTTGATACATACAGCGAGTTAATTGTAACTCTAATCACTGGCAGCCGTTGATGTTTTGCTGTTGTAATTTGGTGTTTTCTCCCAGAACCATTAGAGGCAGATGAGATACAAACTGCTAGTTAAAAGCTCTGTGATTCATGGGCTTTCTGGAGGCAGCAGGGAAAACGAGCTATTGGTAGCAGAACCTCCAGTTAGAAGCGTTTATGTGGCTTCCCTTGGGGACTATGATGTGAGAGTAAAACTTTTATACTATCAGATGCTTGTAAGCAATTCTCCATCTGGGACTTTAGCTTGGAATAGCTCTATTATTCATTTGTACCCCAGAACTCCTTGGATAATAATCTGCATCATCTTCTGTCTGTGAGTGGCCGTAGTCACATGTGCTGCTGGTGGAGGCACAAATGAAATGCTGCTCGCTGGACTTGGAAAACACAAACTGTAGTTCCTGCACCACCAGATGCTTCCCTGCATCATCTTGGGCAGTCTCTTGCTGATAAAATGATTTTAGATACGATTAACTCACTGCACACATCAACAATATTTTAGTGACTTGTTACAGAGATGATTTCTGTGCTTGAGTCCACACTCATGATTTGGGACATGACTCCAGGGATGTGGCAGAGGTGGAGGGAAGGTGTTGAACCTCATTGTCCCTGCCCTGGAAGAACAGTTCTGAAGTTAAATGACCATGTGGAAGCAGGAACTCAACTGCCACCTCCCTTTTCCGTGCTGATGTATGAATTGGTTTATGCAGGCACCTGGTGTGTGCATTTTCCAGGGGTCCAACCTGCCCTGCTTTTCAGGTGGGCTTACAGCAGGGAAAGGAGGCTCACTGAGAGCTTTAGGGCCAAATCACACTTGCTGCATGAGCAGAGGTCAGGGATAAACTCTCCTTCAAGTATGCTTTTTATCATCTTTCATTTTTTAGATGGAAATATAGTGAAGGAATCGGTCAATGCTGAGCATTTTTGGCTCAAGGAGCACAAGAAATCTCCTGTTAGTGACTGCATGTCTCTAATAGGGACACTGAGGAGGAGTTGTCACTGGCTATTTAGTTGTTATCTTTGACCTATTGCAGGCTGTCTTGCCGTTTTCTCACTATCCCAAATTGAATTAATAGATCAATGAGCAGCAACTGGAAAAAGAAGCAGAGTTCAGTGTGCCTTGGGTTTGGCAGCTCTGATTCAAGCTGGTAGAACACAGCAGCAGGAGCTGGACTTGCCCACAAGGTCCCCAAATTGTCAATCAAGCCCAAGGTCAAAGAGCCAAATTCAGTCTTGGTGTGTTGTGCTGTTGACCACAAGAACCCAGTGACTGCTGACACCAGGGGTTTGCAGCAGAAGGAGTTTTAGGAGAATTAAGTTGTGCTCAGATTAGCAGCACCACAATTCCTTGTTTTCTGAGGGTACTGCCAGTGACTGCACATAGTGTCTGTCACAGCAAGTGCCTTTGAATTATTTATAAGTGGCTCGATTTGCAATCCTGGAATATTTTTTTCCCACCTAAAATTAGGCTGTTACTGCCTCTCCTGGAGCCTTTCCTGGTTATTAGAAATCATTGCTGATCACCAGTCCCAGTGTGTTAAACACAGTTTGCTGCCAGCTTCTCTAACCCACCCAAACACGGGACATCTTGCTGCACCCTCCTGGTCAGGCTCCCAAATTCTGGAAAATTAGGTGTCCCTGCCCATGGCAGGGGGTTGGAACGAGATGATCTTTAAGGTCCCTCCCAACCTAAACCATCTGTGGTTCTACTCACAGCTGGGTTGGACTGCACTGGGCAACTGTGGCTGGAAAGGGTCCTTGACCACCTAAAGGAAAAAGTGATGAAATTCTGAGTGTTGCTCAAATCCTGATGCATTTTAATCCACAAATACTGACTCAGTTGATGTTTTTACTTACCTTTTTGGTGAGGATGCATTTGTGAACCTATTAGCTTAGGAACTGAAATTAATTTGTGAGTTTTTATCTTTTAATGAGTTTAGCACAGCAACATCAAATAATTTTTCTCGCAATTTAGCTCAACATTGATTCCTCATTTAGTTAAAAATTTCAAATCTTACAGGCTACACAAGAAATTAGGTTCTTAATGACTGTTTTATTCAATTATTACAGAGATACTTGTCCTATCATAGTTAATGTTCCATTGTGAAATTGGCTTGAGAGGGAGTGTAAAATGTTATTTTTCTCCCCAATATCCTCATGAGTAATATCCTCACGTGACATTTTAATGCAGTTTTTAACCATATTGGATTTCTTTGTGCAGTTTTACTTTGTTTCTGAATTTTAACCAAGAAATCATTAAAATGCAGCTTAAATTGGTTTTTAAAAGCTTTTTTTTTTTGGACAAAGATTTTTTTCTTACCAAGTTTTTAGCACTTTTTCCAAAAATTCATTAAAAAAAACCCCTTCAGTCCTGCTTGTATTAGGATAAAAGCCTCCAAATTCTTTATTTAAATAGCACTAATAGAAACTTAATGGTTATTGTAATCCTTTCTGTTGATAGATAAAATTCTTTGGCAGCAATTGATTTATAGGGAACTTCTAGATAAATCTGACAGGAGATATAACCCAGGAAAGAATTTTCCAGGGGAGTGGAGGATTTTTAGGATAATTTTTAGACATTATTCATCCCGAGTGAAAGCTGGTGGTCAGTAGTTAGATGAAGAGATAACATCTCTAGGCTTTCCAATTTCCTCACCACAGATGACTAATGGGCTTTTTCTGACAAAAAAGGGAAAGATCTGATGGCATAATGAGAGGAGCTATTGATGATGAGGAGAGAGCTCCAGGAAAATGGAAACATGCAATGAGATAAAATGGAAGGGTATTTTGGAGAACTGCACTGGCTTATTTTGCAATCCAAGAAGTGATTTCCATTTAAACAGTGAGACTGTACAATTCAAATAAATTCTGAGCAGTGAGGTGGCAGCTTAAACACATTATATTTGGGGATAGTGGGCACTGCTAAGAATAGTTTCTTTTAAGCACTAAGTAGTGAAATGTATGGCAAAGATTTCCATGTTTGCCACAACAATGAATAAACAAACTGCTCTGCAGGGGGATGTGTCAGGGAAGATCCTTCAGCCCCAAGGTGTCACTGTATTGCCACCTGTAAATGGAGAAGTAGGCAAATTATCCATGTAAAGTGGTAAGAGGGGAAAAGGTGAGTCCAGAGAGTTTGATTAAACCCACAGACCTGTCTCTGTGGTGCTGTATTTAAACCAGTTTCCAGGTGGAACTGGAAATTTGCCATTGGGTGTTACTTTGGGAAAAACGAGCAAGAAATGGCCTCGGATGTGGCTGTCACAGGGTGTGAAAGGGGAGCCTGGGCAGGAGGAAAGGGCTGGGAAGGTGATGGCAGGTGAACAGGAGGGCAGGTTCTTGCATCTCCACTCTTCTGTCCTTTCCAAACCAGTATCAGTCAGTCTTGGCTGTACAGGTCAAGCTTTCTGTGCTGTATTTCAGGTTTATCCCTTCTGTAACTGCACAGGAAATATTTAATATTTAGTCCCTTGGCTGCAGGGCCAGTTGGCCTTTTTTGAATGGTTTTTTTGTTTGTTTGTTTTTGGTTTAGGTGTTTGTTTTTCTTATATATTTTTGTTTTGTGCTTTTGTTTGCTGTTTCCCCTCCTGTTTAACAACCTGTGTGATCCAACACACTCTGGAGCAGCCTCTCTTTCCATTCTGTGTGCTGGAAGCCTCCCAGTGTGCTGAACACCTGGAGAGCTGCATTCCTGTGGGTTTGTAACCCATCTGACAGCTTTTAGCACAGGCAGCCTGCAATTAAAAATCCACAGGACTGTTGATTGCTAATGAGGGTCAGAAGGACAACTCAAAATTACCAGCATCTCCCCACCTGATCCAGTGCTTTGCAACAGTCATTTGTCTGCTGAATCAGAAGTCGTTTGTCCCTTGTAATTACACTCCATCAGAGCAGTGACTGCAAAGAGGGGCTGGAGATGGAGAAGAGCTGGGGCAGGACAGGCCACGGGGAGGACAAACACCTGGAACTGCAGCCAGAGGGGCTGGAAAACACAGCTCTGCACATGCTAAGTGTTTGTTGCTCAGTCACACTAAAATCTGTTTGTGTATCCAGGCCTCTAGGTGTTGGTGAGTTCTAATTCTCTCATTCTTCCTCCTGCCTGTCTTTAAGTTATCTTCTGGGTTCTCTTTACCACTAGTGCTGTTTCTTCAGCTCCCACCTAAAGAATCAGTTCTGAATCTCTCATGGATAAAACATGCTATAATTCTCGCCCTAAAAGTATATCTGTTGTAAAAGCAAATAGCTCTTTAATTCCACTTAGTTAGGACAAAAGCCAACCTCTTATACTCTTCTCATGTGCAAAGGCTCTGCAGCTTGTCCATTCCATACTGGATTCTGGCTCCAGTTCAACTGTGCTATCCAATGACATGCTTTTGGGAGACAGAAATGTTAACATGCTAGTTACCACCCATTAAGATGAAAAAATAAAGACTAAGTATAAATACATGTCCTAATTCCTTCTGAGTGAAGTCCTAAGAACTTCTTTATGTTCTGAGACTGGTCAAATATCTTGTGGAATGTAATAATTTTGACATATATGCTTTAATGTGCCAAATTCTGTTCTTCCAGAATTATTGTTTCTGAGCTTTTATTGGTTATAAAATAGAACTTGGACATTGGCTTTTTGTTTTTCCCTACAGTATCTTTTTTTGTCGTTTAGAATTTAGGAAGAATTATCCAGATATGAGTTTCTAAAGAAACTCAAGTGGCTGATGCATTGACTTGAGTGCTCTCCCAGGGTTTTTAAAAGCTCCCACAATTGCAGGTAGCTTTGTTAGTTCATTGTGTTCCCATCCCATGCAATGAAGAGGCTTTTTAAACAGAAGGCTCACTGCTGGCCTATTGATTTAATACATCTTTCACTGTGGAGTATTGCCTTGACCACCAAGGTGGCTTTGATTGGTCTTACCTGTGTAAGAGTTGTAAGATAACAAACCTTTTTTGTAACAGCTTACATGGCAATTAATATTAAAGACTGCATGCAATCATCCCATCCTTATTTCAGAAGAAATTAATACTCCTTGTTGAAAAGCACTTAGGAATGGAAAGGTGAAAAATGGCTTTTTTTTTTTTTCTTTTTTTCCCTGAACTATTTGCAGAACTTGGTGCATGGACACCTTTCTTTTTCCTACCTGTTTTTATTTTAGATGGAAGCTGAATGATTCTGTTCCTCTGGTATTTCTTTGATATGCATCATATGTATCCCTTTGAAGGGAAAGATAATTCACAAGTTGTCTACTGCCTGGAAATACCCAACAGAAGTGCACATACATATTTGATTTTGTATTTCTTTCCATCTCTACGGGGCAAAATAAAGGCAGAAAATGTCAGGGCTACAACAAAGCACTGTTCTCTTCTAAGGAGAGGTGTTGTGTAGCTTCTCTGGATGAGATGTGGTCCAGGGAAAAGGTGGAGAAGTGGTGGGAATAGCTGTAGAAGAGAGAAATGTGTCCGGTGCAGAGCAAACTTTGAACATCTGACAGTATAGATCTGACTGTAATCAGTAGAAGGTTATGTTTCTTTTAGTAACAATGATTCTTGGTGTTTTATTTGATTTCCCAAATTGTAATATGGGTCTAATAATGCCTTATCAGCCTTATAAATGTTGGGGTTGGTCCACGGACGTGTCCCTGCTGAGTTCATTACAGTTTGCTTTGAGAGACCAGGCAAAGTACTGGTGACACTGTTTGTTCAGATCAGGGTAGTACCTCTGCTTCTCTGAGTAAATCAGCTTAGTTTGAAGTTTCCTCTTTTAGACCCAGAGCTCTCAGTCTGGCAGAAGAATTTAAATGTGAAGTCTGAAATTAATCTGAGCACTCTGCTCTGTACCCTGTGAAGAGTAATAATGTGCTTATATATTTGCCAGCACCAAACAATGTACACAAGGATACAATAATCAATATGTACTGTAGGAATACCAGCTCTTTAATTTACTGCATATTACACTGAATTGGATAACAGTCTGCTTTGTCTTTTACTGTGCTTTAGTGCAATAACCTTTAAACCCTGGTTTATTTGTTCCAAATAAATCCAAATCTTTTTTTTTTTCCTCAGTAACCTGCTTTATTTAACAGCCACTTCCTATTTCTAGTCTCTTTGCTGGCATTTATCTACTTGCAAATGGATTTATCATCGAGTAATCCTAGTTTTGAACAAAATGTCTTTTGCTATCTCAAAACCCCAGGCTCTTCTGTGTTTGCTCTGCTACCAATTAAGTGGAGTGAGTCAATGAAAGCCTTCCTGAGAGCATCATCCAAGTAGGTTGTGTGGAATGGAATCCTGATGGCTACTCTGGAGCTAAAGCAGGTGGTGTATAATGGCTCATTTGCACACAGGGATTGGGAGAAGCAGGGAGGATGGATATTTCTGGCAGTAGATTCCTTTACTCTTTCTGCCTCTTTTCCAATGAGCTGTTCCATCCCATACATGTCTGAAATGCTGCAGCAAGAGATCTCTGCAAATAAGGGGGATATTTAATAGCCTGCTGAAGCAGAACCAGGATCATCATGATGCCATCACGACTGTGGCAGCACAATAAATGGTATTTAGTTGCTATGTGCCTATTCAGAGAGGGAGGGTAATTAAAATACAGTAACAAAACATCAACCAAAAGGGGGTTTGTGTGAAGTTGTATGGTAAATATGCTCTGACAAAGGAGAGGGGATGGGGATTACTGCAGTGGGGAATGTGACAGAACTACCCTTTTTAGCAAAGTGATGTCATTTTAGTTTAGCTTAATCCAAGAGGATTACTATGATGGATTTGAATTTTTGTCAATGACTCTGCTCCATAGTGTATCTGCAAATGCTATCTTGTCTTTCTGTGCTGGAAGGTGTGTTAGGTCCCTGTGAAAGGAATTCTGCTGACTTCATTGCATGTTGTGTTGAACAAATATAAGACTGTAGGTATTTTAATTAATTCTGCCTTTCACATTTAACTGTGACCTTCTTCAGCTTCAGGATTCATCACTATTCACAGTGATGAGAAAGTGTCCCATTTCCATAAGAACATCTTTTCCCATGTATGAGTTGTTACAGCTACATGTAAATACCAACAGAAGAATAATTGTAAGCAGGAATAAGCAGATAAGAAAACTGTCATCCATTTATTCACACTCCGGTCAAAGGACCCGCGTCTTTTATCCTGGGATAAGTACAAAAGTAATCCCAGCCTGATGGCCCTGATACTGCATATCTTTGTGTCAGAAGGTTGGGAATGAGGGACAGAAGATAAACTGAACTGTAATCTTAAAATTTAACAAAGAGATGAACAAACACCACCCCAGGAGAATCTCTATTTATTATTTGTTTTCAGCAAACCTGGACTGATAATCATCTTTCTCTTATATATATGCAGGATGAACTCTACATATTTGCATTAGTTTGAATAGTATTTTTTGGATGCAGATATTGTGTGTTTAGGTGTGTGAGGATGTTACTGAACTCTCTGAGGGAGGTGAAGTGAATTCCTGGCAAATGCCTCAGCATGCAGCAAACTCACTTAGCTGTGCTGCCTGGCTTGATTTAGCATTCAGAGAGGTAACAAGCATTTAAGACTCTGAAAGGTGCAACAGAAATTGCTTAGCCTTCCTTTTTCTACACTTTCTTGGCCAGGGTGATGATAAGAATTTCACCAAATCAAAGCTACTGCAGATAAATTTGGAACCAATGAAAGAAAACCCACGTTAATCTAGGGCCTGCAGTTGCAAGATCAAAAATATAAGGGAAAAACCAAATAGTTGTGAAATAAAGGCACCTGAATTTGGGTTTGTTCATTGGGGATGAAGGCTGGTAAAACCAGTTTATGCCTGGCTGTACCCTGAAGTACTGTGTACACTGGTGCCTGAGCACAATCATTTCTCAACACACGTGCTCACTTTCCCCAGGGGGGGAAACCCTTGCCATGGAAAGGGTGTTGTTGTGCAGTTGTAGCTCTGCAGTTTCCAGCTCTCAGGCTGTGTCAGTCCCTGCTGCTGCTTCTTGCCCAGGCTGCTCTGTGTGCACCTGCAGTGCACAAAGTCTTTCCAAGCTTTGAAATAGTCTCAGCTTCAGTGATTGAAAAGATGATGATGTCTAATCATAGAATCCTAGAATGGTTTGGTTGGAAAGGTCTTTTAAGATCATCTGGTTCCTGCCATGGGCAGGGACACCTGATCAGCACTGCACAAGTTGTTCACTTCTGCTCTTTGTATTCACATTAGGAACGCAACTGAGAGAAATATTCCTCTCCAGCCTCTGTCAGAGTGAACAGAACACCATCTTCACCTTATATGGTGATGATGTATCATTACAGCATCTTACTTCTGAAAGAACAGTGAGCATATGTAGGATGTTCCTATGTAGTTATGAGGAAAGAGAGTCAAGAATCGTAAATGAATCTCAACCTAAATCTATCATATAATAAACTTTGAGTAAAATATAATGACTTGGATTACACTGTGCTCCCAGAGTAAGTCTGCAGCCCAAACAGACCCAATACGGCAGCATTTAAATAGTTCTGAAAAATCTCCCTGCTCTGTAGTGCAGGAGGAGAAGTCAGATGAGGCTGGCAGGATCTGCCAATAAAGGGGCAGGTGGGCCAGTAAAGAAGAGGGGCTGAATGTTGGTCCAGGGCCTGGAGAATTACCTGATGAGGAGGAGAGAAATGCATATTTTATGACTATTCATCACCATTATGGCAGCACGAAAAGACAAAGAAAAAGAGGTGGAGAGCAGTAGACTGGGACACATAATGTTCCTTTAGTGGTGCTGTGGGCTTGCTCTGATGAATCTGTCTCGTGTCTCACCCAGAGAAAAGAAGTTGGCTAATGATGTGCTTTGCAGATGGATCAGTGCTGGCACTTTAACAATCCCGTATCTGGTGCACAGGTGTTTGATTTTGTTTTTGTTAACGAGCCAGTAGCAGGCAGATTTAGGGAAAATGGACCACAGTAACTGTGCAGAGACAGAGTTTCTCTTGCTGCTTGTAATCTAACTCCACCATATGTTCAGCACATGAGCCCAAGCCATGACACATCTTCCAGTCAATGGGCCAAGCTTGCATCTGGTGAGAGATAAGAGTGGAGCTGCCCCTACCCGTGTTCCCGAGCCCCTGCATCACTTCACAGTCCTGCTTTGCTTTGCTAAACCAACACCTCTGACAAGTCTCTCTGATTGTTTGTCTTGTCACAAACTCCTTTCTCTTTTGTTGCTGCTTGTATCCCTTCCAGAAAACACTCTGCACAGCAGATGTTGGCTAATGCAGGAAGTGTTGGAGAAATACTTGTGAAAAGTAGGTTTCAATATGGGTTTTTTATATGTGTATCAGATGCAGTTATTCAATATGAGGATTCAGTAGAGAAGTTGCTAGAATTGGGAAAATTTTCAGGTCTATTTAAAATTAACTGTAGATTTTCAGGAAGAGTAAATCAACACAGTGTCTACCAGCAAACCTAACATAGGGAATGCAAGGAAATGTCCTGATGGAGGGTGTAGGGGACAAGAAATTGAGGTAACATATAGATGCTCCATTGGATTAAGAATATGTAAACTAAGAAATCTTTGCTGAAACTATTCATGGAAGTTTAGTGGGGGGATATTAGGAAAAACTCACGTGCCTTTCGAGGTCAATTTGTGAAGAGCATGGGAAAACCAAATGGAAAACATACCCTGAAATGAGTAGTAGGTAAGATGTTCTCTCCCATATCTACTGATGCTTGCAGGTAGACTAGGTTAAAAGAATTGTATGTAAAGCAATAATGTTGACCTTTTTGAAATATAAACCCTCCAGAATATTGTCCACTGCATGTTCTCTTTACAGGAATAGTTTTGTAAATAGCAGCTTATTTAATGCTGGAGAGAAGACAGCAACTCCTTATTTGTACTTACCCTGCTCTCCTCAAGTTGTCTTTTTTTTTTGTTTAGACTTTTTTCCTCCTTTTTTTTTTCCTTCTTTTTTTTTTCCTCCTTTTTTTTTTCTTCTTTTTTTTTTTCCTCCTGGTTCTTTGCCTTTCTATAGGAAGGGCATCTTTGTTAGTTAGTTTGTCACAATTAGAAATGAAATAATGGAAACACTCTGCATCTGCCATAGAACAGAAACTGCTTCAGAGTGGATGGTAGTCACTCCTTGCTTTTCTTGTTATCTTCCATCCATGACTGATTTACAAGGCAGCCAGTGCCTCTCTCCAGCCTGCTGACTCTCTGTTAAAGTACATGCTAAACCACACACATGGAGTTTGAGCCACAAGGGAATATATTGTAAGAAAATAGTGCTTTGATTCTTTTCTTTGGTGGTGTAAACAGAGAGGGTGAACAAATATATCTGGGTACTTTGAAGTCACACAGTGCTCTAGGGAGAATGGAGAGGGGATGCAGTAACAAGCTGGGGCAAACTCTTTTAAGAGTGACCAAAAAAAAACCGTGCTCTAAGAAATTCAGAATTCAACAGTTCTTGAACTCTTAGACTTTTAACTTGCTGGTATCATTTTATCTGGGATCATCAAAGTTTATTGTGGAAATAGTGTAGTGTAGGAGTCAAGGGATGTGTGGCCTGTGTTAGTCATATTTATGATTATGTTGTGAACTAATATCTTAAATTTTTATGAGACAAAGTGGCATTTATGAATAATTCATTCATGATATGGTAAGCTGAACTGTAGCTACTTCTTCTGAAGAGTTATTTGGAAGAGCTGTTGACAATAAGGAAAACAGACACTTGAAATTTTTCTGAAAACTCTCTGGAATTATTGGGACAGGTGGATAAAGAGGTGGGATGTGCAGACTGACCTGGGCTAACCTGGCTTCAGGAGAGCTGCCTGTGGCTGTAGAGCTGAGTCAGGACTAGATGGGAATGGTCTGGAACCATTCCCAGCAGTTCCCCAGCTGCTTGCACTGGGGAAATGCCTTTCCCGGGCCCTGGTGCATCTCAGGACTGGGGGGAAAAAAATGAGTCTGTTTTCTTCCTGTTTTCTATAAATGCAATTTCCCAGCATTTTTAGCAAGCCTGCTGGCTGAGCCTGCTTTGTCCACGCTCTGCTCTGCTGCAAACCAAGCGTGGGCAGCTCCGGCAGTGGCAGCACAAGCCGGGGAGGGAAGCGCTGCTGGGAAGCCCTGGTTTCCCTGGATCGCTGCAGGTCCTGCACAGCTCAGTGTGGGAGCAGAGCAAGGCTCTGTCACCCACCAACCTGGTAAATGAACCCCCAGAGGCAGAGCAGGGGCTGTCACCCTGCATTTGCCACGTCACAGGAACACGGGTCGCTCCCGGCGAAGTCACCTGCGCTGCAGCATCCGAGTCCCCCGATGCTGAACACGCTCCAAATCCTGCCTCAGTGTTTTCCTTCCAGTTGACAGTTGTTTCCTTTATTATGTGGCTGCTCACGAGGGAGCTGTTTCATAGGGATTTCAAATGTCTTACTTGTAAAATCTGCAACTTCTCCTCTATGCAGCAGACGGGGCGTTTTATTCCTCTTGCGCCATTTCGTTTTTCCTAAACTAAGCACTTTGCTTCAAAAGGATGTCCTTGTAAATCTTTGTCCTTTTAAATTCAAAGGTCAATGATACTTTCTATATGCAAATTCAGTTGTTAAATGTATTGCACATTACTACTCCTGGCAGATGGGGAAAAACTGCAAATTTATCATGGTGATGGCTTCAGGAACAAAGTAAGTAATTATAGACACAGTATGACAACTAACAACAGTGTCTTTTATTCTCTAGTGTTCGCAGTAGCCTCTCAAATGATAGAAGAGAAATAGAAGGTTACCTTAGCTGTGTGTCTGAATCTAAGACAATATTACCAGAAACTGCAGTGTGTAGTCTTTATATTACCCATTAGAAAGCAATTTAACTTCTGCCCCCTCAATAAAACTCTTTCCATACATGCATTAATAAATAGAAGTTTATTCTGTGTTAAACTTTGCTTTTTTTTTCTTGTGCAGTATAAGGAGTTATAGGAGTTGGAAGGAGAATATTCTGCTGAGAGATTTTTTTCTTATTGTGTTCCATGTTCTGGATAATCCTTGCTAATACTCAAAATAAAATTTTGAGTATTTGGGGTTTTTTTATGTTGATGATGATGGTGGCTACAAGTTCTAAGTGATCACAGCTCCACTGTAACCACACAGTAAGAGCAGCAGCCCACAATCCAAATAGAAAAGTTGATAAAGAGAAAGAGAAATGGAGGCTTGTGATCCTCGTGGTACAGATGAGACTTTTGAAGAGCTTCTGGAGAGAACAGAGAGGGACAGCAGAGCCAAATTACTCCCTGAGGATGTGTAGTTCCTGCCTGGCCAGACTGGCCAACATCACCCAGCCTTCCTGCTGCTGGGCTGAACTGGTTGCCTCACTTAGAGCCATCAACAGCAGATGCCTGGGGGCAGATCATGTTCCCTTGTCTCCCCTCTGCACCCTCTCAGCTCAGATTTGAGCTCCAGCTCTCCTTCTATACTCAGCCGTATTTCCTTACCAGCTTGCTGTCAGTTACTGTATATTGATCCTTGGTGAATGCAGTGATCTGCACTCCAAATGACTAATTAAATATGCCATAAATCTGCAAGGGAATGTGCTTCAAGTGAAAGAATTCCTTTTTATGTCATGAAAAAATCTCTTTAAGAAAAAAATCATGTTCCAACCACAAGTGATTAAAACCCAGTTTGAAGTTATTTTGCCGCCGACAGAACTGTACAAACTCCTGTGCAGTGATGTTTACAGAGCTACAGAGATTGCACAGGAATTCAGAGGTCAAAAGTCCAGTGGATAATATTCATAAACACCCAAAGGAAGAGATGTAATGGGGCTAACACGTTATGTACCTCAGAGGTCACATCTCTAATGTTTTGGAAAAATCAAACTAATTCCTTTGGCACTAATGCTATTGGAGAAGACACCAGGTCGTGCTTCCTTGGGTGTAGCTAAACGGGCTTTTTTGGCCATAATCACCTGGGTTACCTCATGCTGACAAGTGCAATCCTCAAGGAAAATCACCACGTGCCAGTGCCTGTCCTGCCTCCCCTTGCACAATGAATCCAGGTGGGCAGGTATTTTGCTTTCTCTCCTGGAAGGAGGCACTGATAACAGAAGTGCCATTTAAATTATGCCTGGCAAGCAAGATGCCTTGCCCCTCCCCAGGCAGAGGGAAGAATTTTCATGGAAATAAACTATCTGATATTTAGTGGCTGCAAGTTGCCAAACTACACTCCAGTAGGCCAGAGACTCCTTTAATACTGATCTAGGACTGATTTATTACTGAGGTAAGGGGCATGGTCTGTGTGTCTTGTGCCTGCAATGAGGCTTTTCTTAAATGTCTGAACACAAAATATACTGCCTTCATCCCATGGTGTTAACTTGGGTGCTCCTCCTGCTTTTCCTCCTCCTTATCTCTGGCAGCAGAATAACCTCTGTTTCTCCTGACATGCTGAAAGAGAAGTCAGTTCCTAAACTCCAGTTTTGAATGTCTCTCCCTGTATCTTCCATTTGCATATCCAGATATAAAATGATACTGGCTGTTATTCTATAACTTACTGAACATTGCTGTAGATAAGCAGAAACACTTAGGTAAGCAAACAGTCTGTTTATAAGGAGTAATTTAATAAGTTTTACACAACTCTGTTGATTAAAAAAATGAAGTAAAAAAGACCAGGCTGAAATTCCCTCATCCAAAGAACACCTTTATAGTCCCATTCTAGGTGCTCTCCAGTTTTTCTCAATATTCATCTTACACTAACCTTTTCCACTCAGATATTTGGGAAATGGCTGCAGTCTTCCTTTCACGTAGTTTTTCTTCAGTTAATCATTTGTCATGAGCAAATGGTGTTGCAAGATTTAGGATAAAACCCCAAGTACTAATTTAGACCTGGTAAGCTTTCTCTCAGGTTAGAACTTGATCATTGGAGAGCTTCAATAAGTGTCTTTTATCCAAAGGCACATGTTGTCTTCTTCTTTTTTTAGCTGTATGATGTGGGTGCTCAGGAAGAAAAATGATAACTCTTCTCTTTGAAATAATGAATTAATTAGCTGTTGATTGGCTATTTCAGAGCTGCTTGTGCCCTGGATGTTGTCTTCATTTTCGGAACCTCTCGCAGGGAGGGTTCAGTGCCAATTTTAGGACAGGTGTGCTCTGGCATAAAATGTGTTGCAATAGTCAACACTCACTGAAATAACCTCACTCTGATTTAAAGATTCAGGTCTGCCTCCATGTTTAACAACCAGGTTTATGGAGTAGTAAAGAAAAGAATATGTAAATACCGTTCCAGGTCCTGGAACATTATTAAAATTTCAACAACATGTAAAAATTCCCAGGGATCTCTTAAAATGAAACTGTTTCCTGAAGGCATACTGGTTAAAAATTGAACTTCTAAGGTTCAGTGTATGGTAGTGCAGGCCTGGAAGAACTTGAATGTAGAAAAACTTATTAAAGTATCCTCTCTGTTACAGGAATGTGATGGCAACTGCAGCAGAATGTTAGTTAAAATCAGTTGGCTTCAGTGTTCAGTGGATGGTGTTGTGGGCTCTGCAAACAGTCCCCAGCAAACACATTTAGAAATATATTTAAATTATGCAGGTAAATGAGTTCTAGCAAATATAATAAATTTACAGGAAATAATATAAATTATGCATAAATATGTATTCCAAAGTATGTGGCAAGCATAGATTTATGAGATAAATAATTAAAACTGTTATGAGTATATATTTCTCTTATTTTTTTGACTATTCCAGAAAATACCTGATATTCTAATGAAATTATGGCTGTTCCATTTGCTTCAGTAGATTGTGGTGATTTTATCCAGGTCAAACAAAAATCATAGAGTCGAGACCAAAATATATCCACTGCTATATCAGCTGTTATGATCCCTGATCTTTTTGCTCTCTTGTTTTGGCTTGGGAGATTTCTGTCTTTCCAGTGACATTTCAGGGCCCATTTCAGTCGATGCACAAGAGTGGAGCTCCCAGTGATTGATGCATTTTTGTTACAAAATGTCATGGCTTCAGTGGGAGTTTTAGTGGAGTATGGATTACAGGATCGAGTTATCTAAAGCCAAGCAGCGTTCCCAGAAACATTTACTAAACAATAGAGACCTTTGGAGGGTGACCAAGCCCCGTGTGTGGATGTCAGCACTGCCCCTTGGCCAAAGAGAAGCTGCTCCTTCATGTTCGTGTCACCCCCGTTCCCCTGTGCCATGTAAAGGATGATGCCCTATAAACACAGAACTGTGGGCTCACAGAGTTAAGGCTGGAAAAGATCTCTGAGATCATTGAGTCCAACCATTAACCCAGCACCAGGTTCACCATTCAAACATGTCCCCAGGTGCCACATCCGCACGTTTTTTTGAACGCTTCCAGGGATGGTGGTTCCAAGGTCTGACCATCCCCTCAGTGAAGAAATTCCCCCTCATATCCAATCTAAACCTCCCCTGGCACAGCCTGAGGCCGTTTCCTCTCATCCTGTCACTCGTTACCTGGGAAAAGAGTCCAACCCCCAGATATTAAGTCTGGTTAGAGGTTGAGGAGCTGTTAACAGGTGCTCCCTTCCTATTTGAAACGTCTCTGGCAAGTGAAACAATGATGGGAGGAAGTGTCAAATTTTCCGAAGTAGAATTCAGATGCCGCACAGCAGCAGCGGCTTTGATTTGAATCACAAAGATTCTGAAATGAAAAAAAAAAAAAAAAAAAAAAGAGCTTTGAAGTTTTAGGAAAATATTAAAATTTGCTCTCCCGTTTCTTCACCGGCGCGACTCTGTCTGGGCGTCCAGACTTAAAAGCTGCTGTTGACACGCACAAATCTCCTTTCAAGTGGCTGATCATCACTGTGGCTGTGCTCTTATGCAAAGCAGGTCGGAATATAGCTTTTAAAAAATGACCCTACATGAAAGGCAGTTTCCCCCCCCCCCTTAAAAACCATTTGGAACAAAGTGAATGCTGTTCCATCTCATAAAGACAGATGATTGACATTATATAGCGCATGAAATTTTCCTTTTTCAGAATCCTGACGTTTTATAATAAAAGTTGAGATAATGCTGGGAGCTAGTAATTACACTATATCCTCCCCCAACAAAAAAAAGATCCGTGGGGGGAAGAAATGAAACAATATGTCTTTACAAAGAATGCAATTAAGTAAAGCCAGATTAGAGGAACCACTGAGGGTAAGCGACATGCCTTATTATCTCCAATGTGTAAATTTAATTTTCTTTTTTCCCTCATAATTCTTATTTCCCCGGCATTTTTTTTCTCCTCACTCCATGGAGATCAACTTGCAACAGCTTCATTTTCCTATTGATCTATTTAATATTTTTCCATTGTGCATAGTAAAATGCTAAACAAAATTTGCTCTCAAAGTGAGAGCAGCCTTTCTGCCTCGGAAAAGGAAGAGATAATATTGCTGCCAAAATGTTCTCCCTGGGGTAGATGATGACATTAACATTTTTGTTAGGGAAGGAGTGGCTCAAAATTAAATCTTGAAATTACCAGTATTTATCAGAGTCACTCACAGAAGTGGAGGGGAAAGGTGAAATGGCTGAGTAAATATCATCATCTCCGCATCTCTAAAGGCAACACTAAAAAGGCATTAAAATAAGGATGGAAAGACTCCCCTCAGGAATATTTATCAGAGGTGCTTCATCTTGGTGGCAAATCTAAGACAAGACATGCATGGCAATATCTGTTGATGTGAAGAGTTTTTTAATAACAGGTTTGGTTTTCTAAAAGTGGTATTTTGTCCCCAGGACAAAAATATCTGCTTTTGTCAATGGAAAGATGCATTGTAGATTAGTTCTGCATGACTGGACAAGGAAAGGAGTGGCACCATCTGCTAAATAAACCACTTTTAACTTTGAATTCTGTGAATGCCTTTTCCTTGGTAAAAAGGAAATTGTAGCCAAAGTGTTTCAGGAAAAGTGTACAAATAGGGTTTGTGTAGATGGGGATGTGTGAGGAATGATGCTCTAATCAGTCGTGCTCACAGCTAATTCAGGTTGTAGGAAGGTTGGAAGGTTGTGCCCCAATTGTGTTCAAAGAGCTACACGTGTGTTATCATTTTTGGTATTGTCAGAAACAGAAATCTGTATTTACAATAATCAAATTCCATAAAAGTGAGATTTAAATGAAGAGAGATCAGCAGAATATAGTCATAGCTCTGACTGTAATGCCTGGAAGCAGTTTGAGGTGCTGAGTGATCCCCTCTTCTCCTACAGGGCAGACAAAATGGGTAAGTCTCTGGACTTGGAGTAAAGAATAAAATTTACTTTTGACTACAGTATTTCTCATTGTACTTGTTCGTTACGGAAGGAGGAAAACTGAAGTGCTGGAATTTATCTTACTTTATCTCAGCTGTCCAAAGTGTGGACACCTGGGCAAAGCTGGCCATCCAGGGTTCGTCTGTGAGCAACAGGGAAAGAGGACTCTCCAGAGGGGGAGATTCCCTTCATGCCTTCACTGTCTGCCTTCAAGGTGTGATGAATCACCACTGGAGAAAAACACTGAGGGCAAATATGAGATTGAGAGGAACTGAGCCACTCCTTTCCACTGTATACCACGTTTTTTACATGACTGAAGGTAGATGAAGTGAGTCCTCATGTGACTTAGAGCTCTTACAAACATAGAACAGACCTTGACTTATTTATAATTTGAAGATCATTGATGGATCAAGAGTTGCTGTTGCTGAAAGAGGTGAAATATTTTGAATGATGAGTCCCACTGAGACCATGGCAACCTGAGCATGGGCAATTCATGGGCAGGAAAGGGGAAATTACTGATTGTGAGTTCCTCCCTGATTGGTATTTGATATTATTGTCCTTGAGATCCCCAAAATGGTAAAGGGTGATGACTTTCTACCATTACTCTGCTTGTGCCATAAAAATGCCTGATGTGGGAGAGGAGTCTTGCACCTGAGTTCATTGCCATGGAGTAGATAATAACAGCACAGATAATAACACACATGATGTGTGCCCCAATTGCACCAGGTGCATTTCCCTGTCCTTCAGTTTATCCAGGAATTGTTTTGGTGCTAATTATGAATGCTGCACACTGAGCCATGTCAGCCATGAATCTTGGCACTGAAAGGATAAGACAAGAGTTTATAAATGAGATTCGTTTAGGCAGCATGTCATCAAATGACCTGATAAGTAGGGACTCATCTGAGTAATGATTAGGTTTTATGTACTATTACAAGGAGTGATCTGCTAGAAAGACAATGAGCAAAAAACCGTATCTACAGCAGATTTTATCTGGCTGAGCAAATTACCTGACAAGATACGCGGGTCCAGACCAGACTTTTAATTTCTGAGAGGGCAAGATTTTGACTCCTTATCCAAAATACTGTGTGTTCTTTGTTGTGAATCACTCTGCTGATTTTGAACATGGGACTCCTTACACACTGTGATAGGCCCAGTAGTCTGTGATAGCCCAGGGAATGTTTTTAGAATGTGGTCCTTATGCTGGTGAAAGCCAAAGGCAAAATTTTGACCAATAGTTTTTCTTTGTGATGTGAGACTTAATTTTCAAACTTAGGAAATTTTCCATTTAGGTGAGCAGTTAGTATTATCATAATGCAGATATTTTGGAGGTAAAAGTTTATTTAGGTGTAGATGAGCCACGAAGTTATTAGTGATTGGCTTTCACTTTCTTCAGCTTTATAAGAGAGTAAGCATTAATTTCTCTGTTTTCTTTTTTTTGTTGTTGTTCCAGAGTCATAAAAAAAAAAAAAAAAGGCATAGTTTCCTTTGACTTTGGCAAAGTTTTATGAACTTTTTTCTTTCATGTTTGTCCTTACTTATCAAAAAAAACCAAACCACTAGTTTAAAGAAGAGCTGAATGAGAATTAACGAGTTTCTGCATTTGGAATTTGTAGAGGTAGAAGAAAACAGCCGTTTATTTTGATGCAAACAAAATTATAGCAACATGTCATGTCTTTCAGACCCCACTCTGTTTCTTGAAGAGGCACTATTGGTATGTTAGGAAGGCTGGGCCTTGGTATTTGTGTCTTTAGGAATCCTGAATTAAAACCAACTTTGATCTGGTTCCAAATTTCTCATGAGAGATTTGGCTTGTATGTTGTAGTGAGTGTACTTGGAAATTTATGTTCTCACCTTATGGACTGAGATCTAAAATAATGTGAGTGAAAGAACTTCCATTAACAAATGCTGGTTCCATGTTAAAATGACAGTATATACAATGTTTACACACACTGTACTAATATTCAGAAGTTTTATACATCCAAGTGTCCTCATTCTTTTTTCATTCTGCTTAGGGATACTGCCTTTGGAAATCATGGATATAACTGTGAATCCCATGCAAAAAAACCCCGTCTACCTATAAACCCCCACAAATATTCAACTGGTGGCTGCATGGCTGCACTCTGATCCAAAAATTAGGGGTGTTATATTGAACCAGCTCCTAGAAGTCCACAGCTTCTTCTTATATTAGTTTATTTTGGAAGTTATGGATACATGAGTCCTGCAGTTTGTAGGTTTATGACTGGGCTTGGCAGAATTATACGAGGAATTATTTCTGCGGTGTGTATGTTGTGATGAATCATATTTGTGCCAACTTCTGGGCAGTCTCTAAAACAAAAGCCAGATCTGAGGCTGAGTGTGTGTCTTTCAGTGCATTCATGTAAATAGGTATTTTAGAAATCAAATCTTACTACTGAATTATTCATATAGGAGGGGAACTGCCACTGACCTTTCCATGTTTTTCTCCCTCTTTCATTTCCCTGGTTTTCTGCCTAAATTTGCCCAAATGCCATGCCTGTTTGTAGGCAGGGTGATTGCCTTCCCATTTCTCACCTCGTGTCATTACCTCAGTAATTTGAATTTATCACAACCACCTGAGCTGGGTGACACATTTTTTTTATGGTACTGAGCAAACACCCCTGGAGGGAGAGGGATTTCCCATCACACCCATGGATTTTTAAGCAGTTTTGTAAAACATTCTGACTAGTAAGGCCATAGAATGTGCTGACAGGTGAGAGGGCTCCCTGTTGCATGTGCTGTTTTCCCTCAGCTATGATGCTGACTTCAGTTCTCCCAGCAGGAGGGAAACACTGAGAAATGACATGACTGTGCTACCTGGGCAAATAGGAAGGGTAAAGGTTTAAACTCGGTGGCTGGGGCTGGGATCAAAGGTTTAGACTTAAAAATCAGTGTGGTTTGTGTTTTTTTTTTTTAAAAATTAACTTTTTATTCTGAACCATCATTTGATCCAAACTCTTTTGTGGTAGCAAGGACCGTTTCTGTTAAATTCAATAACATTTGGATCACGTTGAAAACGTTAATTCAATAAATGCAAATTGAAATCGTTGATAATGAAGTTTTTCAAAAGCTCTAGAATAGGAGCTCAGTGCCTGAATTGCTCTTTCTGTTGGATTCAGTATTGACTTTGCCATCTCATTTGCTTCAGTTCAACTCGAGCTCTGGAAAAGCTGCCTTGTGTTATGATAGTGTTCTTTTTCCTTTTTTTTTTTCTTCTTTTCTTGCAAAAAGCTGAAACAAGCATGATTAGTTTGAAGGGATGAGATCTGTTTCAACTAACCAGATATATTTGAGACCACTTGTAAAACAACTTCGAGGCCTGGAGCGTAAATGGCCATTGCAAAGATTCTTTGTATTTAAACTAAAAGACTAGACAGATATTAATAATGAAAAAGGCCAATAAATGACCTTTTCTTCACTTTTATAAAGTAAATGCAGTATTGAATTTTTCATCTGTTGTTTTCTTTTGAAATGTGAAAGATCACTCGAATGAAAGCAGGTGAATTAGATTGTATTCTCTACAGACACAACCTGGATGCTGTAGGAGTGTTTGGATACAAGAGGATTATTTTTCCATTTATTCTGTATATTTTCTTGATTTCCATGCAGTCTTAGTGCTCCACGTTTTCATGAGCAATATTTGAATGTGATCTAATTTTATTCATTTTTACAAATGGAATAATATTTCTTTTGTTGTTTTCCCTAAGCTTCCTGTGCTGTCATGTTTGAATTCTGAAGAAGTTCATTTTTCCAGTGGTCAGTGGGGCACTGTTCTCAAACCATCCCAATATAAATCAGGACGAACCCCAAGTGACCCTAGAAGAGAAATAAGTTATGTCTGGCAAAAATGGCTTCTATTATGCTATTACCTTATAATTAAAAGCCATAAATCTGTGCATTAAGAGTGGTTGCAGGTTAAGTTTCAGCACTGGGGAGATGCAGTGGTATCATGAGTCGGATTAGAGTGGGAGAGCAGAAAGGATGAGGATTTGACTGGTTCAAATCACAGAATGGTTCGAGTTAGAAGGCACCTTTAAGGATCATCCTATTCCAACCCCCTGGCATGGACAGGGACACCTCCCACTAGCCCAGGTTGCTCAAAACTCCATCCAACCTGGCCTTGGACACTTCCAGGGATGGGGCAGCCACAGCTTCTCTGGGCGACCTGTGCCAGGGCCTCCCCACCCTCATTCTAAAAAATTTCTTCCTTATATCTCATCTGAATCTCCCCTCTTTTTTTATATCCTCGGGGCTCATTTTGCTCAGACCCGTTTTACACTTCCCTGAATTGTTTGCCTTGGAGATTTATTCCTGAAACTTGTGTTATTCCTGATGCTGCTCACAAACCCTCCGTGCTAACTGGTGTGTGCAGCCCCCCACTGAGGGAGGGGAGGGATGCAAAGGAGCAGCAGCAGAACCCGTGGTGCTTTGGCCAATGAAACCATTTATATTCTTGCAGAATATGTTACAGTAAGAAGCAGAGGTTGGAGGGAACAAACCTTTACCTGGGTTGTGTGGCCCTGCAGCATCCAGAGTGCTGTGGGCTGGGGGGCAGAGCCCTGGGGTATCTGACACGTGCCCCCACATCAGCTTTGCTGCCTGGTTTGTGTTGTCTGGGGGTTATGTGACACGGGCCAAGGAGCTGAAGGGGACTGCATTAATTGGGGTGAGACAGTGGAGTATTTTAGGTGGTCATTTCCCATGGATGCAGGCTGAGTTGGCCAAAGGCTAAATCTGCTTCTGCCTGGGGCAATGCAGGGGATGGAGTTGTCTTAAAAATGCCCCATCCCTCCAGAAATAGCCTTCACTGCTGGTGGGACACCCTCAAGATGGTGAGATGTGACCTGAGCCCAGCCAGCTCAGCTTTCCAGACCTGTGAGACTCACGTGTGAGAGACCAGTGTGCTCTTCCCCAGCACAGGGCAGGGCATTCTGCCTTTCTCTTAACTATTTACATAGGATTTTGCTCAGCTTTTAGCTCTTTTCATGGCTTTGTTCACTTCTGAGGCATTAAAATGCTCATTAGCATTGCTTTCCTTGACATGTCTGAGCTTGGCTGTTCCTGTGGGCATCCTGCCCACCCCCCTGCCAGGGGAGGGGGTGGGTGGGTGAGCAGGCAGCCCCTCTCCCAGGCTGTCAGACCGTTCCTGGGATCCCTGTCTCACGGTCCGTGGTTCCTCAGGGCTGTGAGTGCAGCAGGGGGGGTTTGCTGACAAGGGCTGGTCAATAGGTGAGGAGCTGCTGCCCTTGCTGAGAGGTGTTGGATAGAAACAGGGAGTGACTGTGCATGAAACCCCATGCTTATTGAGGGGGAAAAACCTACAGAAAAAGACTTGCAGTCTGCCCATGTCTTGAAGGCTAAAATCTTCTGAAGGACAAGGTAGTAACCACAGCTTAAAGCGTGTAGCTCTGGTGTGCTGAAAGGCTGTACCAGGAGCTGATGCTGATTTCCCTTCCCCTCCTGCAAGGCAACAACACAAATCCCCGGGAGTTTTATTTGTTACAGTATTTATTTATTTATTTTTTATTTTAAAGCTTCAGCTCCTGAACTGCTGGAGCATCGTTGTCCATGTTTAAAAATACAGTTCAGTGCACAATAATTCTTTGTTCACTAGGAGCAAGAACTCAGTTTGGTGAGATGGGTTTGGGCAGAGCTGTGTGTTGATAAAAGGGGAGTTTGAGTCACTGCAGAAGCATGGAATAGTAGGAGTGGCCAATTTCTTGGTTTCTTTTAATTTAAACTTTGTGTCATTAGTGGTATCTGGACTGGGGAAGTGGAGCAAAGTAGGGAAATTTAACAGGAGAAACACAAGAGAGAAGCAACAGAGCCTTCAGGTCTCCATGACTGTTTTAGCATCTTGTAGGACTTGCTTGGCTTTCAGATGGATGTGAGGGATTCTGGAATCCATGTATTCTGTAGTCAAAGGAAAAAAAACCTGTAGCAATGGCTAAGAAAAGCTTTATAAAGATACACAATCTAAACAACAGAATGAGAAGTTCTTATTGCAGTGGAATATGCATGTTCATGAATCCAAACCCAAATGAAGCCAATGAAATCAGTCTCTGGGCTTTTTTTCTTTCTGGGTTTTTCTTTTTTTTTTCTGTGCCTAACACTACATAGTAACTTCCTGAATTTTAATGGCTGAATTCCAGTATCTCTGTTTACACCAGCTGATTAGATTCCCTGCTGTAAGCTCCACTGTCAGGGATAAGTCTGCAGAGACCAGTATTTGCAAATTTATCGCCTCTCTATTTATTAGTAGGTAAAATATTCTCCAGTGATTCATCTCATCACTGGAGAACGCTTTTCCAAATAAATTGCATTGCTTCCTAAAATTTAATTCCTATTTCATATTCCTATTGTTTGCTTAGTTTACATCCTTTATCAAATGGCTTTCAGCAGGTTTCTTATAGCCTTGAACTTTCGTGTCCCCTGATATCACTCATGCATTTCCATCAGTGTGAGTGTGCCTGGCATCTCCTGTGCCCTCTCTGTGGGTTGAAATCCAAGGATGGGATTCCATTTTCTATCATAAATATTACATCTGTTGGAAAAAGCTAACAGAAAGCCAAAACGTGGGCATGGTGAGTGGTTCTGATATACAAGCAGAATGGATATAACTGCTTTTTGTTTTAAACTCACCCCCCAGCAGAACTGGAACTTATTGAAAATCAGCTGACTCAGCTCATTTACAGTGTCTGGGAGGTGCTGGAAGACAAGAGGTTTCCTTCAATGGTTTAACAGTTGTGGGTTTATTCACATTAGTGTTGTATTTTGAGTTCCAGTCACATGCCTTAAATGCTAAGGAGCTTCAGAAATAAATGAAAAAAAGAGCTCTTGCTTCAGAAAGTTAAAAGTTTTATCAGAATCCAGGAGAGTGCACAGATTATAATGCACAAGAGGCACCATGAAGTAACACTGGTCAGCATGACCTCTGCAGCTTCACAACTGTGAAGTGTTTTAGTGAAAGCTCTGTATGGGCACAGATATGTTTTACTTAGTGGCTTTTGTTTCTTTGCAACTTAAACCAGACCCCTTCCTTGGAAAGGAGGCAGATTAAAAAAAAAAAAAATCATTAGTTTTTGGGTCTGTCAGGTTGAAAGAAAAGCTTTTTTTTATTATGGTTGTGCTTAAAATTGCGATTAAGGGAGAAAGTGTTGTCATTGCATTATGCTTTATCAAATGTCTATTTTATATAATTACAAATGCTACTCACAGTTCTGAATATCAGCAAGTTACTTTTAACAGCCCAAACCTGCTGCTGAGCTGCAACCCAGAGGTGGGGGAGGCTCAGACCTGCAGCACTCGGAGTAACTCTGAAGAATTTGCTGCATACCTGGTGAAGTTCTCCTCCCTCTGCCATTAGAAATAAATTGCTGGATCCCATATAATGTTTCTAACTACTTGTTGAAAAACAAAGCTCTATATTCTCCGATAGTTCTTAGTGCTTTGAACTTTAAAAAAAGATGTAATCAGGTACATTCCAGTGATAAATGGCCTCGTACTTGGTTTTATGATGGTGGAATTATTGGAGGAGAACAAAGTGGTGGGAGGATTCCAGCAGACCTTGTCCAAATTGCTGCCCTTCAGTTTTCCTGTGCTGTAGAGGTATTTGGTGTGGGTGGAACTGGAGAGGCTCTGGCTGGTCAGGGAAGACTCAAGAAACAGTACATTTGATTTCTTTTTTTTTCTTTTTTTTTTTAATTTTTTTTTTTTATTCCCACACAGACCTTCTAATTAAAAATTATGAGTAGAAATGCTACTGTTATTTCAGAGTACGGAAAGTACTTTTTTCATAAAGCCAAGACCTCCTTTTAATTGGAGGGATTGTGTAATGATTTGTGAAAATCTTCAAGAATTCATTGTGAGTGTGTTGTCCAGGTCTCATGGAAAGGTCAATGCAGAGAAAACACATTAATGCTCCCTGTGTTTATTTGGCTTTCTGTGTTAGGATTAGTCCCATTAGCTCTGATGAGGTAAGTGGGGAAGCATATGGAGAATTGGTGTCTCAGCTGGAATCAAATGAGTTTATGAGTGTTGATAGTCTCAGCAATGGGACTTGACTTTCAGTTTTACTGTGGCTTATTTACGCTGTTGCATCTGTAAAGAGAAAAGCAAAGATAAAGAGGGAGCCTTTGCCTGTCTATGGTAGAGCTGCTGTGAGTTCTCAGGGCTCCCTGGTGCTGTCCCCTGGACACAGGAACTTTTGAGGTGAGTTACAAACTTTCATGGCTCTGACCAAAAAAAAAACAACTAAAGGGACCTTGCCTAAGCTCACAGCAGCCAATTCTGTCACTCTTTCCTCCATTCGCTTAATGCTGCAAGATAAAAGTCTGCTCTTAACATCAGCATTAGCATACTCCTACATGCTCTTTCATCTCATACATAATCAATCTACTTAGCCACCAATAGCAGAAATGAAAAAGCAAAAGCTTTAACTTAACCCAAGGATAAGACCACGCCAGCCCCAGCTGTAATCAGATCATTGCAGTGATTTGGGCAAATAATGATATTCTCCACCTCACCCAAAGCAAACTCCCTGAACTTGGAATCATGTTCTCCCTACTACACCAGAAGTAATTGAATGTCCAAATGTTTTGTCAGCAGTAGCTGCACAACCATAAAGAGGCCAGTTGTAAAGCACTGTGAATGCTCCCACTCCTGACGAATGCTTCCACCAAAACCAACCCCATGCCAAGAACAGAAAACTAAATATACATCCCTCCTGGATGTGCTGGGGGCTCTGCCTTTGCAGCTTCTGCTTCACAGACGAAAGGAGCCTTGAGCAAAGTTGTGCTCCTTGGCAGGATGTCACCGCATGGAAGTGACGCTCCTGGGAGGACAGAACTGTTTGGAGACACCAGCCAACATTATGACATTTCCTTTCACTGAGAGCATCTGCTGTCGAGGTGGTACCCGGCCTACATGTGTTGTTTTCTCAGGGATTTGGAGTTGCTCAGCAGATTCTTGGGATCTGAGCCAAGTTGTTCAAAGTTTAGATCAAATAACTTCGAGTCCAAAGCTAAAATGTTGACATCGATTTCTCACGTGACACGTTTTGTTATTGTGCTCACTGAAGGCTGGAATGGTGGTGGGAGAAAAAGGGCTATGCATATTTTCATTATTATTACTGTTAAACTGAAGAGAGAGGGTCCAAAATCTCTTTTTTTGTTATTATTATTTCTAAGAAGAAAGGACTTAAATGAACAAAATTGGTAGCTGTTTACAGCTTTCCGTGGTAGTATTATCATTTTGGTGCCTAAGAAGATGGTGATGCTGTTTATTCACAGCATTTATCTTCAGGTATTCATGTTTTTTGATGAGATATCCCAATGGGGAACTAATGCTCTTATGAGGAAAAATTTAAAACCTTGAGAATAACTAGAAACTTGAACCCCAGAGTGCAGAGGTGTTGCTAAACTTTAGTGAAAATAGGAAACAGCTCCAAAGATCTTTATGGTGAGGTAGCTGGAAGCACGTGCCTATCTGGCTTGTGTCCTGGGCAATTGAACCTGCCAGTCTCAGCACCCAAACCAGGATGGGTACCCTGCCCAGCCCAGATGCAGGTTCTCTGTTCTCAGTGGGGTAGAAAAAGTTCTGTATTCTGAGGAGTTTTGAGCTAAAGAAGTCCCTGCCTACACATATTGGTTTGCAGCTCTTCTTTCTCGAGGAAAACACACTCCTGAAAAGCTACAATGCAGGCATCAATGCTCCAAGATGTGTTGAGGATAAGAAAATGCTGGGATGTCTGTGGTTCCAGGTGCAGAAGCTCTTTGCAGCATAACAAGTGGCTGGGAAAGGGGGAAAACAGAAGGATGATGAGAGCACCCTGCTATTCATTCATTCTGTGGAGCTGGTGAGACTGGCTCCGAGGAGGAAGGAACTGCAGGAAGGCCAAAGGACTGATTTGTTATTGCCCTCCTCACACTGCCATCTGTTGCTGTCTCTTTACAGCATGAAAGGGAAGCACTCACAGTTATTTTTCCATCTAAGAGCTGTGCTACACCTACCACGAGCAGGATAATCCAGGTGTCTGGATACTCTCCTCAGATGTTGCAATGTGAGACCGCTGTGCAAACAAGGCAGGGAGATCTCTCTTCTGGTTGAGGTGCAAGATGAAACCACTCACAGGGTTTGTAACAGACTGAAATAAGTAGCTACTGAAATTGCTAATTCTTGAAAATTTCTAAGGTGTGGTAATTTATTGTGGAGAGAGGCACAGAGCAGGTGGCATTTTACATACAGGAAAATTTTGCCTGTGTCTTACGTATTGCTGATACTGTCATGTCTACTATGTTTCCAATTGCTTTCTGGCACAGTGGGTCCTCAAAGTCCCTGTAATGCTCCTATTTATTCTGGCACAGAAGTCATTTGGTGTTGCTTATCTGCCTTGGACAAGTGTCATGAGTCATAAAAACAAACAATCCTCTGTGGCATAAACGTCTCTGTACTGGCCTCGTTTGCAGGTAGAGCTGCTAATTGCAGAGAATTCCTTCAGGGCTGCTTTGATTTCAACTATACTCACCCTGGCTCTTCTTAATTTTTCAAGGCAAACAAAGAACAAGAACTGATAATATTTTACTTTCATTCTTTACACTGGTTTGTCTAAATGACATTAGAGAAGTGCCTTATCTGATATTGTTCTCCTTCTGGTAGAGCAGCTACCATGTGTGCTTTTGGCAGGCAAAGCTGCTCCAGTTATCAGGAAAACTGCAGGTGCTATCAGAGAGTGTTTTTTCTACAACTGATGACTGATATCCAGAGATTTAATGTGGAGATCCTTCCCGGTGCACCATACGGTTGTGGCTCTGATGAGGAGAATCCTACCAGGGCGGAGAGGCTGGAGGGAGAAGGTCCTGTGTTTATTGTACAGGATCTAAGCCAAGTTTCAAAGAGTTAAATGGGGGCTAGAGAGGGGGCACAGGTGTAATAATTAATATAGAATATCAATTAAATTATGGGTTAGATGTTCTCTCTAGCCTGCATCTTCCTACTACATAGCAACAGCCTTTTCCCCGGGATTCTGCTTTTCTCCTTGTGTGCTTGCCTTGAAAATGAACAGTATTTTTGTGCAACAATACAACTGAGCATGGGACTGAGCAAAAATATTGGCAAATAGCACTACTGAATGTATTCAACTCCTGAATACAGCCTCACATGTTAGCAAAGGGATGGAAAATGGGGAGGGAGCTGCTTGGCTGGGAGAGGTGCCGATGCTGGGGAAGCGTGTGCTGCGTCCTTGTCCTTACTAAGCAGAACACTTTTGGTCCAGTGGGAGCTTTACCTGGACAGGGATTGCAGCATCCAGACAGCCTGGAGTCTGCAAGAGCTGCAGATGCCTCTGGCCCCAGCACACAAAGGCACAGTAGTTGCTCCTACATGTTTTAATTTAATTCATTAATAATTTAATAAGCTTTTACGGTAGCTCCAGGACACCGGAGCACTTCAGCTCTCACCATCATGTGAAATGGCAAAGTTCCCTGGGCTGGGATTGAAACTGGTGGCATGAGGAGAGCACAGCTGTGTTTGGTACAGGCTCTCCTGGAGGAGCCCAGCTGCATGTGCTTGGAAAGTCGCCTTTCAGGCTTCTGGGGACCATCTCTGGCTGTGAGGCAGCTCAGCATCTACAACTCAGGGTATGCCAGGCAGCCAGTGTGCCTGTGCTGTGTGTCTGCCCAGGGCAGGGAGGGGGCAGCCCAGCCCCATTGCCTTCCCTGCCTGAGATCCTCATCCTGGGACCCTCCTGGTCCTGGTGCTTTCGGCAGAGGAGGAGATTTTTCAGAATGATTCTACACAAGATCAGGTTGGACGGGGCTTGGAGCAACCTGGTCTAGTGGAAGGTGTCCCTGCCCATGGCAGGGGGTGCAGCTGGGTGGTCTTTAAGGTCCCTTCCAACCCAAACCATTCTGTGATTCTATGTCTGGTTTTGTATTGATCTGTGCCAAGGAGATATAGTAAGAATTACATAGTAAGTGTGATGACAGCAGCTCCATGGAGCAGTAATTGTCATCTGATCTGCCCATAAGATCTTTACAACCCTTATACCCTGGGTTTTGCATAAAGTTTGTAACCAGATAATGAATTATGCTCTACAAAGCAGATTCTGATATACCTGAAGGGTTTGGCAGTTTGTGATTTCCTGCAGCATTAAACCATAGAAACAAATTGGTGTTTAACGTAGATTTTAGTTTTATTGGCTTCCTTCCCCACTTCAAGAAACAAGTGTATTGACTACAATAAATTAGGGGTTTGAGACTTAAAATATATCTTTTTTCCAGCCTTCTCTATTGAGGGGAAATAAAAAAGACATTTTCTTGCAAAATATAGCTAGTAGAGGATGGAAGGAAAAAATGTGATCTTCTCCAAGTCCATGGGAAAGATTCACAGCATTAATGAGGCTGTTCCTCTGAAGACACTCTGGTGCTGTCTCCTCTTCTTCTTCACAATCTCCACTGCAGTTTTTAAATGTTGTGTTTGTCCTCCATCACAGTGTTTTCAGGGGTGGAGCTTTCTGTACCAGTGATAACATCATTAATCTTGATTTTTGGGAGAAGTTGAGCAAAAAAACCTTTGTGCAACAGCCCCAAACTGGTATCATTAATCAGTGATTGTTTCAAGGTATTAATTAAAGCACTGGGCTTTTTGCCTAGAAAACCTACTTCAAGGCATTTTTTTTTTTTTACACCAATAAAGTAAGTAGTTTCCATTAAAGGGCAATTAGCAGAGACACAAAAGCAGGGAAGTGCTCCATCTGATTCATCAACCCCATAAACAAGGTGCTGCCATCATTTCTTCAGCCTTAGATGAAAAAAGGCTTATAAATGCCTCTATTATCTGTATCATCTGTTGTGGAAATCTGGAAGTGCTTTTCCTGTTGAAGTTTAGATATTTTCCTGTTTTTCCCTATATTTCAGTAACATGCAATAAAAAAGCCCTTTGTGTTGTTTATTCAGAGTTTCTAAAAACATTTTAATGGTGTGAATAGAGAGAAGATTTTAAGGAAATGCAGAGTTCACAGTCAAACAATCCCACTGAAGTCTCTTATGAGCTATTAGAGAGGGACTGCTGTGCATTTTAATTGTGTTCACCAAAACGACAAACCTGGGTTTCTTTTTGCCAGCCAAACCTCCACAGACCATTAGAGATTCTTTGAATTCAATTATTTCCTTCTGGATTAGGAAGAACTAAAACCCCGTAGTTCAGAAGTTGTTTCAAAAAAACCTTCCTTCTAGATAACATATATGCTCCAGCTTAAAAAAAAAATAAATATGCAGGAACTGGAGAGATGGGGAAAACCAGGGGTGAGTCTGGTGTTTTGTTCCACAGCTGCTGTGAGCAGCATCACTCCCACCCCCTTCCCCTGATGCTGAGGGTGCATCTTCATCCTCCATGGAAACCCAGGCACAGAGTGAGGCTGTATCCTGCACTTTGCACAGCACTGGGATGCAGGAACATTTTACCCAGCCTGTTTTGAGTTCCAGGCAGCTGTGAAGGTGTTCATTTGAGCCTAACATTTCTCTGCTTCTCGGGTAACTTCACCCTTGGGACTGACTCAATGTGTCGTTAGCAGACACTGAGTTGCACTCACAGCAAAAAAGCTACACGGGAAAGGAGGGAAATGTTGGTTGGTTTTTGCCTTTGGGAACCCCTATGCATAAACTACTTCATGATAACATGTATTAAAAAAGCAAATTAGCTTTGCTGAGAGGTGAGCAGTATCCTCAGTCTGGGTTTGAACTCGGGAGATTTCCCTGTAGGAACAGCAGAAGGGGCCAGATCTGGAACAGGGGATGGAACACAGACTCCTGTCTCAGCAGTGACATTTATCTGGGAAGCTTTGGTGCACCAGCCCTCTATGCACAGGAGCAGCCAAATTTCACAGATGCCCTGGTTTTGATCTTTCATCTCTTGCATTTCTTCTTGAACATCAGCTTCTCTGCATGTGTTGGAAGTGCTTCCATCCAGACAGGGCTGAATTGACCAGTGTTGAGGACACAGCTCCCTGACATTCCTAATTAGCTCTAAATTAGCATTGCTGTGATTTAGCACTCTGCTCTCTCTCTGTGGCTGCGTATTGATTTACTGGATTTTGTTCTGCAGCTCCTAATTCAGACCTTTGCAGTGGATGAGGAGCCTGGCTGTCTAACAACACTGGAAATCACTCCCTGAAGCACAAGCAGTGCTGTACCAGCTGTGTCCAAGGGGTATTTTTTTGCTGTTTAAGTTTTGACCTAGTCCAAGAGGGACCAGGAATGCCCCTGGGAAGATCTTTGGATAGTCTCTGCTTTGACTTCTATTGCACAGCTGTTTCTAAGTGCAAAAGATTTGTATTCATTGAACAAAAGCCAGAAGAACTTTAACTGTTAACAGGCATTTGGACTGTGGAATTCACTAGAAACAGGTGCTGAGTGGGTGCTTGGACAGGCTGTACCACCAGTGTTGCTCTGTAGACTGAGTCCTGTTGTACTGCACTGCTTGCCAGGGTGGAAACAGCCTCTGAGACTCTCCAAAGAGCCCTTCAGTTTGTGGGGAATGTGACAGAGCAATGAGTGTCCCTCAAAGCAATATGAGTAGCTTAGGATGTAGGAATGAATTAGACCTGGTTTAGTGGTGGCCTGGGCAGTGCTGGGTTATGGCTGGACTCGATCTGGAGGTGTTGTTGAACGCAAACAATGCTGTGCTTCATTGAACATGAAAGGAGAGTTTGACCTCTGTGCCAGGTGTGGTAGATGATGTCTCCAAATCAGGCTCAAATCCTTATTTGGGTGGCACCTCTATCATAATGCACGATGGCAACACCTCACAGCAAGCCACAGGTTTGGCTGCAAATCCTGTTGGCAGAGCAGTGGCACAGTAACAACACCTCACACCTCCCTGCAGCTCCTCAGGGAGCTGAAGCAATGTGAGAGGTTCATGGTACATATCCTTAAGGGGTCATTTTTCTTTCTAGCAAGAAGATTTACTGAAGATTTGCTTCATGCAAAATGAACCTGGATATTTCCCGTTATTGGAAAATGAACGTTATGTTCAGTATGAATCATCTTGGCTGTTATCTGACAGATGCCAATCATTTATTTGTCCTCATTGAAGACAAAGGAGAGAGGAAGTTAATGCAGTGATTTGTCTCCTCTGAAAGAGGAAACATCTGCCTGAACCTTGTTCCCCTCTGTAGGATGCAGGGGCTGGGTGGTGGTGATCATCCAAATGAGGCTGGGGGAGCATTTGGGTCCCTCCTTCCCAAACTCATGCACTTGGAGCAGCTCTCAGCTCTCATCCATTTTGCTCAATTGACACGTTCAAATCTCAACACGATGCTGGGGCAAGGAGAGGCAGGTTGCAGGTATGACAGAGCTCCTGTGACTCTGAAAGTCCTTTGTAGTTCTTTGTGACCTCCTGACTTTTCCTGTAAATGACTATCTAAATTTAAAACATGAAGATGAATTAGCATTTTAGAGGATTTTCTTAGTGTATCACAGCTCCCCTCATTATATTTGCTCGTGGTAATTAAGGTTGCAATTATTCAGTCAGTCCCACTGCAGATTTCTTCTTTTGTAGAATAAAATGGATGGGAGGGCTTTCTTGTCTTCAGGAAAAAAAAAAATGGTTCCAAAGCATGTCATATTGATTCCATAATGCACAGTTTGCCTCGTAGTCATTTTTTTCCCCTCTCCTTGTCCCCAGTATGTGCTGCAAAGATCTGGTGTCATTAAAATTGGCTGCCTGTCATATAAGAGTTATTAGAGGGGAAAAAAAGTCATTTTCTGATAATAAGATGAAATTTTAATGGAGAAAAGAAAATAATGTCGTGGGTAACAATTTAGGACCTTTTTGAAAAACCACTGTGCAGAAATATTTAATAATAAATAACAGTACAAATAAATATATGGGCTATTTCTCACAGAGAGCAAATTCGCTGACATTGTGCTTGGCAGGAGAGAAGGGGGATTGCACAGCCAAAAACCCACCTGAACCTGAGCATCTCTGAGTGAATCGAATCCTACCCTACATTCCATTATGTTGACATTTATAGAACTGCCTTTCAAATATACAGTGAAGTTTTATTCAGCAGTGAAGTCTCTGGGTGTTTAATGGCAGAAAACCACAGTTGTGAGTTCTGTTCCGGGGAGTCGGAGGTTTGACAAACATCAGCTTTATTTATAAACGGTTCTCTAGGACAAAAATGATGGCCCCTACTTGGAAAAGTGTCTTAAATTACCAGGATGTGCAGTGGTGAGCAGTGCAGAGCACAGCATTTTCTGCAAGATCCTTCTCCAGATAGAGCTGCAGCAGACAATGTATCACCCACCGGCTGTGGCGCTTCCCCGAAGAGCCTGGGATTTGCTCTCTAATCTCTTCCTGCAGGACTATTTTCTAGATGCTTTTTCTTTTACAAAACAGATTAATAAGTCCACAGCGGGGCTGCCTTTTGTGCACCTGTCCTGTATTCAAAATACATTCGCTGAGATGGGAGAGGAAATGGAAGTTAAATCGTCCCCGTGCGACTGTTAAGATTACTGCTGCATTTTGGGCGTTTTTAAAACATGCCTCTTGGAGGTTTTTGTTTGGTGGTTTTTTCTTTTTTTGGTTAAACTAAGATTTTGCTATCTGCCCCAGAGCTTTAGAAAGCTGTAGATTGCTTGCTGTCGGGATGTGAAGGCTGTGGGTGCAGAAGGAATTGGTTTTTAGGCTGACACGAACACTCCTCCTGTGTTATGTTCTTTGTAGAAATTGGGTACAATAGATAGAAGGATAGGGAGAGGAGCTCGACGTGTCAGGAAGGTGACAGGGAAGGCAGCCAAAATGCAAATGGATGGGAAGCAATGGAAGTGAGATGCCCGAGTGGACTGTGGAAATCACGCTGAGAGATCAAACAGAGCCTGAACCAGGCATGAGAAAGTAAAGTTTAGCTGCAGAACAAACATGCTGATTGACAACTAGGAATTGCTTGGAAACACAAAGAAAATAACCCAGAGAAGAGCACAGAGCCCTGATTCAGTGTAAAGCTGTGAAGGGCTGCTTTTTGCATGAATGAGAGGGGAAGTTGTAAAGTGGCTGCGTGGGTGGCTGAAGCGGTGCTGTGAAACGGTCCCCTGTTAGATGGAGCAGATATATGAAATTATTGATGTTGTTTTGGTCTATAGAGCTGGCAGGAATTCTTTGCCCCCAGAGATGCATCTGTGCCAAGTGAAAGGTGATCTCTCTCTCTCTGGCAGTGTACTGTGTGTTTTAGGGGGTGAATGAAGGGACTGACTTTGCACAAGGGTCATGTAAATACAGAATCTGGGTGAAATTCAGGCATCCATCTATTCAGCTCCACATGTTGTAATACGCCCCTGAAACCAGGGAGAATCCAAAGACATTCCTAATATCTATGTGCAAGTCCTTAGCTTGGATGTGGGATGTCTAGTTGCTAAGTTGGCTCAGATACAAACTAATCCTTATCTCTTCCCTCTAACTCTAAAAAAATCCACAGTCCAGCCTCCTGCTGTTTTATTTGTGTGTATGTGGAAGTGGATACCACCAAACAGAGAAGTCTGCATTTGAGAAGTGTGTTGCAGTTTGCACATAATGAGAAGACTTTTCATTGAGGAAATATCTTCAATCAGGGGCTTGGAGTTGTGTTTTCCTCTTCTTTTGTTGGGAAGGTTGAGTCTCTTGCTTGGCACTGCCTGTGTGTAGGCAGCTTCTTGCTTGTCTTCCAAAGATTCCTGAAGCTGTAAGAAAGGCAAAGTGAAGTGAACCTGAGGCAAACAGAAGAACTAAGTGTGGTGTTACCCACACCACGTTACTGCCCAGGAACTCAGTGGAGACTGGAGAGTGATGTGTAAGCAGTTAATTTAAAAAATAATTAAAAAGAGAAAGTGCTGAGCGAGAAGAAGTGACATTAACTTCTAAAGAAGGAGGGGAGCTGCATAGTCATACTCTAAATGTAGGTCTTGTTTGCTGTGAATTTTTTTTCTAAGGGTTGTTTTTGGGCTAAAAAGAGACTCTTTGCTTCTGTGTTACTTCCCTCCACAGGCTCTAAAAGACCTCTATAGTTTTCTTGAGCATACAATATCAGAGGATTTTATTAATAGGAACATTACTTGGGTGCATCCAGTAAGTGTAGATCTTGTTTTAAAACAGCTTTTAAAATGGTATCTTTTCATATTTCTGGTGATGAAATTCCACATGGACTGAACCACTTCAAAGCTTGTAGCACATCCCACTGGATCACCTGCAATTTTGCTCATGGATGTTTCTAAATCCAGTGGCCTCCCCAGTGCTTTTGGTTCTTTGGTGATTAGCTCCAGTAATATAAAACTTCTGCAGCAAGTCTCTGAAGGACTTGGCTTCTGTGCAGGTCCCCAGTGCATCAGCTTTTCATGTGTCAGCATTTAAATGGCTCAAAATTCTTGATCATTCTTAAAGGCTTTGCTTCACTGCAAAGCTCATTATTCCTGTAGCTCTGTCAGTTCTGCCAGAAATATTTACAAACCAAATCACATCTGCTTTGGCTACTATCAATCAATAGATGATGAAAGAGAGATCATTGCTTCTATTTATGAGAAACTAAATAGCAAGGCAATTAGGATTTCTTGGATGTTCACCTGTACTTGTACTTCCTGCAGTTTTAATAATATCCCCCGGCTCTTCATTTTTAACACACAGGGAAAAGGTGGGATCAATGTATGGCACTTCCTGGTGTATTTTGTTTTCTGTTTTACTGTGTTATATCTGTGTCATCACACCCCTCCTGGATGCTCTACAAAGCCAAGATGTTGTTCTTTCCCAGGGAAAATACCACCTAAACAGCCAAAAGGGGCAGTGAATAAAAAGCTGGGATGTGACTGTCCCCGTCTCAGGGCTGGGGAAGCTGAGGCACAAAGAGAAAAGGATGTGCTAAGCCATGTAGTGGGGCACTGTGTGGGTTTCTCAGCTAATTTGTCAATGCTCTACAAAAATGAGCCCTGATTTAGGGCTGCCCAGCAGCTCCATGTGCACACCTGGGCGAATAAATTCAGATCCAGGAAACATTTCCCAGCTGTGATGTTCCTTCTCAGCCTTCCAGATGTTTACCTGCTAAAGCTTGTGCAAGGCACAGGGATCCCCCAGCCCGTGGGTTTGGTGTGAGGGGTGTCCCAGCTGGGCCCCTGTCTCAGCTCTGATCAGAGGAAGGGGAAGCTCCTCAGCCTGACCCACTTAAAACTGAGACAAACTCCAACTCCCTGCTGGTGTAAATGGAACTGGGGCTTTGGAAATTGCATGGGAATGGATTTACACCAGCTAAGAAATTGGCTCCTTAACCAGGCACAGTGGGACTTGGTAGCTTAGGGAAGGGAAGACAATTTTGTAGCTGAACTTAACTCTTTGTTGCTGGCAAGTGACTAAAATACCCATTAACACCTCTGATGTCCACACTGACGTAATAAACATTTAGGTACAAAGTTTCTGGTTGCTCACCATGGATTTGACTTACCCTGCTCTGTTTCCATTGACGTCAGCTGTCTCCAGAGCAGACCCAAACTGCCTTTTTCCAGGTATTCCAGCGTTCCAAGCTGACATCCAGGCTGTGTGATTAGCCACCCAAGCTGCATGCTATTTTTTCCTGCTTTGTAATCAGATTACTGTAATATTAACAAATAAAAGCAGGAGCTGAACAACAATGAAGCTTTAATATGAAACGAGCAGAGAGGGAAGAGAACATCAGCAGGCAAGAGATTTAAAAATATAAAAATGCTAAACTGATTTGTTTCTTCCCTCCAGCTGGAGCACTGTGTAAACTCACATTCACACATCACAAGTCCCATGGTACAGCTTCCATGTGAACAAGGGAGGAAAGCTGGAACTCGTGAGCCAGGGAAAGTTAGGTTTGATAGGTTGTAATTTCATACTTCATCTGCAGAGAGAGAACCTTTTTTTCTTTTATTTTTTTCTTTCTTTTCCCTTAATGTATTGAGATTTTTGTGTGCACATGTGCTTGATTTATGAAAAAGATAATCTCTTTTAGAAGTTTCACTTATGGCTTTAAACTGAAAAAGGGTAGGTTTAGATTAGATATTAGGAAGAAATGCTTCCCTGTGAGAGTGAGGAGGCCCTGGCACAGGGTGCCCAGAGAAGCTGTGGCTGCCCCATCCCTGGAAGTGTCCAAGGCCAGGCTGGGCTAGTGGAAGGTGTCCCTGCCCATGGCAGGGGGTGGGACTGGATGAGCTTTAAGGTTCCTTCCAACCCAAATCATTCTGTGATTCTATGATGAATGGATTGACATGTTTTCATGCACATGTGCTTGTTTTATACGGAAGATATTCCCATTTCTAAGTCTCACCCCCTGTTGCCCTGCTGTGGGAGTTGTCACCTCTATGGGGACCCACCTGGTAGAGCAGAAAGACTTGACATGCCTTGAGCTTCCATCTCTACAGTTCCTCACGCTCACAGGAACGTCCTTGAAAGTGGATAAAAGTACCCTCAAAAGTGAACACAAGTGTTTTATTGAAACAAGCAGGTTATGAAATGGGATTTAATATTTAGCAGCAGTTATTGGCTGCTCTTTCCCCGTGTGATCAATCTGAGTTGAGCAACAGGCTGACACAAGGGGGAGTTTCTCTGTTCCCAACACTGTACAGACAGAAAAATGATCACCCTTGGCCCCAAAATCTTGCAGTCTGCTGTGAGTGGACCTAAAACCTTTTGCTTAAGTATGGAAGACACTTTATTGCTCATAAATTGACAATCTTGGAGTAAAGCTGCTGAGATGGTGGGTTTTTTTGTGGGATTTTTATTGCCTCCTAAGGAATATGCTCTTTCCACCATGGGAATGAATGATGGTGCTGGCAAATTACTCCCATTTTTTATGGGTAAGCAGACACTTTCCTATTCAGAGATTCCTGCATTAACTTTCAGGTTATTTGCAGTTTTAAAACAATAAGCATATACCCAAAAAGAGAAAAAACTGTCCAGGTTAAGTCCTGATCTGTGCATGTGGGGAGGTTTAGGAGCCTGTGTGCTGCCTGCTGTAGTGAACACAGTCAGCACATCTAAAATGCAGAATGTTTACCTGGCTCAGGCCATGGAAACATTCAGAGGTGGAGAGAAAGGGGAGCTCTGCTGTCCCATGGTATCAGAAAGCATCCCTTGGATGAGGTGTGAGAGAATTCTCTCAGTGGTGAAGACCTCTATAAACTTCCTGACCTTCTGCACCACATGGAAGTGTTTTCTCTGCTTGCCTCCCATCTCTGAACCCATAAACATATTTCTGCAGCAGCTCCAAGTGTGACCCACTTTCCACTTCCCCAATTCTCTGCTGTTTCCGAGGTCAGGGTGAAATCAGCACCTTCCTGGTGATGGCACATTACAATCTTCCTGACAGAGACAGCACTGGGGGGAGTGCTGTGCTCTGTGCTGCCAGGAGGGCAGGGGAGGTGGTTTGTACCCCTTTTTGCACTGAATTTTATTATGCTGTAAGTCTGCAGAGAACAGGGAATGGTGTTCAGTAAGGTGGGAATAAGTAATGTGAGGAGGGCTCAAGGCAAGAAATACAGAACAAACCTTGATGTCAGCTCTCAGCAAGGTTTGTGAGAGACCAGCAGTGAATTTATGAGCTGAGTTCCCTCCTATTGGCAGCAATGAAGTTCCTAATTTTTCTTAGGAAGAATGGTTAATGTGCATTGTTGAGTGTCAATCATGTAAAATTAACAATATACCAAACATGCTATCATCTCCCACAAAACTTTTTGATGCAGTGGGTCTGTGTTTTGGGGGGTTTTGGTTGGTGGGTTTTTTTGTTTGTTTGTTTGTTTGTTTGTTTAAGTAACCATTTCACAGCACTTTATTTAAAACTCCTTTCACGTTCCTGCAGAACAAAACTTCATCTTAACTGAACAGGGTTGAGAATTGAGAACTGATGGATTATCAAAGAGATGCAAAAAGAGGCTGTGGCAGGAGAAAAGCTAAACCATTCAGGACAGACCTGATTTATAGATCATTCTATAAAGCAGGAACTGATATTTCTGTTAACTTAATGAGCATTTAATGTTACAGATTATTTTTCCACAGTCCTCTGCATTAAGTTACTGAAATCTCTCTGGTTTGGGCTGGTTTGGTTCCTGTCCAGTAGAGCCCAGTTTCCAGAAGCACAAGAAGCTAACAGACCACTTAGAGTTGGATCTTGCATCATAATCTCTTAAATAAGATAATTTAACAGAATTTTGATCCCACATTGTTAACTTATTGTGGCCTATTGAGTAGGAAGCACTGGAAAGTTGTAATTTAGTTGGAGAATTCTTCAGTCAGACTATAAATTCTTTTCTATTCCTGCTGACAAAATGAACTCAGTAGAAGTATTTCCAACCTGAAGTATGTAGACTGGTGGCTGGAAGGTCACAAGTGCTGGGTTTATTTTAGATTTCCAGATGATTAAACATAAAACTTCTAATTATTTTCAACTTTACAGCAGCAGTTGCAGTTTTCTTCTTTACTACTATCTTTACTAATATCTTTACTTCTGATATTTAAATTCGAGGATATTTCAAATATTTTCCTCCATAAGACTCTCTCCTGTGGTGTTATGAGGGCTAATCCACTGTTCATACACTGCATAGTTAATTTATTTAAAGTGAAATTTTAAAGAGTTTGTTTTATTATTCTTGCTTTTTAATGTAATGATGTTTTATAGAATAAGAGAATCTGTGGCAGATTTCTGGAGTATGGCTGCATTTTATCTTCCAGGATTTAATTTCATTTTGATTTAAAACATTAAAACATGTTCCCAATTCTCCCTCCTCACCCAGAGAAATCCAATTTCTATTTTAGTCAGGCACAATTTCAAGAGGTAGAAATATCAGAAAATTGAGGATTATTTTCACTATTAGTATGTAAAAAGAATTTATTCCTGATTTTCTTCTTGAAATATGAAATAACTTGATTTCTTAAAACTATTACCATTTGTCCAGAGAAATCATGTCTTGTCTTTTTGTTCTCTAGAGGACAGATGTTATAGTATTGTAATCACAAATGGATCTTAGTCTTACCTAGATGAGAGAGAAAAAGCTAATTCATGCTTTTCTAAGTAGCTGACTTGGATAAATAAGAATTTGTTCTCTCTGATGAAAAAAAAACCCTTGTAAAAAGATCTCTAGAATTCCAAAAAGGCCTCTAGGAAAAGTAGCAGAGATAAAATTTTAAAGTCATAAGGCTGTTCTAAGATTAAACCCATCAAATTATAAATATACTCTTTAATGATATTTTAATACATTACAGAGGAACAAAGAAGGAAACTTCATTTTTTGTTTCACAATGACCTTTTATTTCTAATCTTACCTGGAACATCTAATTAGGATTTTGTCAGTTGTAAAGGCAAGTTGTTTAGTTATGGAAAATTAAATACAGGAATCTACTGACTGAGAAGTTGAACTGTAGGTGAGTCATTTTTGAGGTGCCCTAACTAAATTCTATATCATGGTGACTCCTCAACCTTTTTACTTGCCCATGTTTCTTCAGGGGAATAGTTCCTAATTTTAAAAAACTCATGCAATATAAAAGAGAATTGGCTGTTCAGCCAGAGGTGCTGGCAGGGGCTTCCTCCATCCATCAGTGCCAACCAAGACATATCAGGAGACATAAAAATATGAGTTGTATATATGAATAAAAATTAGCATGTTGTTATTTTGAGTTGATGTGGGAATAAGTACAAAACTCCAGACTTTACTATTCCCCAATAAATCAGGTGCTTCAGCTGAAGCATCTTGGTTGGTCACATCAGCTCTAAGACAAAAGCAAGAATTTAGCCATGACTCCCACCAGTACTTTGTAATGAAAACTAAGTTTATGCATAAAGCTGGAAGTTAATGGTTACCTCTGTAATTGTTTCTTTGATTTAATTGTTAATCCTGTACCTACAGGAAAAAAAGCCTCTCTCACCTTTCACTTGTGCCATGATCCCACTCTCAGGTGGTTTCTCACTGTGTCTGTTCATGATGGACCAGATTGTCCCTGGAGTGAGCCCATGGATCCCCCTGCATTGCCAAAATGAATGAATTGAGCCTGAGCAGTCTAATCTTTCCAGTAACTTTTCTGTCTCAGGGGCAGGAGAATCTGTGGAGGTATTGATCCAGCAGAACAGGACCTCAGTGATGGCCTTTGTGACTGACGAGATAGTTGGAATAAGCAAATACTTATCAGTGATCAGCAGGATGAAGCAAAGAGACATCAGGCCCAACAGCCATGGCCCAGCCAGGAAATGGGATTTCAGCCCCTCATCCCACAAGTTCCATTATGGGATGTGTCACATATCATGTCCTGTAAACTCTGTCTTGAGCACAGGTAGTTACTTTCTATTCTGCAACAACTCTGTACAGTGATAGAGATGGATAGGACATTATTATCTACAACAGCTCTACAAAAAATCAACCTTAGTGACTGCTCCTGTAATTCTACAGAATCTCTTTTTCCAGCTGATGTGGCCTTTTCTAATTCCTGGCTCTGTTCTTGATTTATATCCTCGAATTTTTTTTTCTGAGACCGTGAAAGAGTTACCCCTTGAATCTGAGAACTGATTGTCTCCCCTTTCATGTTTCCTCGGGGTGTTCTGTACCTTTGTCCGTTGCAAAATGAGGACAGGAAACACAACAAAAATCTATTTGCAACAGCATAAGAAAAACTGTCCACACGACCCCTGCAAAGGTGGCAGTGTTTCAATCTGAAACGGATTGAGGACAATAAAAATTATGAACAGGTGAGCTGTGCCTGTAGAACTGTGTGCATGCAGCAGTAAATGCTGACCTCCTTTCTCTATAAAGATAAGAATTTCAGCTGTATTCGTGTGGGGTGAGGAATGATGTGCTCATAACCATATCCCTGTAATAGGGAGCACACAGTTCATCCGGAGCCCTCTCCCTGGCTGGGAGCTCTCGGATGCTGCCAGAGCACGAGCCACCCTTTTACGGGTGTGAACTCCAGAAATGGGAGTCAAACTTTGTGGGAACTGGTAATAAAAGGGAAATAAACCCAAGATGGTAGTTTTCATCCGTTTATTCAGGCTGGATAATCCAATAGGTGAAGATGAGATCTACAGCTGGCATGATGAGCCCTGTTGTCTTTAGAGAACATTTACACTCACTGTGGAGATACCAAGGGAATTTAACTCAAACCTGAGCTGGTGACTGTAAATCAGAAATTCAGTTTTCTTGCTGGTTGCTGTCATGTAGCCTCATCTAAAAAAAAACATGTTTACTTGGGTCTAAATTAAGGAGGTTTTTTGGGGTGGAAATTTGGCTAAATGACAGTCAGGGTGTTCCACAAGGGGCTGAGCTGAACAACCTCCTGGAGGAACGAATATGGACCATGATGCTGAGCCTTTCTGTCAGGAATTGAAGTAGATGATTAGTTTAATGATATCCAAGTGTACTAGTCATCAATAGTAAAGGTCTTGTAAAATGAGTGCTGGTAGTTGGGATATTCAGAGAAAAAAAGCTTTGATGAGAGCCTGCTAAATTAACAAATATTTACAATTTGTTTTCCCCACCACCACTAACGTTCCATCCCCTGGTTATAAATATGCAGGTAATAATAATCTCCTGCATCTGAGGATGGAATAATTAGTAGCCTGAAGGCAGCTTTCAGGACTCAGAATGATGGGACCTGGCTCCCAGGGCAGAATAGCCAACTGCCAGCATGGAAGGGGGTTGTTTCTGCAAAGCAGGGCTGTTTCCCCAGGCTTGCTGTGTTTGCAGAGGGAATGATATCCTGGTGGAATGATATCCTGGTGGTACCCAGGGTCACCCATGTCCTGCTTGCTGATCTGTGTCTCCTGCCGTGGGTCTCCCAAACCCTTACGAGTCACTCTTAGAGGTGAGAACTACCCCAGTGTACGAGTTTAGCAATAAGATTACACATCTAATATTAATCCTGTTTTAGAACATTAATAGACTGAGTAAGATAATCTTTCCATCTCACTAAAAAACACCGAGTAAATTCTAGGCAAGGAGCAAGTGTGGGTGTACCATAACTCTGACATTTTCCCCGATCCCTGGCATTTTGTCCATTTCTATATATCATCACCATGACTACAGTGGCAATGTCTAAGAGAACTCCAGTATAAATCTGACAGCACCTCCTTAGAAGTACTTAAAATCATGTAATTAAGTAAGAAAATGCTGCTGATTGAGGAGGTTAGAGCTGCCTCGCAGAAGATTACAGCACATTTCATGATTAACAATCAGAACATTCTTTTCCAAACCTCTGCCTAATTTAGCAGACTAAGGTTTCAGCTGAGACTCTGCTCTTAATGCTGCAAAGAGGAGGGAGAAGGGCAATTTCCCACCATTTTCACTGCTTTCCTGGTGTTTACACCAGTGTCAGTCTTCGTTCTAATTTTGCTCTCCAGGTTAACTGACTTAACAGAAGTACTGGAAAGGCAAAAAGGTCAATGCTGCTGATCACAGCACTGCAATTCACTTCAGTCTCTTGGCACTTTATAATTAGGATGGAGGAATAGTACAAAAACAAGTCATTTTAGTGACAAAAACTCTGCATCCATCAGTTAATGTGCCAAAATTAATCTTTTCTCTTTGCGTCCCTAAAATAATGGGTTGGTTTCAGAGATAAACTTTTGTTTACTTGCTGACAAACACATTTCTGTGAAACTCTGTGGTTAAACTGTTTGTGGGGAAGAAAACTAACTCATATATGGCATATAGGGGTATTATTCAGAGATTTCAGTAAAGTATGTTATTATGGTATATAAAATCATAGAATGGTTAGGGTTGGAAGCGACCTTAAAGATCGGGATAGATCAAAGATGTGAATAATTTAAGGCAGGTGATAACATGAAAAACCACAGACCATTCCTGTGTTAACTTGTCCAGGGAATTTTCCTGTGAAATGTGCTGGTTTTGAGACAGCTCTCAGTGAGGTGCTGGTAAAGCCACTCCATTTCTCTTCCCTCTCTGTACCTGCACAGACATTTACAGATGGCATCATTAGGGAAATCTGTAGTTTGTAGACAAAGGGAGGTTTTTTTAGAGGGATGTCTGATGTGACACTCTGGCAGGGTAAATAAGGTCTTTCACCACCACACAGTTCTGTGCCAGATACTTTTGTCTTCCTTCTGACAGTTTTTGATATATCATTCTCCATGGTGTTCTGGTTGTGTTCCTTCAGCTTCTTTGTCTTTTTTTTCTTTATATATGTATGAAAATAAATCTGTAAATTGCCCACCTATTTTCTTGGCAGCCTTCAAAAAAGCTTTGCTACTTCTTGACTCTTAGTGCCTTCCACGTTCCCGTATCAACCTCCACGTTTCTCTGGGGACTGTTTAGCTTTGCCTCCCTCACTTAGTAGAGTGACCATGTGGTGAGTTACAGAAAGAGAAAATATTCCTGTTGTCTAATCTTTTTCTACACACTCCCGCTAAAAATGGGATTTTTTTGGGCTATGCCTGTTATGTAGAAGTGTGTTAAAGGTTGGAGAGAAACTGGAAGTGCTGCATAAAAGGTTGTGGTTTTCTTTTTTTTTTAAAAAAGACCTTTTCATTTTCTAAAAACAATATTTCACAGAATAAATACCAACTGCATGCAAGGGCAGAAGCCCTGAGAAAAAGGATAGTCAACATATACAGTCATGGAATTTTGGGACTTCTTGTCCCCAGATCCTCTGAGGGAATAGGTTTTTTTGGAGCGAATACTGATTTCAATTGCTCCTCCTTTGGTCTCTGTCATGCATAATTTTTTCAGTATTTTAAGGCTTTTTTTGCTTTCACATGGCAGTTAATAATTATGAATGATCATGGAGAAAACTAGCAAGTTTTCACCCCTAAGTACGTATAGATTTGCATTTCTAAGACCTTTTAAAAATGGATAATGCACTGTGTTTGCATTTTTATTCTCCTATTGCAAAATTCAGCATACTTTGTGGAGAGAATTAAAATTAAAAAATACATTCCTGATCCTAGAGGCCTGGTTTGAGTGTAAATACTGTTGAAAAAGACCTGTGTCTATGCCTGCATGTCCCAGTTGTGGAAAAGATGATGATGAATCTGACTTTTTCTTAGGAACTCTTGGGGAATTGCTAGCATAGATATCATTATTAGCATATGTTAAACCAGAGCAAAAAATACTCTTTACATAAGCAGCTACTGCTGGAGTGATCAAATATCTCCATTGCTGCAGGTCAGAATGTACAAATTAACACAAATATTCAAGTATTAAATCACTGCTAGTGAATGGCAAAAGGTTTACAGAAAAGAGGGACTCTGTGGTGTTTCTGTCCACCAGCCTGGCTAAATGACAAGATGATTTGCAGTCCCAAGGAGTTATTGACTCCAAAGATAAGAACATGAAGTAGGCATTTAAAATTCAAGTCTGTAATTAACTTACCTCAAAATGATGTTATGGGATTTATATTACTGAGGGTTGTGGGGTTGAAAAGCTGGAATTTTACAACTGAGCAGGCAGCGCTCAGGTACACAGTTAATCTGAAGAGGAAAACACTTCAGTGTTTGGAATTCATGATGCTTGTAATAAAATAAGGGAAAAGAAGCTGCAAAACAGGGCATGTGATAGACATTATCTAACTCTGTGTGTGTTGAGAGGCTGAGAGGAACCGTTGTGTATTGTCAAGTCGAGGCAACAAAATGAAATTCTTGCACAAAGTTCCTTACTGTGAACAAACCAGTAAGTCTGAGATAAAAGTAGGTAGGGATGTGGTTGTAGCTCCAAATTATGTAAGTGCCTTTAATGCAAGGATTTTAGTCCTTTTTGAGGCGGAAAAATTTGATGCTTATATCAAGTGTTGATATTGGGTTGATGTCATTTAGGTTACTCTGTTCCTTCGTGAGATGCACTCTTTAACTCCAGCCTATTTATCCTTTTCCAGCTGGTGTATTGCATTTATTAGCACCAGTCAATACTCATCCTTTATCTTCCTCATTCCAGGAGCCAAATGTCAGGGAACCTGAATGTCCCCCACTTGTCCTACAAGAGGGAGCTGAACCCTCGTGCCTCTGCTGCTTCCACCTCTGCAGGAGGAGGGAGGGCAGAGCAGAGCTGTGCTGAATACAAAGGAGAAGCAAATGAGACGAGTGTCAGGGTTAAGGAGCTGGTGTTGAGTTCCCTCTGCCTGACAAACCCAGCTGGGATGCACAGGGTGAGCCCTGCAGTGGGGGGGCACCTTTCTCAGCAGCATCCCCATGATCATGGGTTAATGAACAGTGGGGAGGGTGAGAGGCTCCAGGAACACCTCACCTGCCCAGGAGGGCTTTGCCTCGCCCTCGAGGTGAACGATTGTGCAGTTCTGACTGCACTCTTAGCAGAGTTTTCTGCAGCCTGTCCAGGGCTGTCTGTGATTTCACTGTCACATTTCCAGCAGGGTTTCTTTCACAGTGGTGTTTGTGGCGTGGTGAAGGCTGTATGGAAATGGCTTGTTGGGTTCCTGAAGCAAACTGAGTTTATGTTCCAGCCAGGAGATACTTTGAAGGCATGCAAATGATTTAGTAGTGCCCAGTGTTGGTTACACCCAAGGCCAGGTTGGATGGGCAACCTGTGTGGCATCCCTGGAACTAGATGGTCTTTAAGGTCCCTTCCAACCCAAATCATTCCGTGATTCTATGAAAAAATGCTTTACTTGTTCAAGGCATTAATGCAAGTCAGGTCATTAAAAAACAGTTGTAGCAACACATTGTATTCTATTTCATTACATCAACTTCTTGGTATATTTGCATTCCCACCGGTACCCAAGAAGTGCTGGATGGAAATTGGACTTCCAAGAATATGGGAAAAGCTATAGTATTGCATGGTTTTTCCATGCAATGACTCCTGAAAAATAATTTATCTTCAAGCTCTAGCTTTATTTCGGGCCAATGGAGGTGCACAAACCTGTAATGTTTTTCCCAGTGTTGCCTTTTTAGTTGGTATTATCCCCTGAGCGTAAAAATCTTGAGAATATATTTTCAGATTTGAAAATTGCAGTGTTCTGTTTCAGATGTGTTGAAATGTTGTGTTACAGCACCAGTAAACAGCTCTTTGCAGTTTTTAAACAAGATGTGGATTCTGACATGTTTCTGGTACTTCTGTTTTGATTAGTCAGAATTAGCCAACAATAAAAATAATCTGCCAGGGAGTTTTTGGTTGCCCTGTTCTGCAGCTTTTTAAGTATAATTTTTCATCCATCTGGCTCCTGCTGGTCTTATCCTCAGATTTGTGCATCTCACACAAGAGTGGCTGACTGTGAAGTATTTTTATTGCCAGGTGGGATGTCAGCCCAGCTGTCCTGCAGTTCCCAGGTCAATTGGTGAGAAATGCCATTTCTGACCTAGAGGTGTGGCTCTCAGAAGAAGAGCTCAGGGACTGCAGAGGGAGGGAATGTGATTTTAAGCTATTTTTAGGCTTCCAGATCTGCTTTGCTGAGTGAAAGTTTAGATAATCCTGAAGACGATGGCTCCAGTCCCTGACATGCTTCATCCTTCCTCTGTTTCTTCCAAAATAGTTGTGAGGGGATAGATGGTCATGGTTGTTTCATAGAATCCCTGGATGGTTTAAAGATCATCTTGTTTCACCCCCTGCCATGGGCAGGGACACCTTCCACCAGACCAGGTTACTCAGAGCCCTTCCAACCCGGCCTTGAACAATTCCAGGGATGGGGCATCACCAGCTCTATCCCACTGTGGGATCTCCTTTATGGCTGAGTGAACCCTGAGAGCAAAGCAAGCCTTTATTGTAGCCCATGTATTGAAACTTTGCTAGAAACCTGATCCACACATTGTCTTCCTCCTTTAATCTGGTATTTCCAAGATTTGTATCTTAGTTTTATTCTGAATCATTCCTCTAGGTACTTTCTTACTCGATATTGCTACAGGTAGGGCTGAAATGGGGATGAAATAACTCTTCTGGAATAGATGAACAATTTCAATTTGATGTGCCTGTTTTATTCTCATTTTTATGCAGAACAGCTCTAGGGATTCATTTGGGTTTTCTAATTATTCCCAGCAAGCTTCCAGTTTGCTCAAAGGTACAGTTATGTAAGGAGTATATGGAATAGCATGTTCCAGAAAGAGTGTGTGGACTTGGATGCTTGCACAAACAAAGGAAAAGCTTCTGAAAAAATACAAAAATCCAGATATATTGAAAGTCAGAGTCAGAACTGAGAACCAAGCAACCAACATGGGGTTTGCTGTGACAGAAATGGAAAGATGAGGGATGGGTTAATCAGCGAGTTGCTAATTTACCTTTAATCAATAACATCCTTAATAAATACATGTTATCAAAGGAAAAACCATAAATTGCTCTGCTGCCTCCCATTACTGTGCACAGCAATCAACATTCACACTATTAATAAAATAGATTTAGATTTTATGATTGTGTCTTGCTCTAAGCTTGTATTCACCTCTGGCTTGAGTTATTTCTGTTTTCTTCAGTTGATACAGCAATGGGGACTCTCTCCAAGGCCTTTGCACGGGGCTTTTATTTCAAGCTGGAAGGGGAATTTAATTGACACTTCCCTGATATTCAGTCTTGCCTCACCCACGTGGCTCTCACATGAATTTTCAATTCAATTTCACCCTCAAATGGGAACAGCCACAAATCCAAATACCTTGCTGAAGCTGCACAAAATGAATTATGTGGATAACAATATTTCATCAGCCTTGGAACGCGGCTCTGTTTTGTCCAGAGCCGTAAAATTGTGTAAATGAATCACTAAGTCACTGTAATATTCATGGCTTGTATCTCATCCTTTACAAACTGGGGGACAGAGGAGAGAATCGCCTCTCACCTTGGTGGAATTTTTCTTTATTTAAACCTACAAACAAACAATTAGGGAAAAAAAAAATCCTTCACAGGATTAAGTAATTTCACGTATTTTCAGTCCTCTCTGGCCCCCTGCTCCTCGGGTTTGCTATTTTTTTGTGGGTTTAATTCAAACCCTGTAATTACCCCTGGCCACAGTGGGCTTTGGGTCATCATTTGGGGTCTCTCAAAACCTTTGCATTCAGCCAACAGCTTTGGTCAGTTCTGCCACAGTCCTGGCCAACCCTCTTTTTCTGTCTTTGTTGTCCTTTAATTCCTCCTGCTCCATCCAGCTGGTCCTATTCACTCCCATTAGCACTAAAATTCCTCCTTGCTTCAAGCAGCTTTGAAGGATAAGCTTCAGAAACAAGCTAACCACAAAAAAAAAAAACCAAAATAATAATAAAGAAACCCATCTGCACAATATTTTAAAACATTTTGGTCTTGTTTTTCTTTAACTGCATTTCAGGTTATTGTAACAAACTAATAAGCAGCTCCCCCAGTTCTGCCTGTCTTGCTCAATGAGTATCATGCTGCATTAAGTAAGAATAGTGGAAATATGGCTTCCTTTAAAGGTTTCATAACTTTGTATCATCAATAATAATTTTTTCCTGCTTTTCCTGAGCAGTCCTAAATCCAATAATGCTTTTATGGGAGCCAGCCTGACCAGCACATGATGCCATATCAGAGGCATTTCAGTTATCTGTGCATCCCCTTTCCAAATGATTTCCTGGACTAACTGAAATATTTTTGGGTGGAGATTTACAGAATGAAGCTTTCTAGAAATTCCTATCAATGTTCTATTTTCTAGAAATTCCTATCAATGTTTTTGTGATACTTCATGGCAATATTTCCCCTCTAGATTTCCAGCCTGTGTTTCTCAGGACTGAGGTCTGTGATGTAGCAGCAACAATGAGTTTTGACTGTATAATGCAAACTCTGGGCTTCTACTGGAAAAAAAAGTGATGTTAAAATGTTAAACACCAGATATTTTCAGCTCTTGTGTTATGAACTTCCATTGGCAGCTAAGTGGATTGCAGATGTGGAAATGGAGATTATTGAGCCCCGTTTTGTTCCTGTCAGCTCACTTATCACACAACCTTAGGGCATAAATGAGTGTTCAAATATGATATGGGGAATGTTATTCCAAATCTGGAATTCGTGGTGGGAATCCTGCTGCCACCTGCTGTCAGATGAGAAATCGAGTGTTCCTCTGCAGAATCTTCTGATTCTGATGTATTTTTTAAAAACTTCCAACTTTTAATTTCCGAATTTTTACTAATCATCAAATTTCGAGCTCTTTACATTTCCTCCCTTAAGAAGACATTAGTTGCATAACTTCTATTTCTAATTTGTTTTCTTATCATAACAGGTCTGTTGAACATCTGCTTGGCATTTCATTTTTAATATTTCCATAAGAAGCAGGGGTGGGGTAAATTGCAGGGTGTGATGTTGATGGCTTGTGTTTATTGTAGGCGGGATGTGGGGGAGTGGAGGGCTCATCAGCAAGGGAATTGGAGTATATGATTTTGTGTCCCAAAGCACTTAAACACGGACTTTAAAACAGCCAGATGTTAATATAGATGGAGCATTTCCAACATGACTCAGAAATGTTTTTCAAAATGCAGTTTTGTTCTGGGCAGAGAGTGGAGGAGCCTTTGGGGTAGAAGGAAGAGCTGCTGTTGTAACAAGTGGGTTTGTTTTCAGGAGCACAGAGCGAATGTATGAGCCAAAAGGTAACTCTGGTACCTCTCATTTCAGGCATCAAGTCAGTGTAAGCAGTTTCTGAGAGCACCTGAGTTGCCCAATTACTCAGGTAATTGGGTGCCAATATGGTTTTCAAGTTCCACTTTCAAACATGATCCCAAGGATTTTGCCTGTTTATATAAAGGTATTGCTGAGTGAATGATGTCTCATAAGCAGTTACCACTGTTGAATGCTCATCTGCTCCTGTTCAGGAGCTGCACACCTGTAGTTCACTGGCGCACTGAGTTTGTTTAGGCTACTTCAAGTTTACAACTTGGTGAAAGCAGTATGTAGTTCCTAGTGCCTTCCCCATTTCCATCAGGAACAGCAGATCCCTCCACCAAACATCTGGCCTCTCACTCTTCTGGTTTTAATCTGAGTTCATCAGTCATGTGCACGTGCTGTGTTGGGGCTGTGATGTGTATTTTGGTATTCACACGTCTCTAGTCAGACAGTGCCTAAGACCTGTCATTTAAAGCGTGGCTTACTTTTGTCTTTTAGCACTAATACCCACTATCAAGGAGCACTTATTCTGTCTTTTAAGCAAAGAAGTGGTACATAAATCCAGGAGATGAAAAGGGCATGTGATAACAAGGCAGATTCAGCATTGGCTTTATCCACGAGGCTGATGGATGGTTGGATGGATGTCCCATTCTGCTCATAGCTTCAGTCACTGTTCTAGGCAAGACATCAGCATATACCTATACTGAGGGTTTTAAGCTGAAATGAACTGCAAAATGCTGCAAATCTGTATTGAATTCATCTTTTAGGCAGTACAGACGTGATCTAGAGCTCCTTGAAGCCACTGAAAATACTGTCTTTGGCTTCAGCAGATTTGGATGAGTTCCTGCAATCTGGAGGAGCTCATCTCTTTTGTAATAGTTATCTTAACAAGTAAAGCTGAAATGAAAGAATCTGCCCGTGTTATGGATGGAAGGTGCTATTTAAACAGAGAAAGGATCTTCTTTCTCTTTGCCTTTTTTGCTCTGATTTCTGATGGTCACTATAGCAACAGGAACCAAAGAGATGAAGAACTGGAAAACATGCACTTCACTATGACAAGTTCAATTTACAGCCAGCTCAGCAATGTAACAAATCTGTGTCATACTTAATGAGAAGCTGTGCAGCAGGTAAGGGAGCAGCGTAAGATTGTGATGTGCTGTGAGGTGAGGAAACTTGAGTTTGACTACATGTTAATGAGCCTTCCCCATTAAAGAGCTCAGGCTGAATGAAACATTATGATTATCCTGGACTTTTGTCAAAGTGGTTTCAAATGTGTCCTGGAGAACATGAATGTTACATTTCTTTTTTTTTTTTTTTTGTAACTCAGCATTTTTTGACACTTTAGGTGTGACAGCAGTGGGGGTGTGGGGCCCTGGGCTGCAGCAGGGCTGCAGTGCAGCCTTGGCACTCACTCCATGGGAGCGGATCAGCAACCTGGATCCCAGAGGGATCGTGGCCACTCCAAAAAGCAATTCACTTGTACAAACAACTGATCTGTAAAAAGGTACCTCAAAGGCATCACTTGCTTCGAAGGCGGTTCCAGTGCTCGCCCGGGAGTGCCAGGGCAGCTGTGAACTCCCAGTGCTGGGAACAGCAGGACTGTCCAAACTGCAGGATTAAGAGCTTGGAAAATCTGGCTTAAATATTCTTTTTTTTTTTTTGGCATTTTTCACACTTTGATTTATCCTGAAAATTTAAATGGAAAGCTCTTTAGTGTAGGAGCTGTGTCTCCCTGCAGCAGATAAACTCTTGTTTTGGTGCTTGGCCACAGGTTGGTCCTTGGTTCCCAAGAGGTTCATGAGCACTCAGGTGCTTTCCCACTTTAGGGCTGTGTCATGTGACTGGCAGAAGGGTGGTTGTGGTCTGGGGGCTGAGAATGGACAGCAGCTATGGGGAAATGTAAATGGGCATCAGAGAGTCCCTTCACCATCCTACAGTGGCAGGATGCACAGGGAGCCCTGAGCATCACCTGCTCTGAGCTGAGCCAGGACCTCTCCTAACCCATGGACATGTCTTTCAGCTATCAATTGTATGAATATTTCTGTATTGGCCTAAGTAATGATATAAAAACACAGAATTGGGGGAAAAAAAGAGAAAAAAACAGTGCTCATTTTGAGTGAGAACTGCTCTGATTTAGCCTTTCTGTGCAGTCACAGGCTGATGCTGTGTAATTTTTGCTTAATGCTTTGTTTCAGATGGTGCCTGTGAACCATATATTCTGGTTTGGCATCCAGAATAGATAACAGCAAAGTAATTTTGGTTCTACAAAAAGAGGCTGCAGGCCAGTGAAAGGGGACCTGCTAAGGAATCACAGCTCATAAGCTTTTGAAAATGCTGTGAAATAACATGCTTGCCTGGTTACTAAAGCTATTTGTGTTGGAATTGCTATTAAAATATTGAGTTAAAATGAACATAAGCCATTTTTTTAAATATATATTAAGCCAGTTGTGATACAATTGCAATGATTTTTGTTTGCATTTTGCTAACTGCTGAGGCTACAGCACTTGCAAGGACGGGGGATTGATTATTGTAGTATTGCAGAAATGTGCTGGGAAGGCATTGCCTCGTGCTGTGCTGGTGGGGACAGGCTGAAACACTGGATTGCACAGGATTTTTTTGAGTTGTCTTATACCACAGAGATATTGTAGGCTTTGGTAGAGAATGTTTTTCTAAAGAAAACCGGGTGTGTGGGTTGTAGGGGGGACACAGCCCTGGCCTCACACAGCTCCCTGCTCTGCATCCCTGAGCGTGGGATTCCAGGTATTGTGTCTCACCCAATAACATTTCCTTCTTTTCATTTTTTCCCTTTTTTTTTTTTTTTTTTCCCCTCCTGCAAACAGCCTGATTTTTCTCTTTGCTGATTAGGCCATTCTGTGCATTTTTGACTGTTCTCTCCAGCACATCTCTCCTGCCTGTCCAACCCCCTTTTCCTCTCTGTCTCTGTGTGCTCCCCGCTGTGATGTGAGCACTACAGATCAAGAGGACAATCAGCTGGAGAACAATATGACAGCAGGTGGGGATTATTCTCTCCCCTCTGATGTGACTCAAATATCTGTCAGTCACCAAACAAAAGCCTGTTTCAGTTTAGAGGCAAAAATAGATTGGTACATGGGTAAATCAGCAACAATAGATTTTTTTTTTTTTCCCTTTGCAAATCTGCATTTTTTTCCTTTCTAATGCTGCTTTTATGCATCTGACTTTTAGCAGCTGTGACTTCTGTTCCTGGTGAATGTACATAGATTTTGTTCAACTAGATCAAGCGCTATTGTGTCAGTAATTACTGTGATGGAGCAGTTCAGTACTGGGCAAGGTGGTGCATGCTGTTAATATTATGCCTTACTAGTAGGACTGTACTTGTGCAGAGTCTTTATGAGGTAAAGAGTATAATCAGAAGATAAAAGTGGATTCTGTATGAACAGGATTAGATGAAAAAAGGTTTAAAAGGTTTAAAGGAAAGCAAGTTTGCCTTCAAACCATCAGTCTATGAGATGTGAGAACCTGGGTACACTGGATGAACCTAATCCCATGTACAGCCTGTCTCTTGCTGTCTTAACACTGTCATGACTTAACATAATGAGCACTAAACCCTCTCTGGAGCTGAGGAAGTTCTTTCTGTGGGTCAGAAGATACACAGTGTGCATTTTGGGTTTGCTGTTGGATGAGGGAGGAGGCAATAGCATCCCGCTATCCTGCTGCAGTGTCCAGCACTGCTGTGTCCGTGGACATCACTCTCCTTTATCTGCTCTTTGTAACTTGACTCCTTTCCATTTCCATGCCTTGTTTGTCCACGGAAAGGGGACTATTTCTCAAAAATTCTGATCTTTTCCTGCCCATATCTCTTCAACCTGCCCTTCCCCTTGTGTTTGGGTGAGGGATCCCTTCTCAGGAGCACTCCCAGTATCAGCCTCCCTGTCCTGCTCAGTGGAGCTGCCGAGGTGCTTTTCACTCCTCCTGACCTTCCCACCTCATCTCTACTTGCTCACATTTTCCACTCCATCACTCTCAGATTCCTTATTCTCCTTTTCCTTTCTCTTCAAAACTCTTCTCTTTCCTATTTTAATCTCAGACTTTATCACATCTCCTGCCTCCCCTTTCTTCTTCTTCATCACTGCTGCTGGCTTTCTCCCATAGAGGCTTCATACATTGCTCAGAAATGCTCCCCTTGCCCTTTGAATTAATAGTTTGATTTCCTTCCTCCACTCTAGTGCATGCCCTGGTGAATATTTGTTGATTTTGCCTTATCTAATGAGAGTTTGATGTAGTGAAATAATCACTGGAGCTTGGGTTGGGACCCCATGTGTCCCTTTTCCTGGATGAATGCTCCGAAGAAGGGCCAGATGATGATGATAAAAAAAAAAGAAATCACTCTGAACAGCACAACAAATCTTCAGATATCCTGTACAAAGCAGAATAGCTTCAGCACAGCCTGCAGGCTGGCAGCTAGGGCTGCCTTTTGGGAAACAGGAGGTATTTTGAGTCCAGCAGCAGAGAGAATGGAGCCTAAATTGCTGAGCTATTAGAGGAAGGCAGCTCTGCTGTAACACACTGCTGATCTCCCTCCCCCTTCTCCTGCTTTAAAAAAGGTCTTGGCTCTGGGATGAGGAGTTGGCTCAGCCCTGCGTGTCCTACATGGAGCAGTGAGGTCTGTACCCTTCACAGCCAACCTTTAAACCTCCCTCCTTGCTCAGTGCTTCCTCCTGGCCAAGCAGGCAGCTCCTGCAGGTCACGTTTTTGGTTCCCAGCTGGCCCCTACACAGCCTCTGTGTTCCCTTGGGCAGGAACTCAGGGCTGCAAAACCCTGGCTCCTTTCTGGATCCAAGCCCTGGGAGGGGTGCTGTTCTGGGTTTGGGAGAGGCTTGGTGCTCTCTGGAGCCTCGTGGCTGTGAATTTTGGTGTTTCTGGCATTACAGTGATGTTAGTCAAGTTAACTGGCTGTGGGTTGTAGCTCCTGGCTCTCAACCCTGAGGAGGCAGCGCCGGGCTGGGCATCCAGAGGTTTGTTCATTGTCCACATCATCTGCTCAGGAATGCCAACCCAGCCCGTGTCAGGAGATCTGTGCTCTTTGCCAGTGTCCCTCTCCCCTCTCAGGACCAAACCCTTTCAATCTGTGGGGGGCAGAGGCAGGTTTCAGTGGTGGGTTGGGTGTTCAGGCAGATGTTCACGGCTGGGGGCACACGCAGAGTTTGGAAACCCATGTTTCTCTATCCACTGTCCTCTGCTTTTCTCTCTACTTATGTTTTCCCTTTGTGTTCCTCAGCCTAAAATAATTAAAAAGCAATATGATCTGTCTTACTTGTCTCAGTTCAAGAGCACCAGCTTGCTCTACCCTTAAATGCTCGGAGGACTTGGGGGCAAATTTTTTCAAAGTATTGCTTTATTTTTGGGTGAGCAGTATAACAAACATGTGATCACACAGCCCTCCACTCTTTCACTTCTTTATGGGATATCATCTTGTGCCTCCTCAATTTTAAGGACTTTTTTTAAAGTAAGTGCTGCTTCTCTTCTGTACTTTCATCTTGCCAAAAGCTCGCTGCATCTTCTTGTTTGCTGCAGGCTCAGGACTTGGCAGACTTTGTCTTTCTGAGATACCTCTCTGGGCTCAAAGTAACTGTCTTTAAAACTGGAATAGATATTGAGTTGCCTTTATTTTTATTAAGAGAATTAAAATAATAATAATCCCAGCAATAACCTAAATGGAGCATTGCAGCTGAGTTACGTTAAAATTCTGAATTTTTGTCCCACTTGAGCAAGAAAGAATCCAAAATGTCAAATTCTTATGGAATGAGAACAGCTTTTGGATATATGTTTCTGAAAAAAAGTTACTAATTACTCGTGTGTTTTGCTTTCCTTGATCCTCTGTTTATATCAGCAGTAGGTTAGCAAAAATCTGTGACTTTTTTGGTTGTTCTTGAACCTTGTCTTCTAACTGCATTTAGTTTTAGCGAGATACTTTAAATCATATATATATACATATATATATATATATATAAATATATCTTGGGATTTGGTGCTCTGCAATTACAACTTTATAATATTTACCAAAGCAAGTTGCCTTCTTACTAAAAATGAAACAAAGAATTAGGGGTGTCATGTCTCAAGGTTTGTGTGGGTTGTGGTTTTTTTTCTTTACCAGCTTCTAAAAGTGTGTGTACACTCTGATCTCTTCCAGACTGCTCCTTTTTTTTTTTTAAATTTTTCTTCAGAATTTTTATTTGGAGATGGCTAAGCAGGATCTTCACCCCATAAAGAACATGTAGGAACGAGAAGCTGAAAAAGAGCCAGGGAGCTGTGAAGTGGAATAGCGAAATGGTGAGGTTTGTTAATCACAAATAAAAGTACTTAGGAGTGCAGGAAGAAGACAACTGTGTAAAATCAATCATTCAGTCAACCACACTACCATGTGCTTTAGTGGCATCCATTGAGTCACTTAATACAACCGTAAAATTAACAACTCAAATAATAAGGAAGTCAGCTCGAACAAGGGAGGTTTCGGCAGGAACGTGGGAAGCTGGAATAAGCTCTGCACATATCACAGCTGGGAACAACCAGCCCCAGAGCAGTGATGCCTCCAACCCTTGGGCTGCAGGGAACTGGCAGCTGTACTGCTCTTACTGGTCTGCACAGAGCCTTACAGAGCAGGGCTGGGAATTCTGTGGGCTCAGAGGGGGAAGCAGCTGCAGAAAGGGAGTGAGCTCTGAGGAAGGGTCCAAGGGAAGGGCTGAAGGTCCCTGAGCACACCAAGAGGTGCAGGGCCATGTCATTGAAATGCATTGGTTCAGTGTGGTCCCAATCCTGCATGGAAGAGGGATGCTGGGCATGAATGGGAGAAGCAATAGGCACGTAGGATCTGTCCCTTCAGCAGGCTTTGCTGTGCTGTGTGTCATGGAGACGGTTTGAAACCAGCTCAGAAAGGTCTCAAATTCAAAAAAGTAATTTGGCTGCTCTTCTTTGCACGTGTTCCTGCAAGGGGAGATGAAAAGCCTGCAGGTTTGGCAGAAAGTGGATGCAGTGATCTAAAGCAAGAGTTTAAAAAAGAGGAGAGGGAAGAAGGGAGGGCATTGGGCAGAAAGTGAGTGGATTTGGTCAAAGTGTGGATACCGGTGGGAGCAAACAGAGGAGAGGTGGGGATCACCTTTGGTGGCTTCCCTTTGGACAGGGAAGCCTGTGGAATATGCCATAGGCTTGTGCTGCCAGCTTCCATAATGTAAATTTGAACCGTGTGATACCTTAAATTTTCCTGCTGCCCATGTTCTCTGTCTCCTGTGGTCAGGTGAGGAACTCGGTATTATTTTTGAGCATGTTTCTAGCTCTCCTAATAGGCAAAAACCTGAACAAGGTAGTCTAAAGCCAGGAGGCAAATTTAAAGACGTTTGAAAAGCTTTTAGCTAAAATCCTCGTAATTTGGGGGTTTCATTCATTTTTATAAAATACTTCTCTCAAGTATTTAATTTTGCCCCCTGGTCTTTCTGCAGCCATCCTGTTATACCCATGCAGCATCCATTTGGCTGTAATTACAGTCGTGTCATTCAGCTTTCATCCACCCCCTCAGACATTCTTCTGGCAAGTGGAATTTTAAATATAAAGCAGGAGTTAATCAGCAGCCAGATTGAAGCGTTGCAGAAAGATAGTGAAGCTGCTTGATATTCCTAAGAACTCTGGTGGCTGCTTTATGTGTGTTTTAAACCACGCTGTGCTTGATGACCTTGTAATGATGAAGTCTGAGGGGAAACAGAGACTGAATCATCACTTCTGAGACTGATGGTTTCGGCAGTGGCTGATGCTCTGTGCGTGGTCACGGCAGTATAGCTCTTGTTCAAAGGTCAGTACGTGGATTTGGCACCAGGCCCAGATACCTACAAACATCTGCAAAGCTGCTGTGGTGGCTGCTGATGAGCAGGATGCAGGAGGAGGGGGAGATCTGGAGTCTGATGTGCTCATTAGCAGCTGCTTTGCCCCCTGTGACTGTGGTTGGGAGCCCTGCCATGCACCCCTGCTGCTCTCAGGATGTCCCAGGAGTGACATTAACACAAACCCAGTGTCTTTAGATGATCAGCCATTAGAAATGGCTGCAGAAATTGAAATCAGAGATGGGGAGGGGCGGTGTGTTATTTGAGAAACTGAGTCCTCCTGGGGAGCCAGGCACCCTACCCAGCTGATGGGCAGGTAGATCTCAGCTCCAATGTGGGAGCAAAGCATCACCCTGGATGCTCTGCCTGCCCTTTTCTCAAGAGCACGTGACATCCATCATTGCTCCTGTGGCAGGGCAATGAAACACTCAGGGACCACAGTCTCCTAAAGCAGCCCTTGGTTCCAGCTTCACAATTCCGAGTGTCACTGGGGACATGGCTCCTTTGTCCTGGGCTGCACGTGGCAGCCTCGATCTTTCCTGCCATCTGACAGGTTCCTGGCAGTTTTCAGCTCTCTCCCTTGAGCTGCCAAGGTTGCCTGATGGCACGTGCTGTCTCCAGGCTCTCTGCCATGCAGATGAGTCGCCAGCCTCCTCCCAGGTGTCTGCCCCAAGGCTATGCTGTCCCTCCTGGTGCCAAGTCCTCCATCCCAACTCCACCAGTCCAAACCCCCTGGAGGCTCCTAAAGCCCTGTGCAGGGAAAGCTTTGGGCATTCTGAGCCCTCTGTGCCTGAGCCTGGACTCCACACCAGCAGTGAATTGCTGGTGTGGTGAGACAGACCTGGCAGCATCCCAAAGAGGAAGTGAGGGCAGGGAACTGAGAGCAGAGTCCCCCCAGCTGCCAGCACTGCCAGCAACATGCCTGGAGGGAGACCAGCTGCTCAAATGGGCAACCAATGCCTCCAGGGAAGGAGTCCAAGTCCCAGACAGCCACTGGGAAAGGCAAAGATGCATCACCTTGAAGGCTTGTCCTTGGGGATGGTAGCTCCTCTCTGGTCTTGAAATTAAACAACCTGTTCTTTCTGGTTTTCAAAAGATAGCTGAAATATTTTGGATACTTGATTATATAATTAGCTTTTAGCAACTCTGAATACCATGGCTTAATTATTCTGGATTCCACTGTTAAATAATTAGAGCTGTCTTGTTTACTAGCAAATTTTCTGTTTGTTGCTCGAGGGTGATTTGTTTTGTATTAAATTAAGTACCCAGGGCAAGTGGCATTAAAGTGTCCCAAATGCCAGCAAAGAATTGGGTTTGTTTGTTCTGCCTCTGGGCAGGTTTGAGATGTTCCTGGAATGGACAGTAACTAACTGTCTCTTGGTTTAAGATCTTTCTTCTTCCCCAAAACAAAGCTCTCTTTTGTGTTTTATTTTTTTTTAATTATTTTTTTTTTCTTTTAATGCTTTCTCTTTAATTCTGTGTTGCCTGAATGGTACTTGGAGTTTACTTCCAAGCTGAAGATTGACACAAAAGCTTTGGCTTTGCCCCTGCCCTACCTGGATAATGGCATGAGACTCTCTTCCCCCATGGGACATGCACTTGTCAGCTCTTCTACCAGTTCATGGAGTTGACTATTTGTGCTTTGGGATCACTGTTGCAGCCACAGCTGCTCCAAAATGCTTGGTTAAAATTTGTAGGGAAAAGATGAAGATAAAGGGAGGGTCAGGAGTCAAATTGTACGGGTCACAATCATTTTTTAAGAAGGTTGTGGGTGGAGAGCAGAGTCTGTCGAGCCAGATGTAGACCAGGGCCTTTTTCCTGAGCAGTTTTCCAGCCTCTCTTCCCCCAGGCTGTAGCACACGGGGTAGTTGTGACCCAAGTGCAGGACCCAGTTCTGGATCCATTCCCTGGCAGGGGGAGTGTTTTTGTGGAGCTCTGTGTGCTCCTCTTCAGGCTGGGGACACAAACCTCTGCCTTCCCCTCCCTGCCGTGCCAAGGCTCCTTTGGCCTTTTCCCATCCTCATGGAGAATCCCAGCAGTCATTAAAATGTATGTTTTGAAGAGCCCAGTTTGTTGTCACCCAGCCAGCTCTAACTACAGCTGCAGAAGGGCCTGTGTCCCTCATTTATAAATGTCTGTGCAGAAAACAGGGTAAGAGTAAAGTGGCCACCCTTTGCTGCTGGGGTCAGGACCTGGGTGCAATAAATGAATGACACAGTGGAATAGGAACAAAATCATTGCAGTGCCATGTAAGACTTCCTTTCCCTCTCAGTGGTCAGCAACAGCTGCTTTGGAGAAAACCAGGGAAATCCATAGGGATTTATTTCTTTCTTGTTCTATATGGAAAATGATGTGTCACCTATTCATTTGTGTTTTTTTGAAATCCTCTGCAATGTCTATTTAGGTGCCTGGGGAGGGGGAGGAGTGTGTGTCCTCCTCTGGTAAGACTTGGCAGGGAGTTTGGAGTTTTATAAGCCGTGTGCTTACTCAGTTATTTTTAGCCCGTTATTACCAGGCTGCCTGGGATTATTTCATGTGTGATGTCGACTCCTTCCCCCCCAAGCTGTGCAGCCACTCTGGTCTCCCCCTGGAGCAGGCTGGGCTTTGCTGGGAGGAGCTGCTCCAGGGAAGAGCATCACCCCTCTCTCCTCTGCCTTTTGCCAAGCCTGATATTAGGCACCAGTGACGACTTTTGCTCGGTCTCTTGAAAGAATTCTCCCACTCTCTGGTTGCTGGATCCCACTGATAGAGCTGTTAGAGCTCCCAAGCAAAGTCCTGGAGAGTCTCTGCAGCTCTGCTGAGCTGCAGTGAGTGATTGCCTGTGTCCTCTGCCCGTGACAAATACAGGCTCCTACCCTCCTGAAATACTCTCATGCCAACACATTTTTCTTAATTTGCATTGGGCTAAAGCATTGGTACAGTCAGCTCAGTGAAATGGAGTTGCTTGTTAATCCATGGAACTTAATCATGGGGCTGGGCACTGGCTGGGCTGCCTGGGTAATTTACCATGGCAGGTAGTTGTTGCATTTATGGTTTTCAGACAACTGATACTGTTTGGCTGGAAGATAAACCTTTCACAAGCACACCATGATTTAGAAGCTGTGGACAAAATGTATGGGAATTGGGTATCTAAACTCATTTAAAGATCTTGCTGCATATTCTTATTTCTAAAATGGGGCATTGAGCCAGTTTTCATAGATATTTAAATACTGACAGAAGCACTCAGAATAAAAGTCCTACTAGATGATAGTCCTACTATCTACATCCTTAAACTTCTGCATTCTTTTATATATATAGCATTTAAAAGCTTAATTTTCGAGTCCCATTTGTTTGAAATAATTCAATGAGTCCACATTGCTTTTAGCATCTGAGTATCTCAGTTCACACAGGTATTTTTGTAAAAAGGTTAAGTATCATAACCATCAGGAAAAGACCTGAAATTTGAATTTATTTGAACTGAGTTCTTGAAAACAGTTCATCTTCCTGTAGCAAGGAATTTTTAAAGGTACAGCTCCATAGAATGATAGATAAAGAATGTTTTTGCCAGCTGTGTGACAAAGTGAACAAGGTCTGCTTTCTTCATAGAATTATAGCATGGTTTTGGGTTGGAAGGGACCTTAAAGATCTAAATCTGGTTCCAACCCCTACCATGGGCAAGGACACTTTCCATGTTACTCAGGGCCCCACCCAAGCAAGAGGATGGAGACCTCTGCCTCTTTTCCAAGAGATAAAGAGATTGGACAGGGATGCACAGGCTTAGGTGCTCTCTTAGGACTCTCCAGTGCCAATGGATCCATCACTGGGAAGTTGCCGTGGGCAGAACTGGGAAGAGGGTGATGCACCCCATTGTTCATGGTGGTGCCCTGGCACTGCCCAGAGGGATCGAAATTGCCAAGGCTAGTCCTGATCCTGCAAAAATTTCCCTTTGAGTTTGGTGCTAACTGGGGGATTTGCCCCTGGAAAAAGCTCGAGTTGAATGAAAAAACAGGTGTGTTAGGCTGAATAGTTTTACACGTGTTTTCTGCTCTGTGGAGCTGGTGAAGGGCTCTCTTTGACTGCAGGCTATAAACTGCTGCACAGTCGTGCCTGTGAATTGCAATAGATTGTTACTTACACTAACTAGAGAAAAATGTGACTTTTTTATTGTTATTTATTTTTTAATCAACCCTTTGTAAGCCTGTGCATACATCTGTCATCAGAGACCCTCTTCCTTTTGCACTTAATGGCATTTCTGCTGCCAGCCTGAAAATTGACTGTACAGGGCTGGCATTTTTCCAGTGTCAGTTTTTCTTCTTGTCATCTTTCCTCTTCTTTCTTTCTTTCTTTTTTCCCCCTTCTTTCTTTGGTGACAGTATTTCTCTGTTCAGCTTCATTCCATGCTAGACTCTTCCACACCCCAAGCCCCATGTTGGCACTTGGCTGTGTGTGCTCAGCAGAGATAGCAAAGCACACTTGAAAGTGGCTTTAAATACTCAGACACGCAGGAGACATCAGCCAGCAAAGGAAATGTTTAACTGCACAATAATCTGCAGTTCAATGGATTTATGGAAATAAATTTGACTGCAGGTTAGGCCTGAAAGGTATAAAAGTGTGCTGGGAGGAGAGGTTTGTCAGGGGAAAAGTGTGTGAAATGGCTCTGCTGGAGAAGGAAAGAGGGTATGTTAGCAGGGCGTGAGGACACAGGACATGGATTTTGGGCTTTGTTTTGTTATGTATTCATGCATCATGGTCTGGAATTTTTATTTTTCCATTTCTAACGCCAATAGCAGTGTTTGCTATTGGCCTGGCAGCCCATGCACCAGCTTTGTGCTGCCCCTGATGCCTGTACTAGAAGGCTGACACATGCTTGCACGTCCTGTGGTCCTCCAACCTTCCTGCTGTGTTGTTTGTGTGGCAAGACTGGGACTTGGACAAGATCTGGACAGAGATCTTGTGTACAGCCTGGAAGTGGGAGGCTTTAGAGTCTTTTGAGTTCCCAGGGCTGGAGTGTGCATGTCTGGCTTTTCTGTGCTGCTGTGTCCTGGCACAGGGCAAAGGAGAAACCCGACATCCTCAGCACACAGAGACCACTGAGGGTGAGGAGAGCAGCCAGAAATGATAGCAAGGCATCCAGGGGAATGGAAAACAGGAGCACCTTTCAGGTTTTAAAGGTGAGAGGTCCAAATATCTCTCGTACCCGAGTTTTTCTACCTGCTCCAGACAAGGCAGTGAGTGTCTGACAGCCTGAGCTCAGAACACGCCGTGAGTTGTCAGCGTGTTAATTCACTCAGGTGAAAAAAAAAATCAAAAAGCCTGGCTTGGCCATTTGCCTCAGACCTTTCTGCCTTTGCTTTATTCCACAGGGCAGCCTGTCCAGAGCTGGTTCAGGCTCAGCAGGAGCAGCTGCAGCCCCGCTGCCTTGACAGAGTTTGTGTTTTCTGTGCTCAGATCTGACCCATCTCCCAGCTCCGTGCTCTGGGAAAGCTGCAGGCGGGAGCCCCGCTGCTCCATTGACACCGAGCTGTTTTCCAAGAAAGGCACTGCAATAAGTGTGAGCAGCTTTACTGCACGGAATTAAATGTATATTGTCCTAAATGATGACGGTTTGGAGATCTTTACTTTGGCACATTATGGAATTTATGGGGTGTAAAAGCAGCTCTGCTCAGAATCAGCAGCGCAGAGATCAGAAAACACTGTTGTACGTTTGGAAGTGCAAAGCAGTGGGTGAGGGTTGAGCTGGGAGAGGTGTGGTGCTGTCAGTCCCTTCCCCAACTGGATGGAAGGCAGAATTGTTGTGGCAAATATAGATAGTCTTGAAATCATCATAAAATGGGTTGGGTTGGCAGGGACTTTAAAGATCACCTTGTTCCAACCCCCTGCCATGGGCAGGGACACCTTCCACTAGCCCAGGTTGTTCCAAGCCCTGTCCAGCCTGGCCTTGGGCACTTCCAGGGATGGGGCAGCCACAGCTTCTCTGGGCAACCTGTGCCAGGGCCTCGCCTCCGTCCCAGGGAAGGATTTCCTCCTAATATCCAACCTAAAACTCTTTCAGTGCTCTGCCAGCTCCTGAGTGGAGCAGCTTGGTCAGTGCCTGTGAATTATCCAGTGAATGATGCAGCTTTTAATTGGGTTCAAATGCTTAATAGCCTATCTGTAAATATCCTGTAAACAGAAACAAACTCCAATAATGGCAGATAGCAGCAGCAGCTGTGCTTAGATCATATTTACATCAAAACAGCTCCTTGCCTGGGCACTGGGCTGGTGAGTTCACACCCAGCTTGGGGGGTTTGCACATCTGATGGGTTAGAGGGTTGATGTGGGTTAGAATATTGATGTGGGTTAGGGTATTGATGTGGATTGGTGTTGGTATGGGGTAGGGTATTGATGGTTTATGCCAGCTGTGTTCACTCCCAGATCTTCCCTCCCCATGAAGTTCCTTCTCTTACAAAGCCAGTGCTGGGTTTATTATTCCTCCATTGGACACACAGAGACTTATTCTGGACAAAAATCCTGGAAAAGTGATGTTTGCAGCCCTGGGAGAGGTTGTTTGTCTCCTCCTTGCTGACACTCACATGAGGACAGGGAGGAGGGTGCCCTTGCAGGTGAATTGAGGGCTCCTGGATCCGGGAGTACTGGTGGGACTGAGGCTGGGACACCAACGTGTGACAGGGCCACCAGGTCTGGTTCTCTCAGTCACCTCTTGCCTTTTCAGATTCCTTCCTGGCCTTGTAATTTATGGGAGAAAATCAATTATAAACTAATGGATAGGATTTAAGTTTGGCCTAAGGGGTGTGAGGTCTCTGCTGTAGCTGCTCCAGGCAGTGGGAATTTCTCTGTCTTTTTGTTTTGGTTCAGTTGTTAAAGCCCCGATTCCCCCTACTACTGCATTGGGTGACCTTTTTTTAAACAGTGTGAGCTTTCCATTTCTGGAATTGGCAATAAAATATTTGAAGCCTGGCAATTTAGGGAAAAATGGGAGTGTTTAATCCAGGCAATGAGAACTGGCAGCAGTATATTGAAATACTGGACTGGTATTTTCTTGCAGATAAAGCTGTAGATAAGAACAAAAATAAATTGATTTTCCATAGTGTCTGTGGCAGCAAAACCTCTTTTCTCTGGAAGACCTTCTAACTTTCTCTGAAATTTGGAGATAAAAGAAGGCTTGGGACATAGCAGAGTCCTTGATGCACCCACACCCCAGCAGATGGGAATGGGTCCTGGTGGGGAGAGAAGGAAGGGTGAAACCAGCAGCATGGATATGGAAGGATGGAAATGTCTGATTTGGGAATGTCTGTGGGGTGATGATGGGAACATTTTGGCATTAATAGCGAATTCAAAGACAGTTGCTGGCAGAAAGAAACTTAAAATAGCCCAAACAGGTAAAATTAGCAACAGTAGAGGAAGCAGCAGAGATTTCAAAAGGAGGCACTTGGGAAGCAGGGACAATAAAACTCAGTAAACAAAATGCAAAGCCGTTTGGAAGGTGGGTAGACTCTTGAGAGGTGTTTCTGCTGTGGAAAGACTCATTCTGCATCTGTTTGTGCATTTAAAATGGCCCAGGGCAAGATTCAGAGGAGGATTTAAATGCTGCAGCCTAGTTGAGTGCAGCAGAATTTAAGCCTTTGTAGAAAGCACCTCCTCACTTTGAGCCTGCAGTTGCCTGCTGGATTCAGAGGATGAGTTCTCTTTAGATTTATCACATTGCATTGTAATTAAATGAATGAACAGGTCTCATGCTTTCCTTGGCTCTGCTGTAGAACACCTCCAGTCTTCCACTCTCAGTGGAAGGGAGTCTGGAACCATGGGAACACTCCATTTATTGCTCAGCATTACCTCACCTTCAACACAGCACCTGTTGGTGAGAGTGGCCCTGCAGGAGTTTTTCCTGAGGGAAATTTCATCTCAGGGTTTTCTTTCCTCAGAATGCTCCATTACTGTGAGGATTTACCTGGGAGACGAAGCTGGAGAAAAACTTTTTTCAGCTTCTGGCAGCCAGTAGGTTCCCACATGCAGATTTTACAGTAAGAATAAATTATTCTAGTAAAAAACCCTACAAGAAATTAAGTTGGTGTTAAGTGTGGATCTTTTTTAATCTCTGTTTAGGCTATGTAGGGAAGAGGCTACAACCCAAATGTGCAAATTAAAATGATTATCATGTATATATTTTTCATGATGGGCTTTAGTTGCTGTTCCCTTTTCTAGGGTAAAAGCTTTCACCTCTTCCCCACCCCAATATCTGCATTTGTATTTGATTTTCCCCTGATTTCCCAAGGCCAGCTGCCCAAGCCATATCCCAGACTTGCAAGCCTCAGTCATGCAGAACAGAGTCTGAATTCCTGAACTATCCCATCAGTTCCACTGGGGCAGTTTACAGAGGAATTGTTGCAAGAAAAGTCTATATTTTCCCTGTCCATCCAATTACCTTTGTGAAAAAAAAAACTTAGTTTTTTTTTTTTTGTTTGTTTGTTTGTTTTTTTTTTTGATCCATTGCTTGAAAGCAGTTTTGCCACTCTGGATGGGTCCAGTGAACTTCACAGCAATTCTGCTGTTGTAAATGTTGTATTACCTGCACTGAGAAATCCATAGTTGCTTTACAGTTTAATTACTTGTTATTATGATGTTAAGAATTAGTTAAGTTGCTTGAGAATAATGTACTTAAATTGTGTTACAAGCACGGTTTTGGCACTGGTTCTGAGGTCTTTATTTATGTAGCTGAGTAGTTTCCTTGAATGTGATCCAGGGTTTTCCTGAGCCCAAACCTGAGTGCTGCAGACTCAAACCCCATATTTTTGTGGTAGGTTTTGAAGCTGTGACATTGCTGTGTGTGCTGCACGACAGCTGTCAGTTTTATATTAATGGTATAATCTATTGAGAGCTTTGATATAAACACTGTAATTGATGTGTTTATGACAAAGAATTGTAGCACTTAGTGCCGGAGGGTTGAGCAGTGTCTGAGCAGCAATTCTCTAACATTCCCATTTATTTCTCCCACACTCTTGTTTACCTTGTTTGCCCACATCCTGGAACATCAAGAGCTGTTCCCCTCGACTCAGGCCACTGTGCCTAAAACATGAGATTTAAATAATATGACTGAAAGCAAATTCCTGGGCAGAGGGGAGGGCTGTGCTGGTGCTACTATTTCTCTTCAAAATCAAGTGGTTTCAACCCTGTTTTTTCTGGTGCTGTGTCAAAGGATATTTCAACATGCCTTTCAATAAGTACATTATTCTCAAGCAATTTAACTAATTCTTAGCATCATAATGGTAATATAACTAATTCTTACCATCATAACAGCAGCAGTGGCTGGCTGGTGTCTCAGCAGGGACCCTGGAGTGGCTCAGAGGGGCAGAGGGCTGCAATGTCCCAGGGAATTGGTGGTGCTTTGGTGGAGTGGCAGGAAGGTGAGATCTGGGTGGGACAAAACACATGGGTCCCCTTTTGAGTGCTGTGGAGAGTGGATGCATGGGGAAAGCAGGGTCAGGAATTTTGCTCTGGTTACAGCTCAGGTCTGACCTGGTGTAGGTTTAGGCTCATGTACCGCGCACATTAAACACAGAAGGGTCTGTAGGGCATCTCTCCAGAGCCCCCAGAGGTGAGGACAAGCCAGCCTGATGGGCAAGGGGTGCAGAATGACTGTGAGGTTATTTAGGAAGCTGCTTCTGACCACCCCTTAGTGCAGTTGCCATTCTGTGACCGAGGGATACCCAGCAGCAGAGTCAGTGACTTTCCTGGCAGAGCCTGGGAAGGCAGCCGAGGTGGAATGCTGCTGCAGTTCATCTGACATGGCAGTTCAAGAGCAATTAGCACCCCTGCCAGGGCTTGGCAGGGGACAACAGCAGGGAGGTGACAGGTCTGCTCACAGTCTGTGCTCCTCTGGGTGGTCACCGGGCTTGTGAGGAGGGACCGTGGCACTGCTGCCACCACCCCCAGCTCAGCACAGCCCAGGCATGGAGGGCTGCTCCTGCTGCACTCAGTCCCAGCATCATTCCATGGGCAGACAGCAGGGATGTCCCTCTCCCTCACCAGGAGTGGGAAGGTGGCCAAGAGGAGCAGGGAAATATGTGGGTATTTGACAGTACGTGACTCCCTGGCTGCACTGGGCATTGTAACTGCACTCAGCTCTCCTGACCGTGTGCTCAGCTCCTGGCACTGCCTCCAAAGGAGTGTTTCCAGACAGGCTTACAGTGGTACCATCTGTTGGAAAGGGTATTAACTCCTTTTGCAGGCTCTCAAGCCAAATTTGCACATGAAAAATAGTGACCCAGTGGCACATATGCTACTGCAGGTGAGACTCTGCCTTTAGGTTTCTGAAAACAAAGCCACAAATGGCCACAAATTTTTATGGTTCTCTAAAAGTTGTGCCACCTCAGTGCTGGGAGTGGGGAGCACTCCTGGTTCTGAGAGTGCTGCTGCTGCAGCCAGTCGAGCCTTGCACAGCATCACCAGCCCCAAATGGGTGATTTGTGTTGAAAGCAATGTCAGTCAAAATGGTTGATCCCTGCAATATTGTCATGTTTGAAAATAACCTTCCAGCATGCAAGTATAGGTTCCTGCTTCAGAGGGGAGCAAAAGAAGGAACAGAAAATTGCCTTTGTGCCAGATTCAATATCTACATCTCAGACTTTGCCAAAGAGGTTTGTTGTTTATAGCAGGAATATTCATCAGTTGCCATGGACATACTAAGCTCACCAAGTACAACAGTGAACCACAATCTGCACTGGAGTGATTTTGAAATGCTTTCATGCTGAGGGAAATAGTTTGCATTATATTTAAGAGTTAAATGCTGAGTTTCTCCAGTGCCGTTTCTGGGATTTCAGATATAAAAATGGAAATACTTTATTGGAAACTTAATGGGAAGAGCAGTGCTGTATACAAGAACCCTAAAGAACTTACTGTCACCAGGCAGCTCTCAGGATCACAGTTTATGGTGCTTAAAAAGCAGAATATATGATGAGGGCTTCTAGAATTCCATTAATAAGGATATATTTTTGACCACCTGAAAAACTAAATGTAAAATAACATCTTGCAATTTAACTCTTCATGGAAGCCCATTTAGGGGCCAGGTACTGCCTTACTGCTGTTGGCACCTGTATTTGAAGGGATTGGTCTGTGTGTCTGACCTGGGAGAGTTAATCACACAAGCAGAGCACTGCTCTGATCAAATCCTCCTGTTCTGCTTTTGGGGAAGCAATCCTCATTTCTGAAATGCCAGACCTCCAAAATACTGCTAGAGATGCAAGTTTTTCTTTCTTGGGCTACTTTGGGGAAACAACAGAACAATTATCCAAGACTTTAGAGTCAGAGCCTGTGAAAAGGGTTAAATCTGGGCAGGGAGATCTCAGTAGATGTTTGCTGGTTTTCCACTGAACCTGCCCTTCCCCAGCCCAAAGAACAAATCCAGCAGTAAAAGAACAGCTGAAAGCTGTCAGGCTTTAATACCCACAGATAAGGTCATTCCTTGGGGGAGAGCTGCTGAAATGCATAATAATATAACCAGGAACTGTAAAAGACACCGAGATATATTAAAAGATAAAATAAAGCAGACTGAAGTTCAAACAGGGAAAAAAATCTAAGCTTTATATGGTGAAAGGTAAAATATTCTCGCAGATAAGTGGAGGCTCTTGAGTGAGGAAGTGTTTGAAAGGCCTGGGAAGCTGGTGAAATCCTTGGGGATGAACGTTTGAAGACTTACATGATGTGGATAATGGAAGGGGCGGGTTGGGAGACGGAGCCCAGCAGAGGCTGAACTCACCTGCTGCAGTGGGAGGGGGGGTCTGGAAGGGCAGGAGGGACTGAAGCATCACTTTGGCCAAGTGGAGGAGCAGCAGGTACCTGGGGAACCCCCCAGAGTAACCCTAAAGCCCAAGAAGCCTCCTGCTGAAGTGGAGTCTCGCTCCTGGTGTGGCACAAACACCGAAGGCTGAGGCTGCCTCTGGGATCTGGGATTTTTCTCTATGTAGTTTGCAATTTTTTGTGTTAAAATTGAGAAAGTTTGAACTGGATTGTGGGTAAAAGTATCAGTTTTGAAGGGATTCCTCTAGTGAGCCTTGTTGGATTAATGTTGGTACTCTGTTGTTGCTTTTTGTCTTCAACTTGTGGGTTTTTTTAATGCAGCATCAAACTGCAAATCCCCTCAGTGGGGCTTAGCTTGGTGTGAGCCCGGTCTGAAAGCTACAGCTGAGAGCAGCACGTGTTTGATGAGGTGTCAGTACATCCACCCCCACTGGGAAACGAGCCTGGTGCTCACTGGTTTTAGCTGGCAGGCCTTAGTTAAACCCCTTCCCCACGGTGTGTGTGAGTCTGAAGGAAGCTCCAGTGCTGGATTTTCATACCATTTGAAGAGGTTCCTATTAATGCTCACCTGGGGTGTGCAGGGCTGTGCTCTTGGATGTGTTGAACAGCCTTTTTAATCTGTTATTTGTGCAGGGGCCAAGAAACTCCCACCCGTGGTGGTGGCACAGGGCTCAGCATCACTGGCTGGGCTGGGAGCAATTGTTTTGGGAGATGGTGGCTTGGGGGTGCTGGGAGAGAGTGCCAGGAGTTTGGAGTCAGCAATCTGGGGGGGAATCTTCTGATTTCTCAGAGAGCTGAGGGCTGCCAGGATCTCTCAGCACTGGGATGGGAGCAGGTTATGCTTCACAGGAAGAATTCAAGGATCAGTCTTACCAATGAAATAACCCATACTTAGTCTAATACTGTGAAATTTTAATAGTTCCATGGTCCAAGACACAAAAGTGATTATGAGCTGGACTTGGTGAAAATGAGCTTCTTAAAAGTGACATTGCAAATGGAATTGCAGAGTTGGGAGTGTTACAGCCTCCTAGTAAAACTTTTTGGTCCTGGCTAAGTGGTGTCCTGGCCTTTTCAGGCTGCAGGTTGTTCATATTCCTCTCTGAGCTCTTCCCTGCTGCCAAAATAGCCCAGGACCCCCTCCTTCCCTAACAGTTCTCTATTTTCTTCTTTACCTGAAAGGAAGCTTGACAGTTCTCAAACAGACATAGATATATTTTATAGTTTTAACATGAATTGTTGTGCTCAATGTGTATGTACTTGCCAGTAATAAAGAAGGTGTAGGAATGAAAAACCTACATTGCTGCTGTATTCTCTTCCCTCCCATCCAGGGTGGTGTGGGAGGGATTACTTTCCTGAGATAAAATTGCAACACATGAAATCCCACACTGAGCCCTTCAGTGCGTTTTTCTTACAGGCAAAACAAACACAAAGAAGAACAGGAACAAAACTCACGTTGCTCTTGTTCAATTTCGTTTTTTTCTTAGTGTGTTTTTCATGTACCAACTTTTCTCAAGCAAAAGGGATGTACAAAGGGAAAGCAGAGGGAGAACTGTTAAAAAACCTACTTATATGCCCATAAAATTCAGTATGTTTTAGTCCTTCCAACACTATTCCACCTCCCTGAAGAGCAGGGCAATGTGGCTAAATTACCTATCTGGATTATTTATAATTATCAGAGCTAAAGCATTAGTGAAAGAAGGAGAAAACACAGTGCAAACAATCCCTACTTGGCTGTGCTCACTGCATCTCCTGAACATGTCCTGCTGCCCTTCAGGGTCTCTTCATGCAGCAAAGGACTCCAGCAGGACCGGTTTCGCTCCCTGGGTTCTGTCTATAGCTATTCTTCCCAAATTTGAGTACATTTTGTCTAGACAAATCTCCCTTTTGACTCCAATCTTAGAGTTCACCTAATTTCAACCATCCTGCAATATTTAGCATCGCTTTCTGAAGGCAAGGAAACCACAGTTAAGTGGGATTTAGTAAAAATGGGTCCTCTATAAGCAGGGATGCTCTGACACTAAAATAATAGATTTATTGAAACCTCTTTGGAAGTAGAGAAATCATCAATGATGTTGTCATGTATTCAGTGTGTCCATTTTGTATTCAGAAAGCTCAGCCCCAGCTACTGCAGAAAAGCTGGGGAATTACCATTTGCAGATAAATCTTGTGTCTAAATTGTATTTCTTGGTTGCTAATTTTACTAATTAAAATATCTATCACCCATGCACGGCCCCAGACTGATTTAGAACAGGAAGATGACTGTCTGTAATTTAATGAGGAGTTGTACATGAGCAGCAGATTCTTTCCTGGATGGCTGTGCTGAAATTCATCCCTGTGTTGGGGCCAGGATGTTCAATGTGTGCTGGGGGGATTGGGCCAATAATGCACTTTCTTATGGAAGGGTTCAGCAATGTTGTCACTGAGGGTGTTGTTCTACATTGGAGGAACCTGTGTTGACAGGGCAAGGGGTAAAGGGTTTAAACTAAAAGAGGGTTGGTTCAGATTTGGCATAAGGAAGAATTTGTTTAGGACAAGGGTTGTGAGGCACTGAAACAGGTTTCCCAGAGAGGTCATAGAAGCACCATCCCTGGAAATGTTGAAAATGAGGTTGGACAGGGCACTGAGCAACCTGATCTGGTTGAAGATGTCCCTGCCCATGGCAGGGGAGTTGGACTAAATGACCTTTAAAGTTCCCTTCCAACCCACACCATTCTAAAATTCTATGATTGTAATTCATACTTTGGAGCTTCAGACAGTGAGACCATAAAACGTACAAAGCACTCTTTGCCTACAGCACTGAGGTTTAAGGGCAATGTTTTTCATGGTACTTCTCATGAGATTCCTGTTTGCTTGTCCCCTCAGGGAGGAGGGAGTGGGGGAGAGGGTCTGTCAGGAGCTGAGCAGGGCAGAGGTTGCAGACATTGTCCTCTGTAGGAGCTGTGGCTTTGCAGGCAGCACGATGCTGCTCTCCCTGTGCGGGAGCAGGGGACAGGCACAGGATGCTGTTCACCTCAGGACACCACTGGCACCATGGAACACTCCCTTTCCCATTGGGAATTTCCACACAGGACCCCCACCTTTGTGCCCGTGCTGGATTTATGTGCCAGGAAATCTCCCGTGTTTTCTGCTCTGCCTCTGCATTTTGGTGGGAACCAGCATTCCCCGTGCACTAATGTGCATCATCAGTCTTTCAAAGATGCTTGATTTCTGTTTGATTCTTAATTATTATAATAGTTAAGGCACTTAACATGCTTTAGTGATTTACCTCATTTAATTGGATGTAGTGATTAGAATATCTTTTATATTGCCCTCACTGCGGTTTTAATTTAAGATTATAATCTCACGGTTCCTTTCAGCTCCTCTGGCTTTCATTTAGATACTGCTTTTCTTTTCTGATTTCATTTTGTTTATTCATTTTTCCTGCTGATTCAGTAAACATGCTGCTAGGAGGATTTCTCAGGAAACCTGAGTGTGGTTATAAATTCTTTCATTTAGTGTAGACACTAATGAATTTAAAAAAAATACGAAAATGATGCACGAGACTGTAGTCAGCCTCTGGAGCTGTCTGTTGCTTTTTGCTGTAGTTTATTTGAATTAAAAGGGGAAAAAAAAGGAAAAAAGAAAAGAAAGAAATTATTCTCTTGATGGGGCATGTGAAATAAGGAGATGGAAAGTGATAATGTTACATCCTCTTTTGTGTGTCTTGTCCTCCCTTAGCAGGTGGATAATGTACAGATTAAGATTTTAACATTATGACTCAGTGTGTGATATTTTGGTGTTGGTCCCCAGTGTGGGAATTGCTCTGGTGAAGGGAATTGAAGTCTGAGGCTGTAGGTGAGACCTGTCCTCAGCACAGGTCCTGCCCTGTGCTGAGGACACCAGGACAGGCACTGGGGAGGAGGATGGAAAGGAGGGAGTGCTGGGAACTGGGCTTGAAAACCTAATTTTTGTGATTTGAGGAACAAACAAGCACTTCTCTGCAGGGACAGTGGTAGATTCTCCAAATTGGTTGGAAATGTAGAGTAGCATGTTCTTTTTTCCTCTTGGTGATGCACAAAAATCACACAGATCATCCAGCTGGTTTGTCACTGTAGAAATATATAGTATCTCTATTTTTCCTCTGCTCTGGTGCCAAATCCCGAGAGTCCTCCATGACTATAGTGCTCCTTTCAAAGGGGAAGGGCCAATAGAGGTACTGGCACGTGTGTGAACTCGGAGGAGCTGCAGGTCCAGCAGGAGAGGAGTGGCTGCTTTGTAGGAAATTCCCATTTGCAATTCCACTGGGAAAGCTGAGAGATCCATTTTACAGGCTGCTTGGTGCTTGGAGGTTTGGCCAGCTGAAATCCAGGGAAGTTTAGAAAAGTGCTTTATCTTCCTCTTCTCCTCGCCAGCACAGAGACGGTTACTGCGACCGGAGGAACAGAGTTTCCTTGAACTCTAACAAAGAACTGACATTACAAAAAACCCAATCCTTGTCATTAAAACGTACCAGGGATCCCGTTCAAACAGAATAAAGGAGGAGATCTCCTGTACAGGGCTCCTGGTCCTGCCCAGAAATGGCCACTCAAGAAGGGAAGGAGGGCTCCTCGCCTGCCGTGTCCCTCCAGCACCGGTGGTGCCCGGGGCTGGAGACCAGCTGAAAACACAGGGTTTCGTTTTCTCCCCAAGCCAACTAATTAGATGAAAGCCACTGATACGTGCAGGGCTTCAGAAAGAGTCTTTGATGAATTAGTTATTTATCCTGTCTCATCGCCCCTGTGCGCCGCTGCAATGTATCAATGTATCACCCCCCCGGACTGCGGGAATGCACCTTCCGAGCCAGACCCCGGCGCCTTTCATCACCGAGAGCTGAACTTTATTCTGGGAAGGTTCCCAGTGAAATCAATTAGGTTTTGTGCAGATCAAGGTGCTGCTGAACATGATTGCAGGTACCAGAGCCTGGCTCTGGGTGACCACGGCATCTGCTCCGACCCTGCCGGAGCTTCCCAGCGCCGGGCGAGGAAAACAGGCTGGCACTGCACTGACATGGAACGGTAAAATAGCCCCAGTGTTTGGAGCTGCCAACTATCAGGCCTATAATATATGTCCTAAAGCAGTCAAAAGGGTTTTTATGAGTGCAAAAATATTAACAAATCGTTGGTTATTTAAAGGGAATCATTTAGGGCTCATCTGGCTAATGAGGAAGAAAAAACGGAGCTGAACGTTTCTTCTCAGTTGTAGGGAGACGTATGAGATCAGCTGTTGTAGGAAGCTATCAGTGAACACACCTCGTTAGCTCCCTTGTGTAAAACTCCTTATCTGCCTCTTATTAGTCTTTCATTAATTAAAGCTACAGAATTCAGTATTTTTTGTTAGCTGTTCCCTCAGCATGAAACTCAGCTAATTCTTCTACTGTTGGAAACAAAGCTCCAAGATTGAAGTTTATTCTTATGGTGTTCTTTCAGTTATTTATTTCACATTGCTGTCATGCATGGATGAATTTATATGATGCTCTGATGACCTTTAGAAATTCCTCTGATTAAATGCTGTTCTACTTCATTATGACATTTCTGTACTTGTACTACCCGATTTGATGTGTACAGCTTAATAACACAACCAGACATGAATGCTAATAACTTTACAATTCATTGCATTGCTATTTTTTAATGTAGATGAATTTTAAAACAAGTTTCTCTTGCTGCAGGCTTACATGAATCATATAAATTAGAAGGTAACAAAAGAACATATTAGCATTTGTTAGCCTGGATGCACAAATTTTGTAGTAACCATTTTAATATGTACTACAACTTTTCCAGCCTCAAGTTTAATATGTACTACAACTTTTCACCCTCGATTTTTCAACCAACATCATAATTGAATTGGTTTCCTTCTTGCCTAAGGATAATGATTTTACACTGATGGAATCATTATTAGATTCTAAGGATTATACTGATGATGCCTGTTTTACATAGAGCTAAAAAAATTAAAATTATTCAACTGTAAAATACTCCTTTACACAAAGGCTATGTAAGTTGGAGATAAATGAACTAATTATTGTGTTTAGAGTTGTTGTTAATATCCAGCATCCATAACTGGAGCAAACTTCTTGCTGTAGCTCTGTGCAGGGGGCTTTTGAAACCCCCACCCCATCGCTTGTCCTTGAAGTCTGGCAGGTGGTGAGTTGCTGTCGTGGAGCTGATGCTGTGCAAGCATGTGTTCATCGAGGCAGGAGATGACTTCCTGCAGATCTCCACAGAAACTGCTCAAAAAGCTCCTCATCTACAGGCACAGCCTCCAGCAGTGGGATGAGAAGCAAGAGGAAAGGTGGAAGGTGGCAAAAGAGAAGGCATTACTTAGGGAAGAAGCATCTTTACTGGTGTGGATCTGGTTATCGGTTCAGTCTGGGTTTGGAAGACATGTCCATGTTCCACCACACCTTCCTAAGGGGTAAAAAACAGTGTTTGAACTGGTCCAGAGTAAGTGAGAACCAGCTCACCTGCATCCACCACTTCTGTCTGCACATCTGAGCACTGCTCCTCGGATGGAGGGAGGGAAGAATAGCCCAGGTTAAGCATAAATGATGAATTTCTGCTATCCTGAAAACCGTCAACATTTCATGGGTAATTACACTTCAGGCTGCAGAAATAGCTGTTGAATTAATTGATTTTACAGTCACATCCTGAGGTGCTGAGTGGGTGTTGGTCTGTGTGGATGTGTCAAAATAACACCTTCAAAAGTCTCGGGGGTGGAAGACATTTACCTCTGTCTGTTGAGTAATCAGCAATTAGAATACAATATAAATATCTGCAACCTTTCAGCTGAAAAAACAGGAAGAAAAACTTTATTATTGCCTTTAAACATTTTAAACTTTTTTTGCAATTTTTACTTGTCAAATATAGAAGTATCTGGAGCTGAAATTAAGCAAGTGTAGCCCCTCTTCCTCTGACTTTTTCAAGCTGGAGGTTAACCTCAATTACAAAAAAAATTAAAATCACTTTTCTTTAAGCATCTATTTTAAATCATTTTAAATCATAGGTGAGAGACCAGTCAGCATAAGTACAATGGACTGCTCTTGTGCATGATTTTTTAAAAGCTGGATGTCACCTCTGAGGTCAAGGAACATGATTGCTTCCCCACACTTAAGCTTCAGTCAGTTTTATTCACTACAAAAACAAGAGTAAGGAGCTGCACCAGTTGTAAACTTGCACTTACTCCACTAATTGTGTATGGAGTGATCAATATATGGAATCAAATTCCATGTCCGTGGTGCATTAAGACATTATCAAACTCCTGTGCTTCTCAGCTGCTTTAATATGGCTCGAGGTACAGCACAGAGCTCCCCTTGTATGCGGTTCAATAGTTTCTTTAATCTGAGATGTAAACTTGTCTTTGAAAGTGAAAAACAAGCTGACCTGAAGGTAATAGACCTGCATTGAATTCATCTCAAACACATGTTAAATTTTCTTGACACCATTACCCTTTTCCTTAGGAAACTTCAGAGTGTTCTTGATTAATAATAAAAATAAGGGAAAACAACCTGTAAAAGCAAACCAGGAGCACTCGGTGGCCCATCTACTTTCAACCTTTTGCTCCTTGTCCTGGGTATTCTCAGCAAAAGAAACAAAATCCCATCAAGCTCTTTTCAGCATTGCACAAGGATTTAGACTATTTCCTATGCTCAGCTCTTTGTAACAACAAAACAAAATAATTAAGGTGATGTTAAATCAAGATGAGAGCAGGAGACAAGATCTCTGGATTCCAAGCCAGGCTCTCTGACTCAATTATTGAACAACTTGTGCTAAATTGTTTAACCTATTTGCTTCTTCTTCCCTGCCTTTAAGGTGAGGGCACATTAAGTTTTACCTCCCCATGGCATGACTTGCTGTGATTGTTGGTTTGTATTTGTGGGGTGCTTTTGGAATGCAACGCTCTGTAACGTGGCAGTGAAGTGTGGCTCTGGCATCCACTTTGGGGTTTCCTTTCTCCCTGAAGCTCGAATTCTTGTAAAACTTGGCCAAATTTCTGTAGCTCTCTAGAGGAAGAGTAAAATTTGTTGTTGCAGTAAAGCTTCATTATAGATGTTTCATCAGGGATCAGTTTGTGAAGCAGCTGTCATTGCTGTCGGAGAAGGTGGAGCTGCAGAGAGGCTTTAACTTGAGTTTGGGGGATCATGATGAGGGAGTTGCTGAAGACTTGCCATGTGCTGTAATTAAAGGGCTGCTGTCAGAGGCCAAGCAGGCATAAAAATGTTCCTTCCTCAGCTGCTCTTCCCTCTGGTGAGTTCATCTTAATTTTCGACATTTGATGGAGAATTGAATTTTGAGATGGAAAACGGAATGGTTTATCTCAGGGATGCTGTGGTGACTCTTGATGCTTTTCTGGGTGTCCAGTGTGTGCAGGCATGGGGGAAAGGAGCTGGGTCCTTGGTCTGTCACCCAATCTCCCAAATTATTGTAAGGCCTCTCTGGGGAATGTGCTGCCAGCAGGGAGGGCAGGCTGTGCCCCAGTTGTTTGACTTGAACAACCAAACACACTGCACCACCACCAAGGAAATCTTGGACCACAGGCTCAGGCTTGGAGACAGCCTTGTCCCTGGCACAGCTTATCCCAACAGGGGCTGTATCAGGTGTGTCCAGTGGACAGAGCTGTTCCTAAGGACACGTGTCAGCATCGGGCAGACCAAGCTCTCGAGGTGTTTCTGTGCTGCTGGGACTGTGGTTTGGACATGGATCAGCTGAGCAGGAGCTGGCTGGGATCCTGGGAGCAGCACTTGCAGGGTCCATCCGAGGAGCTGAGAGGAATGGCAATGTTTTTGCAACCTCTCCATCCTGCAGGTGTGTGCTCGGGCAGAGAGAGGGCCACCACCAGCCAAAACTAATTTAAAGCTGTGTAGAACTGACACCAGTTGCCCTCACAGGAGTGACTACAAATAGATATCTCCTGGAGCTCTCTCCCCGCCAGGTCAGACCATGCCTTGAATAATCTGGGTCCATTCTGGTTGATTTGGGGTCTCTCTCTTTCCAAAGAACAGGAGTAGAGTTCAGCATTTACACAAAGACAACCAGAAGAAAATACTTATGCTCCTGTTGTTCTCTTTCTAAACATTTCCTTTGGTGCAAGTGTTAATATTGACAAGTGTGTTTTATAATTTGGGAGCTTACTTTAGGCTGAGATGGTGCATTGGTATTTAATGCACAATGCACATAGTTTAGATGGCATGCATTAATCATATTCCTATTGTCTTTGTTATGGTAATGGGAGAAACAAGCTCTTGGGGTTTTTTTAAAATTAAAAAAAAAAAGGAAAATGGGCTTGACTTCTTTTTTTTTTTTTTTTTTTTTTTTAAGATACATTATATTTCAACAGCTAATGAAGAGGAAATAATGATGAGTCTGCACTATGATATGTATTAGAGTACTAATTAGACTATAGCAGAACTGCTTACGGATGTCTTTGACACACCTGCTTGGTAATTTTCAGCCCCATTTTGCTCCCTTTACCAGGGCAGGCGTGATGGGAAGACAGAGTTAAGACTGAAATATGAAACAGAGAACTCAGCACCCTCAAGTTTTGTCTTTTGTTCACCCAGCTTCATATATGTTTAAGACAAGGATAATGTGGATGGTCACTGCGGTGCCCTTTTTGTGGGCTGAGATTTCTATTGCCCATGGTAGGTATAGGGAAAGGACTCATATGTTATTTTCTGACTTCCTTGTGACCATAAAAAGGCAATATGGTTTCAGAACAAGAATTCCCAGTTTAGGCTGTCATTTTGCATGTATATTAATCCAGAATATTATGTATTGCATCTCCAACATTTGCTTATCATTGCTTTAGTTTGGAGTGTGTGTTTTCAAGACCATTAAAAGCTGTAAATCTAGAAATAATGTTGGCCTTCATTTTTAAAGCTGTTTCGAAGTTGTCTTCTTTTACTGTCATAAGAAACCACAAATATTCCCACTCTATATCTTATTTGCTTTTACATTTCTGTCAACTATGTAAATAATTGGATTCTAAACATGAATTGCAAATGTGCCCAAAATCACATACCAAGCAGGCTGAGTTCCTACCTCAGCCATGTCTCCCAGCTTACACTGCAGCCAAACTGGTCATAGGTTGTACAAAATTCACCTGTATTTTATAAGATGCAAATATTGGCTACATATTTTGTAGCCTCTAAACATGATTGTGTTGCCCACACTAATGAGACTGACAGTGACTCCTCAGTATTCCCCCATACTGAGTCTCTGTGATGATTCAGCTTCTTTTTTTTCTCACAGCTTTTTCCAAAGGAAAGTTTTCCTGACTGCACCATTCGTGTGTTGGAGGATGTGGAGCTGTTTGTGCCTGAGAGCCCAAATGAGAATTCTAAAGGTGAGCAACTCTGATTCAAAGCTGGTCTAATTTTTCTTATTTTGATGATGAAAATTTTCAGTGGGTGCACTAAATCCTAAGAGAGTCACATGTTTAAATGCAATATGACAACACTTCTCACGGAATAATGCATTTAAAAGTAAGGGGCAGTATTTTCATTTATGGGTATATCAGAATTTTTTTCTCTGTTTTGAAATGTTTTGTGCTACTTGCAGTTTCATAAAACTCCGTTTCAGGTGGTCACTGACAGTTACAGCTGATTTCATCCCACATGTAAGATCATATATTGCAACCCACACAGAGAGGACAGAGTTGAAAAGGAGAAGAATTCTGGGGAGGTGCAGTTGTACTTGGTAGCATTTGAGTTCCAGAATAGGAACAGATTTATCACCTGCCCAAGGACCAGGTGAGAGGTAAAGAGGTGAATGTAGAGGGGTGAAAAGTAGCATCAGATGCCATAAGCAGGGGTGGATTTGTTGAAGGGAGAGAGGGAAAGGGAGAATCTCCTCAGCATGGTCTGATCCAGCCCATGGTGCTGTGCTGTATGGTAGATGTGTAACTTGGAGGGAGACACGTGGAACCTCTCAAGGTGCTTTGAGGCTGGAGCTCTTGGGTGGCAGAGCAAAACCCTGAGACTTCACAATGCCCAGTGTTGTCCTGAACAGATGCCCCAGGCACTGCAGTAATGGGAGATGCTGCCTTTGAGTAGGAGGTTTACAGGCAGAGATAACAGAAAATTTACTCCAGCATAAGACAAGGGGTTTATCTAGATATACAGCAAGTGTTTAAAAAACCAAACCAAAGCCCCAGGCAATTTTGTGACGTTCATCACCAGGATGAGTGGTGTTCTCTCAGCACACCAGGTGCCTCAGCACCATCAGTGCTTGTGGAGGCAGCAGAGCAAAGCACAAGTGCATTCGTGCAGGGGAGCTGGGAGGCCAAACCCTGAGCCTGCCAAAGCCCCAGGCGGATGTTCTGCCTTGCTAAGCAAGTCTGGTGGCTCAGTGACGCCACTGAATGTCCCCAGTGCCCTGTGTGACGCTGGTGACACCCCTGAGAGCTGCTGCTGTCAGACCTGAGCTCACCCGTCAGTGAAGTGCTGAACAAGTACCTGGAGGATTTCTGAGTGAGGCACACTTGTCTTTAAAATGCTATGCTTCTGAAGTTAGGGGCTTTCCTTCAGCTATGTGAGAAACCATGCCAGTACCACGAGGGGAAGGCAGGTGTCTGGAAACAGGTCTTTTTAAATCCCACTACATGCAGTTGTGCTGGGAAGACTGGGGGGGTTTTGCCTCTGCTCCAGTGTTGGGGGTGTGTGTCTCTGTTTGGGGGGATGTGAGACAAGTCTGTCCCCATCTCTTTCTCCCTTGTGGCTTCAGAAATTGAAGGCTGCACCTTCAGAGGGGATGGGACCATGTGCCATCTCACCAGCAGTCCAGTCCAGAAGGACTGAAATAACCCTCTGGAGGGTATCCACTGCTTTCTGGGGTTGGATCAGTCTCTCCAGGGGTCCGTCCTACCAGCTCCCCAGTGTATTTCAGGTCAGTCCAAGGATCTTGGCTTCTAGTCTGTTTAACTGCTCACCCATGTCATGAGTATAGTAAGACATGAGCCATATCAATCTAATCATAAACCCAAACAAACCAGCAGTTGTTCGAGTCCTTTATCTCTTGGCAGGCAACAGCAAGCCCTCACCTCTTATCCACTCTGCACACATGCAATTTTTCTGCAGCCTTCATCAGCACCAGGAATTCAACAGCTGAGACCAACATTTATCTCAGTAAATCCAGCGTGTAGGTCTGCCCCTCTCCTGAATATTCAGATATGCAGCCACATCAGTGCTGCTCGTTTGAAGGCAATGACAAGGGTCATCATTTTATTCTTTATCTCCTGCTTCACCTGCTCCTGAATGCTGAAGGGAAGGAGGAAACAGCGTCCTGGGGAGCTCAGTGGTGTGCATGACAACCTTGCAATGCTCGACTGTTCATCAGGGTGCCACGGGAGGACGAGGAGGAGCAAAGGCACCACTGAGCATCCGTGCCCACAGCCCTGGTGGTGCCAGTGAGGTGGTGCTGGTGGGAGGGAGATGATGGGTGTTAGCCCTGCCAGCCCCTCCAGCCACGTGGCACAAAGCCAAAGGACACAGAAATGCCTTGTCAGGTAAGAAACCTTCAGCCTGGTCACAAATAAGCTTGATTTCTGAAGATGAGAAAGGTTAAAACTGAGTTCGAACGTCTCGAACTTCCCTCAGTGTTTTCTGAAAAGACAGTGGGTCTTGTTCAGCTGCTTTTCACTTACATGCCTAAAAAGATTCAGCTGTCATAGCCCTGACAAGCACTAAAAAGCTCTTGTTAAGGTCACGGGCATCAGAGAAGTGTCTCTCCTACAACATCCCAGTGAACCAGGGCCACTGGCACTGGGAGTGGGGGCTGGTGTCAAGACACTGTTTGGTACAAACAGGACTGTGACCTGGTGTCCTGGCACGGCAGAGCTGCTGCTGTTCCCTCTGCTCTTCCTGAGGGGAGCTGTGTAACACTGCTCCAGCTAAGTGCAAAAAAAACCAAAACAAAAAAAAACAAACCTCTAAACATCCCTGACCTTTAAATTCAGGCTGCAGCCAATAGATCTGCTGCTAACCAAAAATCTGAGGTTGCTTTCATGTGTCTTGAGCGTTCAGGGAATAGATGTAGCTTAACATGCAAATGCTGGGCTTCCTGCAGCACGCCGCTGCTTTTCAAGCTCTCTCATTTCATGCTGTTACCTCCATCCCTGCTGTGTCTGTGAAAAGAGCCTCTCTGAGGAAAAGTTTCCCACAGACAGAAATCTGACTGATGTGGTAAAAAAAACCCCAAACCCACAACCAACCACTTATAGTTTAATTTCTAAAATGTGTGGTGTCCATCTGCAACCTGGCAACCAGCATCTTCTCTGCTGCTGGCATGGAGAGACCAGCCCCTCGCTGCCTCAGGGGATGTATTTTATATATTTGTCCTCATCTGATTAAGTGAGTAGGTTCTGAAGTTGGGAGGCAGGAGTCTTGTCCTAGCACAGGTGTTCAGAGGAATATTTTCCCCCTGTGAGCAGTGATGCTCCAGTGCCCTTTGGTGTGTTTACCTGTGCACCCATTTTCTCTGTGTTCAAGTTACCGTGCTCACAAAACTTCAGTGTTCTGCACAGATGGAGAAATGGATGTCTCTTGTTCCAGGCAACAAGGGGAAATGGCCTCAAGTTGTGCCAGGAAGGGTTGTCAAACCTTGAAACAGGCTGCTCAGGGGTCACCATCCCTGGGGTGGTGGCACTTGGGAAACATGGTTTAATGGTGGCTTCGGCACTGCTGGGTTAATGGTTGGACTCAATGACCTTGAAAGTCTTTTCCAGACCAAATGATTCCATGATTCTCTGTCCAAACACTTCTTTTATCACTCATAAAGAATGCCTGTAAAGCCCATATACAGCAGCTGTTGGGCAGGTCCCTACCCTGGAGGGTACAAGGGGAACTCGCCAACAACTAATGTTTATTTAGCACTTCAGATATCTTCCTTGAACCACCTGGGCAGCATCATCCTCTTCTGCCTTTAAATCAAAGCACAATGCATTATTGATGACTGAAATGCAGTAAATGTGTGGCATTTCTCTAATTCCTTACATTTTTTGTTCTAATTTCAAGTATTTCTCATTCTATGCCACTACCATAAAATTCAACATTTTAAGCATATTGTCCCTCATAGTGCCTGCTTATATTTTTAAGCTTGTCTGGCTATTTTGGCAGTAAGAGGCATCATGAATTATGTAAGCAATTGCTCTCTTTAGGAGCTGGTCCCAGCCCTGTGCTGCCCCGATAAGAGCAGCGAGGCAGGAGCTGCTTTGGGAAGAGCAGGACTTGTGTGCCTGCACCTCAGCTGGGCTGGGACCAAAGAACAGAGCACGTGGAGTGTTGGAAATGAATTGAAACCACAGAGAACTGGGGTAAAAAATGAGATCCAAGCCTGATTTGCAGCAATTCAGTCTTGGAGCTGTGGCTGTGACCATGCAACGGGCTGGATGTAATGGGTCCCACTTAGTGAGTTATCTGGGACTAGAAATCATGGTTTCTTCATCTCTAAAAGCTGGGCTTTCATCCCAAATATACGGCTGGGTGTTCAGGTAGGTGTAAGGGAGGATCCTAATCCATGAGGCTTCATGAAAATCAAGAGATATTGGGTTAAAACCCCTTGGGGAGGGACCTGAATCTGACCCACATTTTCTAGCACAAACTCTAGTTAAGTGGAAAAGTGGCCACAAGCAGCAGCATCTTGGTTCTTTCTTGAACTCAAGAGCCCTGTGATGTCCTTGGAGGAAAGGGAGGTGCTGGGAAGCAAAGCCTCACTCCCCATCTCCTTACCTGGGCTTTTATTAGACTCCACCACGATGTTCCTGTTCAGATTTCAGCACTCTGACCCCTCAGTCACCTTTTTCATATAAACAATCATTATAGAGCAGAATCCTGATGACTGGCAGCAGTTAGTCAGGACAGATGGCCTCTGCCTCTGACAGCTCCAAAACATCACATAAGCCTCATCTTTTCAAGAAGGCCTTTACCAGATGGGTCTAATTTAAAGCATGGCCTTTCTCATTTCTTCCTAAAGGACAGCTAATTAAGTGCAGAATGGATGTCTCTGCTCTTCCCAGGGCAGGAACAAGTGGGTGTTTGAGATGGAAACATTTATGGTTTGGTTCCAGCACATCAGTGAGGGGAGATGATGAACTCATTAGAATAAATATCGACAAGTGTATTGAACTTCCCATTTTTTCTGAGTTTACTGGAGCTGCCCCAAGAGAGGCCAATTCTTGAGCAGCACCTTGTGAAAAAATGTCTCTAATTTTTTATTGCTCTGCAGTGACCAACCCCAATTCGACTTGTATTATCTCTTATCAGTCCTGTTTTTGCTCTGCTGCCAAAATTTGTGGTCACGGCTGAGGAGCTCAGAGAGCAGCTCAGAAGAGGTTGAAACAAAGCTCTTATCGTGTTTTCCAGGAGCTCCAATCCAGTTGTTTCTGGCTGTTGTTTCCCACTCGATTTTCTGTGGTGGGAAACTTTATTCTCTTTTCCTCTTGTGCATCAAAATAGCTCTGAGAGATTCTTCTCCTCCAGGCAGGAAACCCTGAAAACTCTGGATCTGTTCAATTAGCTGCATTACAAACTGATTTCCAGCCTTGTCTCTTCTTCCCTTACATGAGCTATTAAATCCCTCCTCTCCTCACCTCCCCAGTTAAACTAAAAATGGCCTAATTTTTTTACATCCTTTTTACAAGCGTGTCTACATGGTAGAAATGAGGAGTTCTGGCTTATCTTGTTATTATGTAAATATTTTTGTGCTTCTAGAACAAAGTTTTTCTTTCCCTTTGATCCAGCTTTCTTGTAGTCAGTTTAACCTCCAGAAAGAGTCAAGAGATTGGTGGAGATTGCCACTGGCATTATTCCTGAGGAAAACTGGAGAGAGAAAAGAAAACTCAAAATTACAGCTCATTTAGAAATGGAAGCAAATGAAAGGAAGAGATTGTCTTTCAGTCTTTTTTAAGCAAATTTTTGCTTAAAATATCTGGGACCAGTGTAAAAATAGCACTTACACTGTATTACAAGATGAAAGTGGTTCTTTTCCAGCAGCCTGGGAGGTTGCTGTGCCCCAAACTTGTGCTGTGGGCAGGATTTCCAAATTACTGGAATTATTTTTATACTTCCATACTTTTGGAGTTTTAGCTGATTGCTTTGGACTGTGCTGGCAGCAGGGGTGAACAGTCTTCCAAAAAGAAAATTTTAGGAGAACTCCAAATTCCCATAAGAAGAAGTTGATTCTAGTTTCACCAATTCCAGAGAGTTATTTATTATTAGAGTTATTTCATGGAGTTATTGTACAGTTATATTTTCCAATTATAAAATCAGGACCAAAGCACTAGTGACTAATGGGAGGAAAAGCAGCAAACACTCTGTAGTTAAAAATGTTTAATTGTTTAATTACACTTAAAAGTGATTGTACAGAAGATATAATAGTAGAGACTATTTTGGCAGTCTTTTGGGTAGAAAGAATGACAGCAGAAGGTCTGGCTGAACTCATGGTTCTCTGCCAGTGCCCAGGACTATCAGCTTGGTTTCCAATCTGGAGAAAATATATGTATGTGGGATTTATACACAGGTCTTGTATGTGTGTTTGCCTGGATGTTTATTAGTTCAGCTGTTAGTACCTCTTCAAAAAAAGAGGGCATGTATTTTAAAAAAAAACCAACAAAACAGCTGAAGATGTTTTCAAAGTCATGAGTGTGAAGGGAAGAGGAGCCACTGGACTTGGAGTGTCTGCCTGGAGCCTTCTGGAATTGCAGCCAGAAGTAAAACTTGGCAGAGCTTTGTTCTGCCTCAGTCCTCCCCTTGCTCAGAAGAGCTGATTGATCAGTCCAAGTGTGCTGAAATTGGGGTGAGGGTTTCATTAGCCTTGGATCAGGCCCTCAGCACTGGATACACTGGTTGCTTGAAAATAGGTAATTAATGGTGCTTTATTTTTCATGTTTCCAAGGCAACACAAGCCCCCAGGACATTGTTTTCCAGTCCATGAACAGAAGCTTTTGGCTGCTGCAGAAGTTCCCCTCTGTCTCATCTGAAGCTGCTGTAAAGGTACCAAAGCCATATTTCCTGTCATCATAGTCTATATCCAAAAAGTCATGACAATCAGATGCTGCTGCTGAAATGATCTCACTGCAGAACTCATTCAATCAGTGGAGCTCTGCTGTTCAAATAGATAATTAGTGTTGTGACAAGTGTGACTGTAAATGCCTCAGTTTGGTGGCAATGTTAGGAAGTGTGACAAAATTAAATTATTTGTCTGCCTTAAGCATGGCCCTCCTTGGATTGCTAATGAGGGAAATTCTTGTTAAACACATGTCCTTTTCTCTCAACTGCTTTACAGACCCTCAGCTGGGAAAAAGATTTATTATTTGGATCATAAGGGGCACGAAAGGCTGGACTTTCCCTTGTTTTCTCTGACTTGTTTCTTTTCATGTCTTTAGCTGGTGTAACAGGTCATTGCTTGTGTTCCAGCATAAAATGGAATGATCCCCTAAAATGGAATCACCAGGGAGAGCAATCCCAGTGGACACCTCTCCTGCCTGTCAAAATCCCCTCTTTGGAAGGAATGGGCACAGGGAGTGCATTCAGGTGCTCCCATCTCAGGGGAACATCTGCAGCACCTTTCCTAGAGGTGACAAAAAATTCAGTCTGTTCTTCTACAGGGGCAGGCAAACCCTCCCTGTGTGCTGCTGGGGGACTCCAATCCTGCACCCTCGGCTGGGAATGGAGAGGGGAAGCAACTCCATGTCCCTCCTCTCATTCTGCATCCCAGGGAGTGTGGGATTTGGGAGGCTGAGGGCAGCAAGGACCGGGACTCTCCAAAGTTTCTCTTTCCTGACGGGTAATTTTGGATGTCCCGCTGTCCCGGGAGCTGCTTTGAGTTTAAATTATCATGGGCTGAATTAATGAGCATCTTGAAGCTGCACCCTCTCCCATGGCTCCTAACAGGATGCTTTTGATCCTTCCTTCCTTTTTCAGCATTTGCCAATGCCCTGATGTTCCCCCACCCAAAGGGAATTAATGGCTGAGCTGGAATGAAGAGCACAGCACAGAGAGCAGGCATGGCCCAGACCTCACAGCACTAATTATGCCCTTAAAGGGTAAGAAAATAATCTTGGGTACATTAGGAAGAAAGTGTCTTAGAAATGCTGCATGGGGTTACTGGCACGTCTCCTGTATTTGTGCATTTGAAAGGGGAAAAAAAAAAGACTTTCAAAGATACTTCCTGACCTCAAAAAGAGCAGCAGGGAGCTCAAGAAAGGAAATTTAATTCCAAGTGAGTTTATCAAGTTTTCCTGACCCTTAAGGATGGAAAAAGCAAAGGAAGGATGCACATGAAGGTCCTGCAAAATTCTAATACTGAAACACTCTCATGCACAAACTGTGAAGTCTCAAACCAGAGACTTTAAACCCAAAGCAAGCAAAGAGCAGGGGATGAATTACAACAAGGGCCAGTGCAGACACTGCAGTGTGGCAGTTCAGGTGATGAAGAGGATCCATGAAAGGAAAGGTGAGTGTCTGTCAAAATATCAGAAATTTTGGGGACGGGAACTCGTGATGCACCTCATGAGAGGCAGCACAGAGGATGCCAGCGAGGTGCCCACACCCTCAGCTGACCTGGGGAAACACTTCCAAGCCAAGGGTGAGACATTAACAGCACCTCTGAGAAGCAGAGCTTTGCAGAGGCTGATTGGAGTAAGAGGAATTCTTGTCCTCTTTTCAGGCTGTACCTCCTACTTCCCCGGGAGACCCAAGCTGTGCCCACGTCAGGGAGGCAGCTGGGAGCTGTGGAGATCCCTTTTCCAAGAGGGCAACCTGATCTCCAGACATGCAGTGAGAGGTGCCCCACATCCCCCATCCCGTGGCAGCTCCCACTGTGCAAGCCCCACATTTTAAAGTGCCTCTTTTTATCAAGCAGCCTCGCTAAAAACCAGAGCAACGCACGCTCAGTTCTATCCCTGCTAAACACATCCCTTTTTATTGCTTTCCAGGAGTTCAAAGCATTAGCATATAAAACAATCCAGGTGGCTGTTTTCCCTAAAAGAGCGAGGGCCTGTTTACAAACTCGTTTTATTTTCACAATCTTCCATTGTTATTTATTTCAGACAGAGAGCTGTCAGATTAATGCACTCCCTCATGCAGGACAGCTTGCTTTATTGCCTGTTATTAAGACATAACATATACAACCTGACAGGCACTGCCCACGTCTGCGTTCCACCACTGAAAGGCAAATTAAGTTGAAAATGGAGATCTCCAATATTTCTTTGGGCTGAAGTGATATTAGTTTTTAACTCATTTTGTATTCATAGAGGATCCTGCATATTTGTAACATATCCAACAGTAAGCTGTCCAAAGAAAAAGTTGTGTTTTTTTTTTTTTTTTAAATTCTTATTCCAGCTACCTCTGAGAAATTCAGGCTTTAGAATACAGGTCTGCTTTTGGATAGGGAATTGAAAACAATGCAATTTACAGTAGTGCTTTACTAAGGACTGTGACTGAAATCTATCCTTCTTTCTTACTAGATGTCAAATAATAGTTGTGCCAAAGTGCTGTTAGTTTTGGTGGAAGTACAACTCAGAGTGGAATGGCAGAACTACCTGCCCCACCACCACAGTTCCTGTCGTATAAGCAATGTTATTCATATTTTTTATTATTATTGATTATTTTTCTTTCCCTTTTTTTTTTTTTTTCACCCCAGGACTGAATTACTAATTTTGGACAGTCACAGGAGCTGCTCTGGAAATGCTTGCTAGAGGTAGGCTTATCCCTTTCCTTTTCCCTTACTGCCTCTTCACCTTTTCCTCCTGTACTTTCCCAATGACAACTTATTCTGTTCCAGCTCACTGGACAATCAAGTCAGTTTTATTAATGCAAATAACCATTAACTAAATTAAGATGATATAAGAAACAGAGATCAGTTTAAAGAAGACTTATATGGACACTGGGGGAAGCAGAGCAAGGCAGGTGTGTCCACCTACAACCACCTGAAAGGGAAAACCCCATTTATTCAATACACTTGTGTTGGCATCATTATTAACCCTTATGGCAGTACCTGGCTCAGCTCCCTGTTATGCAGGTGGAACCCACACTTTAAAAGCTTAATCTGTGGTACCAGGGAGAAGGTTTTTTACTGAAAAGTCTGGGCTTTACAGGAAAATGCAGCTGTGTAGGGAACAGGAAAATGCAGTGGAAAACAGGATGTGCAGCTTAATGCTAAATAGTGATACACTGAATAAATTACTATAAAGAACTAACTCTTCTTCAATGTAATTACACTGGGGTTTTTTTTTCCATTTCAGAAGAGAGGAAACAGCCTAATTGGATAGATGGGAAATGAAGCCAGGGAAAGGGAAGTGGCTTTTTGTCCACTCTGCTGTAAACCTGTGGGCAGAGATGGAACTCAGCAGCTCAAGCACAACCATTTTTAGATGCATTAAACCCCCCAAATGTGCAAATATATAATAGGAACAAGCAATAATACTTTGAAATATTCTATTATCCCTCAATGTAATAAATATTTTATTAGAGCAATAGAAAAAAATGCATACAGATAACCATAGGATACACACACAACTGGAAGTTTTAAGGATAAATTTTGAACTTTTCAATATGAAACAAGGTACCTGGTACATATCTCATGGAGATATATAACTAGAAATTAAATAATACAATCTAATTCCATGAGAATGGCAGTACAGGAACATGGACTAGAATTGTGTGAAACAACAGAGTCACCCTTTGTTGCATGAAACATAACTATATACTTACTAGGAACACCTGTATTTCCATCTCCCCCCCTCCCCCCCCCTTTGCATGTGTCTGAAAACAACACTGGTTTGCCACATGGAAAAGCAACTAGTCATTTATAGCTCTATATGTACAGTATATACAGCTCTTGCTTACTTCAACAGTTAGCACATAGTGTCAGCTGGAGCTAATCAGGTAATTTGCTATCTGAATGCATATCAAGGTATTTTTTTTCTACAGTGCTACCATAATTTCATTAATCCTCCTTCTCCCTTTGTGGTTCTGTGTGTTGTAATAATACTGTGAAATTAAAAAGAACAGTCTTTAAAAGGATATGCTTTATGTCATGTGTGCTGTTACAGGGATGTTGTCAGCTCCCTAAAAGGTGTCTAAAAGGCTGATTTGACTAAATTCACAAATATAGAAGTCAAATGGACCAGGTTCAATGTATCTTTAATATACTGCTATGAAAGCAAGCACATATTTCTCTATAATAGCAAGCCTGAAGTGCTGTTGTGTAATTTTTTATTATCTCCTACAGTATTGCCATAAACTTACCAGAATCATGTGACAGTGGTGGGGTGTGTCTGAGAGCCACAGCAGGTGAGACGGTTTTGAATGGGTTAAAGAGCAGCAGGAAGGAGAGTTCTGACTGTAACACTGAATTAAGGATGCTTACAGTGCAGTGTGGTGGATGATAAAAGAGCAAGATGATTTGGGGCTGCATATCTGGAAGCACCACATCTCAAGGTAGGGAGGTGGTGGTCGTCCCTTTTCATAAGGCCATGGTGCAACTGCATTCCAACAGTGCTTCCAACTGGGAACTCCTGTTAGGGGAACACCAACACACAGGGAGGGCAATAAAAATGAGCCTGAAGGTGGGAGAATTTGGTTAGGAATGAAGAACCTGGTTAAGAAATATAAGGTGGGGATTTGAGGAAATTAACTTCAAAATGTATGGATGGAGAGGAAGGGCAGGTGTTTGAAAAGGTTAGAGAGGCCTCTTTGAAACACAGCTGTGAGATCACTTCTTAGGAGTAGCAGTGGAGGCCCCTCTTGGCACCCCAGCCTGCACTGTGCAGAACTAACACCCACATTGAGACTTTTCCCTCCCTTCCACCTGGGATTTCTTGCTAGATTTAGAATAACTGACACAAAGGGCACTAGGAAAACTGAGCCAAACCTCCTGGGTTGTGACACTGTCTGAAGAACAACCACTGTGGTCCCTGTGTTATCACCTGATTGACAACACCCACGTCTCTGATTCCATCTTTTCTCTGTAGAACAGTATTGTAACACTGCAGAACATCCCTAGAGCAGTTCAGTGTCGCTGCAAAAATGGAGTTTCTCACTGAGCTAAGCTCTTCCTCTGACCATAGTGCCATTGCTCTCCCTCTCTCTTACACTGTATCTGAAGTATGTAGTATGTAAACTCCTTTGGTTCAAGTATTAAGGCATTTCAGATTCCTTTTTAAAGGATTTGTTAAACTTTACATGGTATTTTTACTTCAACTTACAGTGAAATATAAAGAATTTAAAAACACGTCAGGATAGAAGAAAAACATGCATTAACCACTGCAGTTTTTTTTTTTTAAAAAAGCACTTTAGTAACCAATTCTTTTTTTTTCTTGCAGCAAATGCAAATATATCATTACAACACTGAATTAAGGGTCAAGGAAAATACTGTTGCTAAGAAGCTGGACACACTGAAGATATTCAAGACTGATGGACCAGAACCTCTTGCATCCATACCTGTGACAAATGGAAAAGGTCAGGATTAAATGAAAGCATGACTGTGTGCTGTGCCAAACTATTACCCTTCCCAGACACTAAGCAAAAAATTATTGGTTTTTTTTTTTTTTACTTCTTACAAACAGTAGAAATTTACAAAAACACAGTAAATATTTTTAAACTACAGAAATGCCTTGCAAAATGCTGAAATTGTATGAATGGTTTCAGTGCTCTGGTTTAGCTGACAAAAGGTGGTATTTGGTCAGAGGTTGGACTTGGTGACCTTGGAGGTCTTTTCCAACCTTAATGATTCTGTGTTTCGATGACTCTACTTTCAAGGTAATAATTTAAAAAAAAAAAAAAAAAAGAGGAGAGAAAGCAAAAAATTTAACATTTTTAATACTGATTTACATGGTAATTTACCAGTTCAGCAGGATGGAGTTTGTCAAGCATAAGGGCGTGAAGACCGTTAATTGCTTTTCTTTTTATGACCTTATTACCACCCAAAGAATAAGTATTAATTTTTTTTTTTTTTTTTGTTCCTGAAAAGACAAAGTTGAAGGGAATCAGCTTGAACCTACTGGCTAGTCTGGGAATGAGGATCTGCTCGCTGCTGGTGCCATCCCCACCCTCGGTGGTGGCCTTCACCTCGATGATATAATCGTCGTTGGACTGGAGCCAGAGCTCGGCCGTCGTCTGCTCCGTGCTCAGCACGTTCACGCTGCTCTGGCTGCTGGTCCTGTACAAAACCTGCAACACAGGCAAAATTCCTCCTCTAGGAGCTGGCCCTGCCAGTTTTAGCTGGGCTTCTCAGAATCCAGGTTTCTTTTCGGGGTGAAAAGATCTGATTTTTTTTTTTTGGGGGGGGGGGTAATGTTCTCGCGCGGAATTACGTTTTAAGAAAGAAGGTAACGTCAATCGACAGGTTTAATCAGAAATGGCACAGTGTAGAATGATAACACATTATATATTGTTTTGATTACAATTGTTATTATAGGTAATAATATAATTGATGGTGGAACACTGGAATAAGCTGTAAACATGAACTTCTTGCTCAGATCTTCAGCCTAAATCTTTTAAGTGGGAATATATCACGTGGGATCCAGCTACACAGAGCTTATCAAGAACATCCTCAGCTATTCTTTTACACTTACATGACATATTTAAATACTTGTACATTTGTGTGCTGATCAGATTTAGAGCAGATGTAATTTCTATCAGGAAAATGAGCAAGACCCACAGTAGGTAAGAACAAAAAGGGTTTAAAAATATCAGTTTGATACATGTGGTACTATACATACACCTGGCCAGGAAGGGAAGCTGTGTCCACCGGGCTAAATCTTGGATTATATAGTTTCTTCTGAAGTGTTACATATTTTTAGTAGGTGTTATAGATGTGATAAGTGTTCTGCAGGTTCTAAGATCCAAGTGTTACACGTGTGGTAAGTGGGATCCCAAGAGAAGGCACGAGGAGAAGGCATTAGTGTACACTAATGGTAATTAATTAGTGGTAAAAAGGACCGTGGTTATGAGACATTGTTAGAATGTGATTAAAATCTGTAAGAAGGCTGTGACATTGTGCATCCTCTGAACATGCAAATAGGCAAGAAAAAGCCAACTCTGGATTGCTTTCAGCTCTGTTTTCACTGACCTTATACCCAGTCACCTCGGACTCGTTCCCCAGAGCTGTCACCTCCTCCCAGCTCAGGATAACTCTGGAGTCAGTGACATTCCACACGACGTTTCCTGGAGGTTGACTGGGTGCTTCAAATACATAATAAAAGTATGACTTTAATTTAATTGGCATTAGTGATTTATTCAACAGTAGGAAATAGTTCAGGCAATTGACTGTCATTACATTTTGGATGCAAAAGCAACTCAAAGGCAGGTTCCTCGTTTGTACACGTTATGGTTGAGAGGCTAAATTGGAAAAATAGAAGGAAGGAAAAAACAGAATGCCACATAAATGTTATTTCTGAAGCTGAATTATCTGTTGATTGTCCTTCATTAAATGCAGCCAGATAGAAGCATGTGTCTTAGGACGTGGGTGATCAATTAGAACAAACTCTGAGGAAAACAATGCTGGTAACAGAAAATTTACAGTTTTGGTGCAGTGCCAAGAACAAGAAAATTCTTCACAAGATATTGTTAGATAAATTTAGTCTTACTGACTATTCAAATCTACACACTACCTTGATTCACTTTCATGTTTGTAAAGTAGAAATACTTCACAGGGCTATTTTTTTTGTTCTTTTAAGATTCTGACCTGCAGAATGTCTGAGCTGAACAACAGTGGGCTTTGGCCAAGGCAATCTACTGGCTTTTTGTTCATTAGCAACCTGAGCCTGTCATTTCCAAAGGAGCTGCATCCTCTGGGCTCTGCTTTCCTGTATCTTGGAACTGCCAAGCTCTCAGGGCAGGCAGAGGAAGAACAAACCTCTTACGATACCTCAGGTTGGTCTCCCAGAAAATGGGCCACGCAGTGACACAATCAATGATTAAAATCTTTTCTAAATGTGTCAAGGAAAACAATTTACTGTTGCTGTCACCTAGTGGAGGCAACTGCTGCTTAGGTGGACTGGGCTGTGCTTTGATGCTGGAGGTTCAAGTACCAAGCACTAACAGTGGTTTTGAACACTTGTATCCATGTGCTTTTTTTTTTTTTCCCCCCTCCTTTCTTCTCCTCATTTCAGTTCCTTCCCACAGGTAACTCCCTACCTTCTTTCCATGAGCAGTCAGATCAAAACTCATCTGATTATACTTCAAAAATAGACACAAAAATGTAAGAGCGAGACTTAAAGAAATTATTCTGAAGTCAAACAACCACTCACAGGTATTTTTTGCAGCATTTGCCTTGTTCTATGCACTGAGTAAGATTTAACCTGATGTACTAATAATAACCACATTTTGGAAATGTAAAAGGAGATTGTTTCACTCCTGAGAATGAAGTGTTACAGCATATATGAGCAGTTTTCACACTGGGATATTAAAGCTGAATTTCAAAAGAAATGAGTCATTCTTGAAATCCACAACAAAATATTAAGACGACACGTGAAAAAAGGAAGAATAATTACATATAAAAACTGTAAGCCTCTATCTATCACTTGGCTTATGGAAGGGATTCAGAAGGCTCCAATTTGCTTCAGAAACCAAAATCTCCAGTAATCTTCAGTGTTCAGAACTGCAGAGCTTCATCTGTACCAGGTCAGATCCTGATCCAATCATGTCATGGAAGTACATGTCCAGGGCTAAGGATGCAAATAGCTGCATGGATTTCTGAGACTCTTCGGATGCTTAAAGCTGGTCATGAACATGAATATTTCTCTGAATTAGAATTGACTGACAGAACCCATCTGGTTGTATTTTAAGACTTTCTAAATATGAAATAATTGTGACACCTTGTCTTTAGGCAAGTCTTCCCCAGTCACTTGCCATTTTATATAGCATATTTTATAAAAAACCTCCACCTGTTATTTTGGGCTTGCAAACAGGAATATTTCAAATATAAAAGCAAAGATACTTTATTTGTCAAGGACTCAATTTTCAATCTTGAAATATACTGCCAGTTGAACTGAAGTATTTGTATTTCTTGATATGGCTGGAGTTACTGAGAGGTACCTTGTAGTCCCTGTGGGGGAATGTAAATCCTTCACGGCGAAAAACACATCAATCACGAATATTCAAGTTAAAGTAGAAATTGGGATTGATTAAAAATCAGACCTTTGAATGAAAAATCAGCTTCTGCTGTAGCAGCAGAGAGAATTATTTGTCTTAGTCAATTCAACTGGTAGTTAGCAAGATCCTTCAGAGTGACATTACACTGTAGTGCAATGGTTTTGCTCTCTTTAGTCACTTGCAATTAATTTTTCCTTTTTAATTATTCCAAATAGCAGCAATCTTGACCAAGGGCCTGATCCAGATCTGTTCAAACCACTGTCCAGTTCTCACACATCCCAAAGGCAGGTGGCCACTAAAATAGGATTGAAAATCCCTGAGCTGACCAGGCTGGCACCGGCCACAAAGATGATTAATTAGAGAAAAAATTACTTATCACATGTCCTGTCCAGGCTACAGGCAGTGAGTTACTTCAGATCAGCAATTCATGGTAACTCTGCATATATCTAAACTCTGGCAAATCTGAGTTGGTTTAGTCCTCAGTGACAGCCTGACACTCGTTTTCGCCTAAAATAATTTCTGATAAATTAGCTTATTTCATAATATTAATGACACAACTATTTCTGGTAGAAGGATGTTAATGACTATTCCAGGGAGTTTGACCTTTCAGATATATTTAATTGTATGTTCTCGTGCCTCTGACAGAAATCCTTCAAGAGTGATGACCCTGACTCGGGGTTGTGTTACAATGGAGGAGCCCACTAAAAATATTTCCACTGTAGAAAAATTAGTGCAGCCTCTGACAATCTGTTCTGCAGCTTAATTTCTCCTTTTTAACAGCAAAGTGGCCTCTTGTGCAATTTGTTCAAGGGGAAACAGTGGACATGAAGGATTGTTTTGCATGAACTGTATGAGGATCATTGCATTTCAAAAGCCATGCCCTAGAGAACTTATAAATATGTTATAGAAGGCTGAAAAATTCAACAAGTCTCTTTTTTTTTTCCCCCTTCTGAAGAACAGAGATTTTTCTTTTCAATTTCTTCCAGTCATTAGAAGCATAATAAAGGTTCTGTGCAGAAATTACACATCTTTCTTGGGTTTCCACTGGCACAGCTGAGTTTTACTCGTCCTGCTGGAGCCACGGAGGGAGGAAGCTCCGAGCTTGATTTAATTGTGCTTAGAACCAGCCCCTGCCCTGGACTGCACGAAAATTCAAGTCACTGACTCACACTGTGTGATTCCCAGTAATGCCACTGTTTTTCCTGCACACCATTAAGTCTCTCCCCCCTTTAAATTCCAGATACTCACGTGGCTTTTTAGTGGTGGCATTGACGGTGGCACTGAAGGGCCCAGCCCCAGCACTGTTGTAGGCACGGACAGCTGTGTAATAAGCCAAGTTGCTCCTCAAACCCGTGATTCTTATTGATGTTTCATTCCCTGCAGCTTTTACTCTGTTTGAAGATTCTTCTTTCTGACCATTATTCCAGTACCTAACCTAGGAGATATAAAAGCAAAACCATTTAAATCTTGCATGGAATGGACTGTTCACCCACAGCAATGCACTTGACTCTTTTAAGTGTGGGTTTCCCCACACCCCCCCCAGCTGAAAAAGGTAGAAATACATTAAAGTTTCAGAAATGTGTTTACTGTGCAAAAGTAAAATATTCTTATCCATCTGCTTCTCACACCTGCTGCTCTTTTTAGTGTGACTGTAGGAAAAAGAAAATTGAAACATTAGATCTCGCTTGAATTAAAGAATGACAAGAGGAAAACCATTACTTCATTAAAGAGAAAACAAGTTAAACTCAGGAAAATGTACCCTATGAAAAAGTTTCTCTGAAAGTAAATGTAATTCTGAAAAAATATGTCAGTTTGAAGATATGTTAGACACATGACTATCTATCAGCACAGGAAGAAAAACACAATTTCAGTCTGTGATCTTTTTTGCAATAATAGAAGAAATTATCCTTCCTCTGGGCATGGGGTGGAGGGGGCAGGAAGAATAAGATTTGGGGTAATCTTTTGTAAATCTGTGTGGCTGTCCCACAGCCTGCACAACCCTTCTGGCCCATGGCCATTTGCAAAGAGGAGTGTATTTTATTTAAATCAATGGGGGAGGGTATTTGAATATTTTTAGTTAAATAAACTCACCTCATAGCCCAATAACCTCCCATTGCTCATCTTCCAGGGAATGGGTGCCCAGGAGACCTCGATGGCTGAGGAGGACAGGCTGGTGGCAGACACTCCAGAGGGGGCTGTGCTGGGCTCTGCATTGAGAAACCAAGGAAGGAGAGGTGACAAACAGAACTGGGGACTGTGCAAATAAACATGTGAACAGAAGACCTCATTTCTGTGAACTGTTGCTGTTCTCTGATGGAACAGCTCACAGTAAATATTTGGGAGCAACTCAATCCTGTACCTTCTTCAGCTGAAAAAACCGTGGTGACTGAACTGAAGGGCCCTTCTCCTTTATTGTTATAGACACCAACTTTGACTTCATAGGGTGAAAAGGGCAAGATGCTTTCATTCCTGAACACGTATTTTGGGGTGTCAGGGGAGGTGACCACAGTCTGTATCCACGTTGTGGTGCCAGAGGGGCGGAAAGCAACGACGTAGCCAAAGCCTTCTCCGTTCTGTAATTCCTCAGGGATGGGCTGTGAGAAAAGCAACAGACAGAAATCTGTGATGCCACACACAGCACAGGGTATGTTTTGCAGGAATAAAGTGCCAACAGACTTATGTACATGACTGCAACCAGGTTCTGGCACTGCCTTTGGCATCGTTCCATCAGCCAATTAGCTCTGGTACAGCAGAGGAAAATGTGTTCCCCTGAACCTATTTTAAGGTTTGCACTACAAGAAGAGAACAATTTTCAGGTATAATCTTTGTCTTCCACTAAGTATTCTGCTTTAAGACACTCTCCAGTAAATAAATTTTTTTTCATCAATCCACAGTTCATAAAAAATGAATAATTGCTCAGTCAGCTATTACACAATCCAATACTACCTGAGTACAGTAGCTTAAAGCTTCCTCTGATGTATTAGATAACCACACAGAGTAAGCACTGTTAGTAACAGAATATTAACATTTTTTTAAATCATTAAGAAGGGGATATATAATATAAAGCAGTAGGTGAGTGTGTTGGTTAGCACATGCATCCAGAGTTAATGGTAGGAAAGCAAGAACTGCAAATTCGCACTGTGAAGCCTAATTCTTTGGCTTAACCTTCCCCCCCTCCTCTTGCCCTGTCCCCTCCTGGCCCTTTTTAGCATTAACATTTCTTTGAGAACAGAAGCAACCCCAGCCAAACTAACTAAATTTCCTAGGCATTGCCACCCAGCACAGCGACACGTGGCAGCGAGGGAGGGAAGGCAAACGTGCAGAGCTCACATCACACACGGCACCAAGCACAGACACATCCCAGAGGAGAAGCAGCTGCAGCCAGGGAAATTCAGCTCTGAAGAGTTTGAATGGGAACAATCACTCTCTGAAGAAAACTGCTTGCCAGCAAACTTACATCCCACGTTATGACCAGCTCAGACCTGCTGCCTCCTCCCCCACTGACCTCAGAGGGGGGAATTTCGGGAACTGTGGAAAGGAAACACAGAGCTGTCTGCACAGTGTAGAGAGAAGAGACCACGTCACATCAACCTCATGCTCTGAATTTAACCCAGTTATATTCATATTCCTCGTGCAATCAGGGTAAATGCTTTTGGGACAGGATGGGCAGTCCTGAAAAGCCCCAGCCCTGTCCCACATTCACCCTCCTGCTTCCCATCCCCGGGCCAGGCTGAGGTTTCTCTGAGCACACCTAAAGAGCTCACAGACTACAGCATGTTTGCTGTGTTTATGAATTCTAAAAACTGCAGACATGCTTCATTTCTTTCATAGGGTTAACTTATAGAATCACAGAATGGCCTGAGTTGGAAGGGACCTTAAAGACCATCTTGTTCCAACCACACTTCTGTGGACAGGAACACCTTCCACTAGACCAAGTTGCACAGAGCTCCATCCAGCCTGGCCTTGAACACTTTCAGGGATATTATCCAGATAAATTGGGCAATGGCCTTATTCCAAGTTAACTGGGGTTTTAATTGATAGGTTCTTCTGAGCCTTGTGCTTGTTACATGGAAGGTGTACACTGATCAAACACCATGAATGAAAAATCCCTGTCAAAATTAAACTCTTTCCATCCATTAATACCTTCAGACTCTGCAGCACTGCCTGAACTGGCAGCTTTTGGCATACTAAATACAGTTTAAATGGATTTAGATGTTAGGCTTCTGTGATGTTCAGTAATGCAACACAAACTGTCCCACAGCTAAATGAAAAAAATACGGACAAACTAGTTATAGGTTTTTATATCCAATGGCAATTCCAAGCTTGTTTGCAAAGAGCCAAAGATATGAGCACGCCCTTTTTTGCTGACATTCAAGATTCTTGAATTAAAAACAAATAGAAAAACCCACTAACCTGCCTCTTCAGTTCTTACTTTTTCTGAGGGCAAACTAGGTTCTCCACCTCCTATTTTGTTGGTGGCAACTACACGGAATTCATATTCAACCCAAGGATTTAAATCCACTACTGTGGTTGTGAACGTTTTCCCGTCGATCACATCTGGAACTATTAAATAGAAAGAGAAAAAAAAAAAAAAGGAAACTAAGGACATGGTGTCCCTGGTCAAAAACATTCCAGCAGAGCCTGTCACAAGAACTGTGTTTACCTGTTGTGGCTCTCTGCCATCCCACTGAGAAGGGTGTCCTGGCCTGGATGGTGTAGGTGGTCACTGGGCTGTGATTATCTGTCCCTTCCTGCCAGGAGATCTGAGCTGTGGTATCAGTTATTTCATCCACTCTCACGTGTTCAGGGGGCCCAGGTGAGCCTACAATCAGAATGAAAAAAAACAGGCAGTGTTTTGTGAAGCCAGAGCCCTGGAAATCACTACCAGCAGTATGGATTCCCACTCTGTCAGCGCCGTGGGAGGAAGGAAACAATTGAGCTTGGAACAGGACAACTTGTAATTATTGTTTTACATTCACTAAACTTAACTCTGATCGTTTCAACCTGAAATACTCTCAACTGTAGAACAGATGACTGGGGTTTGGTTTTTCACCAAGAACCTTTGTTCAGCACCATCCCTCTATCTTTCCAATGTCTTTTCCTTTAGTCCTAAATGTCCTCCTTTAATCTACTAATACATCTCTGTAGTCTGCCAATTTGTTACCTACAGCTGTTTTACTGTACAACACACTGGAGCAATTTTTCAGCCCAATATCTGACCAGCAATCCAAGCAGCAATTCAGTCAGACAAGCTTTCTGCTGCCTTCTGGAAAATCCTGATTCTGGGCATCCTGGCAAAAATGCTGGGTTTTGTCTCATCTGCACCAGCAAAGGGGGTTGAAATGACTAACAGTACACTGACAAGGGGAAAATATCTCACATATTTTAAAATATATTGAGTAAGTGCTGATCACATAATGTGCTTTCCTAGATCAAAGCTTTTTTCCTGTAATAAATGTAGCTGTAACAGCAGCAAAGAGAGCTACTGTTCTGGCTCAACTGTGAATATTCCGGCTCTGAATGAAAAGGAATAAGCCTCCATTATATGCTTTAGACTCCAGCATGTCCCTAGGACAAAGCCTCTCCTGGGCTCTGCCAGCAGTTGCCCATTTCACAGGAAGGATTCTGGAGTCCCCAGTGCTTCAGTTTGCAGAGGCAGCAACTCACAACTGGCTCTCAGCTGCCAGTGAGTTCCCTCTTGTCAGTGGCTTGAAGGACTGTCAGTGAGAGAAGATGTGAAGTCAATATTATAACCTCCAGCTCTTAATTTCTCTAGGAAAAAATTAGGCTCCATCCCAAAATTGAGCTGTAATTCTCCCTAACTGCAAGGCAGAATGACAATTCAAGCCACAGTCATTCATCACCTAATTCAAGTCATGGATTGGGTTTGTAATCTACGACACCAGTTCTTTCTGTAATCTGTAATATAAAAAAAAGGCATAAAATACAATTAATAGGAGCTGAAGCTGGAAGGTACCTCGGACGATCAGGTCGGCTGCGGATGCCACACTGTCCACCTCTGTCTTCACCATACAAACATACTTCCCACTGTGTTTCAGCTGGATGTTTCTGATCATTAAATCCCCCGATGCACTCTGTGGAAACACAAAGTTCTTGTTAATGTAAATATACTACCCTTGTAGTTTAATATTAAGATTGTATTCGTAAAGGGAAATCAATGAAAAATGTCAAATTGCTCAAGAAGTGTGTAGCAGACACTGTCCAGGACAGCAAGTTATTGTTCCATGCTCGTTGTCTGTGAGCATTTTCCTACCAAACATGAGGTGATGTCCCTCTTTTTGGGAGAATTAAGCTAGACCATGGTGAGCTCAGACTGGGAAAACACCTCCTGCTCTCAGGAACCATCAATAACATCAGTGCCCTGTGACCAATCAACCATCTGTCTCAAAGCCCTAAGAAAAAGAAAAAAAAGCTTTCTATGGCCATGAACCAATCTGACTTCTAGACAGGCTTTATAGAATTTATATCTAGAATTTATAAGCCAAGTTATGACAGATTTTTAAGGAACGTGTAAATGACAAAACTGAATTTGGGGCATTCTACAGGTTATTGTGAGCACACTTTCATTGAAAGCTTGGGCTAAATTTCCCATTTTACAAGCCTAAGGTCTGTCTATTCTTTGTTCTTCCCTGAATATTTAATCTTTAGGTTTTTCTCCCCCATTGTTCTCTGTCTTATCATAGCATGTGGTTGATATCCTGAGTCACAGAAAACACACACAGAACTTGAGTAGTAACTGTAACTTCAAATCATCTCGGGGATCCTTGTAAAATATTTGTTTTCTACATCACTGAGCAGAGAACTTGATACCAAACCACTGGCAGTGTCCCTTAAAAAAAGAAATCTCCTCTTTGTGTCAGTTGAATTACTGCTTTAACCTCATTCACAATGTATTTTCCGTGTGAAAAACCTCTTAGACAGATTTGGATTTCTGAAAGTTTTATATTTAAATTTTCTGGAGAAAATTTGTTTGAGGACAGAACCCCAACTTTGTGTGTATTTGCAGCTGCTCTGGCCACACGACTGATTCCTGGGCACAAAGCACTTCGGGAGAAAGGGAAAGACATGATTTTTAAATTTATTTTAATCTTAGGAAAAAGAAAATTCCAAATGTTTGGTTATTTTTCTTTGTTTCAGCATTACAATGTCTCAATTCTTTATTCAACAGAAGCTGAAACCAATTGCCTGATTCCCTTCCATGTGTGTGCCTGGTCTTCTGTGAAAGCACAGATGGAAATTGTTTGCAGGACAATTCAGTGCTGATTGCTTACAATAAATTAAAAGTTGGGTTAAAAGCAATCTAAAATCCATCTACTTGATTGGAAGTGGATATTCAGGGAATGTCCAACATCAGCAATGAATACAAGCAAAACACGTTCTGCACAAACTTATTTTAGCAAACTCAGTTTAAGGCATCTCCACAAAGGGGGCTGCCAAATAGAATAATTTTGCTTGAAATGAAAGCCACCAAAATATTAACGCTGCATTTAAAATATTTGTGGATATTTTGGGGAAGAATCTCAAGGTACCAGGGGGAACACAGAAATTTGCAGCAGGAAAAAGCTCCCCCCATTTCCATCGGGGTATCTGCATTCCTCCCTGCTCAGATTAAACCTTTGTCAGTGGGGACAAGCCCAGGTCACCTTCCTTTCCCCATAATACATGGAATATTAGAAATAAAGAGTATTCCATGCAGTAGGAACAATTTCTGGAATTGCTTTTGCTTCTCTCAGCTGCAGAACAGCCCCAGCCATTGCTGGGTGATACCCAGTTTAGAGGCAAGCCTGCTCAAAATTTGGGCATCTGCTTGGTCTGCCATGCTCTCTGTATAAATCACCTAACAAAAAAACCAAAACAAAACCAGCAGTCAGCCAGCCTTGCATCCCATAGTTTTCTAACCATCTGGAAGACCAGGTGGTGATCCCATAATCTCCCACTGACTACAACGCTGGAGACCTCAGGCAGGTGTGACAGGGACCTCCCAGACATCATTACATAGAAATCTATCTATTTAAAAATTATTTTCCAACCAAGAAAGCCGAAGTTATTTTCTGCAATGATATTTTCATTTAGCAGATACACACTGCAACTATTGGAAGGCTCAGATATATTTAGGCTTATTTATTTACCAAGACCTGCATGTAACTCCAGATGAAATTATTCCACTGACCTTAATGTGATACAAAGCCCATAAAATATTCCTATGGATCTCCTGGATATCTATGAAGTTTTCTACTGAAGAGCTTAAATCCCTCTTTACACAGACACAAACTTTAAAAAAACCCACCTTAAATGTCTCTATTCCATAAAAACCACTATGCCCTTTTTGACAAATTTCCAAATATAACATTCGAGATTCAGAATTCTGAGTTAGGCAATATTCACCCTGGATTTTTCTTCAGCACTAACAGAGCATGTTTTGTGAAAAAAAAAAAATATTTTTAATGCTTTATTTCCTCAGAAACATTAAAGTAAGGCTTTGATCTGGAATTATGCCTGTGCAAGAGAAGGAACTTCCTATTTTTATACATTGAAAAAAGACAATAACTAAGTCAGTCTACACCTGTAAGGCAAATGAAGAGAAGGTGTTCTCAGCTTACCCCTCCAACCTTCTCAAAGTGGGAAGCATCTCTCTTGAAGTCAGTGAGGGTTCCATTGAAGTACCAGGTGAAGGTGATGTCCAGGATGGGATCGTGCTGAACCTGGCACGGCAGCACCACGCTCTCCCCAACGGTGACATCCATGTTGGAAGGTGCCAAGGTGATCCTCGTTGGCTCTGTGGAGAGCAGGAATATTGGTTAGTGGGTTCCTGTACTGCTGAGCTTTGCTTGCTCCTGATATTCCACTGGAAATGCCGCTGTCGGAGCGTTGTGTCCTCGCACACTGATGAGTGGGAGCTGCCTGACACTGAAAAGGTGAATTTTACCCTGCTGTGTGCAAACCAACACACTTCACAAAGCCAAACCACTGCAACCCACAGCCATTCAAGATGTGTGTGCCTCTCAGCTTTGTGTCTCTCAGCTTCATGTCTCCAAAACATTCCTGTTTCAGAGCAAGAAGCAGCAGGCCCTGGGAAGACGAAGAGGTGGGAGTAAAAAAGGAGCTAATAAAGTCCAGAAACCAGGGTAAATCCACATAAGGAATCCATTACATTGGATATTTAGGTCCATACATCATATAAAATGTAAACAGTGCCATTAAGAATAGCTGCTTGCTATTCCAGACTCATATTATTGGAGAAAAATGTCAACTACTGTAAATAACGCAAAAATAATATTTAATTCTAGGAATTTTGTATATAATTCTATTACTTCTACATAAAGGGACATGAATCACTTAGAATTATCTGATATCCCAGTGCATTACATATCCTGTATATCTCTTAGGTCCAAACAGAATTATTTTGTTCAGTGAATTAACAGCTTCACATTTCCAGTTTGTGCTCCTGAGTTTGGAAAATTTTTCAGATATTCAAATCTTTGAAAAAGAATGTTATGAGAAAACACATTCTTCAGATAAACTTCACAAACCACTGGTTCTTTTAATACATTATCTCAGTCAGCAATGGATGACTTGGAGGAAGGGGCCAAGACCCATTTTAACAATTCTGTGTGCAATTTGCTTTTGACTTTATATTTTATTTGCTTGTGGAGTCCCTGAATGCTCCCCTGAAGCTGGAGTTTCTATCACATCTTTTTCCATAAGCAAACAGCACACAGACTTCCTTTGGGCTAAACAGATTTTCAACTGGAATATAAAATTACCTCAAACATTTTTTGATTAACATTTTTTTTTATAACAGATTTAAAAAAGCCCAAGAACTTAAAAGCATAATTGCACTGTTTAGTATTTAGACAAGTGAGAGAAGGGAGGAAAGTGTTCAGAACTCCCTCACATCTGAGAATATCTTTGTGAAAGACAGAAAATCCCTCAGTCTCTTTCCTCTCAATAAAAGAGCTGTAACAAATATCCTTTTATCTTTACAGAATGTTAAATGTGAAACTTCTCATACTCTTTACATTCCACGACATTTAGTAATTTGTCAATAAGCAAACTCAGACTCTTGTCACAGAGTTTGCAATTCCAAGTCCATCCCTTCCCACAGACCCTCCATCCCAGTTCACCCACCAGTAACTATTAAGTTTGTTGAGCCACTGGCTGTTCCAAACTGGTTTGCTGCCAGGCACGTGTAGGTTCCAGCATCCACTTTGGTCACATTGGCTATTCTTAGTCCTCCATCCTTTAACAGCACGATTCTAAAGAATTATGAAGAGATTTTAAAATTCTAAAATACTCTACTGTTACCTCAGATATATTAAATTGCATCAGAAGAGAACGAACTCTATTCCAGCTGAAACCAGGGCAATCACCAACCTGGTGCTTGAAAACTTTATGACTATTCACTGACAATACACAACAAATTTGAAGCCATCCATGTATTACTGGTTTTGGACATCAGCAAAGACAATGTTTTAGAGATGTATGTAGGGGGATGTGTGCGTGTGTGTCTGTGAGAGAGACAGAAATCCCACATTAACTCCATCTTTTTCAGCTGCACCAACTGAAACCAGAATAATCTTCAACTGTTAAGTTTTTTACCTCATGCAGTCTTGAACAGCAACTTTGAAATAACTGTCTCTCACTACCATGATGACACAACAGGATTTTTCAGAAGATTCCTTCGTGGAAGGACTTGTAGGAAAGAAAATTCCCTTCACCTCACACAACCTCCACCAGTGAGAGCTGTGCCCAATGGACAGACAAATGGAACGAGCAGAAAGGTGCTCAGAAAAGATGTGGACAAGAGAAGATCCACAGTAACACACAGACAGAAGAGCAGAGATTATTTCCTTGACAGCAGCACTGGAGGGGTGCACAGGTAAGGATGATTTGCCTCCCTCTTTCCCCACTTCTAGTCCTCCTATCTATCATATCCTCAGCTGCAGGGGCTTCTACCAAGTCTCCTGAAGACAACCTGAAGGAGCTGTACAACAAACTGCACATAAAACATCCAGAATAATTAACAAAAGGTTCCTGATACATCCGAGTCAAGAGCTTCAGAGCTTCTCTCTCAGATCCCACCAACCCATTTCAGAGGCACCAGATGAACCACAGTGAGATCACTCTGCTGCCTCCCTAAGCACCTCAGCAAGATAGTGTTTAGAAATGCCCCAAACACCCACATGGAGCCACAGAAAATCAACAGAACAGCAAACAACAAAATACTCCAACCTCTCACTGCAGCAGTTGGAGTCCTGTACAGTTGTCAGTGTAAGTATCAGCTGAGAAGGCAGCAAATGTCATGAAACTTAGCATAGAAGAGTTGGGAGGATTTTGCCTGCATGTGCTTCATTATTAACCTGCTTCTTCAACCAGTACAAAATTAATTAATTACACATGCTTGCTGCTCTTTTTATTTTTAACACACTTGAGGTAAAACGGTATCAGTGGATCTCCGTAATTTCTCCCAGCTGAGTTCAGTTCTCTCTGCTTAAAAACCTATTACAGAAAGATGGGGAATTCTGCTGTGTTAAGTGGAAACTGGGATCACTGCTGTTCCTCATGAAACTTGTCCCGAGCATGGGATAAGCCCTCTACAACTACCTCAAAGGGGGCTGTAGTGAAGTGTCAGCCTCTTCTCCAAGGTAACAAGTGGCAGGATGAGAGGAAACAGCTTCAAGCTGGGCCAGGGAAGGTTTAGATTGGATATTAGGGAAATTTTCTTCATGGAAAGGGTTGTCAGCCTTGGCACAGGCAGCCCAGGGAAGTGGTGAAATCACCATCCTTGGAAGTGTTTAACCATGTGGCACTTGGGCACATGGCTGAGTGGTGAACAAGGTGGTGGTGGTGGTTTGACAGTTGGACTTGATGATCTTAGAGGTCTTTTCCAGCTCCACAATCCTATGATTCTGTAAGCAGGACGCTCACTTGAGCAAACAGGTTCCTGGCTCTCCTGGCATTCACACCACCAGCTCAGTGGGAGCAATTCTCCCCGTGCAGCCCCATACGTGGGACAGCAGCTGAGGAAGGGCAATCCAAGCTGGAAACCACAGCTCTGGCTCCAGGCAAACCTGTCCAGGCTTTCAGCACCGAGGGCAGGCACAGCTAAGACACTCCTCAGATTTAGTTATGCTGGCAAAATAAACGTTGGCCCCTAAAAGGTGTAGCTTCAGTGAGCTGCACCATCATTCATTATTTATAGTGATTTACAGTATAAATAATACACGGCTACAGTGGTATTTTTAAAAAGAGCAATTCAGCTGAATCTGTATTTCAGAGAATAATTCAGTGGGTAAATAAGGGCAACACGACTGGAGTCTGATGGGTTCAGTGATCTTACCCTTCAGCCTTATCTTGTCTGACCCCCAAAACCACATTCCCAGTCCCAGATCACAGAGGTGTCACCCCACCAGGGCTCTGTGGTTACACTGCCCCTCTCCTTTAACAGCACGTTCTCCTAATCCTCAAAGCCACGTGGAGACTGTATTTGAAACGTCTGAAAGCAGAAACCTGGATCCTTCCACAGCTGCACTGCTCTAACATCATTTTAGAAATCATAATATAGAAATAAGCACAACTTTTAATTGTTTTTTTTCCCTTAATTATTTCAAATTGCATTTTAGATTCCCTTAAAAAACGGTGCTGCAACACCCGAGGCTGCAGCTGAGATACTTCCTCTGGGCAAAGGTGGGACAATAATGAAATCAGCAGATGCAAATTGCAGGAGACAAGAAGTCACCCTGTTAGAAGGACAGACAAAAGCATCTTACTGGGGTGAGAAAGGGACTTATAAATAGATGGTTTAATCTTCTTCCATTTGGAAGTAAAGAACTTTGAATCCTCCAAAGCATCCTGAGGTACCTCAGCCAGTGTGGTGGCATTTGGAGCACATTCCTAAGGAGGATGGGCTCCATCCACTGACCTCCCTGAGGCTTATTAACTTGTTTTGCAGAATTCCCAAGTCATGTTTGGCTGCACGTTATACTAGATGGAACATTTTAAATTAATTAAATTGGACCATATGGTTTATAGGTGTTTTAAATGTGTTAAAGACATGAGTAATACATTTTATAGGTAATTAGAATGACATTAAAAAAAAATGTGTTAAAATATATCAATTATGGTTGCAAGCAAGCCAGTGAATTGCATTTTCTAGCCAAAGCTTGTGTTGCTTCATCTACTTTGAAGCACTTCCCAGTAGAAAAAGTACAACTAAATAAAGCCCAAGTGTTGACAAAGCCTAAGATCAAACAAAAGGAAAAAGCAGGATCAGGGAATAAACCTGAGAATGTCTATTGTTTAATTAAAACAAATCACTTTTAGAGTGCTCTGAGCTATTTGCAAGTCTAGCTTGCCTAAAATAATTAAGCAGTAGGCTTATTAAAACCCAGATATAATTAAGAATCAACTTTTTTTCCCAGAGTTTAAAAAAAAAAAAAGGCAAACAAAACCCCAAAAAATCAATTTGAGATAGATATGATAGTCAAAATAAAATCTTTAGCTGGTAATTTAGAAAAGAGAAACTTTTTACTTTTTCAATGACAAAACAGTAAATGCAATGCAGAGCCTGTGGAAACCCTAAATCCAAAACCAGCTCTACCCCCCTACTGAAACATTGGACAAACTGAAGCTTTTAGTTTACTGAAAATTATTAGATATTCACACACTAAAACAACCCTACAAGGGCTGGTCTGTGGCCAGGAAGAGACCTGGATCCCTGACACGAAACCAGAACACAATCTTTGGCATTCCCGGGATCTCCAAGTGTTTTTCCAACACATTTTGCTCAAGGCCAGCAGTTTTCTAAGTGAATTCCATTTCTACAACCTGCACACTTCTGATGCCCTGGCAAATGGCACAAACCTTTATCCCTGCAGGACAGAGAGAAGGGGTGGAGTGAACACTTTATCACATTCCACGTACACAACAGGAGACGGATTCAGGACCTCTCTGGCCATCGGATCAAAGCATCATTGACAAAACCATCCCCTCTCAATTGCTCTTGAGCAAAACTGTGGGAAATTGATCTTGGCAAAGGGTCTTTTTGTTTTCCAATAGTCAAAGGCTGGCATAAAACCCCACCAACTAAACAAACCTGAACTCACACCCTGGTCTGTGACTGAGGTCAACAGAATGGGGACAAGGATCAACCATTTCAGGACTTGGGGTTCCTGACCTGAGAGCCTCATGTTGGTAAAATTACTGCCACTGAAACTCGCTGTCATTAATGAAACCGTTAATGAATGCAAATTAGTTCATCTTCCCAAGACAATGCTTTATTACTAAAATAACAGACATAATCAAACTAAGGAATCGCTGCCTTTTTCATTTGTCAGATTGTTCAGGAAAAAAAGCCAACTATTTTAGATCCTCATTGATATGATAATAAACATGAACATACTCCTTTCCAGTTCATAACACTTCAGTACAAAGGAACAGTAGAAAAGTGGGTCAGAACTGTCTTTTTATATATCAATCAAATTCCAACTAAATTAAACCAGATTAATTAACAGGAAAGTCAGCAGAAAAAAATTTTATTTAAGTACCAGTAAGTAAATACTTTACTTTCCACATCACAGCATTTCAAACTGTAACACAAAATGAAATAAAAATACTTAATTCAAAATTGTAGGGAAGATAAACCAAGTAACTGATACTTCTGAGAATCATGCAACTCTTTATCACAAATTATTTCTTTCCTCCCTTAATTTGATATCCCTCTGCCACAATTAAAGATGTTAAAACTGGAGTTTTCTTTGGAGAATTGCACTGTCAAGTCTCTTAGCTAAGTTTTTGTAGCATCTTATGTTTTTCTCGTCTTGGTAAGTCTAGAAACTTCCAGGAATAAAAGTGGATTTGTTTACAGGTGAAACCTTGTTCTGCATGATCTCAAAATCCCTTCTAGTAACCCATTCCTGGTCAGATATTTGAGCACAGGACCCACTATGGCCAATATGCAGCAACTGTCTAGTACTATCTGACAATTAAAAATCATACACTTACATAAAATATTAAGGAAATCTTTGAAGGGATTATGTCTGGGTCGCAGTATATTTTACTATGTCTTGTGTTTTGATGAGTTAAACCAGCAGCAAGAGCACTTAACCTTGGTTAAACATCTAATCCTCCTTTTCTGGAGGATAAAAGAAAAGCAGAAAGTTCACTCTTGTGGAGATGGAGATGTCTCAGGCCAGTTTTTCAACACAGAGGAACCTGAAGGCAACTCTGGTTTGCAACCTCTGCTCTCTCTGCCTTGGTGACCCCGGGGACTGTGGTCTGCCCTCAGCAGAAGCTGCTCCAGTTAATTTGGAATAAACAGAACCTAGTTGTGGGCTTAATGACATCACAGGAAACCTACTTTGGAGCAGTTTTTTGAAGGCCTTGGTAATGTCAAGATGGTTGGCAAAGAACAGCCTGAGGAGGCACAAGCTGCTGGTCCACACTGTGACCATAACATGGAGTGAGAATTGGCCTGTGCCAGGCAATGGGGGCACCCTCAGTGCCTGATCTGGCAGCCAGAAAGAGAATTCTTGCTAATTCTAAATTAATATACTCATTACATCACTCAAAACTATTTATTTCGAGGATCCAGTTCTGGTGGAAGACATTTCTTCCTTCAGCACCTGACTTCTGTCTTTCCTTCTGCATGTTACCCTATGCTTTCACTTCTCTCTGCATTCCACTGCTCTTTACTGTTTAGCTCTCTTTATTCAAAATATTCTCAAAAAAAAAAAAATCACATACTTTGCAAAATTAACAAGAAACAAGATTGCATTCTTCAACGCTGAGCGACTTCTCAGCCCAGAGCTCATGAATCCATTTTGAATTACATTTTCTTCCCTCCACAAGACATATCATATTCAGCTCATTTAATTAAAATTTACTGAGTCATTATCCAAATCTTTTACACACTGAAAACGCAGCACCATTTAAAAATAAATTAAGAATATGAGCAACAGTGCCATCAAAATGAAACTCTCTCAGGCTTTACTAAAGTAATGTGGTCAAAACCTCCAGCAAAACCTAAGTTCTCTGACGACAGAATACACTGAATTAATGGAGTATTTGTGCTTTGTTTTTATCATTTAAATAGGAGTTTTATTAAAACATATCAACTCTATCCCTGCTGCTGCATCGGTGAAAACATTTCACTGCCCCCATTCTCTGACAGCACTGAGGAACTTCATACACCACCAGCAAACTTACCAAAACCAACAGGAGTGTGGATTTAACTACTTGATGGCACATGAATTTGGGAAACAATACATCTATTTACCCATGTGGGATATAGTCCCAGAGCTGTGCCCTTGCAGGAACTGACTTATGGAGATGAAATAACTTGAAATTCTTTGAGTCTCCACTTGCTCTTCACAAGCAAATGGTAATAGCTGACATTATAGTTGACAACATTTGATAAGGAATGGGAGTCAGTCTCTGTCTCACAATTGATTTCTGGCTGTGTCTCCTCAGGAGGGCTCTGTGAGCTTGAACCCTTCTGCAGGGCTGAGCTCCAAATGCAATTAAGCTCCTTCTGCCCCTCCACCTCTCCCAGGGGTAGTGCCTGCTGGATCTCCATGACCAGCATTCCCCTTTTAGGAACTCATTCCTCCTGTTTTCTGCAAGTAAATAAAAAGAAACTCTCCCCAACAGACTTCTCCACTGGAAATGTAGTTAATGGCTGAAAAATGTACTGCTAATTGGAAACCCTTTCCTGAATTGCAGGAATTGTAGAACTGCAAGAAATCCATGAATTGCAATTATTCACAGCAGACAGCAATGAACTCCAGTGCTTTCTGTAAAGAATTCCACTTCTGCTTTTCTCTGAAGGCGAGCAGACTTCATTTGGAATAATTTAGGATTACTGGTTTGTTATTGTGCTTCCTCTGGAAGCCATTTACAGTATGTTGTCAAAAATACAGTGGGAGACACTCTGGGTCATATGTTGGAATTACCTGCACTTTTCAGAACTAAAAGCTGTAATTTATGTTCATAAATCTAAGCGGGCAGTGTTGTGTATGTTCAATTCATTTTTAGAAACCGAGCATTACTGCCTTTAGCCTGGTACCATCACTCAAATGAAACTGGTGGGCAGTTCTTTGGAAGGGCAATCCAAAGCAAGCACTAAGACCAGATGTGATGCCCAGCCAGAGAGAAAGCTCAAAGACAGACACAATGTGGCTAAAACTCTTCTCCTGGAGATGTGTGAAGTCCTACAAGGTCTGGCGGTGTCTGGAAGCTTTGACTTGTCATGACTTGAACCTACACAGGCTGATGATGGGCAGCTCCAACAACAGGGACATTGGGAGGGATACAATTCCACCTGCCTGCCTTATTATAGAAGTGGTACAGAAGAATTTTCCTAAATGGAGAAAATCAGGTGCTACGCATTTTTTGCACATGCTTTACAAAAGCAATCATCAAAATAAACCCCACTGAAAATCATCAAAAAGTGACAGGTATGACATAAATTCTAGAGATCATTGTGGTTCTGTGTTATTGACTTCTTTATTAATATGATATTATTTAATTAAAGGATGATGGGAGGTTTCACATAGAAAAGAAACCCAAGCAGTGCTATTTGGAATGAGGTTTTTCTCTCCTGCAGGCCTGCAGCAAGTGAGTGAGGCTGTGTCAAGCTCTGCAACAACAGATGCCCCATCCTCTGCCAAACTGCCACATTTGACAACACTTAACACCAGAGCACAAGAAAACTACTGTGATCCCTATGAACAGAGAGCCAGGGCTGCACAGGTCAAGATGACAGTGCCCAAAGCTTCTGGGTACAAGGAGAGAGCTCCAGCCTTATGATGGAGCAGAGAAAGGTCTCCACTGCAGCCTCTGTAAGTTTTGATCTATCTGGTAGCAACTTCTGTGTTTAGAAATTGCAAAACCAAACCACAATGTAGTGTTTTACAGGAAAAAGACTAGGAGAATTTTGTCTAATTTAGAAATAGCTTCCTGATGACAGGCTAAGCTTTGTACAACCCAACAGAAATTCATAGAGGAGCAGGGATACATTCCTTAAACCACAACACACTGCCATGTTAATCCTCCTTCAAAACCAAAGTGTTCTGTTTCCTCAGTCTCATGCCTGGACTTCTGGACACTCCCTGTCCATGAATTATCCTGCTAAGTACAGGGTGACACCAGAGTGTTTCAAGAGGAACGCTCACAGTCATCCTGTCCCCACTGCTCCCAGGCAAACGCTGACTTTCCATGGCTGTTGCTGTGACTACAGTGTGTATTTAACTCAGATACTCCAGCAACCATCTGCAGAAAGGCTGACCTGGGGCAGCCTGAGCTCCCAAACAGTTACTGTGCTCCTCTGAGCGTTCACAGCCTGTTCCATGCGCTCAAGTGCAGCTGGAATGTCCGAAGTACCAACGTGCCTAATTTACACTAAATCACATGTGGAACCATCTCAATCACACCTTCCATCCAAGGAGCTTTTTTTTTGCTGTCCCAGTTCACTACTGAAACTGTGAGTCTGTGTAAATGCTGAAATGTAAAACACAAAGCCTGAAAAGCCAGTAATCCCCAGTGTGGGAGAGATGCAAAGCAAACGGTTGCTCCAGAGCAGGGAGGAACAGTTCTGTGTTGTCTTATTATACAATTTAATCAACAGACTTTGTGCAATTTCAGTTCATGACTAATTCAATAATGTTTTAATGGTTATTGCTGGGAAAAAAAACGTTTACATTTTGTTGGAAATCAATAGCTGGGGATATGGGTGAATCACAAACTCTCCGCTGGGAATTACTAACCCCAAAACACATTCACTATCACGTAAACAATGGTGACAGATATTATCACTGGTAAGATCACAGTTGCTTGAAAAGAACCTCTAAGTGCATTTTCATTTTCTTTTCCTGTTTTCATCTGCTATTCTCGACCTCCCAATCATTAACTTTTCTTTCTTTTCTCAGCCATATTATCACCAGGGCTGTGACACACCTCATTTGCCTCCTTGTCAACATTTTCAGAGCATTTTATTGAAGGCTTTTAGTACTGTTCTATAGGCTTTGCCTTTCCAGTTTTCTATCAGTACCTGGTTCTCTCTAAATCCGGCCAAACTCTACATCAAACTGAAAATAGCATCCACCCCTTGACCTTAGAGAAAGCACTACACTTGCACTCTCAGTGCTCTGATACAATGACAATTAAAAAACAACTGAAGAACCCCTCCCCAGTCAGCCAGACTTCACAGAAACTTTACAATTTTTGGATCTACAGATGACACTACAGCATAAAAAGACATAAAAAAGCTTCTTGTAAGATTAAAACAAATAAACCAATGTAACTTGATACCTTTCATTTTCGTGTAGCTGCTCACCTCCCTTCTTCCAGGAACATTTGGCCTTAGGGGAAGCTTTGGGTTTGCATTCAAAGTCAACTGTGCTGCCTATTTGAACCTGGATCAGCTTCTTCATCGGATTCTTGGAAAAGTCTGGAGCAGAAGCTAAGAGAGAAGGGATAGTAATAGTGAAATAAAGCACTTTTAATTCTATTAATGATACTACTATTTAGCACTTACACGACACCTCTCAGATTCCAAACATAATCAAAACCATTAATTCGTTCAAACGGATCTCCTGTTGGACAATCAGGCATCTCTCCTCCTCATCCAGGCACACAGGCTGTGCAGGTGCCTCTCCTAACGAGGTGTGTAGAGCAGGTCACACCGACCCCACCCATGACCCCAGCCAGCCTCCAGCCCCTGCCTGACTGCACACCCTGCTCAGGGGGAGCAGACCTGTCTCAGCTCAGGAGTGTCATTAAACCCCAGGGAACTGAGAGGTTTCCCGTTGGGAATGCAGTGTCAGGTGACACGAAATGACAGCACGGCTCGTTCTGAGGGTGGACAGGTTTCATTGACCAAAAACACACGTGGGTTCTACCTACGCTTACAAAAGGAAATTCAGTATTTTAGGAGACCAAGGCTGAGGGAGCACCTGCTGATGGACTGTAACCTTAACAACAGAAAGGCAATAACTTGTGTCCCCAAAACACTCCTCTCTGACAGGCCTGGTTTTGAAATCGGCTCAGGGTACAAATCACACAAGCACATGGAAGTGTGGAGGTCACAAGTTCTGTGTTCCCCTCAAACAAACACTTGTCACTGTTTTAGACCCAAGCAGATGCTGACTGACTGAATGACAATTTCTCATCCCCTGGATCAAGAAGGGCTGCACACAATGGCTTTTAAATGCCTGGGAGCCTCAGAGCAGGAGGTGAGAGCTGCTGACCGACTGCGGAGCCTCCACACCACATCAGGGGTTTTAATCTCCAGGCCTGTGTCCAAACCCCCAGCTCTGCTCCTCCCCCAGTGAACAGTTTAGAACCTTCTCTTTTAAAGCAATGAATGATTGGCCTGCAAATCCTCTGGAAGCAGATGAGTCAACTCCTCAGCACTGCAGATAAAGACATCAGGTTGACAGAAATGTTTATTTTGGTGATAGCATCTGAGCGAGTTAAATCTGAGATCATGAGGAGGTGGAACATGAGGCAGGTGGAGGGGGTACGGAGAAGGAAAATAAGGTTTGTGTTTCAGTGAAAAAGGAAAATCTTACCTACAACCCTGAGGTCTGCACTCGAGTAGATGACACCATGTTTATTTTCAGCTATGCACTGGTATCTGCCAGAATCTGTCAGATTTAGATTTGATATTGTAAGTGCACCATTTTCAATTTGGATCCTTCCCTGAATATTAAGAAAAATATCTTTATTGATGATATATTTCCTGTGAAAAATTTAAAATAAGTAAGGAATATAAATAGGACAGCATAAATACAATACATGGGGTAAGTGCAACAGCATAATCATGAGAACAGTTCTAAAAAGAAGTGACACAACTGCATCATGATCTGGTAACAGTCATCAAATAAGGAGGCTTGGCAAGACAGTGTATGAAAATGATTCTTACTTGCTCAGTCTCACAGAGGCTTTGCAATCTCAAATACCCTTGTATTTCCCTGGAAATAGGGACAAAATCCCTCCAGCCTCCTCAGGACAGACCAGAGTATCCAAACTATACAGATGGCACTGGCATTTTGTACTATTTAGAGATTTCACACATGCCATTTGCTAATGGGCTCCCCCTAATAACTGTGCAGAACAAATTCCAGCAGTCATTAAACACAAGACAGGGACTTAAGTGCCTTAAAGCCAGCAAAGCCACTGAAGTATCTGGATCTTCCCACCTTGCTTATCCTTGGAAAACTGCATCAATTACAATAAGAAGTGACTAATTTGAGGAGGGAGTGGTGGAACTGGGGAGAAAAGGAACCAGTGACAATGACAAAACCAAAGGAGCACAACCTCTGGGGAAAAAAAAAACAACCAGGACCCAAACTACACGCCCAAAACCATTTTCTAATAGCTTTTTTTTTTTTTAATCTAGACATGGCTTAGCAGGCCCAATGCAATAGTATCACCCCCTGCCTTTTCTCAGGGGCATTTACACACAGTTGGCCCAGCACAGGGGGACTCCAGCTACCTCTGGGCAGCCAGGACAGCTCAGCTCCTGCCCTTGACAGGTCCCCTCCCAGCTGAGCGTGAGGTGTTCAGCCAGTCAGACAAAGGACAAAACAATCCCACAGAGGAACAAGCCTTAGTCTCCATGCCTTGATCCTCTCTCTAGCAACCCAAGCCACAGTTCTTGCTCTTCCTTAAAAAAGATGTTTATGGAGAAGGGGAGCTGAGTGGAACAATCCCAGCAGATCTTTGTGGAGAAGACCCAGTATGAAGGATTCTTGTGGTCAAGGAGCAGAAGACTATACAGAAAGAAATCCTCTTCTGCTGGCTTTCAGAGAGTTAGTCCTTCAGTATTTCCAGAGGCAGTCGTGCTTCTGCTCTGACATGATGCCAAAAGGCTGGACACCAACACCCAGAAGGGGAGACTGAATGATTCTAAGATGTTTCTTTCTTACTGAGGTAAAAATGCATTTCACCTCAGTGCCTCTGTGTGAGATTCTGTGCTCTCTCATTTAACCTGTCCCCAAACCACCACCACTCCTTTCAGTGACCATGTAACTCCCTGAATGGTGAGAGATGTTCTTCACAGCCAATCACTGAATTCACCTGAGCAGTCACTTTTTCTTCTTCAACTCTTTAGCGCCAGTGTTGAGCACAAGGCACTGGCCAAGGGCAAAATGCCTCCCTGCAATGGGCTGGTGCCTGTAGTTTATATTCCTGATAACCTGAACGAGGCCATTTTCCAATGAAGCAGTGAGATTTAAAATCAATAATTTAAAATCAATCTGCATTTCTGACCTGGAGACCAAATATCTCCCCTTTTAAGTTCAACCTCTTTTCCCTGTCACCAAATGCATTACTTTCCATTACTTTAACAATTGTATTAAAGCAAATACCTATGTTGTTGTTTATATTTCATTCTTTGCATCAAGTAATGGGAACCCAATGAATCTTTGGGATTTTTGTCTTTTTTTTTTGTCAAGAAGTTTCAATATGTTTTCTTACCTTCAGTGAAATGACAACAGCAATTACAGTAAAATCATTTAAATTCTCTATCCCTCATTTATGGTTCTTTATGTACAACTTTATTAAGCTCCCTCCTTACAGACTTCTTTCTATGCCTCTGTTGTTGCTTTTGAATCTGTTTTTAGCTGGGATGTTTCTGTACAACATAATTTGTCTTTGTGTTTCTGGTATTGCAGCTTTTGAAGTTTCCACCTGGATACTCTCAACAAACATATGAAAACCAGTACCAAATACTCCTCCTGACTAATTGCCCAGGCTTCTGAAAATTCTGAAAATTTGTATGAATAACGTTGATTTTACACAGTGTCACGTTTTCAAAAGAGAATGTTACCTCTACTGACAGTTGGTCTCCATTCTTCAGCCACCTGTATGATGGTTTGGGCTTCCCACCTGCTCTGCAATCCCAGTATAATGTGTCCTCTACAGCAACTTCAACATCCTTTATGGTCTGGATCCAGTGAGGCTTTGCTGCAGATGAAAAACACAGCAGAGACCCAAACAAGTTATTGTTCCACACCAGAATCTAAGGGTTAATAATTTACAGAGAACTCATCAGTTTTCTGCACAGACTGGTCTGTACCAACAGAGGTTCTTACCTGCTTCAAGTCCCCTAATGAAACAAGTAACTTGCTCTTCCTTTTATACATTTTTTTACTACAGCAGTAAACCAAAGAAAATTGAGAGTACAAATCACTAAAGGTGGACCAGTGAAACCAATATTAAAATCACTAATGATTAAACAACACAACTTTGAAACGGAGGGAAATATAAGAAAAGGACATTAATGGTGAGACTGAAATTAAATAAGTGATGTGGCTAAATCATCAAATTAATGCTGAAGAGAATCCTTTAAGTCCTAAAAAAAAAATAATGGTATGTCAGCCTTAGTGCTAAATACCATTTAAATTGTTTTCTAATGTGAGGAAGCACTTAACAGGATGAATCCATGGATATATGAGATTGTTTTTGAAAGCATTAGTCTTGGCACAGCATTTGGGTGATGTAAAGCAGTAAAAGAAAGTCCATAAAAATCACTATTTTTTGAACAAAACTTGGATGTATTAACATACATCCTTCAGAATTACTCAAAATACAGTTAAAACTGTAAAGATATTTAAAACATCTGCCACGGCTTTCATAGGGTGGTGGTGGGAGAAAGCTCACTTGGCAAATAAACATCAGCGTACGGAAGACAACATTAGTTTATTCTTTTATTCCTTTAGGGCTATTTCACACAACAGCACAACACTGTTTTACAGGTAATTTGTGAATCTTCTTTGAATTTATTCAATTTACTAGAAAGTTTATAATCTCCATATATGCTATTTCTCCAGGAAAAAATAAATTCTGGACATTGCATATGGAGAAAAGAGATAAAAGAGCAGGATGGAACTTGGCTGCAAATACACAGCTACAGGCAAAGAATTTTCCAGAGACAATCTGATTATCTTAAGTTAGTCATTTAGGAAAATCTCGTAACGCTCTTGTATCAAAACAACTAGCAGGGAAAAAAGTCCCTGGTGATGCAGGAAAATATTATTTAATACATGAGTTTTGGAAGCACAGAAGGTCAGATTAATTCCCATTGAACTTCCCACTACAGTGGAGTTACACCAGCAATTAACTCAGGCCAGGGAAATTAATGATTTGCCTGTGGCCACCAGGGAAGCCTGAGCACAGCTGAGAGCTGATCCTGTGCCACTGCCACAGGCACAGCACCAGCCAGCCCAGGTCTGGATGAGGGCTGGGATGAATTTCATTTAAAAAGATTCATTGTAAATAAAAAGATTCATTGCAATTCATGCGAATTTCCTCTGCAAGGCAGCAATAACACCTCGACATGCCCATGCACAGTTCCATACTTCTGTGGCAACAAGGTTTAATGCTATTTATGATTTATGTATCCATACTTGAGGATTAACTTCTTACAGAAGAATTTACTGAAATATATTCAATGAGATATTAACTACTAATAAATATTGGAATTCAACCAATATTTGCTGTGAAACCCTCAATTACTACTTTTTTTTGAGGATTAACACCCTTCACTGAATTGGGGCTGATATACTTTTTGCCCCTTCTTTATCAAGGTCAGCTCTGAAAGACAGGATAAGCTGAGCTTTGTGTCAAATGTATTTTTTAATGGTATTAACTGTGGCTTAATCTTGAAAGTTCACGTTACAACACTGGAGTTCAAGAAAGAGTCACTGCTTTATATCACATTGTCATTTGGAGAATTTGCCCCCCATGTGCCATGGAAATGAAGGCTCAGGACTCCATGTCTTGTGCTTCCTGCACTTTGTACACCTAAATATTTATGCAATGTTCAGCAGCGCTTGAATTACTGATGGATCCATAAATGTGGAATATTTCACACCTGCTGCCTATCTCCACTTGAAAGGAGGTTAAATATAGTCTATTTTCAAGTTCAAGATCCTGGATTCAATTCCATTAATAAGAAAAACACTGTCTACACCATAAATCATGTTTTAGGACTCTTTGTCAGACAGTCTCCATAGGAGGGTTTCCTGAGTTTCCACACAACAGGTTAAAGCAGAAATGCACAGAACAGATTCCTAAGGCACAATGTGAGAAATTCATGGTGCTTGTTCGTTCGCAAGAGTGTTGATGGAGACTTTACTGATTTCCTTCAGAAAGGCTCTTTTTCTCTTCAAATCACTGATGGAGGAATTCAGCAGAGAGAAAAATACCCCTTTTAACCTGCCACATCTCAAAATCTTTGAAAAAGAACAATTCGACCAACCAGCTCAAAATTGAGAAGGCAGCTAAACAGGAGCAATTCCAGCTGGGAATACTCTGATTTGTGGCCAAGGTAAAGACAGTTCACAGGTAAAGACAGAAGGTCACCCATCAGTAGCTCTAAATACTCTCCCAAAACAGAGGCAGGACTTGCCAAGGCCAGCACTGCCCTTTTTGTTGAGCTCTGCCTGATGGTACCTAAATTATTCTGAAAAAACAGCTTTATTCCTCTTGAGCTCTGGTCACTGTTAGGCAAATGTTACTGCTCAGAACATCTGGTTCCACCACTGCCACATCTGTGCTCCTGAAGGAACACTGATGACTTGGGAACAGCCTCATTGTCTCATGGAACTACTGCATGGCTTGGTGTCCAACTTGGATCTTCCTGAGGAGACAGGAAGGTATCACCTCTCCCTCCTTGAGCAACACGAAGGCAACACATCTTCACTGAGATGAAAAAAAGATGATGACCTGTAAACTGAGAGGTTGGAAGTTAATTTTAATGGAGTTTGTAGTTCAGGGTTTGAGACTGTGACAGGAATCCGTATTTTGTGGTAATATTAAGAATTCTTCAGAAGCTGCTGTGCAATCGTCATGAAAGATTCATGTGAAGCTCCCTCAGGATGAAATGCTTGTAGGTAAGTGATTCTCTAAAGCCGTCAGCTCCATGGCCAGTCACTTGGAAAAGCACCAGCCTTGTACTTTGCTTCAGCTGTTTTAGCCCAAAATATTCCTTGCAATACTCACGGCCCCAGAGGCGAGAAGTGAACAAGTGTGTAAGTTCATAAAATTTATCCCAGAGAGAAAACTCTGCCATCTTTTTTTTTGGAGGTTACGATGACCCTTTTCTTCCAGCTAGTTAGGCCAGGCACATCTTCCTGAAGAAAACCACTGTTGCTTCATTACACTCTGGAGCATCCCTGTAGGCCACGAGGAAAGGAAGAAGCATCTTTTCAGATGTTTCAGAAACCTTTCGTGGTGTTCTGGGGGTTGATGTGAATGAAGACAAACAGCCACGAGTGACTGTCAGGAAGAACTTGGAAGCAGCGGCTGGAGAAGCCGACACTTTGCAGCAGCTGCGCTGGGATTTGTAAATTATTTGTGGATTACGACGCATGAAAACGTGTAATTTTAGATATGATTTCATTCAGAGTAGGGGTATTCAATACAAACCTTCTTTTCATTCTGTAAGCCGCAGGAACAGCACAAAGGAAAGGCAGAGCTTCAGGCCCATGACTTTTGTCTGGCCTCTCCCAGAGAGTACTGAGGTCTGTCATTCCTCTGCTGGGAGCCAGAGGACTATGGGAAGCTCTTCCAGAACAATCCCTAACTGGGGCTCACATGAGATACTTATACACATATCCTTCCTTTGCAATTTACACTCTGGAAGATGGGCTGGAGATCTCTGAAAACACTCTGGATGGCTCAGCAATAAATCAGAGCTGAAAGGAACTTTCCACAGTTCAAGAGAAAGTAGTTATGGAGCACACTAGGGGGGAAAAAAGACCCCACACAAAAAGTGTAACCTTCACTTTTCCAGGAAGTCTATCTAAAGTCAGGCTGTGACACTCAGACTGATGCCTGCAGCAGTGATGAACCTTATTTTATCTCAAAACTCCAAGTGACTTGAAGCATGAGTGACTTTTTTTTCTGATAAAAAACCAGGCCCTAGAGAAGCATCCAACACATCCCTGAAAATGTCCATTTTTTGACTCCCATTCAAAAATAAAAACGCTCTCAAGCAACAGGTAATTCCTACATCATTGGGAAAAGCTGTAGGATCTAAAAAGATGATTATTTGTCTGTGTAGCGAGGCATTTACATTCTTAGATAGCATGAACAACGAAATTCTAGGTTGATCAAACTCAGCAACTTATTGATACTATTTAGTCATTAATGGCTTTGCAGTTAATATTTCCAGACATCTCCATACACAAGACAGAGTCAGACTATCAGACAAGAGCTTTTAACAGGCTCTTCTACACACACACAGTGGGGTTTCGGTAAAATTTTGCTGGGAAATTATTAAAAAATCATTAACAAAATATACCAGTACTTTTTGATATAGTAAAAAAATGATGCAGAGTCTACAAACTACTGAGGGGGTTCATCTTTGTTATCACAGTCCAGCACTGCAAAGCAAAAAGGGGAACAGCAGCAGGGCTTTTTTTGCCCCTGTTAAACATTTTACCTTGGTACTGTCAACCATGACTTCTGTTACATCAGCAAGGGCTAATTAAGAATATATTTTCTTCAATTATGCTTTAAATTAACTGCTTTACATATCTTTACCATGCTTCATGTTTAATTGCATCTTATAACACAGAAATGTGATTGTTTCACCTCCTCTCATATTTCTGTGCCATGGAAATGTCTCTGTGGATTCTTTCTTCTTCCATTATCTCTCATGGAAAGGACTAAAAACGATGACAAACGAACACCCTAATAAAGTGAAGGCAAATTATTTATATATTCAGGTTTCATATTCAATCAAAGTTAGATAATCTTGTCCTATTTTTAGCACAATCTGAAATCCCCTGAGGAGAAAACTGGCATTAAATGCTGGAACTGTAAAAGGGACAAAAAAAAATGAACACTCGATTTTGGGCTTCTCTTGATAAAATCCTTCATGAGAAAAAAAAAGGAAGATTAACAGTCTGTGATTATTGTTAGGAAAGAACCCAGAATACCTGTTTTAGAGTATCTATTTTAATTATCAATATCAACTAGGGGTTGAGAGTTATATTTAAACCCCACAATATATTAAAAAAAACCCAGACCCGTTTATTTTTTTCAGGAAGACAGTTACAGATGTGCACAGAATTTCTAAACCAAACTTATAAATAAGCATTCTTGAGAAAATGACTATGGAGATGATTAAAGTTGAGTCTATATTCAGGTGCTTTGTGACTCTAATTCATTACTGGACAAAGAGGCAGGACAGCACCGAAAACGTAAGTGTGGGGGGGTTTTAACCAAACAATTTATGCACTGGAAAACCTGATTTTCAGATTTCAAATTTTCACAGTTTCAGCTCATAAAACCAATCAGGAGAACAGGAGTGTTTTGCTTCATAACAGAGCAACGAATGTTTCAAGCTTTTGTTTAGGATTAACTTTATCATTTATAAAGAATCTTTAAAATCTGCAAAGAAAAGAAAACCTATTTTCAAGCACAAAATTTTTGTCAATATATTTCCCCCCTGAAGACTTATTTTTCACACTATTTCACTATGACAACTTGGAAAACATTAACCTCAACTCCTCTTACACTCTTTTTTTGAGCAAGCCAGAAACCCGCTGAGAGGAGAACAGATGTTGTCACTACTGAAATAAAAAGACATCTGTTCATTTGTAATGCTTATATTTTTCTATATATGATTAGCAGACACACCTTAAACTTCTACAAACCAACAGCAGTCACCATCCACTACCAGCAGCAGATTTGTGTCATTTTTGACAACACTGGTACTTTCTAGCAGACGGGTATTTTTTCCTCTATGTCTTCAGTATATTGCATTAGTTTCCCCCAAATCCTCATCTGCTTTTAGAACAACTCCCTTAAATGTTGATCTTTTATTGGAAGACTGAGTGGGATGTGGTTAGATTTCTTTACCAGACAGATTTTTGGGTTTTGGTATCAGGCACAGTGGCAATCCACCAGAAGAAACTGTCTTTATTTATAGAACATCATTAATCTACGAACAGCATTAAAATCCTTCAAATTATCAGAGTTAAAATGATCCTGAATCCAGACTTGCTGGCATTCTATCTGTAACAACAAAAGCAAGTAACAAAACAAGAAAGATTACTTAAATCTATTTAATTCTGCACAATGGGTTTCATGAAGCAGAACAAATGAAATGAAATAGTTGGAGTGCCATTACTGCCATCACAGGTCTCATTATTCTTTTTAAGATAAACATCCATATTAGGGATGGCTCTAACATGGGCAGACATTTGTACTGGAATATGAACTCTATTCCAGGGTTCAGATCCTGTTCTAGATCTGCAGTGAAAATGTTCACACTGATTTACGTGTCACGAAACCACGACTCGGTTGCTTTTATTGATCAGCAACACCCTTGATCTCGACTCTGTGTCCTTTTAATGAGCAGAACAGAATGTGGGAAGCAGGTCAGATATCTCAGGAATGCCCACTGTTGTAATTACAAGGACTAATGAACAAATGTCCTCTATTCTGTATCTAGTTTACACTGATGTGTTGTACAACTGCCCTGATTCAAAAGTGGCATAGGAATGGCGACACAAACTGATGTACAAAACACAACCTGACTGGTAGTTTCAGGCAGCAATAAGGTCACTCCATAAAATCAAATGCACAGAGCCCAGTTTGGAACGACAGATGACACTGGCAGATGAAGCAGCTTGGATCTTTTGCTCCATGTTATCCATAGGATTTCTGTAAAAGTTGTTTACTTACAACTAGTATATGGAAAATTCACGTTGCTCCAAGTCTCCTGCCCAACCTAACCTTGGGCATTTCCAGCAATGGGGCATTCCTTCAGTGTAACTATTAATCTGGAAGTTGGCAGGGGGAGAAATCTCTTCTCCTTCTTCTTTATAAAATCTGTTGTGCTTTGAACTAAAATCTTCACTGACTAAAATCTCCACTGCAGCCCCGTGTGTTCCACTTACCAGCAGCTCCCCACACGGAAACAAATAAACAAACAACACTTGCTCCAAGTTGCAGAGCAGCTCTGGGCCTTTTGTACAACTAAAAAAACCATCTCTTTGCTCAAATGCTCCTACACGAGGAAAACATTCCAAAGCACAGTCAGAAATGCTGTTTAAACTGCCATTTACCTAAACAAAATTATATTTGCTGAGATCTGGCTTTAACAAAAATTGTCAAATAGCACTTTGTTGTAAATCAACTCTCTCTTTACACCGCCACCAGTGTGCTTTGCTGATACTCATTTCACTCTACAGCCTTAAATACACAAGAGACTCTGTCTTTTTTCCAGCTATTAAATCTCATATTATTTCATTTCCTGTACTGGATTATATTCTCTCATTTATTTACTCATTTTAAAATAAAATTGGCTGCTTTGAAAGCACAGGATGGAGAATATCCATCAGTAATCTTTTCATAAAGCAAGATAAAATTGTATTTCCTATAAATGTGAGGCCTCAATGATCCCCCAAATTAATCCAGCTGACTGAAAATTGAAGGTTTCACCAATGGACCAGCAAGAAATGTTTAAAAAAAAAGTCTTTCCATCACAGAAAAATAAGCACAAGCACCCTCTATACCACTCTGGGCAACCCTTTTGAGCCTTAAGACATTCCTTAGAAATCTTATGCAAGGAACTGGTGCAGAAGTTCCCATTTTCTGTGAGTACTTAATATGCCACGGATTTTTAAGCACAAATGCCTGATGGTACTGCAGAAGCTGTAAAGCCCAGAGAAGTTTATATTTCATGGTTAAAGAAGAGTAGGAGAGAGGGAGCACAAAAGTTTCCTACCATAGTAAGTGAGGCGTCCTCTTGCAATGTTTTTTCCCCTTGAGTTTTCAGTTATACATTCATATAGTCCTGCATCCTCCTGCTGGAAATTAGGGATTTCAATCATGCCATTGGATTTCCTCAGCTTGATTTTGCTTGGAAAGGGCAGACCATCAGTTCTTCTCCAGTTAATCTGAGGCACAGGGCTAAAGAGAGAGTAATGGGATTTTAAACAGCTTTGCTTAAAGTCTCTGATTCTCATAATGAGATACTTAAACTAAACTAAACTCAGAAGTGACTAAAGGCTTGTGTTAAAGCAGCAACCACCCTGCACAGGACAGATGGTCAGATACTGTGGTACCTGATTTCATACTTCTACTGTTCCATACACTGTATTTGTGGGACCAGATTTTTCATGAATATCTGAGTGAATGTCCAGTAACTGTAAAAATGCCTTTAAATCAGCACTGGCCTCCCCCAAAGATGGGCGACATCTACCAGTGACTTCCACAGAGGCAGAATCAATGCAAGTCTTCTAAAATTCCCATCCTCCAACAGCCATTTATTTATTCTCTGATTTTGGAACTTTCCTTTCCCTCACCAGGGAACCAAAGCAATAGTGTGTGATCAAGTTATCAATCTGATATGAGCACCTGACAAAGCTGTCTGCAAACAAACCACAAAGTGGTAAGTAAATACATTTACAGAACCATAAATGCATTCTCAGATCATCTGTGAAAGAGAAAAGATATCAGTTGTGTGTGAAGTATCATTCAGAGGAGGAATGAATTTTAAACTTTATCTTGGCTATAAAGGAAGAACAATATTATGAAAGCATCAAGGACATTTAACAGGAAAATTCAGGCAACATTCTCACAGACTTCAACACCATTTCCTTCTGCACAGAGAAGGCAGACCTAGGTGAGAGGTCATATGCAAACCCACATTGATCTTATTCCAGTTAATTTGAAATGAAATGTAAATTCCTGTGCTGCCAACACACATATTTTAATTCTAAACAAAATTAAAAATTACTCCACGACTCTTAACCCTCTTATTTCAAGGCAGTAACTGTGATGATCCAAATAAGATATTTGGAAAACACCACCAAAACAACTGCCAGACCTCCACATCTCCTGTGCAGGTGAACCCTAAAGTGCTTCAACTTTCAGTATGAGGGAAGCTGAAAACTTACTTTCCTAGTGCAAAGCATTCCAGCCTCACAGTTGAGCCTTTAGCTGCAGGAAGGGTCTCAGGAAACTGAACTTCTATTTTGGGTTCATATTCTCCCATCACACCTATAGGAGACAATTGAGAAAGGTAGTTTTAAATTTTTTAAGCCTTTTTTCTCTCCTCAGTGTTATATCATGTTAAATTCAAAATCAAGTTTATTCCTCTCACATTCCACGTACAAAGGGACCTGCCAGGGAAATCAGTGTCAGACTTAGGAAGAGGAGTAGGAATAGTGTGGTAGCAGGAGCAGGGCAGTGACTCTGTCCCTGTACTTGGCACTGTGAGGCCACTCCTTGAGTGCTGTGTCCAGTTCTGGGACCCTCAAATTAGGAAGGACATGGAGGGGCTGGAGCAGGTCCAGAGAAGAGCAACAAGGCTGGGGAAAGGTCTGGAGCACAAGTGCTGTGAGGAGAGGCTGAGGGAGTTGGGGGGGCTCAGCCTGGAGAGGAGGAGGCTCAGGGGAGACCTTCTCACTCTCTACAACTCCCTGACAGGAGGGGGGAGCTGGGTGGGTGTCGGGCTCTTCTCCAGGAACCAGCAGTAGGACAAGAGGGCACAGCCTTGAGCTGCACCAGGGGAGGGTTAGGTTGGACATTGGGAAGAAATTCTTTCCAGAGAGAGTGATCAGACACTGGAATGGTGCCCAGGGAGGGAGTGGAGTCACTGCCCTGGAGGTGTTTAAGGACAGACGGGATGTGGCATCAGTGCCATGGTCTGGGTGACAGGGTGGGGTTGGGTCACAGGTTGGACTCGCTGATCTCTGAGGTCCTTTCCAACCTGGTTCATTCTGTGGGCAGGCAACAGAAGATATCTGTGCACAAATCCACCAGCATTCTGACAACAGGCGTGAGAGACCAAACCACTGAGTGACGCCCAGACATGTCACCACTCCCAGCTGGAGGGGCAGCCCTACCGTCCGTGCGCAGCACCAGGGGCGTGGGCGAGCCCAGGACTTGGCTGTTGGTCACGGAGCTGGTCACCACACACGTGTAATTGCCCACGTCCGACGGCTCCACCTTGGCTATGTAGAGGTGTCCCGTCTCCTGGGACACAAACCGCCGGCTGTCCTCTTGGACAAACGAGGGATACTCGTTGAAGATCCAAGCAAAGGACAATTCTAGTTGGTAAGAAATAAAAGCAAAGATGTTTGAGAATGCTTTTCACATTTTTTTCCCCTCAAAAATCAGTTTATGACTGTATTTTCTAATATTTTATCATATACACATATATTTTATATATATATTATATACACATATATTATATACATATTATATGTGTATACATACTATATATTATAGATAAATTGTATATTATATGTATTATATAATAATATAATGTATAATAAATATAATATGCAATATAATATATAATAATAAAAGAATTAATATAAAATAATATAATATATAATAAATATTATATGTAATATAATATATAATAGAAGAATATAAAATAATAAAATATATAATAAATACAATATGCAATGTAATATATAATGATAAAATAAATAACATAAAATAATATAAAAATAATATTATATGTAATGAAATGTATAATAAATATCATATATATCATACATATATATAGTAATATATATAGTAATGTATACAGTAATGTACATAATATATATACTTTATTATGTAACAAACAGGACCAGAGAGCCAATGACTGAGAAAAATAAATTTGCCAAAGCATCAGAAACTAGAAAGAAACCCCATTTTTTTCACCGAATCTTTATCTCCCCCAGCAGAAAATGAAAGAAATTCCAAGCGTTTTACACAAGGGTAGGGTTTGCTTTTAAATCTTTCTTTTTTTTTTAAATCTATATTTTTAAAAGACTTAATACATGCAAGGAAAGGGGAGCAGACAGCAAAAACGAGAGCAAACTTTGCTAAAATGAAAGATTCTTCGTTCAGTAGCTACCCAACAACTCAGCTCCATACTCAGCAGGTAGGACAGGACAGGACTATCCACGTGAAAGGAATGCCAAAAGAAGCCTAAATTCCCAGCAGGGCTCATCACAGAGTAAAACCATTTTTTCACACAAAAATCCATAACCACTCCATTAAAAAAATCTCTGTATGATATGGCAAAGCAGCCCTTGCTACCATTCATTAGGATCATCTGAATGGAAAATAAAAAACCTGCACATTTCAAGAAACAAACTGAGAGATCTGGCAGAAACTCCACTAAATTTGTTTTTTTTCCTGAACACTCTTGAGTTCTGTGCGTCCAATTTTAATTGGCAAAGCCCCTTCCTGTGCAAGGCCACGTGTTTGTCTCATTCACATCCTACAGTATCAAAGGAAATTAATTTTTAATGGTGTTTCTAGGCAAGAAATAATTTTTCACCCATGTGCCACCCAGCTGAAAGTTTATATAAAGATTACAGCTCCTGGAAGTGCTAATTAGGGACAATTAGAGCTTGACTGACCTGTCTTCATGTTGAAGTATCTGTAGCATTTGTGCTGCCCCTACAAAATGAAGATCATCCCTTTTTGCACAGGTTTAATTTGAAGGTGCATAAATTTGGGATGAAGTCATGAAAAGGAGAGTTGACATTTTCTGAGCCCTGCCAGTTGAGTGCAGCCAGGATTCTAAAGCTAATTGTGCAACAGGACAATTTAACACAAGGTAAGGTTGTGCAGATGAAAAAAAACACTGAATAAATGAAATGATTAAAATATTTATGGACTGGTTAATGCAGAAAAAGGGCATCAAATGAAATGGCTCATCATAATTGCATTTAATTTTCTTCTATCAATATTTAAACTTCTTTCATTAAGATAATTTTGCAGGAGTGGTGTGTACCAATAATTAACAGGCTCAGAGCTCTGCTCAGGAGTTAAACTTCTGTCATAGTTAGAAATACTTCTTGTTGAGAAAAGACACAGAACCACAGAACTGTTTAGGTTGGCAAAGACCTTGAAGATCATCACTTGCAGCAGGTGAAACTAAAATTCCTTCCTACATCACTCCAGAGGTGTAAATAATTCAGGGAAAGGGAAGCTAACAAGAAACAACAGGAGAGTTTGTGCAGTGGGAAGCAAAACCTTATGATCAAGCTTGACTTCAGTAAGACTTCTGAGATTTGTCACCAGGGTCTTGTATATAAGCCAAAGAATATTCCTACAGTCCAGACAAAAATATTCTGTGTAACTCTTCTCCCTCTCAAAGTGTAGCACAAATCCCACCCTGTCAATGGTTTGCTGATGAACTGAGAGGGCTGGGTGAGCACTGGCAGCAGAGAGGTGGGAGCTGGATGGGTCTGGCTGTGGTTTAGCTCTGCTCCCTCCATCAGCCAACTTCCAACAGAAAAAAATAAAATTAAAGCTAATTTTAAAAAAAAAAGGAAAAATAAAAGAGTACACCTGAGGAGCCCGAAGGGGACTAGGATGTCTTAGACAGTAAGGACTGTATGGTCTTTTTAAATGGGAAAGACTAGAAAATAAAGTATAATTCTGTTTCTACAGAACAGCTGGACGGAGAGAGTGATCACAAGACTGAGGGAGAGGCTGCACACCAAATTAGGTACCAATTCAGGAACTGTAAGGAAAAAAAAACAAACATTTTCAGCTCTGCATCAAACTCAGACATCCATGAGACACAGCAGTGGGTGATGTCAGGCTTCACTGGCTCTGGTATTTATTGAGCTACTTGTGTTTCCTTGCTCAAAGTATTATTTTATGCTGAAAAAAAAAAGAGAAAAAGAAAAAAGATGTTGTTCAAAATAGTCAAAGGGGATGGACAGCTCTGGATATACAGCAGGAAAATAAGCAGCTTCATTTCATTCCTATTATATTGGGTTAAGTCAAGAGTAAACCCATTGAAATCAGTCATTATGATTATGAAAGCCACACAAAGTGTATTCCAGTTTAATTGGATCCTTCAGCAGCCTATGAATAAACACTCCTGGAAACCTCATTTCCCATTCAACATATATTTTCATCGACTCTCTTAAAAAAGGAGCAGGGTGTTTCTTTCCAGCCAATACCTCATTTTATATTTATTGTACCTTACAAAATTGTATCCTTATTTTCCAGGGGAAAAAAGAAAAAATCGTATGAAACCAACTTGTTGTGTGATTTATTATGTTTACACCATTTGCCTGTTGCTGATCCGAGGGCACCTCAAGGGACCCAAACTCACTCCCTTCCTGTCAATTACAAGTTTCCAGTTGATTTTCTGTTATAAATGGAAGTAATATGTCTCTCCTGGGCTTCCTCTGAGATCTGAGCCCTTGCTTTCCAATGCATTTTTTCCTTATTTGGGGCCCATACATGGATAAGGTATTGGAAATTACAGTTATTACTCAAATTTTTATTTGTTTACTACGTCTTGCTTGGCGGCTTCTCTTTATTTTGCATTATTTGATTATTATTTACTGTGCAATCTACAAACCACAACACACTCAGCATGTTCACACTGTTCTAGGCCTTTTGTGCACTGAAGTGCTCAATTAAAAAATGTTTATAAAATTACCTGCCAGCTTTAAACTTGATTTTTTTTTTTTTTTTTTTTTTACAAAATTCAACAATTAAATCAGCATGGCCCTTGAGATCTACCGTGGTCATTTCTGTGAGCCTTAAAAAAACCAAATTAATGTTGCTAAAGGAAATAAGCCCTACACATTTAGTAGTTTTTAACTAGAGTCAAGGCTTTAAGTTCATGGACATCCTTTTGAAAATATTGCTTTTAATTTTATTATATATTTCCTCTAAGAGAGACTGAAATCATTTATGGAACCAGGAGGATTTTATTTCTTGTGAACAGAAATGAAGAGACGACAGTAGCTGTGGAAATCCCAAACTGTATCTGAATTCTGGAAGTTTGTAAAGAAGTAGTTTTTTGGGAAAGAAAAAAAAAGGCAAATAGACCTAAGACTGAAAGGGCCAATTCATAGTTTATTTTATTCACTAAATGCACAAATCCTGAGTGTCTCTTGCTCCTTTTGTTCTAGACCATCACTCCTCTACACCTGTTTAATGTATATCCACCAGCCCCATAATTCAGTCCTAAATGAGATTTCTAAAATAGCCAAAATGACGTGAAGAATATTCTTCTGAAACAGATTTCAAAGGTTCAAAAAACTGACTTGATTTGAATTAGTCAAGTGGACATTTCCATAAATAAACCTGATAAGGAATGAAAATTCTTGATTTTTTGAGTGCATCAAGCTGATTGAAAAATACTTAGAGGTTTTTAAAAAAAAAAACCAACAAACCAAAACAAAAATACCAACCCAAAATTTCATGTCAATCACTGATAACTAAATCTCTATTATTTCATGCAGTTCTCAAATTCTGATATTACAATATTCTGAGATACATGGGGGAAGCTGAAATATCCTGGTATTTTCTGGCTCCAACTGGAGCTCTGCCCAACCCACGGAATGGGATGTGGCTTCTGAAAAACTGTTTGGAAGAGACTAATCAGACAGAATTGAGCAATGACAGAAACTGCAATTAAAGACACAGAAGCAGCTATTTTGAATTATCTACCTCAGAGTTAAAAGTAATGGCAAAGGAACACTGATTTTGAGAGGATAATGACAGATTGCATAATTAAGGAAGAAACCAATTAGCTCATCATTTGGCCCACTTTCAGCTCGAAGTGTGATGAAATGGAAGAAAATGGAGCAAAGCCTCTTGTTCTGTGGATGAGCTTCACCCAGGAGGGAGGGAGCTCTCAGGGCACAGACTCTGAGAATTCAGGTGGGGTTTTGGGGGCACTCACCCACAGAAATGCCAATCTGTCACTGCTGCAGCTCTGTGTGTCTGCACAGGAACCTCCAGGAAAGTGCAAACAAATTATTTAGAAGTAGTAAATAACTGAGGTAAATAAATGAGGTAAAAGTGCATTAAACTCCCTTCAAACTTCTCCCTAACTACTTTTCCTTTCTTACTTTGGCCACCTGCAGCTACTTTACTCTGCTGAGTTGACCCTGAGTAGTCCGTCCTTCCCTGGGTAAGGCACCAACACCAGCTGCAAGGCTGCTCTTGGTAATCCTTTATCTCCACCATAAAATAAATAACATCTCTTATTTTTTTGGCAAACCTTAAAGGTTGCTTTCCAAATAAAAATCTTGTGCACTGTAGGCATAAGACAAGGTGTTTATGTGCTCCAATATGGGATCCCTGAGCACATGTGTAAACTGGATCTTAAAATGTCTTTGGTTGCCACTGTCAGGAATGATAATGCTTTGGCACTGAAAAAACACTTCACAGTGTTTATTTCATTTGAAATAAACTGTACATCATGTCAGGTTTGGGGTATATTCCTGAACACATTAAATGCCCAACTGTCCCAAGTATGTTCAGCTGGGAAGAGCAAATCAGAAGGACCCTCAGACTGTGCATTTCCAAGGGGAGTCCTGGACTGTTTGCATTCAAGTAGTTCTATCACCAACAAAGAAGTCTTTAACTGCAGTCACACTTCAGAGTACAAACTATCTGTAAACTGTAGGTTGCTAATTTAATTTTTGTTCAGCTTTCTATGTAAAAACAGTGACAGTTACAAAAACTCTACAACATGGCTTGAATTGTGGCCACCAGGAATAAGGTGGGACAAGAGTATCTGCTTCAAATACTGCAAAGTTTTCCCAACTTCTGAAATTCCCCCCAGTCTCTTCGGAGTAACTCTCTTCTTTTGGTTGAAGATATTTTTGTTTATACAAGATGTAAACTGCACGATGGGAATCTTAGGCTGGCCCTAAAAACTGAAGAACATGTCCCAAGAAATTAATTTCATTCCGGAGCATAATGGAAACACTCCGATTTGAAACTAATGTATAACATTAATTGTTTTGGCACAAAAGGTGAATTATTTTATAGCTAAAATAGAGAAGATCAATTTTCAGCCTGCTGTGCAGGTAATCAGGCATGCAACTCCCGTGTGGGGAACAGCCCAAAACAATGAGAGCAGCGTGACACACACGCAATATCTCGCAATTTCAATCTGCACATTTAATGAGAATATTGAAATGTTTCAGCTGAAGCTGCAAGGTTCCTACTTCAGGCTAAAACCTAATTTTCATTTTTAAATGGAATACGGTGAGAGTCCACTCGTTTTGTGATTTGGAAATGAGCTGGTGCGATGTAAAAACAGATGCAGTTCTTTAAACACAGGAAATTGGGTTTTGCTCTGCTGTCCCCCGACCTACAGCACAACCACAGGACTGGCCAAGTAGTGACTGCACACACCCTGATCTGTCACCTTTGCACAGCTGCCACAGGGATGTAAAACAGCTCACTGAAGGCAAGTCACTCTCTCTATTTAATAATTTAATAAGACCTTTTCTAAGTCTTTCAAAGCAGCGTCAAAAGCAAAGCTCACCACTGTAATTAAAATCTAAACATTTCTAAGCTCATCCTTGGGAAACAGATGTTTGAGACTGGCAGTGGTACTTCTTTATTAATACCACAAAACTCCCCTCCTGGTAAGCAAAGTTCCGAAGGGCACATTCCCTGGAAAAGCTCTGCCTGTTCTCCTGCCACACGAGGGATTCGACCATTAGCCAGGGCTGGGTTTCAAACTGAACATGACCTTTTAATATAAAACTGCTCCTTAACTGGCAGGTTAAATGTTCCTTGGCGCTCCCAAGGAAGTGCAGATGCTAATGAGGAAGTCTAACAAAATGCTTCTCTGCCTTTGGGTTCCAGTGCTGAATAAAATCCCCGATTTCCCTTCCCCTGTAGCTGTGCTGGAAGGGGACGGATTAGCTCCTCTTTATCACATTTCTGCACTAATTGTTTCAGACTCTCTGTGTCATTCAGAGTGTCCTGGCTCTGATCAGCCTGTTCCCACTCTGGAAGTGCAGGGAAAAGTAAGAAACTGCTTTAGGAAGCAATATTTAAATACATACCCATCAGCCATATCCATTTCAAGTGACAAATTGTTCTTTTAATCACCTCCCTAGAACTTTACATTTTATTGCTGAGAGCATTTCCAACAACTCTGTTGTGCTTTTTCAACAGCTGAAAGTATTTTAAATTGTTTCCTGCCTATAGTAATTTTGAGGGTAAAAAGACCATAGTTTAGTTTATTGCTCAACTGAAATAAATTTGATTCCTTCCAAATGTTAAATATTAGAGACATAAACTAAGGGAAACTAATGGAAATACTCAAGAGTAAATTTTCAAAGGAATGTACTACCGTTTATAGGTGGAAGCAGTAATTAGTGACAAATTTCATTTGGAACTCTTGCACTCATTTAGGAGAAGGTACTTGGTAAACCCTTGTGAAAAACAAAAATGCCTTTCAGCTCTCTTGTTCAGAGTGCAGGGATCAGCTGTGACTGTGCTGGGACTGCAGCCACCTCCCTCCTGCCTCTTCCTAATCAATTATCCTGTTCCCAAAGAGAAACTCAAATATTTTAGCAGAGAAGATAATAAAGAGCTCGAGGAGAAATACCCAACAGTCACAATTTAGGGATAAAAATAAACTTGGCAAAGAGCCAAACCCATTTATTTTCTCCAGTTTTCTCCTCTTTTCCCCCAAGGCATAACTGAGATACCTGGGAGTATGTAAGCAAAAAGGTTCTTCCTAATCTACCTTTTCCTTTTTCTTTCCATCCCCCCATTCTCCCAACAAATACCCCACCAACAAGAGGCAGTTTCCCATTAAAAAAACCTTGCATTTCATCTTTCTGCCTCTTTTAGTTTATTCAGGTTCAGGTAGGAGGGGTAATGAGAGGACTATCAACTTCAAAGTGCACAGCCCATAGTCTTTCAAGGTCTCATCCCATAGTGTTCCAAGGTGTTCTGGAGTGCCCACACATATTTTGCTGGGGAAACTTATGCAGAATTATTCCCACAAAAATCCGCTCTACTTTTTGCTCCCACTCAATAATCCATGATACTCAACTCTTCCAGGCTTTATGTCCTACTCACCACCTGGCCATGATCTAGATCCATCTCTTAAACTACGACAAAACAGACAGAATACCAAACATCTAAGAAATAAAACACACACAAATATATTCATGTGTTCAGTGTTATTAAGCTACATAATGGGACGTGGAGTTAAAGAGTTCTGTAAGAATTCAGAGCAAGAAACTGGTATCTTTAGCTATAAGTTTCTTAGGCCAGTTATACACCTCCACATCAGCCTAAAAAACTGTTCTATAAAGTAACTGAAGATGTTTCACAAGTACATAAATAAGATATATTAATGTTAGCCTGGATTACTTCAGCCTGGAACACAGGTTTATCAAAAGGAAAAAGTGCTTCAGGAAGACTGCATTTGATAAAGTGCATAAAGGAGTGTCTCTGTAGCATTGGTCTGCTACTGGTGGTGAAAATAATGCCCTGACAGATAGAAATCATTGTAAAATCCAGCTGTGAACATGTATTATTTTCTCTCATATGGGCAAATATAAGTGTCTCTCAGGTGCCATTTGACTTCAAACTGTCAGCTGAAATTTGTGCAGATGATGATGATGACACCAGCAGGACTACTGCAAAATATATTTTTAAATAAAAATGCCATTTCTCCTTGGCAGATTGAAAACAGCACAAGAACACCATGGAACCATTTTTAAGGCCATTGCTTTTACAATATTCAATGTACTTGTCTCCTTAGAACGTGTTTTGGTGCAAAACCTCTGCCAGGGTGATTGATTGCTCATGCCCAGGTGAGTGTTATCCACAACCTGCAACAAAAGCAAGAATTAAAGGTGCAAACCCAGGATGCTTTTCACCTCCTGGAAGGATATTGGAAAGGAATCCTTCCCTGTGCAGGTGGGGAGGCCCTGGCACAGGTTTGCACAGAGAAGCTGTGGCTGCCCCATCCCTGGAAGTGTCCAAGGTCAGGCTGGAGCAACCTGGGCTTGTGGAAGGTGTCCCTGACCGTGGCAGGGGGTGGAACTGGGTGGGCTTTGAGGTCCCTTCCAACCCAAACCATTCCCTGATGTGATGCTATGAAAACACTGACAGGCATTAGAAAAGAAATCATATTTTGCAGTTCTATCCATTTAGCTTTGCTTTGAGGGTACGGAAGCCAAGTAAGTAAAACTAATTCAATTTATAGTTCCCTGAAAAACAGCATGTTGCTATTCTAGAGTTGCAGAAAGGAAGTAATCAAAAGCATCAAAATATTTCTGGCATCTGAGATGCCTCCCATGCCACATTATTCATGAAGCACAGCCTTGCTGGAGCTTGCAGGTCTCCAAATGGCAATACAAGAGACACGAGCAAAAAATCTGCAAGTCTAAATAAGTCATTTGCAACAGACATGACATTATTCCTTGAATGATTTGTCACAGCAAACACCGAGCAATAAATTGGGATCTATTTTTCCATGATCTAATATTATTTCATATCAGCATGTCACAACTCCAGGATAATATGCTGTGAGCTGAACTGATCCCTGTCCTTCAAATACAGTCTCGTTTATTGATGAACTCTACACATTTATCAGGGAATGATATAAAGAGCAAGGACGTTCCTGCTGCCTTATATATTCAGAATTATCCTTGCCATATTGCATGACATAGGAACACATATCACAGGAATTTAAGACAAAGGGAATTGCCTTGCAATTGCCAAGGAACACCTCGTCAGCTCCACAACACTGCTGTCATTTCCTGAAGTTCTCCTGGGTTATCGCCACATTCCACATTGGAACAAGGTAATAGTGAGAATATCCACCAATGTAAAGCTAATGTCTAGCTTTTCCAGGCAAACTAAATTTGTTAGAATGTCAAATCTTCACTCCTGCCGTTAAAAATCAACTTTGTGTATAAAGCGGCCCTGACATCGCCCCAGACAACACAAAAGGACTAGGCCACACTCCTTCCTCCTCTCTCCAAGAGCAGAAACACCTCATAAATCCAACATCAGGGTCAGATGAGTAAAACTGACTGTACTAAACAAATATATATCACAATATCTGGAAAAAAGAAATAACAGCTGAAGACAAAGCTACACAGTAATCACAACACAAGTACAGTGGTAACAGTAGGTAAAACCCTGAAGGAACTTGCAGATTTGCTTTACTGAGGGCTTTGTCACTCGTTAGATACTGATTTTGGAACCAAATCAATAGCAGAGAAAAATCATTTTTAGCTCTCCATATGTCTGGTCTTTTCCATTCTTGGCAGAATGGGAAAAAATTAGCATCGCATGAATGTTTTTTAACCAGCTGCACATTAACTGTGTCCAACGTTAAGTTTTGTACATTGAGATGTTTGTTGTATTGACAGTCCTTTAAAAGCATTAAAAATATAACAGCAACACAGTAAAAATTGAAATAGCTGTAGAGAGTTAAGTACAATTTAAAGGTTATAACAACAGAAAAAGTAGCAGGAGATCTACATAAATCAATTTTAGATGTCATTCCCTCTTTTGAGTATGTGGGCGAGATGATTTACTGATCTGTGGCAAAACCCAGAGTATTTTAACAGAGCTAAAATATCCAGAAGTATGGCCATGCAGAACTATGGCAGATAACCATCTTAATTATCCAAAAATCACTGTTCAGTGATGATTCAACTTACAATAGTAACATAAAACCAGGCTGAATTAGTAAAATATTTGGAGGGGAATTCTTCTTACACAAAGCCAGTCATTTACTAAGTCTCCCATTCAGTCAATCCCAAACCAGACTGCTTAGAAAGGGAATGCCAGGAAGGGAAAATGTTCTATCTTTAAGGAAAATTATTGGAGTGGTTTGTGTTAGAGCTCAAGCTTTATGACAGAAATATAAAAAATATCTGTACACCCTCAATTAGAAATATAGAACATTGTCTTCTTCCTCTGTACAACAAGAGCCATCACAGAAACAAAGGGAAAATACAGGCTCAGCACATGAGCTGATGTGCAGGGAGTTAAATGGAGTTCCATTGTTGGTTTAAATGGTGGATGTCCATGCCCTGATGGAATTGGAACTGAAGAATTCAAAAGGACAAAACTACTGTGAACTGAAAGAGTAATTCACTCCCCATTGAAAAGGGACATTCATATGACTTATGTAAATATCTGTGCTAAAGATAAGCAAAGAAAAAAATATGTCAAATTGTAGAAGAGAGGCAATTCTCTTTTTCCATACTCTGAGCTGGCGTTTCTTTGGGGATGAACATTGGTTTCTATTGTAACTGGAATGCTGTATGTGAAGGAATAATCACCATTTAATCAAGTCTCTTCTTGAAGACTCCTTACAGAGAATGCAGAAAATACATGCAATTAAGCTGGTGAGATCTTAGAAAGTGCACAACATGAGTGAAGACAAAAGAACAGTATTTGGGGTGCTGAGGGGGAAGAGAAAACAAGCTGTTTGAGAAGGTTTTTAGAATTAGTATTGTCTGGAATTATTTGACAGCTCAATGCAACAAATACAGTACCAAAGATTAAAAAAAGTCAGATCACTGATCTGGAAAGGGCTGAGCAGCCCTCAGGCCAGGTCTGCTGCTCCTAAACCATCCCTGCTATTCCTAACAAACTACTTCTGCTTCGTGGATGGGTATTTTATCCAAGACTTACTGACCTGCATCCTGCCATGTCAGATCTGGGGGCACTGTATGTTTGATGCCACTGTGCTACAGGTTTATTTTAGTGAAGAAAGAAGGGGGACTTTTTTCACCTTTCTCCACGCTTGCTGAAAACCTCAATAGTTAATCCTCCATCCCCTCAGACAAATCCAAGGATTTTAAGTAATTCTGGTACCAATCCTCAGTTCCATTTGGTAATTCTGGGAGCACTCAGCTCTCTCTTTTCTGCAGGAATAACACAATTAGTGTGGGGGGTGTCAATCACATCCCATCTGCTGACTGCAGAAGGAATTCTCACCTCTGCCACGTGTTCATTCAAACCTCTGTTCTCAGCAACAGGAGCATGTTTTGTATCACCTCCTGTTCAACACCTCACACTTAAACACTGCCAGAATCAGGCAGAGTTGCTGTCAGTTTGGTCACCACCTCTGGGTATAAACCCACACACAGGACACGAGTGTGAGAACAGCTGGGATCATTCAGACTTCGTGCTGCATCCAGAAGCAGAAATTTAATCATTCTAATTCGTATAGATAGCTGGGACAATGACCCATTTTCTCAGCTGCTGAAAAGACAAAGCTGTTGCAAGGCTATAAAGATGATTTAAGAGTATGTATCAGTTTAGGGAGAAAAAAATTCTGCAAGCTCAGACAGTTGTAAAATTGCCACTTTATGGCTGTGTCTGCTTGGACTCTGCCAAATTTATGAGGCCACAATACCTATATTATTGAATACAATGTCTAGCTTATACTACCTTGTCTTTGCAATCAAATTCAATGTTTAACATCCCAGCCCTTCAATAATGACACTCCATATCAATTAAAAACAATAAAACCAGTTCCTTTCAAATATTACTTGAGGCTCAATAGCGATTAGTCAAAGACTGAAGATGCAGAATGAGGGATTAAATGTACTTGTAACTTTTGGTCCACCAAGAATCCATATATCCAGTTTATATCCAGTTTTCTCACCCCCTCAATGCAGCAGTCGTTTAAATTAAACCAGCATCGTTACATTACACCCCAGAATGTCTCCATGGTAAGAAAACAGGCAGACACCAGCATAATTAAAGACAACAATATACTCCCTGCAATTGTCTAGTCAGAGAGAAAAGCAGATTCATCGAGGCTTGGCAATTGTGAAATTGGGCAGAATTTAACTCCAGAAAATACCCAATTAATTACTGGAAATACCATAAAAATCAGACACATTAAGTGCACAGAAATTACTAGGAACTAGAAAGGATTCCAAGATAAAAGTAAATCCTCTTAAGTATTCCCCTCCCCGTCTTTTCTTTTTGGTTTCTTTCTCTCTGTGTTTAGCTTAGAAACCAGATTTCATTCTTGTTCTCTCTGGGGGATCTCTGTTTTGAATTTCCAGGGCTACTCCCCCTCCCCATGAGCTCCAGCTGAAGGCCAGGGGGTCCCTTACCTCCTGCCCGGGGTGCTGGTCCGCAGAGCAGCACGACCCCCTGTCCCTCCCGCACCGACACCGCGCTCCTCATCTTCGTCCTGGAGCTCTCGAGGTCTGTGTTGGAAAGAAAAGGGGATGTGGGTATTAGGAAAGACTCAACAGGCAGGAGATTGAAGTTCCCAAACCCTGATCTCGCACCTCTTACGGAACTGAACCCGGCACATTCGCTGGAGCAGCTGCAGAAGTGTCTGTTCAACACGAGGGAGGGTGACAGAACAGGGACAACAGGGACTGAAATAATTTGCAACAATATAATTTGACAGATCCCATGGCTAATTTTGTTAGGCTTATGCTACCCTAATTTTGATAACCAAAAGGAGCCATAAGTGTAACTTAAAAACAGGTCCCTAAGCCACTGCTGCTTCTTCTGCAACGAAGGCTCTGATGGAAACAGCACCAAGATCCCACTGAGCTCCTCTAACCAACCACAAAATAACAACACAGCTGTTCCCAAAACAGAGATGCGTCTTTCCAAAGAGAAAAGGACATTATCCCTGCAGGAGAATCCCTGGAACACTGCTGAGCTCTGGAGAAAGCAGGAGCTTTGCACCTCAGTGTGCTGACCCCGTGATCTGTCCTGCTTGGCCTCAGGTCTCTGTGATCATTTTAAGCTGTGTTAAGTGCCACAGAATATTCTGAGCTGGAGGGGACCCACAAGGATCACCGAGTCCAGCTCCTGGCCTTGCACAGGACCATCCCCAAGAATCCCACCATGTGCCTGACAGCATTGTCCAAATGCTTCTGGAGGGTGGAAAAAATGCTACAGAGTTTACATAAATGCAAATATTTTATCATAAATTTATATCAGCTTTCCCTCTAACCACTGACTCAAGATCCCACAAAGTATGGCCTCATTGTACCCTTGAAATAAGCTAGATTTAACATGCAGAACAAACTAAGATTGAGGTTCTACACTAACAAAGGCTCTTCCATGAATAAACCATATTATTTTTCCATAATAAAACCAAACAGAAGACAATTTAAAAAACCCGTGTTTGTTTATAACCTTGTACAGGACACTAACACACAGTCCTTAAACGAGGCTGTCTTTATAACCAAGTGTAATAGCAGCAGTGAGTTGACAAACAGTAGCTATTTTCCCAAATACAGTATTTTTTTTAATGCTGAAAAGCAACAGCTGTTACAGTCAGAACACTGAACAAGAGCGATTAGAATTTCAATGCTTCATTTAAAAAAAACCAACTTAATGCTGCAGCAGGATATTGTTGTGTTATCCTTTGTTACTGCACACAAAGTTCACAGGAAGGTTTCTTAAAAGGGCTGTTTTCAGCTTCGCAAGTGAATTTCCATGGAGGTACATCTCAGAATAAACTGCTGGACGTGAAGTGGAAGTCACAGACAACCACAGCCAAATGAAATCCATTTCAAGCCCCCAGAACATTCCAGATTTATCTGGAATGCTGCCCCACCAAAACTGCCCTGAGTCATGGAAGGAAGAGCCAAGAGGGGACAGCACCCCTGAGGACACACACTACTCCAGTACAGGATGAAAACAGCTGTGCCATTTGGACTTTAAAATAATAATTGTTTTGGTAAAATTTATGTATAAAATGAATTCAGATCACATTTTTCCCGTTTACATCACAAGCACTGCAAGCCATTAATCTTATGCAACACACAGAATTTCCATAGCTAAAATAAAAAGGTTTTGCAGTGCTTTCTAAGCACTGGTGTTTTATGGGAAATATAGACCTCTGGAACCTCAACAGACCCTATGAGCATGGGATTGGGCTGGGAGCACCTCGGGAAGGGACATGCCAAGGGATTTAGAAGGCACATCCTCATTATCCCACAGGTATCCAGCTCTCTGTGGTTTGAACTGCTCCAGCGTTGTACAGCAGAAGTTATTAATCACTGATTGCAAGTGAAAATTACTGTCACGGGGGAAAAAAGGTTTTGGGAAACAAGAAGCAACGCAAAATCTATCTGAAAATGAAGAGTATCAGCCATACTACAATAAAAGAATAACTGTTCACAAATCAGCAGAGAGCTCTTCATCCTACCTTCCAGTAGTACCAAACTAATCACAGAGCTGCAAAAATATAATCACCTAATTTATTTATATAAATCTATATTCTCTTTACACATTGTCTGGTACTGCTTTGAACATAATGGAAAATCAACATGCAAAACAGTAGCAGAGTTCTTTATTAGCATCATACAATGAAATCTAAATCTCTGCCCTTGGAAAGTACTGGGTGCTTTTAAACAAAATGCAGGTCTGATTTTCAGGTGTTTCTGTGGCATATTCAGAGTACTGAAGGTCAAAGCCAGGTTTGTTTGGAAGAATCTCAAGAGTGATTGTTTATCCTTGGGTTTTTTTGTTAGGCTTTTGTTTGGTTGGTCTTTAATAAAGTATCCTGAGCACAATAACACCAGGGAGTAGAGCTGTATCTTCTAACAAAACTGGCCATTACATGAACTCACTGGAGAGGGACACTGAGTTCTCAGAAAACTGGCAGGGTAAACAGAATACCTCAAAAGGTGGGCTAATAATGGCAAGGCTTGTTTATTTTTACAGATTGACTTTTATCTCTGAGATCAGAGGCTCTGATCCTGTTGAAATGTCTCAACAGACAAAAACATAACTAGAAACAAAGAACCAAGATCAGGACAGGACAGAAGATGGGGCTGAGAAGTGATGAGTCAGAACAGGACTGGCTTTTCAGTGCCCCATGGGATGACAATACCCCACTGTTTAGTTTGATAGAAAAGGGCAGTAACACATATGAAGTATTTCTGTATTTTATCTACTGTATTTTATCTACTGAACTACAGAATGTCTTGTACATCATCAAATTTTTAAAACTTACCTACTTTCTCGAACTGGTCACCAAAAGAAAGTGTTTTCATTACTTTCTCTTGCCTAAATCTTTTTTTCTTCTTACTTGCATTTATTATGCCTCACTTGTAATCTCCTTTCATCTAAAATGCAGCCACTCATGGACAAAATGAACAACTTTATTACTTAACTCTACCAGGCAAAGGCTCTAATCATACCACTGAAAAGTATTTTGGTAAAGATGTTACAAAAAAACCTGACTACAAGGAAAAAAAAAAATCCAACTTCAAAACCAATCTAGAACTGTGTAATTTGCAAATTAAATGCTTTTATTGCCTGCTTATAGTTTGCCATACAGAAGAAAGTAAAAAATTAGCAACTGAGAGTTTCTGACTCCTGAAACAGCATTTTCTTCTCCCTTCCCCTGCTAATACATATATTTGCCTCATTGCTTTAGCACCAAGTACATAAAGTGATATCAACTGAAATACAGATGCCACTGCAATAAAATGGAGCGAGAAAATGTAATTCAGCTTTATTGAAAAGTCTTTGATTCTGCCCCAAAATGAGAACAAGGAAACATGTTCCTGCCAACACAAACAGCAAGGATGTGAAAACTGCATATTCCTCTGGGTTCCCTCCTTCTGTTTAATAAGGCAAGTTTTAAGTCTCAAGCACGAAGACCTAAAGTCACTGAGGAAGAATCCAAAATATGGAGTAACAGTAACATGAGTATCAAACCTGCAATAGCTGCCTGATGCACTCGGAAGAGCAGCTTTTAAAAGCTCATGTGACACCCTCGACAATTAAAAGACGTGGATTTGTGAGTTCGTGAGGGGAAATCAGAACCTGAAGCATCTGTGGAAGGTAAAACAGACCAAAACCAGACTGACATTTTTATAACAGAATAAAAATGAACTTCAACTGCAGAGCACTCGCCTGGTGAGCACATCCACTGCGTTTCACTGCAAGCATCTTCTGGGATGTTTCTGTAATCTTGTGTAAGCAAGGAAAGGAAAGCAAACAGCTCAGGCAAGATCAGATCAAATATTACAACCCTGCTTTGAAAAGACACAGAACATCATGCTATGAAAAACTCGGAGAATTTCTGGTGACAAAGCTGCTCCAGACACACAACTCCTGGCTCGTGGCAATGCTGGGTTATGCCATATTTTGCCAAGAAACCTGTGTGATGCTTCACCTCTAGACACACATACCTGTATGCAGGAACTTCCTAAGATTAGCAGGCACTGCTAGAAATTATACCAACTTCTATTTATTCTTTCAAGTAATCACAGGACACATTCACTGTAAGAGAAACAGGATTCACTTTTTTTCCACCTACTTTTTTTTTTTTCAGGTTTCTAAGTCCAGCAACACCCAAGCATTGTATTACACTTGTACCAACTGATGTTTATTGTCAATACAAGTTTATTAGCAATTCTACCATGTTTTGATAACTGCAGAACAAGGATTCAAGCTCTACAAACATAATTGTCCCTTAAGAGGTACAAAAATATTTATCCTATTGCTTCATTAGACTCATTGTTATTCAGAGCTGCAGAACTTGTTAAATATACTTTATATATAATTCTGTATTGGTAGGATGTTCAAGTACCTAAATGAGTCAGACAACCAATTCTAAACTGTTTTCTTGAGTAGGTAATTCTGAAGAGGGGACTCTGTTTGATGTCAGCCCATAATGAAGTACTAATTCACTACCCGCTGGCCCTGCTAAAAGTCACATTATTAAAAAGAAGGGGAATTCCAGTCTCTCAGTTCTTAAGGACAAATAACAGCCTGTGTGTGTTGTAATAGTTGTGTGGGTAATGACAACTACTGGAGAAAACAGTGTAACACAAATTTGTTTCTTTAAAAAAACCCCAAAACAACAACATAAAAAAACCAACAAACTTCACCACCACCACCTAACTCCCCTATTATCTGCACAAGCAAACCTTGTTCCCCACCACCCTATACCCCAAAACTGGCTATACCAAGGCACCTCTGTGACCATGAGTTTTACACTTCTTTAGACAGACTGTACACTTGGCATAATTAAGTTTCTTAAAAATACCTGTATAAGCCCTGTTAACCCCAGCACATGGCCTGCAGTGATGGAGCACTAGAAAACAGCACAAGTGAGCTGCACATGGAGCCAGTGAGACCTTCTGCTGCCTTCCCAGGGTCCCAGATCAAGGCTGGGAGAATAATATTAAGGCAGGAGAGAAGGATGAGGCCAAAAATTCTCTCTGTAATCATTTACTGTTGGATGCAGAGAGGATAAAAATATTCGCAGTGCAGAAACGAACGCTACTCAAAGCACATAAAGAGTGGGGGAGATTTGTCACTCGAGAAGAGATTCAGAGGCTGCTGAGGAACCATCTCCAGGGTTTCATTTTGTCAGGCTGGTGTTGCAGGGAACTCACGGAATTCCACAGCAGCCTGTACAAAGTCCCCAGCACCGTGACACGGCGCTGAACTCTCGTTTTGTGGCACCACGTTTATCTGTGCACAGGCAGCAGGGTAGCAGGTTACACACACTGCTGGGGGTTTTTAAAAGCCCATTTCTATAAGAGGAACAGCTCTGGCCCTGGGAGTGCCCTTCTGCAGCACAGGAGCTGTGGCATCACCTCTCCATGCTGAGATGCTGCCCACAGCCACCTGTGTGCCCTGTAGACCCCAGGACAGGACAAGCAGAACAACCTCCCACCCTCAAGGCACTTCTTAGTCTCAACCCAAAGTGCTACTGAGACAAGTTTTTAGTTTTTATTTTGAAATACTGTCCCTGTTTCTGCTCACATCACATTAGTCTCATCAGCAGAGCCCATCTGAGTGTTTCTTGCATCCCCAAAAATACGCCTAATAAAATGCAGCAAATCTCCGTTTAGAAACAAAACAACCCTTCAGGTTGCTTCCATCACATGAAAAGCTGAACATCCAATAGGTGAGTCATGCTGGGATTAACAGGCTGCTGCAGCCAGGTGCAGGGAACAGCACACCACCAAAAAACCTTTTACAAATCTGTTTAACTCTTCCACCTTCACTTGAAGTTCAGGAAAAAAAAAAAAAGAAAAACAGGAGAGAATTAAATGCTTTTACACCAATTAAAGGAAAACCATTTAAAACTTGTGCAACAAAGTGTGCTATAAAAACAGAAACAGGAAAAAAAAAAGCTAAAAATAAATTGGCACAGATGTCTCAGGCTGTGGTGAACAGGAGATGCCAGCATGGAAAGAGGAGCAAGAGTCTGCAGTAATGAGGGGAAAGATGGATGGGGAGAGGAGAGATGAAGCACTTTGTGGGTTGTGTGGAACTGAAGGAAGAGACTAGAGACAGCAGAGAAAGGAAAAAAAAAAAGGCAGTAAAGGAACATTAATAGCATAAATGTTGACTCAACATCTGATAAGCAGGAAGTATTTCTGTTTAAAACAGGCTTTGCACTGGCGAAAATGCACTGAAAGAACTGGAAAAAAACCCCCAGCGTTACCAGGGAAATGCATGTTTTGAAAGAAAAATGTTCTCCAGTAGGTATTTCCAAAAATATGCCTTTCATAAATTCGTATTATCTAGGAATTACCACTCAACTCAAGGCAAACACAGCACTGAACAAAGCAATTCAAGCAATTGGAGAAATATCTCAGGAGGGAAGGATGTTTGCTCAAGGAAATCATCCTACAGCCGAGTTCTCAGATGCAACACCGATTTCCCCCCCCCCCCTTAACACTTTCCCAAAACAAACCCTAAGAACATCCTGACAATGACATGAGCACCAACTCTCATGACCACAAAGCAGGTTTAATGTTGAAGAACGCCAGGTTATTCACATTTTAATGGTTAAACAGATGGCTAAAGCCCTGCCAGATCTAGGTCTAATTATCTGAAGGTTTGTTTATTTATTAAACATGCAGCAGTGTTTCCAAAAAGCCTCTCCTCAATAAATAAATCAACCAAAGCCATCCCAAAACAGCTCATTTTTTAAGCACTGGGAACATGCTGGTGACAATGGCATTTTTTTCCTGCTACTTCATCTTTCCAAAACCAGGCACTTTGCTTAAAGGAATGGAGAGATTTCCCACAATTAATACAAAATATAGCTGTTTTTTCCACCAGAAAGCCTTGTCAGGATACAGGTAACCAAAACCTGTCATTCTCCTCATCTCCCCAGGTATGGAGCACCTGGCAAAAAGCCTCCCTGCTCTGATCAGGGCCATGTGGACTGTAACAGATGTAATGATGACAAATAACAGACACAGCAGATGAGTGAGTGTCCTGTCAACAGATGTTCTGCCACAGCTGCTGCTTCACACCCCAAAATACACTGACTTGTCAGTCAGCAGGAAAATCCAATATTCACATGCCTTCCAAGCGTTTGTGTTCTCATCAAAATACGTGTCCTACATGGCTTGAGCAAAATTATTTTGTTGCTTGTGCAATGAAACAAGTCATCTGCCCATCCAGGAACTCCAACAGTGGAGCAATTTGCCAAGAATAAGAGATCAAACCCTAAACCATGACTTACCCTGCCAAAATCACCTGTGCCATCTTCTCCAAAATCAGCTGGGTTTTATCTCCAGCTCCAGATGCTGTTCATTATTTTTAACTGGACCCATTAAACATTAACGGATTTTTATTTTTTGTGTTTATTTTAATAGTTCTCCTGTTTACTGTTTCTCAAGCTAAATAAGATGGGGTTGTCAGGTACTTTATGCCTCACCTTTTTCATAAAATATATAAGGAAACTTACAGAATATGACTCTTTCTACACACATGAATTCAATAACCCACTTGAAATAAGCTGTAGAGGGGATGGAGTGCAAGGACAGATTAATACCGTAACAAAAATAATATTTGCAGAGGAATTCAGAAAAAATTAAAACTTTTAATTCTATTATGGAAGATGAAAAATGCAGAGGCAGAAATAAAAGCAGTCCATTTTCATGAGAGCACATTTGCCTGGTTCCTGGAGAGGAAGAACTGTTATTTCACTGTATTAACTACTCGCGTGACAATTTTAAGGAAGAGGAAAGCACATTTTCACATTTGACAAATAAAATATCTCAGGCTTAGTACCCTGCATACAGCCTTTGGTACTGACATTAATTGCTTCTGTGATGTTCAAATCCCCCATTTCTGAATCAAGGATATAATACACTCTCTTCCTTGGGTGCTTCACTCCAACCACAGCAATATCCGAGTACAAGGATGTCCCCACAGCATAAAACAGATCCTGGAAAATTGCTGCAAACATTTATGACTATAAATCTCTAAGGTTACTAGCTGGGATTAGACTACATTAACAGGCTCAGAAGGACAGGATAGATAAGAAAAATGATCTATTTCCATCCAGGCACCGAAGAGCCAACACTAAAGTTGTAGCTTAATGGATGTTCAGGAGCACATCAAAGCAAAGCAGAACAGATTCTGTTCATTCCCTTTACAGTATCAAGAAGTGGCTAAAGCAGATGGTCTGTAGTTACTTTCCTTACAGACTTTAGGGAACGGGAAAGCAGTGAAAAAGGCATTTCTTACCCTGATGTCATTTGCAGCTGACAAGCAAAACGGGTATTTTCTGCTGCAGATAAGGCAGAAAAAAATGAAAGCAAACCCACAGCATTGGATGCTGACAGTGGAGATGTTTAAAACAATAATGACTTGCCAGGTCCACATAAAAACCCACAAAAATGAAAAATAAAACTTTAAGAGACAGGACATGGGACAGTCCTCGTGGCAGAATCATTTCCTGAATGCTGAAACAAAAGCCAAATGATGAAGTGCCCCCATGAAGCCACATCCCCAACCTGTGCATGAGCATGAGTTGTTAATTATTTAATGAAAAGCTAAAACCCGCTGCATAACCTAATTCAGCGTTCTCGTGCAAACATATTACTCTGTAGCCCCTAATAAAATTAAAAGAACATACTGAGGTTGCAAATTCAATTATTTGGAGGTAGAAAATGCCAGAATTAAGGTTGCCTAAGACCACAAATATTGGCTGAGAATAAAACAGAAGTCCAATCAGTAAGATTTCACTCATGATGATGATTCACACCAGAGTTTCCTGCTATTTCTTGTCTGGAAACCTCTTAAGTGCTGCTGGTGTCATTTCTCAGGTAGGACAAACCCAAAGGATGGAACTGTTACCAAGTAAGTCATATTTCTTTAAAAAAAAAAAAAAAAAAAAGTTTATGCAGTAGTAGGGGAATATGTTGGAAAATTCTTTAACTTTGGCACAATTTGATCATTAATGTTTAGTTTTGTACCACACAAAGTTTAGCACAAATGCCAGAGATTGATGCAGTTTTGTGTTAACCCCCTACACCTGTGACTAATAGTCTTGTGCCAGTCAGTGCTTCCCTTTTTACCCACACTGGTGATTAATATGGACTAGTAAATAAATGTCTTACTTCTGAGAACAAAGACTGTGTGCTGGACCAATGATGGTAAGAGAGATATCTCAAGTATATGGTCAGGACATGAGGTATTGTCAAGGAGAAAAGATTCACTGGTACGATAACAGGAAAATTTGGGGAATGGGAAGTTCCCCAATCAACCACCAGAAACCCTCAAAAGACCCTGACTCAAATCCAGATAATTCCACAGAAATATTCAGTATATATACACATATCCAAGAACTGCAGTGAGTATGTGGTGAATATGCAGCAGTTTCATGACCATGACCTGGTTTGTTGGATTGCTGGAACAATCCCCCACACACCCAGTGCTGCAAAGTCAGGTCAGCTTTCTAACCCAACAGACTGGTTGGAGAGTTTATTTCCTGGTTTTCTGCGACAGAATCAGATTAATTAATTTAGAATTCATCTAATTAAGTTAGAATTAAAACTCCAGAGAAGTTACTGCAAACTGGGTAAGGATTAACACAGAGGTTACCCAGTGAAAACTGTGCTGTGATACCCAGGAGACCAAAACAGATCATCCAGGAGTTCCTTCTGATCTCCCACCTTAGAAGGACATGAATGATGTGTGGCACAGCCCACTTTCTCAAGTCTGAAGTTCTGTAAGCACTGTTACCCCACTCAAGAACCACTCTGCTCCTGCCAGCAGCACAAACACAGGCTACAAACCTGAGCCAGGGCAGGGTCAGGTTGGATCTCAGGAAAAGGTTCTTCCCCCAGAGGGTGGTTGGGCACTGCCCAGGCTCCCCAGGGCAGTGGGCACAGCCCCAAGGCTGCCAGAGCTCCAGGAGGGTTTGGACAATGCCCTCAGGGACAGGGTGGGCTTGTTGGGGCGTCCTGTGCAGAGCAGGAGTTGGACTGGATGATCCTTGTGGGTCCCTTCCAACTCAGGATATTCTGTGATTCTGAGATTCTAATCAGCCTGACTGGAATGACAAAGTCTACCTGCTGCAATCAAACCGAAATTCCATTTGCTCTGTCACACATCTACTTCTGCCCCTCATACCCTCTATAAAATCAGAACAGCCTTTCCAGGACACGTGGTAGAGCTTCAGTGGGGGCACAAAACCTCTCTTTCAATATTTAATCATTGCTCTGACCCAGATGTAAGAGAGAGACATTTAAAACCCAATCAGTATAATCCCCATGCAGATAACAAGCCCCACGCTTTGGTTTATAAAAGCAGGAACGACAATCGTTACACAATTAAACAAGGGGGTAAAGAGATGACAAAATTGCATTTGGTCTGGCTCAGGCTGAACTGGGATCTGATACTGTCTGCAGGAAGAGCAGGAGACCCTTGCAAGCATGACTTGGAACAAATTAAATTCATTACACAAAGCAATGATTTGGGATAAGAACTCAGTAACTTGATCCACTCGGTCACCTTACACAGCGACAAATCAATGCCAGTCGGGGGGTGTGCAGACAAGGACCACTCTGTGCCTGAGTGTCTGGTGTGCACTGAGAACACTGGCAATGCAGAGCAGCCCTTTTCCAGCCCCCAGACACACACCACGGACACTGGGATGGAAGAAGTCAATTCTACCCTTGCCATGGAGTCAGTAAATCCTGGAGTCGAAAGGATGGCTGGGTTCTACAATTTCAGACAAAGCTTGGAGCCGGAATCTCCACGCAATTTTTTTTTCAGTAAACAAGGATTTATTACAAGGCAAAAAAAGGTTTCTTGAAGGAACAAGATAGTTATTCCACTGAATCCCCATCAGGAAAGCTAGGAGAAAAAAAAATACAGGATGAATAAGATGGAACTGGCTTAAGGAGAGGCTACAGTTACTTTTAAGCAAGCAAGAGTTATACAAGAAGATGAAAGGGTAAGTAAGAGTAGCATGGGTTATTAGGAGCTGAAGTTGTGAAAAACTAGGGAGAAAAATGCTACATTTTGTTAACCAGAGAAGCAGAAAAATTCTTCCGAAAAGAATCTGAAATAAAAGCAGAAGCAGAGATGTATTAAGAAATCAGAGATTCAAAAACAGCTGAATGCAAAGGAGTGTAAACAATCGATAAGAGCATGAAAAATATTACTGTTAATATCAGACTTCTAAAAATCAGAAGCATCATATCATACACTTATTTGATACTCAGTGAAGCCTCCTGGCACATCACACACAAGAGTTCAGGGAGCAGATGAGAAACTGTGGCAGCGCAGAACCAAGAAACCCAATAAATCACTGACTCATTTGATTGTTTAACTTAATTACTGGGTCAAACTGCGGCACATACAGTAGAAACAGTCAATATAATCCCAAATCATTAGATGTTGCAATGACAGCAAGTTCATAAAGTGACATGCACTCAGTGACATGACACAGTTGGGGCTGGGAATCAATGTCCCCAGACACCAGTTTCAGACCATCAGCTCCAAGAGCTCATTCTCCACATCAGTTCTGTGAGATCACAAGGCTGTAACTGCACTGTGTGCAAAGCACTGACACTGCAAACATTGATATGAAGTTGGGTGGGTTGTGGGGGTGTTTTTTGAAATGACAAATGTCTATGGACTAAACACCCGTTAAACTTCAGACTTACAGTTATTCCTGTACATCATTAATGTTTAAACCTGGCTTAGCTCACTTTGGGTAAAGTGGTTTTGACTTGCTTATTTCCATGTCATTTTAGAAGAAAAACTGTAAAACCTTTTTGTAAAAGGCTATAAAAATAAACAGATTAAGGAAACAAATGAAGGCATTTGAAACTCAAGTGGTGAAGAGAGTTTCCACCCAGCTGGTGAGTTCATCTCTCCAGTTTGCTCCATCCCCCAAAAAGCCAGTCCAAACACACTATCCAGGAGCACTTTCTCTTTTTGCTCTTCTTGCAGCAAGAGAGCAAAAAAAGGAAAGCGCAGGGATCATTTGAGCACATTAACCTCCCTGGAAGAGAAGGGAACGAGACAAGATCTTTAGAGAATTGCATTCTGTCTGCCTCTGCAGTAATGGCATTACACTTGAATGAAAGCAAAATTATGTGGAAGACTGTTGGTTTACTGAAGGGTCAAAGAGATGACAGCTGTGGCAGGCAGCGGTAAACCTTTAATATGCCATGATGTACCAATGTGCACATCCTTCAGTGGGTGAATAAATGTGGCTGAACAAGGGATTACACCTGAGCAAGCAACTGCATAGATTAATAAATTCAGCATCAGACCATTCAACAACAGAAGCTGCAGGTGTGGAAAAAAAAAAAAAAACAACTGAAAAATACCTATCTGTTCTTCTGCTACTCCATTTCTAAAAACAAATACAATCCCAGTGTTGTTGAAGAGAGTTTAACAGATTGAGACATGTACATAAGGAGAAAACCCCCAAAACACAGTGGGACCTCAAATGTTCTTGTTGGTATCTGAGCAGAATCATTACATGACAGATGCTCCACGTGCAGACTGATCCCCAGCCTAAAGCCAAATTGCTCCTCGCAGGGTGATGTAATCCTCAAAAGTATATTGTTAACTACAATTTAATAAAAAGTCACGGGCTCAAAAAAATAGTTTCATAAAAAAAGAGCGAAGATGTCTTGCTGCACAGGGCCGAGAGAGGTAATAACAGGAAAATAAAATCAAGCACTGCATCTCTTCTTGTAAGTAGGGAGAATTTCCCTGGTTATTAAATGAGACTCCCCACAACCCACAGCCTGTGCTGTGCTCTCTGTAACTACTCACTGCCCTATTGTACAAGAAACACGACACAAATATGTAATCAATACAAAAATAACGAGAGAAGCAATGCAGTATAATAGCAGATGTTCTGCAAGTTCCGTTGCTTTGGTATTAAGACACCTACTTTGCTTCCCAACAAACATCAGGAAGCAAAATACGCAGGTTGGTAGCAAATCAGAGCCTGGAAAAAGTACATTTAAAGTAAGGTGATACCCAGTGAAGACATTTAAACTGCTAGTTTAAATCCCCCCTAAATCTGATATTTCCTGTGTTGCAGCCATGGGTTACTTCAGTCAGAATTTACTGTGTATTTATATATTCACTGAATGCATGCATAACTCTGTACATCACAAGATAACTGTGCTTGTTATAGAGTGACAGGATCATTTAGTTGGACAAGACATCAAATCCAACCATCCCCCAGCACTGCCAAGTCCCACTAAACCACATCCCTAAACATCTACTCGTCTTTCAAGTGACCTCATATGAATTATTTGAAGAACAACACCTTCAGTAACAAAGTGTTGTCTAAGACCATGGCAGGGCACCCCAGATGTCAACACAGATTGTTAGGAAAAAAAACATTCAGTCTACTAAATTATCAAGTCAAATGCTCTAAACATGCCAAGCCATCCATCCAAGCTTTCCTTATGTAAAGTTCCTCATTATACGCCTTGTAACAACACCCTTTTTTCTACATCAGAACTTGGTGCTGTAAAACACAATCCAAGTTGATATTTTAAGTATATATTTCAGTTTGAGGAGGCTCCAAATCCAACAGTTTTATTAGCCATGAAGGGTGGAGTAGGACACAGATGGCACAGATGTGTTTATGTCGACTGAAATGCTTTTCCTGTTTGATTTTGTAAGTTGTAAAGCCACAGTTGGAAGATCAAAGCATTAAATTCCTACTGAACATTCCAATCAACATCAGTGGGCTTTAGATCAGGCCCTTAATGGGGTATTAATGTAATGTAAATGTTTTTAAGTATTATCTATATATTATCAGTAGCATGTTAAATGGTCTAACAAGACCCCATTAGAGTGATTCTGACAAACAAAACAAGGGCTGAAACACTTTCCCCTTCCTTAGCAATGACCTGCTTTGATTCTTCAGTGAATGTAAGCTCTGTTTTTCCAATGAATCCATATTCCAGAGGTTTAAGAACAGTCCCAAACTACAAAAATCCTAAGGAATGTCACTGCTCTTACACAGGAAAAAAACTGAAACCAAACCCACACACAAAAAAATAAAATCTGCAAGAATTAAAATGAAAATATGTTTTGTTTAGAGCTCTATCAGGTGTGCAGGTGAGGGGACTGCACAGGAAATGCTCAAGTTGTTAGTTATTTATAAAAATTCTTATGCCTCCACAATTGAAACCAGCGCTTCAAAAGGTTTCTGTTAATTGTTTCAGAATTTAGGCATAAAGCCTAAATAGCTAAAAATGCAAAGGGATCATAGTGGTGTCCATTGTGTCCATTGCACTTCAGACACTTATTATATTAAGCAAGTCCAATCAAGTGAAATATTTAATATGAGAAAAAGATGTAGAGAGATGGAGCAACAGCTGCTTTTTTCAACCTCACTTAATGCCTTAAAGGAGCAAACAGATGCACCTGAGCATGTGTACCCTTTTGGACAAACTGGTTTTCTACTGGGATCTGGAGCCTCATTCCTGTGATACAGAGAATCCCAAGAGCCTCCTTGCTCAGGATCCTTCCAGTTGTGGACCACTGGTCATGGACCACCAGGTAGAAGAGATGGACACAAAGCTGGTGATCAACACAGCACCCTAAATCCCTGCTTGTACTCAACTTTCTCTTCAGAGATTCCAAGTTCCATGAGGAGCAAAATTGTGGTAAGTGAAGGCTCACCTTCGCTGCAATGGCACTTTTCCAAAGTTATGTAAACCATAATGTTACAGGACATTAAGTCTGTATTTTTGGCTGGGTACGTAGGTTGGCCTACGACTTTTTAAAAAAGAGTTATGCTCACACAACTTACTAAAACAGCAGCAAAGTTTTTAGTCTTCGTGAAAAAACTACACAGAAAAATGATGTAATAAATAGCTTTTGGGGGAAAAAACATCTCTCTGTCTCTCTTGCTCCAAAATATGCTTTCCCTTCCTTCCTGTGCCAAAAAGCCTCTTCTCTGCTCTCTCCTTGCCACACTCCCCTTCTTCACAAGCTATTCATGCCCAAGCTTTGAAAGATAGGAAGAGACAAGCAGATTTACATCAAAAAAATAAAGAGAGATAAGGTTGCTATGGGAATAAGAAGACAAAAAACTGTTACTTAATCCAACATAAAAAGGATGAGAACTGGAGAGAACTCAAATGGAATTGGAACTGTCACCCCACCCGACGAGGTTATGATCTGAAACAACTGCTTTTTCTTCCTCATTTCCTCTATGCTTTTATGCAATTTCATTTTCTCGTCAGAATCTCTTTACAGAATACAATATTTCACGTTAAGATTCAAAAAAACTTTTAAAAATGAATTAGAAGTAATATTTTCCAATATGCTGCTCGCTGCTGTCACTCACTTGTAAGCTCTCGGAAAAACTGAAATATGCCCCCTCTGCAGCAATACTAGGGATGCAGATCCGAAATTTTAGATGACTCTTTAGATTTTATATATAAAATATATATAAAAAAAAGATTCAGCCATGTCATTTTCTTTCTTTAAACTACAGTCTATGGCATACAATAAAGTTTTACACGGCCTAGTAAGCAAATTCAGATTTACGTTTTTTCTACAGCTGCCATCAAAGGCAACTCTTATAAATTCTAAGGCAGAAAGAACTGTCACACGCCCCCTATCCCCAAAAAGTCAAGGCACCATTAATGTCAGTAGTTTATCTCCAAAAACACTGTTTTTTATCAGTGCTTGCTGGAATCGCTTCCAAGCCAGCACAAAACATCACGGAAAGGAACGAATCTGTCCCATTTTAAAGCTGTTGATACAGGATAAATGTTTCTTCTCAGTTTGAAAAGTGTAGGGAAAATGTCTTTCCTTCCATTACACACCCCCAGAGCTGCCTTGACTCATTAAATAATGGCCCACGTGATCTCCCCACACAGTGAGCCTTAAAAACGAGAAATGTGATGAAACCTTAAAATACCCAATCCATAAAGCCCCTACCCATGGATGATCTCTGGTCATAAAGACCAGAAAATAACCTGGAATTAACTGGCTAAAACCATTTCTTGAACAGGCAGCATAGCCTTAGAAAACCAGCTCTTATTTGCACCTGAGCTCTTCCAAGTTACACAAAGGCCTCCTAACAATGACCAAGGAGCAGATTTAATGCTCATTTAAGATGCCACTGCAAGATTTACACTGGGGTATATTCACATCAGAGTGAATCAAATCCTGTGCCTGGTACTTAGAGGCTGTTCATGTCACAATTTGCCTGTTATCCTCAATATCAAAATTTGCCATTCAGGTGTTTATCAACAGCAACACCTTTATCTGCCACCTCCGAGGTACAAGAGAATCCTTAACTGAATCCAACATTGAACTATTTGGGGATTTTCCATGTTGCTTTCGGAGTTATAAATAGCTGTATGAGGAATCGGGATAAAATGTGCACTAATTACCCTTGACTATGCAAATTAAGCTATTTTTAATTCAGGTTTAAACCGTTTTGAAGTCCTCATCGCACAACAACCACCAAAGGCAAGTGAATGCTGTGTTTTTCTTTGCAATCCTTTGCTCCTTGCAGCACACAGAGCACCCCAAGTTGCAGTGAGTTATTTTGCAAAGTGGATGCCTTGTGAGCAAGGTGTGACTCGCAGCCCCCTGGGGACAAGGTGGCATTTTGAGCCTCTCCAATCCACAACTCTGGAGTGGAAGCACAGGAGCAACACTTTCTGCTTATTTAAAATGGGATCCTGACATACTCCGTTGTCTCTATGAAATAAAATTGATGCTAATCCACCAATTTCTACACATGGTACTTCTTAACAAAATGACACTGATGATATGGGAACAAACCCTCATGTGTATTTAGGACAGTGTGGCAAGTCTCAGTTTTATGACTCTTTTCACCCAGACCTCTGGGATCACACAAAAACTTGTCATTATACTTTTTCCTGGCAATTTGAATGGAAATTTAAGTCACCTGCACAAGGTCACAGCCATCACTATTCCAGCTCGGGTCTCCTCAAGGCCCTGCACCCTTTGCATCAGGCTAGTCCACATTTCTGTGTCCCTACCCCTGGCAGGGGGGTGGAACAAGATGATCCTTAAGGTCCCTTCCAACTCAAACCATCATGTGATTCTCATTTTACACCACAGGAAAACATCCAGTTGGCTTCAGTATAGAGTTCTTAATTTATAATGCACAAAGCCACTCCTTAACTCCCCTTCTTCACTAAACTTCCTTCTGCTGGAGTAAAATACTACAAATACCTGTAAAGTGTCTGGTTCAAATAAAGTCATTTCTACATTCAAATGTTTCTCCAGTCAGTTCTCAGCTCCTGAACACCTGAGCCCCAACTATGGAAGAGTAAAGGATAGGCAAGCACAAACACATTTACCCACATGTCATCTGCTTTCTATTCCAAGACAGTAAACAGCACTTGTCTAGAAAAAGGTCTGCTTTTCCTGCCCCAAGGCATGGGTTTGAAATGCCTTTGTTAAAAGACTCCTAAAAAGTCAACAAGAAAGTCATAACTACTTGTTCCAGCCAAGAAGGAAAAAAACATCATGCTACATTAGACAGCTATATTTTAATATTCTGTTTATAGTTATGGAAATCTGGTTCGTTTTAGCATCAATAAGTTCTGATTGTGCTAATCAGACAAGAATATAAATGAGCTTTTATTCACTTAGGTTTTCAAACACGTAGAGTAAATATGGTGAGGTTAAGCTTTTACTTTACAATGTTGTGTTATTTTTTACTGAAAAAACAGTGTGTAAATTGTGTTCTAATCCCTGATAAATACTGATCCCTGAAATCTCATCACCGATATGTACATCCTGTATTGGAAAAGCTAAAGGCTGCTATTATCCCATTTGTTATTGCACAAGAAACTGGAAGGTTAATTACAGCACAAATAAAGCTTCTGTCCAAGGGGACAGCAGCCACATATTGAAAATCACCAAAAATTGAAAACCTAGAGCATTCAGTTTGAACATGATCATAAAGAACGACGACAAAAATCAGAAGAGTTTCTACAGAAAAGCTTTTTAAAACACAAAACAAAAGTATTTATTTTCAGTTCTGCTGTTTTCCTGAACATCTGCCAAATTATTCCGCTTTAGATTTCAACCCAGTGTACCTTCCCTGGTTTTCAGCTGTCATTCACAACCGCTTTAATCTGGTGTTTTTTTTTTCTCCTCTGCAGGGTTCTGAGCTTCCCAAGGAAGGGGCTGATGCAGACTCTGCACAGCAAACCTCCCAAAGTCCTTTTCCCTTATGTTCCCTCCCCAATGTCTTTCACCTTTCCATTTGGATAGAAGAGGGTTTCCTCTTGCCTGCCTTGGTATCCATAGGATGATTCACCTGCAAGACAGTGATACCCCAAAGCAGTGACATCCCTGCATCTCTTCTGTAGGTAAGAAATAGAAAATTAAAGGCAGCACCAAAAATCCCAGGAGCTATCTCACTAGGTGAGATTTCTCATCCATCTTTGGTCATCAGCAACAGCCAGTGAGACACTTCCCAAGGCATTTTAATCAATTATGGCTGGACAAAGTTGAAGAGAGATCCCACCTTGCAGAGCCTCAGAGGCGGCTCCTGTTGTCCCCTTGAACCACTCTGGGATGGGAGGTGGAAAAATCCACGTATAAGACCTCACTTCTTCCGAAACTTTGCCAGTATTGGGCAACCCAAAAGCCCCTGTGGGGAGGCTCCTGTCTCACCCTTGTCCCAAGGCAGGTGTGCTACACTCCAAGGGAAATGAGGGAAAGCTGGGAATCTTCAATAGTTACTTTCTCCAAGCTGTCTGGGACAAGAGGTTGAAGTCACACAGCAAATAAGTACCCATAAACAAAACACCAGGCAATGATCCACTAAAACCTTCAGCAAACAGAAGTTCTAAGGCACTGAGAGTTACCACAATTCTTACTGAATAAATATTTAGCTTGTGGATTTGAGCAAGTCTTCTGGTGGGGGTTACTATTCAGTGGGTCCAAGCTCTATAACCTTTTACAAGAACTATACTGGAGTTACTTGCTCTATTGTACTGCAGTTTAAACTGCAGTAGGCAGAAGAACCATGAAAGTACAAATGTATGGCCTTCATGCTCAGTAATATTTGCAACAGGAAAATTTTACTGCAGGATAAAGCACTTGAAAAATCCTTCTTGGTAATTTATGTAAAAATCAGAATTGCCACTATAGCCAGAATTTCTCCATTGAAATGTCATAAAATCTGCAGTAAGTTTAATTAATGAAGAAAAAGATGGCATTTGTCTTGTTGAAATGAAGCATTAATTGTCTGAAGGTGAGGATTAAGCTTTAAGGTTAGACAGTATCTGCAGAAAGAAGTAGCTGCTTTTCAAGAGAAGGCTTTCTTCAGCTTAGAAGATAAAGCAGAAACCAAGGAGGCTTTTCATAAAAGTGTTTAAGGTCTCTCTTCAAAAACCAATTTTAATATCACAGCATTTTCTATATTTAGGAGTTAAATATTGTAACTGATAAGAGCACACCCACCACAGCAATACAGCCTGGAAATCCTATGAGCCTGGGGAAAGGCCATTACATCAAAACATCCTTTCCATGGCCTTGCACAGCCCCAGGTTTATACACAGCTAACAAGAAAACACAGAAGATCTCCTCAAGGAGACCATTTTTCCCCCTCACCCAATTCCAAGTGAACAGATTAAACGTCGTTCTCCATTGCTGCTCATTTTGCAACAGCGCTAAAAAGTGTGAAAAGAAGCCCTAAAAAAGCCTTTTCCTAAATGGGTGTGATCCACTGGCAGGCTGAAAACAGGAAAGCTCCCAGTGTTAAGACACAAGTGCCCAAGTGCAGCTGTACTGAGCCCAAGAGCTGCAAAGGAAGGCAGAGCACAGATTTACACTGGTGTGTGACGAGGTGAAACTGGGTCTGCAATAAGCTCCCACCATCTGCCAGCTCACAGCCCCGAGGTACCTGCAAGCAGGACAAATTCCCTGCCTCCCAGGGCTTGGATCCCAGGCTGTGTGTCCTGTGTTCACCACGAGAGATTAGTTAACCTTGATGGTATGTCCAAAGGGAAACCTCCAACAGGTGCCTTTTCAGATTTACTCCAAAAATTCTGTTTTCTGTTGACAGATCCTGAAGCACCAAACAGTCCAAAGAAAAGCAGAACTCTTAAGATTGGTTCCTTACATTTAGTAACTAATTCAATGAGCAAACCAGGTTTTCTATCAGTGCAATTAATTTTGGTAGCAACACACAAGCAATCCCAGCTAAACAGTTCTGACAGTCACTGCTGGCATAGATGCATTATGACTATACATGTCTAATGCACAAAAAGGATATTAATATTAATATGCAAACCCATTATGCATTAAGATACAGACTGGCTCTGTCTGAAGGCTGTAACTCCTAATGAAAACTGAATTCTAACAAGAGTAGCAAGAGATGATATTTATTTTTTTTTCCTACAAATGGATTCTCACCCGTACAGAAACTCCTCACCAAAGACTAAATCAAAATTATAGCAGGTTTGTAAGAGCTTTATCTGTTTTACTCAGGGAAAGGTACTGTTGGCATGCTGCCAATGCCCAAGAACTATACTGGGAATTGCATAGTGATGGCAGCAAATACTCTGCTACAGTTCATCAGAACTGCACTGAGAGGACAAGGGGAATGGTTATAAATGGACTGAGAGTAGGTTTAGATGAGACACTGGGAAGAAATCCTTCCCTGGGAGGGTGGGGAGGCCCTGGCACAGGTTGCCCAGAGAAGCTGTGGCTGCCCCATCCCTGGAAGTGTCCAAGGCCAGGCTGGATGGGGCTTGGAGCAACCTGGGCTGGTGGAAGGTGTCCCTGCCCAGGGACTGGATAAGATTTAAGGTCCCTCCCAAACCGTTCATGAAAAAGTCAAGCCTATCTCCAGTTACACTGGACACCAGAATGAACAGGAATATTGTTCTTACCAGGCCCTGATATTTGAGATGCAGGTAAAGTGCAAGAATAATAAAAAGTGGACCCGTATCACACTGTTTCCAGCAGGATTCCCTTTCCACTTCAAATCAACGTAGTACACAAGATATAAGGACAAAGCAAGAACCTGGCCACGACCCTCTGCACATGCACAAAATCCCTCACCCCTCATAAAATGGTACTGCAAGTGCAGAGATCCAAGAGTTTCCTCTGCAGAGGATACTTCTACTTTCCTCTGACATGATTTAATCATAACAACAGATCAGTAAGAACACAGAAGGTTTGTTTTCATGCTCTTTTGGAAAATAAAGAAAGAATCATGCCTTCCAATTTCCTAAGTCTCCTAAACTTAATACTAATAAAGAGAAGTGTGAATCTTACACATGACATTGCTGAGCCCGAGGGTTTAACAGTTTATTTCTGTATCAGACTGAGGAAACAAAATGAAAAAATGAAAATGAAAGCAATAAAAACACCTGAATTGACATAAAGAAATACATTTAATATGATCTAGTTTTAAACTCAAATGGGCTGTCGAAAAAGGAATTAAATAGGAAACCTCCCTGTTTACAAATTTTAGCATAAAGGGACAGAATAGGAACCAGACTTCAATACCCAAATAGTTTCTGCATGTTATAATAGTGTTTTGGCTGGAGTTTTTGTTTGTTTGTTTGGGGGAAGTTTATTTGTGGTTTCTTGTTTTGTTGAGGTTTTTTTTGTCAAGGCTTGCAATGGCTAGAGAAAAAAAGTTTAATAATGATTGGGTTTGGTTTTCTCTATTTAAATAAGTGCAGTAAAGACAGACTTAGGATACAGTTTGTTGTACGAAGCTTAGAATTAGAAGCTTAGAAGGAAAAATTAATCCAAGTGGTGTCTCCAGGTCTCACCCTGGAAACCCTGTTTGAAATGTGCCCTTTCATCTCCTGAAGGAGAAAAATTTTATGCGTTTACACAGAGTTCTCCTTGTTTCATTTCTTTGAACCTTCTCTTTATTCACAGTTGTCCTTCCCCTTCAACCACCCTTCAAAAGTTGTTTTTCCTCTAAATTCTCAGGAGAAACTTTAAAAACAATCCTTTCCAGGGGAGAACAGAGCACAGTCAGTTCTAGCACTGGAAAATTATGAGAAAGCAGAATAAACCTCTGCCTGTGCCCACAGTGGGGCTGCTGTGCAGGGCTGGGTGAGCCCTGAGGCTGATGGAGACACAACTCCCCCAGAGCTTTCCTCTTCCTCTCCAGTTGAGCAGGAAAATAAAGCCAAAATTAGCCATAGTGAGAAAAGGAAGCAGGAGAAGGTGCAAGAAGTTACACCTGGAATTAATTCATGACTTCACCCCCAGCTCACAGCTTAGTTTTGCACTTTTAACTGTTCCTGTTGTTTTGCATATTTTATTGGCCTTTATCTTTGAAGTTGCTCTTCAGAGTAATTTAAACACAATAATGCTAAAGCATGTGTTTTTAAATTCCTTTCCTAACAAGGCAGACATTTTGAAACTCCACATATATATATATATATATATTTAATGCTAAGTAATCACCTTTTTGCTCCCCAAGGTAAATGGCCAAGAAGACCACAGCATCATTAGTCCTGCAGATATAATCACACATCAATAAACAAAAGCCCCAGGGCCATTGTTTTTTTTCATTAGATGCTCTCACATCCCCCCCTTTGATGAACTATGAAGATTCACATCAGATAAAGGAAAAGCAATTCAATATAGGACACTGCAATAAGGGAACCAGTTTGAAATACATTATCTGCAAAGACAGAGAGTGTCAAGGTTTATAAGCCAAGATCAGTATCATCTCCATTTCTGCAGCTATGAAGTTATTTCATAACACTGAACTGCAGACAGGTCTTAAAAGAACTGTCTTTTTGCTTATAAACAGAGAGTAAGAAAAATTGTTTTCTATAGGGAATCACAATACCTGCTGTTCTATCTTAATAACAGGTTAAAATAATATTCTCCAAAACTGTTTAACAACTTCTTTTTACATCTAAAGCACGCTCTTACTAAAATCTGGCTTGAAATCAATTCAAGCACAGGATTCCCAACTGGATTTTAGAAGCCTGCTGTTCCAGAGGTCCCCCAGTAACATTGATGCAACTGAAGCAAACAGGTAATGTTAACATTGAGCACATGCCCAGTCTCCAAATATCAGGAGATTTATATGTCAGGATTGAGACCTTCTGCAGGGTTTTGAGTGAGATGGGTTAGGCAGCTGGAAATGCTCAGTTCACACTGTTCAGCAAATTGCATCTGGCTCCATCTCATCTCTGCAAGTGCTGCCTCTGACTCCAAACAACATTCACAAGGATGGCAACTGCACAATGTTAAATCAGGGCCATATATCCACTCTGGGTGCTCAAGGCCTCCAAGCAGTCCTGCTCCACCAAGCCATCTGGCCTTTGGAAATATGAAAAAGAGCTTTTGTGCTTGACTTCTTGCTGGTCCTCCAATCTACCAACTCCCCATGGCTACCAAGGTGACATTTGGCAGGTGCCCAAGTGCAGAGAGATAACCTGAAATACATGCAAAGAAGGGCTGGAAGGATGAGCACAGGAAGATGAGTCTTACAGAAGTCCAGAATCATTTCCACTTCAAAATATTAGCAGTGTTTCCCTTGTTACAGCAATGGTCATTGGATATTAAGTATTCTACTGAAGCTGAAAAACAAGCATTTCTTCTTTAGTAAACTCAGTGACAGTCAATCCCAACTTTGCTGTTGAAAATATTGAGCTCAGAGATGTGAACTGGGGAATTTGCAGCTAAATCATCTCTTTCACACTGTCTCTTTTTTCACAGTTATATTTGCATGGAACTACATGTTTCTGAGTAGATATTTTTTCAGGAAAGCATTTGGTACACTTGGAGTTCATACAGCTTAACATGAGAAACCTTCCCATCATCCTGGATCCTTAAGGCTTCTTCATAGGCAGCCAAAACAAAACTTGCTTTCATCTATGTTGCTTTTAAATATAACCCAAAAGGACTGAGATGACATGAAATAAAAATGCAGGCAAGATCAAAGGATAAAAAAAAAAAAAAAAAGAAGTCCTTCAAGAGGTGAGTAAAAGATATTTCATCATGAAAGGGAGGTTCTGTCCCCATAAATCACTGCCAAGGTGTCAGTGATGAGAGCAAAGCTTTGGGGGTGTCACACCAACAGTTCTGCAGATGTTGCTGCTCACACTCCAAACACTGGTTTGGGACTCTCCAATGGGGGATGCTCACAGATTTGTCCATATTAACTGCTCACAACACACCAGCAGTGCCTGGGAGACGAGGAGAACTCCTGGGTCTGGATGTTACCTCATGTACTACTTCAAAAAGTTTTCAATTTAAATAAAGAGCAGATTTAAATTCAACACACCAAGCCACAAGATTTCAATGCTTTGCAATTTAAAGAGGTACAACTTCAATAAGGGTAAAGTGACTGTTGTTTTGCAAAAAAAAAAAAAAAACACATTTGACTGGATGTTACTTATAAACAAAATACTGGGGTTTTAGCTTTAGCTTTCTCCTCTATACCTGTAGCTTAGACTTTTGTTGTGATTCAAAGTATAACTATTGAATTGTACTGATCAAACTAAAACCTACAGCAAGATAAAATTATTAGTCCTTATCATCCTTGGATCAACTGAAAAACTTACAAAAAGACATTATTTTTAACAGATTAAAAACAAAGCCTTCTTTAGCATCAATACTCATCTAACACTCATGCAACCACAAATATAATGAAATCATTCATTCTCCTACAACTAATGTGCAGAATGCCATCACCAATAGATGTGATTTATTGCATGAAAACTATTCATACATCTTAGTTAAGCACTCCAATATAAATGCAACAGAAATATTCAGCAAATCAAAAACAACAAGATCTAAAAAAAAATAAAAAATAAAAAAAATAAAATAATTAGGTAGACAATGATTTTTAATGTTTGGATTTCACCTGAAGTTATATATAAGAGATTCAGAAGTGGATACACATATTCTGCAACAACAAATTGTTTTGCTACATTTATAACACCAAATTTTGCCAGTTCAGACATGGCAGAGGTAAAAAGGTCTTGTAAGTAATTCCCCAAAGCTAACAGAGATGTAGCAGTAGACATCAGAGAGTGGGTTACCATATTTCAAGTATTTTAAGGTTATAAACACATTTTCAACTCCAAGTGTTTCCAGGCACAAAATAGAGGCACAGCTCTGACTGGGATGGCTCCACTCCCCAGGTAACACAGGGTGCTCACAACATCCCCCTCCTGCCCCACACAGCATCACTGCCACACACTCCTGCTGCTGGAAAGAGCTGGGAGTACAAAACTGGCATTGAGGAATGCCATGGAATGCCATCTCTAACCTTCCACAGGGAAACAGCTCCCTGCCACACTCTCCCTCGTTATTTTGGGATTTCCACGGGGTCAAATGCAATCCCAGGATGGGCCATACTGACAAAGGGAAAGCACAGAGCCAGCAGCAAGACAGTCTCTACTCAAAAGTAGTACTAAGAAGGGAGCTCTGTTCCCATCAGTTTAAAGGACAGAAAAGCAAATCCCTTCTCTTTCAAATAATAATTCTGTGCAAGTCTTGTATGATTGTTTCAGTGGCAGAAATGCCCATGACTTCTTTCAGAAAGCAACCCACAAAGTAGTTCTGAAGGCGAAAAAAAAGTTAAGTCTCTTGGGATTTTCCTTTTTCTGTAGAGAAACGTTTGGATTTGACAAAGACAACATTAGCACCTTTCACTTTACAGATTGGTTTAACAATGTCATTTCCCTTTCTTCAAAGTTCTTGACTAAGCCAAAAGCAAATCCCAGCCTTCTGAGCCTCCATATAAAGCTAAATCCATGTACTTTGCTCACAGCTGTGTTTTAGTGCAACTCATGCAGGAATCCAACCCTCCTGAGCCAGGACTGGGCACAGGAGGAAAGGGGGTGAAGGAAGAGGCTGGCACAGCACAGGCTGCAGCATCAGGAGGTGATCACAGCCAGGTGACTGCACAGCCCAGCCACAGAACTTCCTCCTATCCATCCCTGCCCTAAGAGTCCTGCAAGGAAAAATGGTTCATTCACCACAGATCTTGAGAATAAACCATTTGAATCACATGTTACAATTAAAGTACTGCCCTCCTTCCCAAAGCAGCACTGACCATTCTGAAGGGGATGCAAGGAGGGAATTTGGGCACTATCCTGCTCCTGGCAGGCCTGGCACTGCCAGCAGGCACAGAAATCACCAAGAGTCCACCCCTGAGGACAGAACAGGGGCCTCTCTTCTCCCCCTCACACACCCCTTGGCATTACTGGGGATGCTGAAGCAGAACAAGTGTTGAAAAAAAAGAGATCACCAAGAAAAACCTGGGACTTGGGCTGCTGTGAGCAAGCACTGACCTCAATAAGGTACAGAAAAATGACTCTGCAGAGCTCATGTGGCACCAGAGAGGAGACCTGGACAGCAGCACAAGTTCCTACCACTGAGAATTGCCTGGTACAGTAAGAAAAGCAAAGCTCTGAACTGCTGAATTGCTGCAGCAGTAACACAGTGCTGCTGCTCAGGAATAAACCCCCTTCCAAAGCAAACGAAGTTTTGACAAAAGCTGCAGGAATCCTTCCAGCTACAGCGAGAATCTGAAGTTTCCAGCTGAAGACAAACACATATTGCAGCTCTTAAATCAGCACTACCAACAACATCCTTAATGCATTTGGATATCTTCTGCTTGCCCTGAAAGCACATCCTTATGCAGTAACTTTGGAGCAAAAACAATACTCTAGTTCACTCACTTAACATTTTGTATTATTTAATATATCTATTGCATGCTTGGTTTCTAAACTCTACATAACATTTGCATTTCAAAGCCTCTGTGGTCCTACTCCTCAAGTGCAGTTCTGGAATCTGGGAACTTATGCCTAGTTCTAGAACAGAAGTTAGAGATGATTGTTACCTCCAAGGCAGCCAACAAATGATACCAGGAGCAGCTGTTTCCACAGCAGCAGCATCTTCAGTCTCCTAAATTCAGTAACTCTGGTTCTCTCAGGGAAGCTGTAAGGTTTAGTCTTTCAGGTGGCAAGGTTTAACCTGTTAAAAGAAAAACAAAAAACTGAATCCCTGGATGATCTTTAGGAACCAGCTTCCTCGTTAATGGTTCTAAATAAATACAAAGTTGACAGATCCTTTAATGTTCCTCTTTTTTCCTTCTGACTTAATCCCCAACAGAAGGGTACATGGATACATCACACTTAGCTCTACAAGGTCTTAGAAGTTCCATATTCCAGCAGGAGCAGAGCTGACAGGTAAGTTGATTTTGTAGCTCCTACTTCCCACCAAGCTCCAGCACTCATTTATTTGTGAGATACAGTGGGTTTAAAGGGATAGGTGCAATCAGACACAATCAGCAGCTCAACACACTTGTTACAGAGCAGCTTGTGCTGCTCTTGCCTTGTACACACTGTGCTGGCAACAATACAACGTGTGCAGGAACTGATTTAATTAAAGTCATGCCTAACCCATCCTTTTTTTGATGCACTTGAGTGTGATGTGCTCACTGATGACTGTTTTGGTTTTAATTCCTCTTCAGACTTCAGGATCAGGTGCAATGACAGGCAGTGAACTAATTTGCTGCCACTTCTACCTTTGTCACTGGCCAAATGATTAACCCTGTGCCAAGGTCTACTAGCCTGGGTATGACATTGTTATTTTACTTGTTGTGGGTTTTGTTTTTTTTTTTTTCCCCTAAAAAAGCTTTACAGTAATTTTTCTTTAGCTGCATGACAACTGTGGCCTTTACATGCTTTTTGTGTCACTTCCCCAGCATCCTCTCTCTGCAGAGGAAGGGCTGGGGTAGCATACAGACCAGACTAAATGATTCCTTCTGGAATTAGTCTACAGATCAGTGCACAGAAACATTAAGGTCAAGAAAGCAACTATTAACTCTGAGGAGCCAAGTCTGAGATGTCTGAACCTGATGTTTCCACGTGAACTGCCTTTTACATCAGAGTTAAGTTTTTAATATTTCTGTAAATGGAGTGCCTGAATTTCAAATTAAGCACCTCGAAAAAAAGAGTTCATACAGAGAGTGCCTGCTATGATGCATCCCCAAATCATGACTTGCTAGAATTTAATCTCCTCCAAAATGTATCACATGGCCCTTTCCCACAAGAAGTGTTTTTTCCTTATCCTGCAATCCCTGGCTCACACAGGATACAGTCAGTCACCTCCCACAGCAAGGTGCACTGTGCTGACAGTGGCATCCTCTCCACTGTACTGTTAAAGCTCTTGCTTTCTGATTTTTTCATGTGTTTCTAACCAGAAAATAAGCAAAACCGAGCCCTCACATCTCTATCAAGTCACAGGTATTGATCACCCAGCAGGTACCTGCTGCCAGCAAAGCTGGCACAGAGGGAAGCTTTCCTGCAGGGGAACAGCAATTCCCAAGCACCTAAAAAGAGGAGGGGAAATATCCCACCCCCAGGCAGCTCCCTGGGTCCAACAGTTTGAGGAGCATCACTCAGTTCTCACAGACCTCAGATTCAAAGATTTTAAGATATGCAACTAAAATGTTATTGGTTTCCAAAGGGAGCGATGCAAGTCCAATGAACTCTGTTCATTTTGCACGTTACCAGTGCTTTGGCAACATCATAATTGTTCACAGAATCACAGAATACACTGAGCTGGAAGGGACCCACAAGGATCAGAGTCCAGCACAGGACCATCCCCAAGAGTTACATGATGTGCCTGAGAGGGTTGTCCAAACTTTTCTTTCAGCAAAAAAATAAAAAAAGCCAGGTCAAATGCACACACAAAGAAAGGCAGAAACCTGTTCTGTGGCAGATCTGCTGTTTACGACTTGAATTTTCTTATTTTCTGTTTGGCTTTTGCTTTATTTTGGTTTTCTTCCTTAGCAAATCAAACCCACACAAAACACACCCAAAAGGAAACCAAAACAACAACAACAAAAAACAAACAAAAAAAAATAAACCAAAAACTTTTTGCTGAAACTGAACACTTGGAATGGTCCATTCCCTGCCCTGTGTTTCCAAGGGCCATCTGCAAAGCCTTCCCCAAGGGAATGTTATCCATGGACATCCAGAGGCAGGACCATCCAAACATAACCCCGGCACAGGAGCATCCCAGGACACCCCCAATTTGGGCTGCAGTGCTAAATCCTGCTGGACCATCCCCATCCAAAGCCCATGGCATGGAAGTTTTCCAGCTGCAGTGTTTGCCCTGAGCAGTGAGGACAAGCCAGAAGGGCAGGGAGGGAAAAAGGGAGGAGGTGAAGCAAGAATAATTAAAGTAGGTCATTCTTATGTGTCAGCTATCTTGCAAGGAAAGGGGAAAAAAAATAAGGAGAAGCTAAATTAATTTCGTTTTGTTCTTTAGGTGCTCTGGGCAAAGCAGAACATGATAGATCCATTTCAGGCCAGAAAAAAACTGCTTTGGTAGAAGCTAAAAAAAAAAAAAAATTGAAAAGCTTTGTGGGTATAAAATCATAAAAATACATCCCAACCTCTGGCTGCATTATATTTTAATAAATTTTAATATCTAAAAGAGGGAATGGTAGTTACCAGTTAACCCTGTAAGATTTAAATGACTTTAAACACTTCATTTTCACTTCATTCTGTAAGATTTTGCTAATCTAGGATCTATTCCTGAATACCAACATTTCATTTTTAAAGCATGACACTTAGCAGTGTTCAAATTTACAGCTTTAAGCCAGATAAAGGTATCTTTCTGCTCCATAACACATTGGTTCTTTAAAGAGATGCAAATCCATATGCACACCCATTGAACACCCAAGTATAAACTCACTGAAGTCTCTCCTCAGTTCACTGATGAGCAACAAATAAAATAAAGAAGCCAAGAGTAGGTTTTGTCCCTGACTTCAAGCCCCAAGGTCAAGTTGGTGGTAGCAGGTTGTTTACAGACCCTTGGACAATTTTTGGCACTGGAGAAAGGTTCTTCCTTGGAAATTGCTTCCCCTCTCCCCCCCAAAAAAAAAATCAGGTGTTAAACACCACTGCTGCTCAGCTTCACTGCAACCTTCTCTTTCTTATTGTCTTAAGCTAAAAATCAGATCCTCATCAGAGGTAACAACCAAAAACCCCATTTTATTACAAAAGTCACTTGTCAAAATATACATATTCTGATAATCCAGCACGAGGAAATAACTTGCAAAAAAGAAATTCACTGCCAATGCAAGGATTCAAAATCTGATGACAACACTCAGCATCTTCATCACCTTCAAAGCTCCTCCACAACCCTGGTCATTTTTTGGGTCATCCACATTCAGAAAGAGAAGAGGAAAAGTACAGGAAAAAAAAAAATAATCCCGGCCCTTTGTCTCTTGATTTTGCTTCCAAAAAGTCACATCTTACAAATGGAGAGCAATGTAATGTTAATAAAAAAAATAATAAAAGAATAATTTTGCCTCCCCCTTTTGCAGAAACAAAGGGGCAGATCCACAGCATCACTTTTGGTGCTTTTGGAAATAATTGGACTTAAATTTGCTCCACAGAAATTCAGCACTTTGTCTGCAAAAGGAGACAGGATAGAGGATGTCCAGAAGGGATAAAGACAAGTAGCACCTGCTGTGCTTGGAATAGATAGGAAAGAAACAAAGGGAGTAATACCCACAGAATATTTAAAAGGAAATATATTTATATTTTTAAATTAGAAAGTTTCCCACTATTAGATAATGCTCTGGTTTCAAAAGCCAAGGATATTTCAAAGCAGTCAGAAAGCAAACCTGCCAAGTGGTGCAAACACACCAGGAAAAAATACCAGATTTCATTTCTTTATTATATATTTCTTTATTATATACTTCTTTAACTTTCAGAGATAAGTAAATTCTCATGAGTTCCTCCAAGAATTCCATTGAAGAAAACTGGATATGAATTAAAAAAGACCAAAACAATCTACCACCCAAACAAATTAAGTAGGATGGGAGCACACACATATAAAGAAATTAAACTTGATTTTTCTTCCTTCAGCATTAGCCTTCTAAAACCTATGCACTCACAGACCATATAATTTAGAATGTGATGTGCAAGAATGTCTGAAGGCAATGAAAAGTTTGGAAGAGGTTCAAGAGTGAGTAATTTTATTCAGTGACCTTAATTTTTACTACCCAGAGTCGAGTGTAAAAAGCAGTAATTCCCCAAAGGTGGAATTTTTATTTCTATATATGGAACTGGAACTTGACAGATCTGGCTGACAAGTTCATATTAAACTTGGAGTTTGAGCTAGAGGAATTTGTAGAGTCACTGAGACTAAATTAATTAGGAATTCCTGGAACTTAGTTGAGCTAAAGAGACCTAGAACCTATTTTTCAGTATCGATCCCAAACCACAGCACAGAAAAGGAACCGATGTGCTGACACTAGAGGTCAGTGTATCTTTGCTGAGGGAGGGAATTACTAGAATCTCATCGAATCTAAACTCATAAAATGGTTTGGGTTGGAAGGGACTTAAAGATCATCTCGTTCCACCCCCTGCCATGGGCAGGGACACCTTCCACTATCCCCGGTTGCTCCAAGCCCCGTCCAACCTGGCCTTGGACACTTCCAGGGATGGGGCAGCCACAGCTTCTCTGGGAAACCTGTGCCAGAGCCTCACCTGGATAACATGTAGAACACCTCACAGCAACTTCAAGTAGCCCTTTTTATTCATTTTTTTTTTCCTGGGGGGAGGGCTACCCATTTCTAATTTCTCTCGAAATGGAATTAATAGCTGTGAAAAATGACCCAATGCAATGGTTTCAATGAGGGATACCCGTGGGGTAGAATGTTAATCTTCCACATCAGTGAATCAAGCCTCTGCCTCTTATAGTCCCTACTCTAAGTCTGACAGGAACCAGGGCCATGATGAAACTATTCTAGCTTTGTATGGTAACTACACACTTGCCTCTCCATGTTCAGTAATTTAAAAAAAATAATTAAAAAATGCTACAATCACAGCCTTTCGAAAAAGAACGAGAATAAAACCATTTGCACAGAATTTATCAAGCCAGTCTTTCCCTGATACCAGGTAATCTCCAGACTTGGCTTCAATACCAAGACAGCCCAGTTCACTTGGATCTGTCTCTGTTGAGATGAATCCAACTCAAAAGTGCTAAAGGTATATACAAGTATCCAGGCAAGGACAGACCTGTCCAATGCCAGAGCCAACCACAAATTATTTCTGAAAATCAAGCTTTTATCTGTTATTAGTTCCATTGACATAGATATAGTGCCAGTTTAAGATATGAATTTAGAAGGGATTTTTATCACTTGAAGGAAGCAGTTAACTTTGATTCAACAGCCAAATCTAGAGAGTAAGATATCTGAGTAATTTAATGTTAGAGATTGGGAAGGCTTTGAAGAAACAAAACACAGAGGAAATACTGAATATCACAGAGCCAGCAGTGGCAGCATTCTTCTGAAAGAAATACAAGTGCACCTAATACACCTGAAAGGCTGTAAATAAAAAAAAGAATTGAGCAGTTAAAAGCGAAAGCAGCATGACAAAGAACAGGGTTAAAAACCCACTAAGCAATACTGCAGTTTGTTCCTAAGAAAAGTTTAAAACAGTGCTCCAAGGAAAACTGTGGTTGCTCCAACTCCTGTGGGGTCTCATTAGATCTTTGTTCCATGCCTGCACAGCAGCACCACTCATTAGGAAGCTGCTTGCCAGGTAGCCACTGTGAGGTGCCTGTGGCTCTTCCTCAGCCTCCCTGTCCCTGCAGGGGCATCGGCAGTGACACAAATCATCCTGATCCACTTGGGCTGCAAGCACAGACGGGAGAACAAAGTTTCCCAGAAACTTTTCTATTACCAAGCACTAAGCAGGATTAAACTTCTCTCCAGCGTGTCATTAGCACAGACCTAGTTAAAAGCATCATTTTATACAAAATTCATTTACAACAGCTTTATACAGAAGAACCAACAACTGTTCTGTGCAGAGTTTTCTTACAACTTCTCTTGTCTCGCTGCATTTATCATCGCTCTCAGCCACATTCCCCTGCTCCACCAGCTCATCCATCCTCTGCACTTGATCCAAATCTCCCCGGGACACGGATCATGCAGGTGGTTCTGGTCTACAGAGCATCTTCCCCAGCCCTATTCTTATTTTAGTCCCTCCTTTTCCCACTGCAGCAAAGAGCATTTGTAGTGATTGAATGCCCACTCTCCCCACATCCTCATCTTTCTCCAGCGAGTGTCACAGCCCATCTCTGCTTTATTCCTCTCATCCATCACGACATTACAACCCTCTGAACACACCAACTGGGCTTTCTGAGCTCAGTACCTGCAGTTATTCCATCTCACAACTATAACCACTGAAAAAGCTTTAGCTCAGCTGAGCCCTCCCCACGGGGAGTTCCTCCATGTCAACAAAGGCAGTGAAGGCGCAAAAAGAAAATAATTAAGGGATGACATTTATCTTGAAGTCCTCAGGAATCCTACTCTATTTTAAGACCATCACACCTTCCACAACTCTGTGCACCAGCTGCTCAAGAGCCTCTTTACATCCTGCCAGGGGTCTTTGCATCACCTGCAGGGACAGCCCACCTCAATCAGTTTTGGGATGCCCTCGGGAGCACTTAACAGAGGAGCCAGCTTTGCATTCTTCCCGAAGTTTACAGGGAAATGTTTATCAGACTCTCTTTAAACTCCTGCTTTTAATCAGTTACATGATACAATTTGAATTTAGTGAGTCCTTGAAGCAACAGCAACCCCAGAGCCAACACACACTGCAGACAGATGCCCAACACAGTGACTCAGGTCTCATGATGTGCTTAGTTACTGTCATTAGAAACTAAATTATACCTATTTGTGGTGTTGGCACAGTGAAGGTGTTACACTGATAGGGGAGGTTAATTTTCTCAAATTCAAAATACAGATATTAAATCTGAATTATACTGCCCTTTTCTACATCACTTAATGAAACAACCACACATTGATAAATATAAAATTTGATGAGACCAAGCATATTTCCACAGAAGGTTCATTCTGGAGCACTTAAAACATGTCTTGATACTGTTTGTTCTTTCTGTCCAGCCAGTTTATCAGAAATAAACTGATAATATTTTTAAGGGCTCTAGTTAAAAAACCATACCTCTAACTCATAGGATAAATTGAATTAAGACACTTATTAGCACTTACTAGGACAATATTAACTGTCCAAGCCTAAGCCAAGACAGTTGGTTTCAATTGGCAAGATGGTCCCGACACGGATGCAAGCACAGATTCCATCCCTGCTGCCCTGGGATGGCTCCTGTGCCCTGAGGAGCAGCTTTGCTGCAGTGTTCATCTGCATAAGACTTTGTGTGCCCTAGTTACCACCAAACTCACTTCCAGGCTCCAAGTAAAACCTTCATTCAGTGCCAGAACTGCATTTCCCAAACATACACAAGAAAAGGATGTTAAAACCCGAGTACTTTCAAGCTGCAATGTCTTGGGAAGAATTCTTTGCCTGTGGTAACCCACAGTCTTGCCTATTTAGCACAAAGAGAAGTTTGAGATTGCCTACAAGTGTTCATAAAATCTAAAAATATGTATTCATATGCAGTCACCTCCAACAGTCAACTGCTGCTGGTATTTTAAATACCTCCATTTATTACATGGTACAAATAAATTTCTCTATATTTCAGTAGATTATTAAATGCCTTCCCACCCCATGTTACACGTCAGTGCAACAACCTCCTGCATTTAAAAGCTCTAAGATTAATGTACCATAATGTCAAAATTGCAATGCACCCTTGATGACACAACCTCTGCTCTGTCCATTAATTCTTCCTTTCTTGGAAGAACTGTATTTCCAACCAATAACCAACTTCAAAAGTCCTCTTTTTTTTTTTTTCCTCCAGAAGAGTGACCTGTCACAAATAAAGTATTTCCTCTGCTATTTTCAGGGCCCTGTTCTGACAATTTGTATGCCTGAGGCTTTCCCCCTGTAACCTACCAATTTCAGATAGCCTTTTGATAACACATATGGGTCATCACCTTCAACCAGGCATTCCAAGACAGGTACTTCCAGAGGTCAGAAATTCTTTGAACCCAGATGACAGCAAGTCACAATTCACTTTAAAATAATCTAAGGCTCTGGAATTATGATAAATAAATCAGAGCTACTGGGGGGAAAAAAAAAAATCAAATATGAAGTTGGATGAACTATGCCTTGTATAGCTGCACTGGGGGAAAAAGGGTGAGACCTGATTTATATTTCCATAAGGAGAATAACTATAATTTCTACATTTGTGTTACAAGCTCTCCAGGGCTGCCAGAGGACTCACTCACTGCCCATCAGCAGAGGAAGCACAGGAAACCTTGGGATGGCAGGAGATGCTGCTGAGGAGTCGACACTTAGTCCCTGAAAAGAAGGATGACCATTAGAATCAGAATGGTTTGGGTGGGAAGGCACCTTAAAGATCATCTCATTCCACCCCCTGCCATGGGCAGGGACACCTTCCACTAGCCCAGGTTGCTCCAAGCCCCATCTAACCTGGCCTTGGACACTTCCAGGGATGGGGCAGCCACAGCTTCTCTGGGCAACCTGTGCCAGGGCCTCCCCACCCTCGCAGGGAAGAATTCTTTCCTAATACCTAAAACTAGATTTCCACTCTTTTAGTTTGAAGTCATTCCCCCTTGTCCTGTCACTCCAGGTCTTTGCAAACCATCTCTCTCCATCTTTCTTGCAGGCTCCCTTCTGGTCCTGCAAGGTCACAATGAGGTCACCCCAAAGCGTCTCTTCTCCAGGCGGAACAATCCCGTCTGTCTCAGCCTTTCTTTCCAGCAGAGCTGCTCCATCCCTCTGATCATCTTGGTGCCTCCTCTGGGCTCTCCCCAGCAGCTCCATGTCCTTCCTGTGCTGGTTCATCGGGGCTGGAGGAAGCTCTGCAGGGGGATCTCACCTGAGGGGGCAGAAGGACAGAACTGCCCCTTCCCCTGCTGCCCACGCTGTGGGATCAGCCCAGGATACCTTTATTAGCCATTCCTCATTCCCACACAAGCAGTCTTTGTATTAACATATGGAGAGAGGTCTCTGGTGATGCACAAATAACACATTATTCCTCTCAAAGCACCTTTGGGTCCTTCTCCTACAAATCACAGCTTCAAAAGCTTCTTTTATCCTGCATGGTTGCCCCAATAAAACTCATCACTTTCCATTGCATACATAATTTCCCTTTGATATTCCTTGGCCAGAACAGAGTTGATCTGTGCATCCCACAGTGTCCCAGTGGGCATTAACATCCACCTCCTGCGTGTGCCCGGGGAGCCCCGGGAACGCTGATCGGAGCTGCCCCGGCTCCAAGGGTCACCTGCAGCAATTTGTCAGCAGTTCCCTCTTCATCAAAAATTTAAAGACTGCTGAATTTCTGATGATCCTACTGCCCACAGTTAAAACTTCAAATATCTTTTTTTAACGGAACGTGCCGTTCTCCCCCATCTCTCTCCCATAAACAAGAGCAGCGACTCCTTAAAATCATGGGATAGGACAAGCAAGACACATCCTGCCCTCGAGATGGGCTTCAAATCCCATTAGGTGAAATTCAGGCAGTTCCATTTACCTGGAACTGAGGCATCTAGGGAGCAAAGTGCCACAGAGTAATAGCAGACCATCTTCAAGCACTTAGGAAAACGGAACAAAAAATCCAACACAAACCTGAAGCCTTTCCTAAGCTCCCTCCCAACACAAAGACTCAAAAAAAGGGAAAGAATTAAGAATGAAGAACAAAACAAAAAAAACACAGCTCACTGAATGACACCAGGTAAAACACCAACACAGTCAATCCACTTAAAAAGTGCTGACAATATATTACTCTGCAACTCAAAGGCATATAAAACTCAACGTGAAAATACTCTCAACATCCAAATACACTAAAATTGACAACAATAGGGCCCTGGGTTTAACTAACTTTGCGTAAAGAAGTAGTTATTTTGATTTACAGAACTCCCTTTAACAAGTATTTCTGCTCTTAAGCCCAAAAACACTCATCAGAATGTACACTCCAGCCTTTCTGGTCTCTCTCACTGCAGGAGAAATTCAATCAGACCAGACAGAAACAACATTTCCAACCCACTAAACTTCTCTTATACTGACAATTTAAACTGCAACATATGAGAAAAATCATTCTGTGTTGAATACCTTTATAGCTGACAAATTAACCAGTCAGTACACTTTGGGCTTGAAAAACCTTTGAGATTTTTTAGGTAAAACAGTAAAAAGTGTTGCCAGCTGTGTGTATGCATACACATGTACATAGAAAAGTATTTACAGTTAATCTATATAAAAAAAATATAAAAAAATATATGCAGTAATCTAATAATGTAAACTAAACAGACAATTGCAGAAAAATCCCTTCCTTCTCACCCTCTCTTTCCTTCTTCCAAGTCTCATTAAGGCTCAAGTGCCTACAAGAAAATTCATCCAATTATAATGGCATTTTTGTCATATGCCCAACTAAATACAGGAAGAAATCCTCAATGCACAACATGTCTTTAAAACACCCAATCAAAACTTGAAAGATGGTCTGTGTATTGCATTAACCAGGCATTTTCCAGGAAAAGCAGTACAGTTACTTCTCTGTTTTGAATGGAAATGGAAAAACAAATCCCTAACAGATGTGAGGATGAGCCTCTAAGTGCCTGGGCTCCTCCTCTCCCATCCAAATGCCATGGTGGGCCTCGTGGCTTCCCACAAAGCTCTGGACTCAACTTTGCTCCTAAATGGAAAAAGACTCCAAGATTTCATATTTTAAGCTCTTTAATAATGCATTTCCATGCTGACTTTTCTGGCCAATTTACTCAGAGCAAGACAGGGCAGCCTCTCCCAGGCAGCCTTGCAGGGGTCTGATGGCAGGGTCTGCTGGGTTGGGTTTGGTTTGGGGTTTTTAACCACTCATTCAGCTTTGTACAGAACCTAGCAGGGAGCCATTACAAGGGCTAATACATCACAAACCCAAACAAACAAACCCATTCAGTGACTCTGAGGGAGATGCTTGTCCTCTGCATGGGTCCTACGGCACATCTGTACACTTACAGAGGGGAATTTAGTATTTTACTATTACACTACACATTTGTTTCTTCTTGACCAACATTAACGAAATTCCCCAGACTAAAACTGGTGCAGACTTGCTGGTGACACACATTGCTCCACATTAACTTTTTTCTTCTTTCCCTAAGCCTCAAATACAAGGTTCTCTTCTCTGAACAGAAACAAGCCAAGAGGAAGAGATGACCTACAGGCAAGCTGACCTGAGACCCCACAAGTTTATTTTCTGTCTCATGGCCAGGTGAACACAAGGGCTCCTTTGTTGTCTCTTTAGCTAGGAGACATCTAGAGTTTTCACCACATTAGGCAAGGGTGAGGTGTCACATGTATCACTGAACTGGCAGTAAATCTTGTTTTAAGGTCAGCACACACACACACTGGAGTACAATAGTCCTTACACCAATATGCACACACTGGATAGATTTTGTGGAGAACAGCTCAGTGAGACATGGGGCAATTTGGGTGGGGAAGCCAAAGCTCCTCTGGAGGGTCTTCTCCAAAGGTCAGTGCATCCTTCAAAGCGCCTCCAGGGATGGAGAAGGTAAGTGAAACACTGGTCAAGGCAACTCCTCGCTGTAACTCCCATCAAACCACCTCACAGGGCTGAAGGATAAACACAGCACCACCAGGATCCCTCACCAAGACCTCACCCACAGGAATCCCAGGATCACTGAGGTTGGAAAAGCCCTCCAAGATCACAGAGTCCCCCCTGTGCCCAATCTCCACCTTGTCCCCCAGCCCAGAGCACTGAGTGCCAGTTCCAGTCCTTCCTTGGACACCTCCAGGGGTGGGGACTCCAAACCTCCCTGGGCAGCCCCTTCCAATGCCTGACCACCCTTCCCATGGAGAAATTCCTCCTGATGTCCAAAGCCCGTTGCCCCACATGCTCCAGCACATCTGGTTACAGCCTGACATGTAACAGGTAAGGAGAAGTATCGTCTCTGTTTAATGATAGAAGAACAATTAATTCCCAAGAACTAAGATACCACGAGGGCAAAATGGCATAAATGCTTCTATTATATAAGTAAACAAGGGGAATAAAGGTAAAAACGTGAAATTTACATTTTATACACAGTTTTCCCAGCATTTTCTGCTTCTTTTGAAATATCTCTATCCTGGGAATGGAGGAGCTCGAGAGAAGAATTCACCAATTTCGGTAAGGAACTGAGCGTCAGGAGATATGGCCACAGGTACCCTTAATCTATCCTGTCTGTGATTATCTCACTCAAAGTCACATGCAAGAAAATAATCCCCTGCAGCACAGAGCACTGATGTGAAAGGGAAGAAAAGCTCAGAGTCACAGCTGAATGGTTAGAGCTGAACCCATTTCAGCACTTTTTTTTCCCCTTCTACTTCTGGAGACCAGGGTAGTTTAATCTGCATTGATGTCTATGAAGTTGCACTCAAAAAGTTATTCAGCCCAAGAGAGTTTCCTCTCTTATGGCTTGAAATAAAATGCTCAAATATTTTTATGCAAAGGTTTTTTTTCTTTTTTTCCTTTTTTTCCTTTTTTTAAAAAAAAAGAAACTATGAGACATTGCCTGAAAACTTGAATACTGCTTTTCAGCCAAATTTCAAACGAGTAGCACAGTTATTAACCCAAAAGTGAGATTATAAGACAACAACAAAAAAAAAAAAAAACCACACCAGAAGGCAAAATAATACCCCTTGGAGACAGTGCTAAAGCCATTACAGATGTTCAGTTGATTAGTGTGGCTGATTTGCTTGCACATGTCAGTACAGTAACATAATCAAACCATTTTATGGTTACTATTAAGACCACAGAATATGGTAATTTATTTATTATTTTTATTTTGACAGAACACTTCACCACCTCCTTACTTTCTCTCTGTTTTGCCCTCCCCATTCCTGCTCCCTTTCATTGTTCCAAAATTAATTCCAGTATTAATTTAGATACACATTTGCTTAGTTAACTTACTGCTGGAAGAGGACAGTTCCCAGACCCCTATGATGGGAACAGGAAGAAGGAGAAAGCAAGATGAACAATGAAACCACAGCAGTTAATATCTCATTTTTTGCATAATTTAGATATTATAATTATTATTTGGGCATATTTGTTTCCTCATGTCTCCATAATTTGGAAAAAGCAGAATACCAGAGGTTAAATTTCCTGTGAGTTGTCTTTCATTGACACTAAAAGAGGGTCTGTCCCAAGATTAATGTGTGCAAATACAGCTGATCCACCAAAAGCAGTAAAGAAAGAACCAGACTTGTTTGCCAAACAACTCTGGAACACCTCTTTTATCCTTCATCTGTAACGAGGCCTCACTTTTAGGGAGAAAAAAACCAACCCAGTGTTTAAATTACTTAACAAGATCTCTTTAAATATCAGCACAAGGTTAGATGTGATAAAGACTATTGGCTTTGCTGGATAAGTTTGACAGCTTCAGTCTAAAAGAAAAAAACCCAAACAAAACTGGAAAGAGCAGAGAGTTCCACTGAGACAAAATTCAGTGGGGATGAACCTAAGAATATCTAAAGTACTAAAAAAAACAACAACAACAACAAAATCAATTTCTTGATTAGGAACTAAATTTAAATTAGGAAATCTCTGTCTGGCAGAGGTTTGAAAAACATGGAAGGAGAAGGAGACGGGGAGAGAGGTTAATTGGTTTGTACAGTATTAAGAGTACCAAGATACAAAATGTCCTTGGCAGGAAAACAAATCTGCAGAAGGGTGACACAGAGCCCATGGAAGGGGATGGAGAGACAAACAAATTTAATTTTTGAGGTTCAGGAGTTTTATTTCATTCTAATAATAATAATAATAGTAATATTGTTCTGAGGTTATTCATTGCACCAAAGTATGTTTGAAATACAGCTCCAAAAAACCTACACTTGGAGCGTTCCTGACCAAAAAACTCCACTTCCCAAATATCCCTTTACCTTTTCTTCAGAGAGTAACAATTCTTTTCCACCATGTCTAACAGCAAAGTAGCAACAAGCCCCAGGCCCAAGAAGATGCTGTTTTTCTTTTGGATCTCCAAGGTTCACTTCATGTCTTAATGCACTTGGTGTTGCTCTTGCCATTAATCGTGTCCTGCAGACCAAGAGAAAGTGCTTTTCCAGAAATGACCTCTAAAGAAATTCATAATTCTTTAAAAACCAATAAACCCACTGAGCCAGAAAGCTCAGCCCTTCTGCAGTGGGCTACAAGCACACAAGCTGCTTTAGTCCCTTCAGCCACAGGCACTTCCACCTTTGATTTAAAGCACAGAGTGGGAACTGTTGACATCCAGTTTAACAACATACCTGTGTTCTGAGCCAGGAAAGGAAGGAAGGGGCCAGAAGACACCAGAAGTCCTTCATGAAGGACTTCACACTAGTTCACACTAGGGACATGTTACATAAATTTAATTCATCACTAAATTTTGTATTTTCCTGTGCTAAAACCAAAGGAGCAAAGGCTGCTGGACAGTCCTAATATTTCTCCCTAACCTCTCAGAACTAGGGCAGCATCCCATAGCATTTTCCAGATGTTCCTCCAGAAATCAAGGTTTTCTGCATTACATTTTTCTGGAGTTGCCCTTATCAAAAGAAAATATACTCTCTGAGGAATGGATATATGTGTGCATCAACACATATATTAGATGAGTTCTCACTCTTCCTCGCAGGGAGAAGCTCTAAGTTGAACATGAAATTTGAATAGTCACATCTGTCACATATGACATGAAAGGTGCTGCAGTTGCTAAAATATTTGGGACACCTCTGCATCCTTCACTGCACAGGAGAGGGAAGGCAAAAATCAGGACTTACGCTGAAACAGCGACCTAAAGAACATATTATGCCTGGCTTGAAGTAGTACCAATAAAGCAAGAACAAAACATGAACTCATCTACAAAAAAAATCCCTGGACAAGAGTACTTGAAGCTGTGCCTACAATTAAGTCATAAAAAGTAATTTTAATTCTACAGAGGCTTTTGAAGAGTTTTTTGATTAACCAGACCATTAAATTCACCTGACCACAGTGAGTCTAGGAAGCAGAGTTTTTCAAAGCCTAATATTAAAGGGACTTTCAAAACTTCTTTCACTTTCCTGTAATATTAATTGGATATACATATATTTGACATCATGGAGAAGAAAAATACTATAATAGAGCTTTGTCAATTAATGATAAAGCCTTGCTGGGATTTTGTTTCTAGAAGTACCAGCATCTTTCAGGTAGAAAAGCCTAAGGTATGTAAAATACATCCCAGTGAAACAGAGGGCTGTATTTTTTAGAAGTCCCCTACACAATGCAGAGAAAATACGTGGAATTTATCAGAATAATACATCACTCAGGAGGATTTGCAAAGGAACCAGATAAATAACAAATAACAAGCGTGCCCAGAATTACAGTTGCCTGCATCTATAAAGCAGAGAGAGGAGAACAGGCAAAGGCTGAAGGAGGGCAGGTTTAGATTGGATATAAGGACGAAATTCTTCACTGTGAGGGTGGTGAGACCCTGGCAGAGGTTTTCCAGAAAGGCTGTGGACTCCAAATCCCTGGAGGCTTCTCAAGGCCAGGTTGGATGGTGCTTGGAGCAACCTGATCCAGTAGAAGGTGCCCCTGACCATGGCAGAGGTTGGAATGAGATGAGCTTTAATGTCCCTTCCAACCCAAACCATTCTATGATTCTCTATTTCCACACGTTCATTACGAGTTAAACTTAACTAATGTAGAGTGTCAAGAGTTTTTCCATCACTGCAACATTAACATACCTTTTGTGCAAATAAAAAACTCAGAGCAGCTCCCTGCTGCCATCCATGTTTGTATCCCAACTTGTCTTCACATGAGCCATTTCACTACTTCAAATCCCTCTGCAATACTATTGCCCAGGAAGCACAGGAATAAATCAATCCGAGAACGGTGTGTCCATTACCAACTTTAATTAGGCTTATTGGACAAGCTGCTGAGTCTTTTGGAAAGGAAAAATGTGGATCCTTACAAATGTAGAATTAGAAGAAATTTCCATTAGAATTGCAGGCAGTTCACTGTCTGCAGTGCTTGTTCCCCAGACTGAGGCACTTGAAATTTTTCTGAAAATACAGAGGAAATGCTGATTTTTCTCTCCCTGCTGCTGGGAGGTGAGGGCTGGGAGAAGATCAGCTTTGTTACAATACTGTAAAGGGGCATAAGAATAGAGAAGACTATATTTCTTCTGCTTATTTTCCTAAGTTACCTGCAGAAAATAAAAATAACATTTTTCCCTTCTGGGTCATGTTGTATGCACCAACTAAAAACTCGAAACCTGGTTCTCTTAAAGATGCCACTCCAGACATCTGGAGTGCTGGAATATTATCTGCTGGAAAGACAGCATCCTTGGACACTAAGGGGAAGTCTGTCTGTGTCATTAGGGATTTATATGTTTGAGACTGACTTGTAATTCTTTTCAAGCTGGAAACACCTACCATGACAGCATCCACGGTTCTCAAAAAGGCAGCGGATACCTGGTGAGGAATTAAAGGGATTTAACAACCCAGATCAGAACTCATGCCTACTCTGCATTAAGTAATCAACACTCCATCTAAGAACAAGAACAGACTGGAGAAAACTTCAGGTTTAATCCTAAACCTTATCACTGCTTTCTATCAGTTTCATACATTTTACTTCTGTGTTTTAATTTTATATTCACAACTACGCAAAGGCAGCTTTTTGTTCTTTTGGGATAAGACAGAGGCACGAGCAGGTAACCAGGCAGGTTATCAAAATCTGCAACATCAGGATGTTCAGATGCTGGGGGAAGAGAAGATTGTATGTTAAAACAGCTCAACATCAAGAAGCACGAGGTGGTGGAGCTTTGCAACTTCCTTAAGCTGCTTAGCTTTAGATAAGGAGCTTATGCAACTTTCTTAACTCTGGAGAACATTCAGCAAGTGATATCAAAACTGTTCAAGTTACACTTGGGACAGATACTTCATGAGTACTGTCATTCTGCCCTCTTACCACTGAGAGAGTGAAAAAAAATCCAATTCCCCCCAAAAAACCACCAGCCCACTCAAGTCAGGTACAATTTAACAGAGTGGTGAGTCCCACAATTGTTTTCCTTGATGTTTGCCATACATGATATGGACACAGCATAGCAAGCCCAGCTTCTGAGCAAGAGATTATTTCACATTTCTAAGTGGAGCCTGACAAGGAAGAAGCTACTTTGTGGTCATCTAGAAGTACTTGTGGAAACAACTATAAATACTATTGTTGTTCTAGTCACCAAGCAGACTTATGGTAAGTTGTTTGGATTTTTCATCTGAAAATAAACCAATCAACCCACCACGGATCTAGACAAGAGTCCTCACGGGACAGGAAGGGGAGAAGTTCAAAGCCTTGAAGTCTTAGAACAGTCTTAAAGAAGTTCCATCAAAGCTGGGAACTGAACGAACAAAAAACAGGAAAGACTCTACAGTCCTTAGAAGCTGTTGAAGAAAAACATGGAAAAAGCTGAGAAGAGTCCACGATCCTTTTCTGGACCTCGGTGACTTATGGAGAGGCAGAAAATGCCACCATCACTTCCAGGGAACACACCAGTGGTGTCCCACACCAGGCCAGGGCACCACTCGGCTCTCCAACCACGGGCTCCTGAGGACCGTGGTTTTGAAGAGGAAGGTGTGTTTCTCCATGAAGGTTCAACTTATTTCAGCTGTTCTGTAGGAGGGATCTGTGTCCACAGAAAAACTTGTTTCCAAATGCACCCAATGAAATACTGGGACTTTGTAGTACCTGGATTTTAGTGTGTGAGCCACAGTTACGTGGCAGGGGAGAGCTTGCTATAAAAAGTGCCAAGTAAAACCCACTATCTCCTGTTATTCTTGGAGAAGAGGGGAGGAAACTCTACTTATTCTTCATTTAACAGTCAGAGAAGAACAGCACTTTTAGATATAACACCTTTTCTGTTTACATTTTAAGCTTATCAAGGAAAAAAAGTGCTCGAGGAGACTAAACTGCAGCTTTTAAAGCATTACAAACACAGCTCTTTTCCAAAGCCATAGCAATTTGTATTTTCTTTAGCAATACGACAGCAAAAATAGTCAATGTGAGATTCAAAATCCAATAGTTACAAAAATTATAGCGAGAAATTGAAAAACTGCAAGATCTATAAACAGATTAAGGTAAACATCTAAAAGGAAAACTACGATATACATGCAACCACTTCAGCAACTGTATTTGATTCTAGGAACTGTCTGCCAGTTCTCTCTAAGGCTTCATGGCTTTTTCCACTATAATTTCAACAGGATTTTCAGAACAGGAACGATGTGAGACAAGCAACGAGAGGAACAGTGCTGTGTGAGGAGGCAGACCCTCAAAAATAGGGGAGAACAGGAAAATAACTCTGGTTTACATTAATTTAGCTACTTCTGGGACAACAGCTGACTCTTGCTTAGTCAAGAGGAGAAAACAGACAAACAAGTAAATGCCCAAGAATGGGAGAAGGGTCACACATGAGCAGCTGCTGCCCTTTATCTTGTTGAGAAGAAAAAAAAAAAAAAAATCATTTAAGTGCACTTCCAGTGCAGCTGGGCAGGGATGGCAACAGAGTTCATGGGGCTGTGTACAGAGCTCTGGGCTAAGCACAGGGCCAGGTAAACTGGCACCCAGCCCAACGTTAAGGGAAGAAAAAAAAGAGTTTTCAGCATGAATTTAACCAGCCACCTCCTACCAGTTTTAGCAGGGAGTTGTTTGATCAAGTAAACACACACACACAAGATGTATTTTCTCTGGTGTAAAAAGTTTAGTGTGCAAACAGATGCTTTTCATATGCCAACTACACACACCCCCCAACCCAGTGAGTGCACAGAACAGCTCTGCAGCATCCATAAATCTCCATCCAGAGGAGGAGTACATTGCTAAAAACATACATTTAAACACTCAAACTGATGAGAGGGACTGCCCAGCTGAAAGACCACAAACCACAGAAACTCGAGGTTATTCTGATGTTAATAACAGAAGAGAAATGCACATATGTAATAGGGTGTGAGCTGATAGCTCTTCATCACCAAGGTTTATTCAGAGTATTTGTTTTTAGGAAGCACAACAAACATTTCACTGCTGTTATTTCATTTTCCAGCAGCCTGTTCCCAGAGCACAAGACACTTCAGAGGTAAAGAGGTACTGGTGGTCAAGCAGTGACCTAACAGCAGTGCTATCAGCCTATCCTCTGCTTTATAAATTACCCTAATAACACATACATGCATAGACAGCCCTTTCTTTTTATTGTCATTTACAACCTACATCAACACAGTTGGCTGAGATGTTAAATAACCCAGGATGCTGCAGAGAGCTTTCCTCCCACTCAGCTCTGCCCACACAACAACCTGCACTACACTTGCAGCAGCAAGCACTTAAAAGTTTTCATTTAAATGAAGAAAGAAGTCACAGAAAATGCTGATATTTCAGACATGAGCTTTTGATGTAAAAACTGCACATGTATGTTCTACCAACACATAATCCCACCACCCAGTACCACCAGGGGCTACTATGAGATGCTCCAGCATCTCATATGAGCAAAGGAAGACCCTGTTTTCATGATTTTAGAAACAAACTGGTCTCCACCAGCAGGACAGATGGATAGGCAGCACAGACACACCCTGGTGACTGCAATCAGCCTTAAGAAGCCAGGATGAAACCAAAACACTTCACTACATGCAGGAAAATAAATGATGGTTTCTGCATCAACCATACCAGCTGAATTTTCCAGTTTCTCCATATAAAATATCTCCACAGTAATACATCATTAAAACACTATTTTTCATCTCACAGGTCTTACTGGCAACGCCAAGAGACCCCACCTTCAACACACGGAGCGTCTGCAAGGCAGAGACTGCTGCAAATGAACTATGAAAATCAGCATGCTTGCAAAGCTAAACAGAATTCATCATTTACTGACCTGCTCTGGATTGGATTAGACAGGATTGCTCCTTATGTAGTCAAGCACTGCAGCACGTTGGAAATTACTGTCCTGACCTCAGCACAAGCACAACAGAAGCTGGCCATGCTTCACATTTAGTCAGACTGTGGAAAACCAGTTAATTTTCCCTACCAGTCTACTCCAAAGAGAGGTTTACAGCTCCAAACAGCTGTAATTTATTATATTTTAAATTCCATAAGAGACCTAAACATGCTGAGCAATAATACTCTTCAGAGTTGTCAAGGCCTATTGAACTGAAATACACTTCCCACATCAGGACCATGGCACTGGGATTTCAGCATTGCTAGAAAGACAGGATTTTTTTTTTTTAAATGAGTCAGTACACAAAACACAGGAATAAGGAGAAGTGCGTGTTTAGAATGGTTAATTCCAGGATTGAGGTAGAATGCTCCAGCCCATTACACTTGGATTAAAGTGGTGATGGAAAAGTAAACTGAATTTAACCATAAACTTTCAATGAAGCTCAAACTACTGTTTTGAAACTACAGCAGAAGTCAAGACTTCTCAATTCTCCATTATAATTGAATGTACAAATGTGTCTATCTCCAACTATACCTATCAAAACCAAAGGAACAGCATATACGAATAGATCTGTAGTAATAGGTGAGAAACCTGCCCATACCTGGTGCCTCTGGTCTCTGGAACCAGCTGGAGTCCACAGCTTCCCTGGCACTGCACTACACAAGTGACTTACCGTGGTTAAAAAACCCACTTTATTTTGTTTTCTTCATTTAAATCCAGTGTGGAGGGACTAATTTGTAACAGCTGATCCAGTTTAAACAATCTGGACTGCAATCAGAAAGCAGAGACACCTGCCCTCCCCAGACACACCTGGTGGAGAGGCAGCACAGGAGCCTCGTTCCACCCTCAGCTGTTGGAATTGTAGCATATTAGGGAGCACACAGGTCCCCAGGGTGGCAGGGAGGTTGGTGGCACTGTCCTGTAAATCAGATTTCCTTAAGTTCCTTGCTGCTCACACCTGTTCACTCCCTGCCATCACAGCCTGTGTTTCCCCCTCAAACTGCAGGTCAGAAATGTAGTATTTGCATTTTCCAGCATCCAATACTTGACTTACAAGAACTTCCCATACAAGTCTAGTCATCCCTGCTGTTTCTTCCCTATTATCTGACCACTTATTCCAAAGCCTTTTACAGCCCTGTTGCTCTGTCTCATTTTCTGAGGTCCCACCATCCTGGTAGCTCTGCAGTCATGATCACAGTCAAACACAGATAAAGTTTCTTCTGTGTGCAGTCAGGATTAACAAAACCCCAAAACACACATCCAGATTTCAAATATTGTCTGTTCCCACTAAATAAGTTTCTCCAGGAGAGCACAAGCAATCTGCAGGTGTGATTGTTCAGCGCCGAGCACAACTTCAGGAGCTCCCACTGCTGTTTCCCCCAGCTGGAAATGTAGCAACTTTGCCTGTTTATTATTTTTTATGTTGATCAACAGACATATTTTTCAAGAGAAAGATACTTGGAAGTTATATAGTTTGGGGAAAAAAAAATCCCACATCATTTATGCTGATTTTAAGGAATATCATTACACTTGATTACATCTAAAAAGTGAAACTTCAGTAGTATAAAACTGCTCTTTCAAAATAAAGGCAATGCTATAGACACTATGAGCTGTATTTCCATTGATGTTTTCTCAGACCAAATGTCAACATGCAGACTTCAGATTTACAAACAAAAAACCCTGCATCATTTCATCAGCTGCCCACCTCCTTCACTCTTCATTCAACCACATACAAGACTGAGAATCCGTAAGAGTTTTGAGCTCCTGACACTCCCCTTCCCTCTGTATTAGCTCTTGTCTTTGCATTAGAGAGGATGCTAAAAATAAATTATGTATAGTAAATTTTAGCTGATTGTAGTCACAGCTTTTTCCACCCTTCCCACTTCTGTTACCCAGTCTCTCCTGGATACGCTTTTGCTTGAAAGGCCATCAACTTTGAGCTGGTTTTCATCTGTCTCAACGGACAAGAGAACAGTTGTAGCCTTTGGAGCACAGAATCAGTGGTTGTGAACAGCAAAGCACTTCTCAGCTTATGCAAACCTGCAGCCTTTACCTAATCCTTTCCTAGTTAAGGTACATTACCAGGTGCCACTGATGATTATTTAATTTTTCCCTCTAATTCATTCTCCTACACCATATGCTATAAAATGTACATATCCAAATCTACTCTGAGAAGTTCAGGCTATGACTCAAACAGCTTCACCGAGCCCAAGGTGGAGATGTCAGCACAAGAGAGGGCTACAGCTCTACCAGCTTCATTTTTCCACATTTTAGTTGGTTTTTAATGGGATAATCACTGACTGAGCTTTCCCTGGTTTGGCTGAGAGAAGCTGCCTCTGAGGAAGACCAGCTGTAGAGCTGCAAAACACCAAACAAACACAAATTGCTGGGACACAAAGAACTGCTGTCACCACAGGTATGTTTTGTTAAGGACAGCAACAACAAAGCAACCACTTCAGAGCATGAGCACCAAGGCAAATCCATTTCCAGAGATGACTCCTGTGACAGATTCAGGTCTGAAGGACCAAACCTGTAAGTTCCTCAACTTCTTCAGGCAAAAGTTGATTTCAAAATATCTTGCCTTTTAATCCATCTTGACATCACCCATGAGCTTAAGCAACGCTTCCATTACAAAAGTCCCTTGAATAAATCATTTCTCACCACTTCTACCCTCAGTAGTGTTCAACTTTAATGAGTGCATACATCCTATGGGACTATAATCCAGTGTTCACTGGTTTCCAGATATGAACTAGAAGGTTATGTATTTGCTATGAGAACAAGACAGACCTCGCTACCAAGTTGAGCACCAAGAAGGGCGAAAACTAACACACACAAAAAGTAACTTCACAGATGAACAAACTTCACCTTTTCCTTGCTTTTCTAGTAAATCAAGACCCATTTTATAATTATTTCTCAGGTCATCCAAAGTCTTCTTTATACTCAGGAGGGATACTCACCTCCAGCCAGAGTCATTCCTCATCACTAATAACTTCCCTCTCCCTGCAGGCTTGCTCAGACAACAGTCCCATGCCATCAGAAATGCATGAAAAATCTTGTTTGCAAACTGCACTTAAGCTGTGTCTTCTGGTATCAAAGTAAACCCTGATAATCTCTTACACACATACAAACCCATCAGCTTATGTCACTTGTAAGAATCAGCCTCTTCCAGGAAAAACAGCAAAAAGACTGACTCTATTTGCAGAAATCTCCCGCTGCAGTATCACAATAACATTAAGATGTTCTTGTGGTATTGCAATGGGAAAATTCCCACAAGAAACAAGAAATACCACAAGAACATAAACACAAACAACATCAAAGACAGCGAGTCTTGCTCAGAAAAAAAAAACAAACAACCAAACCCACCGCCCCTGCAGAGCTGTTGGAAGCGTTTGTGGGTGGAAAACTCCAAGAGAAGCATTATAGAAAAGTGACATGAAAATATGGCATCGCTCCTTGGCTGCGGTGACGTGATCTCTAGGAATTTAAAGGATGAGTTGCTTTGGTAGGTCTGTAACTCACATATCCACAAGCCCAGGGATCTGCCAGCTGGACACACACATTCTGGACAAGACCCTAACTCAGGTCACAGCAGCATCAGAGCTGAAAGAGTGCCAGAGCTTGCCACCATTCCAGAGCGGATCTGAACCCCACAGAAAAAAATCTCATGGTTTAACATGAAAGGTACCATGTTTCAGATTAATCAGGCAACCCCTACCTGATGCTCTATTCATTGAGCAACCAAACAACTTTGGAAAAACCTCACTGCAAATGCCAGTGCCAACTCACAAACCCCCTGTTCCCTCAACAAGGACCCGAGCGGTGCCTCCCACTGCTTTACATTCCCAGAAAACACCAACGCTTCCAGCTCCGAGCCTGCAGTTCATTCCCTGCAGTGCCAGGCAATGCTGAGAGTAATAGAGAGAAGCAAAACCACTATCAAGGCTGTAGGAGCCCTGATGAACAAGGGAAGTGCCAACGTGGCAGGATAGAGACCTCAACTGGGACGACGTGAAACTTCAGCCCCAACACCAAACCAGCAGCATTTGAGCAAGAATTATTCACTTTCCCCCAACTATTCCCCTCAAATGCTTTCACAAATTTATTTGGTAGATTAATATGGTAAGTCTCTCGCATAATAAATAACTTTCTGGAACAATTCCACGTGGAGTACACTTTTAATGCTTAAAAGTTAGTTCAGCATTTCCATTACTGATTTTAATAATTTGTTCGTAACCTTCCATATACATTAAAAAAAATAGATCACTGAAGAAACCTGGCATGCAGCTTAAACCATAGTTTAAGTTTCTCTTGCAGAATACCACAGTCAATACTTTGCAGAGTTTGCCTGCCCTTCCTAAGGACTTGAATGTTATTTTTACATTTTTACACTCATGATAATGACAATATTCCCCTCATACAAAACAAGCACTTTCAGGACAGCTAGAAATCAGCATGGAAGTCATTTTGGGGATGTGTCAATGCCTCCAGGAAGGTAATCATGACTAACCAGCTTGCACCCAAGGTTATTGCTGGATCATTTCACATCAGAAATGAACTGATCTCTCTCCGACGCATCCAACAAAATGGTGCTTGGATTTAGGTTAATCACAGCCAGGCACCACGCTTAATTGGCAACAAGGTCACACAGCGATGCTGGGGACATGAGCAGCTCGTACCCAGTAAGGTGTGAGTCATAAAAATCAAAAAAGTTCCATAAGAGAAGGCAAAGCTCTAGTTAGAGAAGGAACAGAGCCGGCAAACCCTGCAGAAAGGATATTGCAGAGAGCAGAGGGAAGCGGAGCCCGCAGCTGTGCCGAGCCACCGAGATAGCACAGAAACTTCGCGTCCAGCACCATCTTTCCTCCCGTGTCCGAGGGGAAAGTTCTGGTTTCGTCAGAATTTGGTCAAAACTCAACGGCCCCGAGTGACGTGCAGAAAGGGCAGAGTCATTATTCACGACGAAAAAGAAAAAGCTTTTCAAAACGCCTTCTCCGGAGTGGTGTGGGAGTTGTTTTAAACCAACACGCCAGATCCCCACCGGTATCAGAGCTGGGGGGCGGGAGGCTCATGTGCGCGCCTTCTCGCATTCGAGACAATTAGTCCTTAATTAAAAGCAACGCCAGAGCAGCGCAGCTTTAGAACTTGAGCAACTCCAGACTCGCTTAACACAATTTTCGAGGAAAAAAACCCCAGAGATCCAAACGCTACGCCAACCAAGAGACTACCCAGCCCCGGGCGCTCTCCCACCCCCGGGGACCCACGGGCGGCTCACGGAGCGTTCCCCCCGGGAAGGGGCGGCGTCGGGGGAGCTGCGGGGACGGGACGGCAGCTCCGGCAGCTCATACGATCAGCGGGGATCAATCAGGCGCTGCAGGAGCACGGACCGAGCAGGACCTGGCTCAGCATCCCCCCGAGCCCGGCGCGGACCCTCCCCGGGGGCACCGCTGCGATCCCAGACACGGAGCCGTCCCCGTGTTCCCGGCGCTCGCCCCGGCACCGCTCGGAGCATCCCCGGCCCCGCTGCCCCGGCTCGGCTCCTCCGCTCCATCCCTCCCGAGGGATGCGGGGGGCTCGGCGCTCCCCCCCAACCCGCACCGCAACTTAGTTCCCCAGAGTTGCCCACCTGCCGCCGAGCCGCCCCCGGCCGTGCCCGCAGCCCTTCCCGGCGGAGCCGCTCCGGGTAATCCTGCGGCTCCCGCGGCTCCCGGCGCCTCTTCTGGAGCGGCGCTCGCCGCGCTCCGGGCGGCGGGGCGGGACCCACCCGATCTCCCGCCCACCCGATCCGCACCCACCGCCCCCGGGCCGGCAAAGCCCAGCCCAGCCCAGCCCAGCCCAGCCCAGCCCAGCCCAGCCCAGCTCAGCTCAGCTCAGCTCAGCCCAGCTCAGCCCAGCTCAGCTCAGTTCTCCCGGGGATACGCTGCCGGGTGATGGTGGGTTCCCCCAGAGCCCCCTCTGGAATCCACCTGGGGAGGGTAAATGTGCTCCCGCAGCGAGCTTAGGAATGACGGGGAAAGTTGACGCGTTACAGGCTTAAATAAAAACTCCCATCTAATTTCTGGGCTGGAAGCCCAGGGAAAGAATCAGGTTCACGTAGGTCGCTGTGCAGGAGCCGGATGGAGGTTTTATTGAGTCTGGCTCCAGCTCATCGCTGTATTAGAGCTGTGCTGCTGTAATTAAGGCTGAGCAGAATTTCTTTCAGTCCCCCTTCCCCCTCTTTTTTTTTTTTTTTCAGCAGGTTATATAACAAATAGTGCTAAGTTTCCTGAAACCTCTATTATCTTTTAGCATCCCAAAGCACAGGGAAGAGTACATTATAATAAAGTGTGCATTAGCCTGCTGTGCTTCAGTGGAAGCCAAGATACACCAAGGATGGCTTTGGCTTCCCACCCACAGTGAAGTGTCAATGCAAGACAATCAGTCACAGCACCACAGAATGTTCAGCGTTGGGAGGGACCTTAAAGATCATCTCATTCCACCTCCCTGCCATGGGCAGGGACACCTTCCACTAGACCAGGTTTGTCCAAGCCCTGTCCAACCTGGCCTTGGGCACTTCCAGGGATGGGGCAGCCACAGCTTCTCTGGGCAACCTGTGCCAGAGCCTCCCCACCTGCACAGGGAAGGATTCTTTTCTAATATCCCATCTAACCCTACTCTCTGGCAGTGTGAAGCCATTCCCCCTTGTCCTGTCACTTCAGGCCCTTGTAAATAGTTTCTCTCCATCATTCCTGTCAGCCCATCCAGGCACTGGAAGGCCACAATTAGGTGACCCTGAAGCTTCTCTTCTCCAGGCTGAACAATCCCAATTCTCTCAGCCTTTCCTCCCAGCAGAGCTGCTCCAGCCCTCTGATCATCCTGGTGGCCCCCTCTGAACTTGCTTCAACAAGTTGATGTCCTTCCTGTGCTGGGGACCTGCCCAGAAGGGAGAAAGGACTCGATGACTGTCCTGTGGTACACAGAGGGATCTTGGACAGGGTGGCAATGCTTTGCTCTCTGGGCATCGGAGCGAAGGACATGAGGAAAACAGTTTTCTTCTTCAACGAGTAAGATTTAAGTCACTGCCACTTCTGTTTCCCTTTCTGTCCATTTTTGTTGTGAATTATTGAAATGTGCTGGCTGGGAAGTGGTGACAGTCTCCTCTGGGGACTAGGAGAAACTTGCATGGCATCTGTTGACCCAGACTTAGTGCAGGAGCCCTGACCTGAAAAGATGTCCTTACTTTTCTATGCATGTACAAGTCTGTAATTAAGGAATGTCCAGCACTGAAATGTAGCCACTTCTGTAATGAAATGTGGCGCTGATCTGAGGAAGGGATGTCAAAAAATAAATTATCTCAGAAAAACAGGATGCATTTTTAATTGGCAGAGCGTGGTCCCGTTGGACTCATAGAGCTGATAGAATTACAGTGATTTAACGAGTTACTGTACAGGAGCTGAGCACTGAGATTTGTACCAATACAGTTCAGCTCAGCCCTGGCACGGAGCAGGAACGTGCACTCAGCCTGTTTGTGTAGCTCAGCTGCTGTATTACAGTCTGGTAACTCCACCACATCCCTAAACCTCCACTTTGGGCTTTTGCCTAGAAGATGATATTAACTCTCAGCTATTATTGCACAAAGAATTATGATAGGACTGGGGTCAAGCCTTAGCTTCACAGCAAACTCCAGCTCAGGTAGGAGTGTGGTGGCTGTGGACGCCTCTGTGGGGCAGTGACAGCACAGACCCAGGAGCAAAACCCGAATGCAGATTTGGCTTCCTCGGAGTTCTGCCGTTCAGAATTCACGACACCCGATTCACTGGGGCTTATGAGAGCTGACAAGGTCATGGCCCTATGGCACAGCTCTCCACGTGGAAATATCAGCTTTAGCTGTGCAAGGCCAGTGTGAGAACGATAGCCTGTATTTTTATGCTTGACCGACCACTGAGGCTGTTAAAATTTTGAAAATGCGTTCTGCAGTTTGCCTTCCCTGGTGTCCTTTGTCACCTCCAGCCCGGACCCACAGTCGGACTGCTGCGGCCAAAAAATACATGTTTTCAATTTCAGTTAAGTCAAGGACTTCAAATTCCTATCATAGGTGTCGAGTTACACCACACAAGAGATGCTTTTATTTTAAGTTTGCCAGAGAGGCACTTTATGAGACTGTGAGGTCGAAAAGATGACTCTAATCTTTGAGATGACAAGTTAAAAAGGACAAACCCCATTCTTTCCCTCACCTATTATCTAGCAATCCAGGCATGTAGAAACAGCGGGTTTGTAAGTGTTTTTCCTGTATTTACTTGAGAAAACACAGCAAACCTGCAGTATCCCCATATACCTACTGAAGGTAAGCAAGTCGTAGACAGTAAATTCTCTGAGGCTGCCTGGCGTGTTTTCACACAGTACCTGATCCTGTGATGCCCTTCTGCCATCTGGGGCTTCTGGACCAACTGCAATATCCATGTGCAATGATAACAACTTAATTACAGGTCTCACACTACTTCCAGCTAATGATTTTTTTTTTCATTTCCACTTGTCATTCGAACATCCCTGTTGACGTGTCTCTGAAACGATATGTGAAGAACAGGGATGCATCTACTCTAGTGGTGTGTAATTAATACTTCCTAAGAATTAAAGTGGGAAAAAAAGCACTTTTAATTTATGAGCGCAGGTGTAATCAGGTACATTAATGTCATATTTAAACTTACTTAAATGAATATAATTTGTTTTGAAGACCCAACTTAACCTTGTCCACCCTGATGCCAGCTGGTGTAGACCTAAACTATCAAGTGAGCTCTTGCTCCTATTAGCTGCACCCCCTCACTGCTCTCTGCCATAGCTGCTACGTCTATTTTATATATTTTCAAGTAATATTTCTCTTACCATGTTCACGTTTTCAGCACATGGATTTCCTGTAGAACTCTTTGTGTCCTGCTTTGACGAACCTTGTTTTTAGATGGGAATTTAGCCACCAGTAACAAGTTGACTCAGATACACCATAAATTCCTCCAGAAAAAAATCAATCATCACTTATCTCCCACCTGCCTTAGCCTTTGAAGACTTTTTCATACCACTGGCAGAAATACCAACTCACCTCAAGCTTAAATTGAATTTGTTTTGTAAAACACCTCTAGGACATTGTCAAAACAGGATCTAGTCAATGGGACTCGATGGACCATTAGTCTGGTCTTACCACTGACAATCACTGCTATCAGTTTCTTTGCAGGTAGATAAATCAATTAACTTAATCTGAAACAGCCACTAGAAAGCAGAATATTAAAATAAATTCAAAAACAGTTGAAAATTTAGTTTTCTGTCTTTCTGTGTGTAAAGGTTGTAGCATCCCACCTTTTCCAATCATACTTTCAGGCATAATAATGTCAATGACAAAAATCTATGGACAAAATATGTGATGCTTTGGATGCAGTTAAATGAGTAGAAAATTGACTTTTCCCATTTATACTTATGGGAATCTTATTTAAAGATAAATGCTTAATGTAAATTTAATCTTTCTAATTTTTAAGAAATGCTTCTCTCTTTAAGCCAACATCAATATCAACTAATCTGAGGCTTGATCTGCAGGCACAGTGAGTAGATTATGCATTTCTTTCAAAATTGAAGTCAGCTGTAGTGGCTAGATGTTTTTTTGAATATCTATATCACAAGACAGCATTCCAGTTCTCCAGAGCACAGGGAGATTCCTTGTGGTGGTGGTGTCACAGGAAAAGCTGCATTCACTCCTGTGCTTGGTCCACAGTCACCTCACATCTCACATCCTTGATCTTCCCACCACTGACACCAATATCAGCCGTGCTCTTCGTGCTGCATTTTGTCCCTGTTTTGGAGAACCCTACTCTCCCTGGGCTTGGGAAGCATTATGTTAAAAAGGATAGTGTTCTCAGGAGCATCCAGCAATGCTCTGGTCCAATTTCCCTTGGCATCAAATCCAATCGATTTAAAATTCCCATTTCATTGTCTCCACGAACTCCAGCTCGTGCTAATAAATGGAGAGTGTAACTGGTGTTTGGAGCAGCAGGAGGGAAGGGCTGGGGGGGGAAGGCTAATGAGAGGCCCTGTCTGTATTAAGGAAATTAATTATGTGACTGGATTAAACTGCAGCACTGGAAGCCTCACTTTGCCCTGACACAGCCTATGTGCATTAAAGGTTTATGCTGCTGTAATAACCACAGCAGTGGTGTTATATGGATGCAAATGTCCTTAATGCAGGCAGGACCTACATCAGACCACAGTGACTAATCCAAAACCCATAAAAGAAAGTGAATTATGTGCAATTGGGCTGGAGAGCGTGGCACAGAAAGAAAATGATAATAGGAAGGTTAAGTGCCCAGCGAGTGCAAACTGATATACAAGATCTTGAAATCACAGAGAAAGAAAATTAAAGTGGTGAAATGATTTCACGTATAGGTAGATGGAGGCATAAAAGCAATGTGTGAACTCTGGGAGAGAGAGTGGAGTGAGAGTGGTACTGTCAGAGGTACAGCCTTTTACCTATTAGAAATAAGTGGTGGGAGGCCAATTCCAATAAACAGGCAATTTTAGTTTCATCATTATTTCAGGTTTTTGTTTGACTCTGCTTTTGTGTGTCATTGAAATATTTGTGTATTAATAGACACCCATTTTAATAGCATTACAGTAATTTGAACATCTGCAGCTCCTAGGCATTAAGACACGACTAGTCTCCTATATTTCAAGTTATTTTCGCAGCACCTCTTCCTGATTTTGTCGTATCTATTAAAATGCAACAGATCAGTTCTTATCATTACCTATTAATTGGCAACCTTGAGCTGAAGTGTTAAGCAGAAACCAGCCTGATTGCCTGGAGGCCTGGCTGGCAATTCAGTGGAAGGCAAAGGCATTTTATGGCTGTCCTGAAAGCTGAGTGATGGGCTGGGTAACTTTCCTAATCAAATACAATTAAATACAAAATCATATACCCACCACCCATGGTATCCTTTGTTCCAACAAATTGCCTGATGTACTATTCAAGATTACTAAATATAGAACATTTACAAGATGGGAGGTTTTAATTCTACCAAAACCTCAGCTTAGGTTATTAAAGACATGAGATATTTTGTTTAGAGGAGTACTGAGGAGCTCTCACGGGACAGGAGGACTCTCTCTGGATGAGAAATGACTCCTCTCCTGGGCTCAGACTGACTTTTGAGATGAACAAACAGAACAGAAATGAATTCAGAGCAGGTCTGTGAGTTTGCTGTTAAGGGTTAAGAAACCAAAGCAGCCATTGTGAATAAAGATGTGGTTCGTAAATCTTTCACCAGGAAAGAAATACTCCTTAAAAGCTCTCTGGAATGTGATCACTGCCAATATCATGTTAAGGAGGGAGGAGGAAATAGCAGGCTACTCCTCTTTCCCTTGTTCTTAGTGTGACAAGGATTTTTCATTCTACTCAAAAGAACCATATTTTTAAAGTGATCTCTGTAGCTGGACAATATTTGTTTGCAAATGTGATGCTGGGGTTTAGTTCTGTCCAAAGCTTTTAGTTCTATCTGGGAAATTCATGGCAATCAACAGACAAACCTTAGGAACTGCCTTCATCATATCAGGCATCAGCTGTTCCTTACACAGCCCCCTCTGTGCATCCACGGAGTGGTGCTCCAGCAGCACAGTTCTGTGGGTAGAATTTTAAAAACCGTCTGACACTTTCGGTTTTAAAATAATAAAGGAGGTTCAGGTTTTAGTATTATGCAGTTGAATTCATGAGTTAGCTCAGGCATCCCAAACCTGTCTGAGGGGAAGAAAAGGTAAGTGCATTTAAGCCTAAACTTTGTCAGCAGGATCAGGTGCAGCCAGATAAGACAATGAGAATAAATAACAGTGACCTGTGAAGTAACAAAACGGAAAACAGCACACCTGAAAATAAACAAGGCAAAAAAGGGCCCCAAGAGCTTTGATTTGGTGAACTATTTCAGCCAGTATCTATGTTTGTCTCCACAAGAATATACACTTTAATTCCTGTCTAGGTTAAGAATACTTTCCCAGATCAAGTACTAATAATTTTGAGATCTATAAGTACCCCGATGAGAAAACCCTGCAGTAATTACCCCATCAGTAATGAATACAAATGGCCCTGAGAAAATGCCTTTGAACAGGAAAAATAAGGAAAACAGCATGTCAGTGACCTCCAACTAGAATGTTCTTGCATCTCAGCGTGAGGGCAGTTGTGAGTCTTAACATATCAAAAGCAAATTTTAAGATATTTAGGGAATTTTAAAATAAAAAGGAAGATTCTAAGAGCATTCAAGTTGATAATGTTATTGACTACCAACATCTCCTCCAAATTATGGGAACTGTGTTGGAAATCCTTAAGGATGACATTGCCATTCAACTAACACACCTCCAAATACAAATGGGTGTCACCCTCTAATCAGCACCACAATATGTCTTTTTTTCCTTCAAATTTCCAGTTGCTTTATCTTCAATTCTTTACAAGTTCATTAGTTTCACATTAAAAGTTCTTTATTGTGAATGGTAAAGGAATAGTAAAATGGGGCTGTGGCTGGGATGCAAACCACTGGTTAAGGAGAAAGTCCTGCCACTCCTGCAGGACATCTGGGATTTTATGGCTTGAACCTAAAGGAATGGTTCTTATGAAATTGGGCAAGATCCTCTCTGAGTGCATTCCCACAGCCCATGACTGAATAAAGCCAGGTGTTGACTGCTCCTGTGTCTTCCCAGCTGCTCCATGTTTCCCAGGGTCTGTGAGGAGCTGCTAGAGGAGGATGCTCTGCTGATCCTGAGGACTGTGATTATCCCACTGCTTAAGCCACTCACAGGGATTAAAAGCATTTCCAGGAGGGAAGAGGTGCCCAGAGAACTGTTTGTTATTGTTTTCAAGCCAACATCTGGAAAGTCATTGTAGCTTTATCTTGTAAACACATCTGAAGATCGAGGGAATGTGGAGATGTTGGAGCTCACATTTGCTAAGGAGGATTTTGCTCACTCTGACTTACCCTGCACTCAATTAGCTGCACAGAATGCTGTAAGAGACTGCCCACATGAGGAGTAAATAAACCAAACAGGATAGTTTGGGGTGGAAGGGACCTCAAAGCCTATCTCATTCCACCCCCTACCATGGGCAGGGACACCTTCCACTGGCCCAGGTTGCTCAGAGCTCCATCCAACCTGGCCTTGGACACTTCCAGGGACGGGGCAAAAATCTCCTTTTCATCCGCAGCTCATCAGCAAAAATGAGTGATGAAGCAAAGGGAATCATTTTACATTGTGAAGGGAAATGGTTCACAAACTTAAAAATTGGGCTGAAAAGTTTACCCAGTCTGTGCTGAAGCAGCTCTTCTCTAGTACAGGAATTACTCATATTGTTCCCGTTATCCCTTCTAAGCTCCTGCAGAGCCAAGAGGCTCTGGCTTAGTTCCTGATTCAGCCAGAACCTTCCTCAGGATGGTTGGGTGAGGACTTGATACTTTTAGCTGTGTTGATCCTTCCTGTGACCTTCTCACAAACACCATTTCTATCCATGGCTGGCAGTTTTCTGCATTCTTCAATAATTTTGTCAAACTTTTTCTGCCAGCAATGTGCTGGTTGGCTGGGAGATAACATCTCTAACTTCAGCATTAAAATCAATCCAATATCAAGTTCCCTACTCACTGAAATCTTGCACGTAGCTGCCTTCAAGAATTTAAAGATGTTGGGCAGAAAGTGGAAGGAAATAAGTTTCTGGTTTTACTGTGTTTTATTAAACTTTTTCCCACTGGATACTCTTTCTGTTAATTAATTTTTCCTTTACAATTTCAGGTAAGCTATTAATCTATTGACTTGAGGATTTTTCAAAGCCTTTCCAGAAATAAACCCTGGGATGAAAGAATCATAAGATATGCATGAAAAGTACTACTGTTGTTTTGTCATTTTCAAGCCCATGGTTTATACCAAGTCTCTCTAATTCCCTTTACATGGATGTCAGATGGAATAATACAACGAAAAATTACCCCAAGATTTGGTTTTCCATTGCAGAGGTGCTTTTGTACATAAAGTTTTTATACAAAATTTGAATAAAAAGTCCCAAACCTTCCGATTCCTATTATTTAAAAGCACCAATTAACGGGGGTTTGAGTTTACATTAACACTGCTTTTATTCCAATCATGCACTTCCATCTCATTATTTTTTGTTCCCTTAATCCCATTGCCCAAAATTTGCTTTCTGATAGTGAACTCGACAGGAACACTCAAAAACTCTTGCAGTTCTGGAATGCAAAATCATTTAAATAACATTCTTTTTGCTATTAGCAGTTCCTGTGGATAATGCAGTCAAATGCTGTGAAATGTTCATTATTGGAAATAGATGTATTTTTTTTTCCTTTGAATTTTTAAATTGTCTTTATTATGGCGCACTGTGTATGAAGTAAATGTGATTTGAACAGGTGTGCCCTCTACTGGCATAAAGGAAATAATGAAAACAGAGAAAGCAGCACCATATTTCCAGATGCTGTATCAAAACAGAGTGCCAAAACAAACTTTTTACTGTTCTTTTTTTTTTAATTATGCTTTAGTCATGTTTGAAGGCTTAATTATTTTCATCATTAAATCTAGACATATTAATTGCTTCCAGATTTTTTTTTAATGAAAAGCCCATTTACGGTGCTAAGGCAGTATAAAAAGGTCTTGCCACAGATGGACATGATGGTGGGGATGGTGTGCTTTTACACCATTAAAAATAACTTCAGATTTATGAGACTTTTCAGGAGCTGTGGCATCAGCTAGAGAGCAGGAGAACAAAGCTGTGTGACAAAATCCTTTCCACAGTACAGAGCAACTTTGGAGCATTCATTTGCAACTCTGTAGGAGTTGATGTATAATGTAGAATATTCAATTTCTGATAACACAGGAGAATTAAGACCTCACCCTCTGCTGAAATACTTCTAACCCATCCCTCCCTTCCATTTAAAAGAATACTTAAAATTTTCTGTCCTATTGAAGTTGTCAACTGGCATTAAACTTGAATAAGAAAGAAACAAAAACATTCCCTTTGGTAAGAAACTCTCGTGCTGCAACTTCCCAGCGTGGGCAGGATTAGTCACAAATGCTAATTGAAACACTAATTGGCATATTTATACCATCATATAAAATCCATTCAACACAGTGGCAATAATGTTGGTGTCTAAACCAGCTGCAGCATCCATGTGGAGAACAGCCACTCCACACTTTTAGCCCATTAGGAATATTCCAGGTTCCCCAATTTTCACCTTTTATAAGGTGTGGTATTTACAGACTGCAGGTTAAATGGATACCAGACAACATGGATCAGAGAAGAAGAAAAAGAATTCCCTTCCAGAAAACTTAATTATCAGCAGATGAAGGAGCCAAAATATTCTTACCCCTTCCTTCGGCTCCAACGTTGCCCCTGTGTAGTGAAAAGGAGTTTGTTTGGCAGCAGAATCAAAATCATTAATCACAGAATTAAGTTAATATGTCCCCTATAACTTGCTTTATTAGTAAGTAACTGCATCTGGAAACAAGGTGGGTATCAATAGCGTGGGGTCAACCTTCAGAAATCTCAGCCTGCTATTAAGTGCTTCATTACCAGAGAAAACTACACTGCCAAAATGAGCTGTAATCACACATGAAAACAGAGGATAGACTTGTGCTTACAACACAATTCTTTCTGCCAATTTCTCTGGACAGAACTGTTATAATAAAAGTAAATATTAGTGTCTCAGGCATGAGACACTTTGAACAAGCAATAGTCTCAAACATGTGTGTTTCAAACATGTTTACCTTTACGGCAAAGCCTTTTTTTGGACCAGAAGAAAGCTTTTAACATTGTGGGTTAAAAATCTACTGTGTATCTTTGTTGAATCAGTAGAAAGCAGAATACTGTTTTATATATCATATCTCTGAGCCTGGGAACACCAAACCCTCCCCATCTCCAGGCAGCTGTTGCAGAGAAATTCCCTCCTTGCTCTCCTAATGAGCTACACGGGGCAGTGTGGACTTCACAAGTGGACTCCAGCTTACTAATTGGTTACAACAATTAGCCAGGGTGCCCAGGTCTTTAGTCACCTTGGTTACATGTGAGTCAATTAGAGTCTCATACCTATTCATGCCACTTCATCCTCACACCAAGAGCTGCTTCCCTCTGTCCGGCTCCTTCTCTCCGGTGCTCTCTGGGAACCATCGGGGGAAAGGAGTTTCACAGAATCATTAGGGTTGGAAAAGACCTTTAGGATCATCAGCCCAACACCACCACCATGCTCACCATTAAACCATGTCCTTGAGTGCCACATCCACACATTATTTCAACACTTCCAGGGATGGTGACTCCACCACTGCCCTGGGCAGTCTGTTCCAATGCTTTACGACCCTTTCCATGAAAACATTTTTCCTGGTATCTATTCTAAACCTCACCTGGTGCAACTTGAGGCCATTTCCTCTCCTTCCACATTTCACTGAAATCAGACATTTGCTGTGGCCGTAATTCATGTGCTGGAAATGCAGATAAAGGAGATCTGAGAGGGAAGCACTAAACCAACCTGGCCAAACCTCACTAGTTTGTTAAGAGGTAGAGAAAGACCAAGCTGGATCCCTCTCTGCAGTCACCTGGCTCAGTAAATAAACCACGGAGCTTTACTCAGTTGGTTTGAGCACAGAAGCATCTCACTGCCAGTAACACACCTCTGAGGTGACTCCTCTTTTCTTATCTCTTCAATAACGTACCTGTGGTTTTATCTCTCACTGGTGAAGCTGCAGTTGAACCACCCCTAATGTGGGACACACAGACACAGTCGGTGAGGGCAGTGCTGGGCTGTGGTGGAGCTGCTGGGTGACCTCCTCAGAGCACACGCCCCTCAAAGGAGCTCAGATGAGCCTAAAACCTGCAAGCAAACCTAGAGGCTGCAATATTGTGACCATTCAAACCCCAATTATGGGCACAGAAACCACTCTTGGGATTGCTTGAGCAACCTGTAGCACTGCCCTTGGCCTCAGGTGAGCTTCAAAGCACCTGGGGGAGCACCTGGAGATGGCAAAAGCCTGCAGTGTGTCACAGCATCTGCTGCCATGTGGTAATCAATGACTGGTAAAACTTGATCTCTAAGAACTTATTTCAACTCCTCAGCTATCTTCAGCTTGCTTTCTTCCTCTTTTTGTCTGGTTCTTGTTTTATAATTCTGTCCCTTTCCGTTGCTGCGATTTTGCTGTTACAGGAACTTTGCAGAAGGGAAAAATAAACAGATCAGTGTTTGATGTTGTGCTCTCTGTTTAGAAGTTTGTTTTCTTTTCTTCTTCCATTGCATCAATATTAACATGTTGATCCACAAGCCAAATAAATAAAGTCTATAAATACATTCTTTCTTTTTTTTTTTTCAAACTGTGAAACCTCAAAGTTACAGTTCCCACAGCAACTGCACAATGTGCACGTACATTAAAGGCAGGGATATTGCCACCCAAGGCAGCAATCAAATATGCATGAGGGACTTACTTGCACATGAGGACTGTTCAAGTTTGAAATCCCAGAACCAAGAAGCACCTTGGATCTGTCCATGTCAGGAAGAAAAGGTTTGGAGACGTTGGTCCTTATGGGCACAGTGGAACTGGATCGTGCCCTGTGCAGAAGGGCTCATGGATAACAGGGGGGTGGTACCTTTACCAGAGCTAAAGATGCTGTGGATAAAATAATTGCTGTTAATTAGCTGAAATGCACAGCCAGAAGGTGTCATAACAACCAAAGCATTATGAACAGAAATCATTGTTCACAGTCCTGACAATCCCTGAATGCTGTGAGCGAGTTTCTCACCGTTTGAAGAGGAATGAAGAGTGCTCTGTATGCTGGAGAAGTTCATGCCACCTAAATGCTGTATCTTTTACAATCCAGGAGATTGTTTCATTTAATAGAAGGTTGCTCAGCTTCCTGGTTTCTGATTCTCCACCAACTGCTGGCTAATCAAAGTTTATTTTTCTAGGTCATGAATTCAAGATCTCGGCCCCAAACCATGCCCAGCACTGTCAGCTGGGATCTAACTTCACACCATTGGCTGCTCTTCCATAACTGATGTTCTCCTCTCCCTCTCATCTCCTCATAATTTTAAGATCAAGTTTTCCAGCAGTGCTGTCATTGTACCCTAAGCCAGGAATTTGGGCATCTCCCTTAGCAAGTCTAATGTTGCTTGGTAATCTAATGCATTCCTCCTACTGACTAAAGAAAACCAGCCTGGGGAGCCCAGTTCTCTGTGAGGTGCCTTAAATGGATAGCGAAGTCAGATTTAAAAATTCAACAATACAGCTTATTTTCTTTTCCATGGCCTATTATCAAAAATAATAGAAACTGTGGGCATCACATTTCAGGGCTATAAAGAGAAGCAGCATGTCATCAAGTGACTAAATGTCTTGGTATTATTAATCTCCTATAATCTAGTAATTAAAAGGAACTGGAGGATTGCAGAATTTGAAAAGAGCCATTAGCATGTTTAACTATAAGCAGCCGGATATTTTATAGAAAAAAATGGGCAAGTGTTTATTATTTTTGCAGACCATCTCAGCTGCAGGATTCCCACTCTGGCAGTTTTCCTCCAGAACACACACCAGAGAGGATTTATGATCCAAAGGAGAGCCCTATCTTGAAGTGTCACCTTGAACTTGCTTGTACAAATGGAGTTTTGCATTATCATCTATATCTCTTATATTTAACATCAACATGTGCAGCGTTTTGTGAGAGTACAAGAGCCTGTTCTGTTTCTGTAGAGAATGCATCAGATTTGTTTTGATAGAAATAAGTGTGATTAGCATAAATTTACCTTAACACAGTAACAAAATTTGAAAGCAGTTGTATCAAAGCACCATCATTTCTGTGGAGCAAATTTTAGCTGCACTGTGAAAGATGCCTTTTAAAATGCTTTTATTTCTCTGAAAAGCAGCAGGGATAGCCAGACAGATAATTTTTCAAAAATGTTCCAGGATTTCTTATGGATATTAATTTCTGTTTAAGCCTCTCCAAACTTTGGCAGAAAGACAAGTTTCATTTTTCTTTAACAAGTCCTTTAGTTCTGCAGATGTTGTAGCCAGATTGGCAATAAATTTTGCTGGAACAGTTAACTCAACTTAGAGAAGATGCTGTTATTTAATATTCTGTTTCTGCCTCACCTTTTGAACCTTAATTTATAGGTGATGTCTTTTATAGTTAACATTCCATACAAGTCTGCAAAGCTTATTAGATTACTGTGTTCTCTGCCAACGAGAGTCTGTTGTTCTAAATAAGTATCTTCAGAACTATGAGCATTAAACATGGTGTAAAGGAAAGAGACTATTTTCTGTCCCATTTCCAAATGGATACACACATTTTGATTACACCTCTCTAATTTCCATCAGTCTGTTTTTGTCTCCTCTTTATTGGCCTGATTAAAAGCTTACTGGAATGAGTGGGAAGTGAAAACTCTCATTGACTTAAGTGGCTTTGAAGCAGTTTTCGAATAGTTGCTTCACATTGGTTCCTTATTACACTTGAGAAAAGCTCTATTTTTCCCCATTTTCCATTTTGCCTTGTCACCAGTATTTTGCCTAAAGTCAGGAATCTATCTTTACCCTTTCATAACCCCGAGCATCTGCACTAGTAACCACCCATGAACTTCAACAGTTCATTCTCAGTTCAGAGAAAGACCTTCTGACTACAAAATAAGTTTGATATTCCTGTGAAATGGAGTGTGGCCCTTACCCTGAGCAGTGTCAGGTCTCTCTCAGGTCAGTTTTGACTGTTTTGGAAGTGATGCACAGGAGTTGCCTTTATTTCTCCTCTCCCCATTCAGCAGAAAATCTAGTCAGAGATTTTTGGCATCTGTCCTACTGACTGCTGGGGGTTTGTGTGCGACTTTTCAAAGCAGCAAAGAAACCAAACCCACTCCCAATTAGTCCACATTCACTAAACTGGGCTCTGCAGCCTCCATGGGATGTATTCAGGAGATCCACAGATCCCCAAAACAGTCTCCTGGTTGTCCTGTTCCTGCCTGGCTCTGTGGGAGCATTTCCTTGGCACCTGCCTTAGGCTCATGCCCAGCTGATGAGGTTCTGGTATTTAAGCTGCCAGTTTTGGCAGCTGTCTTCTGTAATTCAGAGACAGGCTTTGAGTTTGGGGTTATGGATGTTTGACCAGCAGCAATATAAAATGACAAGCAATCGGTGTAATTGTACCAGAACACTCCTGACAACTAACATTTCCAGAGAGCACATCAGAACCTCACATCTGACCCAAGGAGTGCCTGTCCCAGCTGCAAAGCCTGCTTGGCTGGGTTTGCTGCAGCAGCCAGACCTGCCGAGGTCTCAGGGAATCTGCTTCAGCACCTTGATAAATGCAGAATCTATCCCAAACAGAGAAAAACACCATTATTGCTGCAGGCAGAGCAATCCCATGGAAAGAGGGTATTTGCATTCCAAACCCAAGCATTTCTGCCAGTTTTTCTGCCCTGTGGGTTTTTCTGTCGTATGAAGGATGCAGAGTGAGGACTGTGCTGGAGGTTCATTGGTCTGGTTACACACAACTAGGGCATACAACCCCAAGCAGTCCCAGGAGAGCTCTCCCTCCCTGTGCTACTTATTTCCTGGGTGGGGACCTCATTTTTGTCTACTTGAGGGGCTTCTTCTCCCCTTCCTTCCCTCTACTCAGACCTGAACCAGCTCAGTGATCCCCAGTTCCTCTGCAGATGACTCCTCCACGATACACTGATCACTAGATTCCAGCATTTATCCATTCTGTGCATCCTTTTACTGCATCTCTGACCCTTCCTGCCAGGCTGCTGGACAATCCCAAAATGTTCAGCTGAAATTCAACCAAATTTTGCCTGGAAGTCAAGTGGATCTGATGCTCAGGATATTAAGACTGTGAGAAATCTTGGGAAGAATATGTTTAAGAGTGAAGTTGGAAGTTTATATTTAGCTATTGCTGTCAGAGTTGCCAGTGAAAGCTCGCTCAAGGGGAAACAGCAGACACCAATAAGTGTAAACAAAGAAACTCCAGCCCTTGGAAATTATGAGGAAAAAAAAGCTACAGTGCTGCTGTAGTCCCCAGCCAACTTCACTTCTGAGGCTCAAAAAATAGCAGCTTCTCACCTTAAATACTTGTTAGCTCTTGCAGGGATTTAGGGAAGCTTCCATGCAGATCTTGCTTTGGACACACTATTCATCCTTGCAAATTTTACAAAGGTCTTTTAGATTAAAATCCAAGAGACAAAAAGGGGAAGGTTTCCTACGTGGCAGATCACGTTCTGTTGCACTGCAGTAAAATGGTTGGCACTGAATGGAGGTAAATTAATAAACTTCTTTATGGTGGCATGAAGTTACTGCTGCTATATTCTGGAGCAGGCAGATAATTGGAGTGGCCAGAATCGCATCTGCAGTGCTGGGAAATTGGTGCAATAATTCTGGACCAGAAATTGTCTAAATAGAGGAGAAAGCGGGAGCATATGCATAATATATCTCCTGGAATTCTGCTGAGACCTCCAGGGAATTGGATTGGGAGTTAATAAACTGTTAATTAAAATTCCCATGACAGGGAAAAAAAAAATATTCATTAACTAGGCCTATTGACGACTTCCCTGATAAGGTAAACAACAGTCCATAATCATTAACAGCTCGTGCAGAGATCTGCATGGGTTTGCTTATATGAGCTCTAATAGAGCCATTGGAAAGGGATTACAAACCAAGGCAAAAAGGACATAGCTCTCACATGTCACTTTTTATGGTGTTGATTTGTATTTTGATTCCTCTGGCAGTGAAGGTTGCTGAGAGTTATGGCTGTCTGAGGGTCAACAAATTTCAGAAGGAACCAGTCCCCTCCATCGGCCTGAAACAATCCCAGAACCTTGAGCTCTGGAATTCGTGACACCCAGACCGAAAAGTATCATTTGCTGTGATTTATTCTGACAGGTACATTATTGGGTGCATGTTAACCAGGACAAATGGCTCTACAGGACAGGAGCACAAGGAGTTCCAAATTACACTTTTTGAAACTTTTCCCCGCGCAGGGGGCTGGTAACAGAGAACAGCAGTGGCTTTTCATGGGCTGAGATATCACCAGCAAGCTTGAATCCATCACTCCTGGCTTTCCCAGCAGTAAATAAGGAGATCATACCCAACACCCACTGCCAAACCTGCACACCAGGCTGTTCCATCGGGCTCCTGAAGGCTTTAACAACATAATATGTTTGAATGCACAGGGAGCAGAAATACCAAATATTAATGGGGTGTCACTGTAGTTTCTTCTCTTTCATTACTGTTGTGTAATCTGGCAATAATACAACCCATTGCTTTGTACTTCCTCTGTATGAAACATCCCTTTATGTCAAATTTGGTTTGCAGACTTACACTCATAGAGCAATTCCTCTCACCCAGAGAAGCAGCGGGAGAGTGTGAGGTTGCTGGCATGTCTCCAATACCATTGTTAACAATTATGACATGACTGTCAAACCTTATTATCAGCTTTTAGGAATCTCTGCGAGATCCTGTAAGCACAGCTGCTTGGCTTTTCCCTGAAACACTGTTCCTGGAAGGCAAGAGAAGAGGGAATGTGTTTTCCCTTTAGGAGGGGAAGCACTGAGTGCTTGCACAAAGCCACAGCAATCAGGATTTTTGGGGTCCACTCTACCTCTGGTTATGTTGGAGTCCCACAGTTTCATCCCTAGCCTAACAACAGCTTGCTTGCTCTTCAGATCCCTGCAAGGGATATTTTGGCAAGCGTCCCATAGCAGCAGGCCAAGGAAGGACACTGTCCCAAATTGAAATGTCTAAACTGGAAAGGAGGTGGGTGTGGAAGAGGAGGAGAGGGTTGGATAAGGGCTGTCCCTGCAGGAGCACAACTAATGCACACCTTCAGGAACTGGGAATTCAGCCCATGGGAGAAGGACCAGCCCTGTTTTGCAGCTCAAAGCCCCAGGAACAGAGCAGACATCAGGTCCCCACACCAGTGGATCTGTCCAGTGCACACACCAATGCCTGTGTGCTTGGGACAACAAAACACAGACCATGGTGGTGGAAGAATAAGAAACCAGCAATCCTCGTGTTAAATAGGGAAGCAAAATAATCTCTTATCTACTTTATCTTATCAAATGTATATTTTTGTCTCATTACACCCAAAGGAGGATCTGACAAGGGGTTTGAGAGGCTGCAGTGGAGGAGCACCACAGTTACCTGCTGACCAGGGAGGTAAAGATCTGCAACCCTCACCAGTGGATCATCCCATGCACGTGTGAGCTCAGTTTATTTACCTTGGATCATCACCCTAATCTGCCACAGGAGACGTGCACCGGAGTTTTAAGGTGAGACATTCAGCAGGCCCCTGTCTCACACCCCAATGACACAAAATATACTAGATATTACATTTCACATGCTGTTTTTTTGAGTCTGGAACATCCTGCTCCTGCTGGCCTCATCAAAACTCCCATTGTAATTGGCAAGTTTTCATTTCAGTGGGAATCTTGGGGGGTGTTGAGGGGAGGTCATTGATTTCTCACAACCGATTCAATCTTTTTACATGCCTGACTGCCCTAAATCACTACAAGTAGGAAACTATTTTCAAAATTTCTCAAGAGCCCTGAATGTATTGATTGAGTCTAACTTTGACTTCAGACGTTAAATTCTTTCTTTTCCTTGAGAAAAACAACCCCTAACCTTCTATAAGGCCACTTGTTTTTAGTTGGCCATCTGTTCTTGCTCCATTTATTTATGCTCTTCTCAATAGTATCCAGATTAAACCTTTGATAGCTTGTTCAACATTTCTTTATTATCTTTTTCACATTTGCCAGTGGAAGTTAATTTTATTCGAATTTTCTCTCTCTGTGTTGGTTCAATTACCAGCCCCAAACAGTTGTTGTATTTTGTGCTGAACAGTAGCATATTGCCTGTGTAGTCATGTTTATAATTATTTCTCCTAAATTCCACTCTCCCCAATTAAACTACAAGAACTTTGAAACTTAGAAGTTAGTTAATGGGGGAAAAAACCTTCACTGTTGGATAAATCTTTTTGCTAATATCCTCCCTTGCCTTTATAAATATATCCTGAGACTTAATGCACTTAGCACCAAGATTAGTGAGAACGTTTTACCTCATTTCCCCCAACCTATTACAGTGAGCAGCTAAATTAGAATTGTAGATGTGGTGCATCATTTTAAGGACCTCCAGTTTGGGTTTTGCAAGTCATGCAAGTGCTCAGCACACGGTGGCACATCTGGAGTCTGCAGTGTTCCAGAGCCAGAAGCTTTACCAGCTCAGACCTTTGTCTTTTGAAAAAAAAAAATAAAAAAAAATTAAATTACTGTATGGAGCTTACATGGAATAATTTACGACAAAAGTGGAAGCAAAAAATAGATGAGAATGAATTCCTTCTTTCAATTAGGTTAGAAAATCCAATCATGTTATAATGTGTTTGTCACTCAGAAAGTTGAAAATTGTTCTCCAAGTCATTATGTCACTAGTTATTTTGGGGGAAAAAGGGAATGCCTGTTACAAACAGGGAGCACCCATTGAAGAAAGCCTGTCATGCAGAATAGAGCCTTAAGTTGGCCAGACGAATTTTCTTCTTTTGCTCACTCTATTCAGTGGAGTTAAGCCAAACCCCAATTACCAGATTTATATGGAATTAAAAAAAAAAAAAGGTAGATGCATTTAAAAATATTATTTGATTATTTTATCAAAAAATAGAGAAGTTTGGATAATCAAAGGCATCTTTTCCCGATGGGGTTGGGGCTGCTCTGTCCCTGGAAGTGTCCAAGGCCAGGTTGGCTTGGAGCAATGTGGTCTAGTGGAAGGTGTCCCTGTCTATGGAAGGGGGTAGAACTGGATGATCTTTAAGGTCTCTTCCAACCCAAACCATTCTGGGATTCTGGAATTCTTGCAAGGTGAAAAATTGTAAGATGAAAGATTTGTACAAAACAGCTTGAAAATTTGAGGAAACACCAAGCTAATTTGACATGTAGCGCTGGCCATTTCTGTGGTCCCAGTTGGACTAGGTGGTATAAGGCAAAACATTCCCCATCACTGACAGGGGGTGACGGTGCCCCCCAGGCTGGTTTGGGCACAGAGCTCTTCCTCCTGAGCCTTCCTTTTATTCCATGTGTTCAAATCTCAGCAGTGACATTCCTGCTGCCAACAGCTGGTTAAACCTTGTCCTAGTTAGAACAGCTGGGACCAGTTCATCACTGGATGGGTGTAACCCAAAACTTTGTATTCCATAGCCTTCCATGCCATTGCCCAGAAACTGTTATCAACAGACCATTTACCCCCTCTGCCCGGAGCAACCTGACTCCTCAGGCTGTAAACTGGGTGTTAAGAGGCCTGTGAGATAGCAGGATGCTCCCTGTCCTCACACCCATTGTGGAACTCCCCGCCCTGAGGGAGGGACTGGGCATTCCTGCCTGAACTGGAGGATATATAATCTTGGAGTCTTGGAACTTTTGGAACCACCCATGGGATCCAGAGGAAGACTCTCAACCAGACTGCAACCACAAGTCTCAACCAGACTGCACCAGCACTCTCACCAACAGGTTTTTCCCTCCCCTTTTACTTTGGACTCAGGGCCCAACAAACACCGCTGTGTTCATGCCCCAGGGTGCTGGGTTATACATTTGGGCTTTGTGGGTTAAAACCAATTGTTTGTCTGTATAATCGTATTTATTGTATTATTTTATTAAATTGTTATTCTGACTTATAATCTCTCCTTGAGCGTTGAGTTCATTTCCCCTGCCAGTTTACCTTTGAACCAGCACAACCTCCACAGGGATAGCACAGCTCTCCCCTTGCTGGTGCTCACACCCTGTCCTCCCCTTCACCACCAGTCCCCGTGTGACATCCCCTTGTGACATCCCAGTGTGACATCCCCGTGTCCCTGCCCCGGGGCCACCGCGGTGCCGCCACAAACAGCGGTGGCATTTGAGCGGGAGAACGACGGCGTCGCCTTCCAGGTGACAGCTGCTCCACGTTCAGCTGGGGGGATGTCACTCCTCCTCCTCAGCACCACGCTCTGGTGACAGTTAATAATCACATCTCCAGGTGCAATAAAGCTGTCGAGTGAATAATGCCAGGAAGGGGCCGGTTGAGGTCCAAGGCAGCAATTCCAGCTGCAGCCTTCCTGCTCCGGGAGCTGCAACTGGGAGCAAAGGAGATTTCTCAGGGTGTTTTGCTCTGACTTTAACAGGCTTTGAGCACACACACAAAAAAATTAAAGCTGTCAGAGATGTGATAGCCAATTTTAAAGGACAGTTGTTTTAAACAACTCTGTGGAACTCAGACATTGAGCAGAAGTTCCTGAAGAGGAAGGAGGAAGCAGAACAAAGACTTAGTTTTCTTCCTTTGCCCTGCATAATCACATTTTATTTTTTATTTTATTTTTGGATTAATGTCATTTTGGTAATGAGATTTCTTGACTGCCTAAGTTTTGCTTTCAGGTTTCTTTATGTGGAGGTTTGCAAGTTTTATTTGTTTCTTTGTTTTAAATAGGGTTTTTAGGCTGTGAGGTTTCATCAGAAAGGAAGAATACCCCAAGGCTACAGTATTGATATTTTCCAGGGACCATTTTCCAGGCTAGAGAGGGACATTTCACAAAGGCACGAAGTGATAGGACAAGGGACCACGGCCTTAAGCTGAAGGAGGGTGTATTTAAATTAGATATGAGGAAGAAATCCTTTACTCTGAGGGTAGGGAGGCCCTGGCACAGGTTGCCCAGAGAGGCTGTGGACTCTCCATCCCTGGAAGTGTCCAAGGCCAGGTTGGATGGGGATTGGAGCAATCTGGGCTAGTGGAAGGTGTCCCTGCCCACAGCAGGGGAGTGGAACTGGATGGGCTTTAAGGTCCCTTTCAACCCAAACCATTCTGTGATTCTGTGACTGAGAAGACACAAGTTTTAGTCTCTGCTGCAATTGCTGGCCAATCCTTTAAACTCATCTATCCATTTGTATCCAATTGAACAGGAAAGAAACAGATCCTGGTGGTGAGCACCCACTGAACTTGTATCTGTGGCTTTAGGAAATGAAGCATCTTTTGCCACCCAGGCAATTCTTTCCAGCAGTGAATCACAGTGTTTGGAGGAAGGTTGAATGTTGAATCACTTTATCCTCACATAATGAGGAGCTGGAGAGGCCAGAGCATATTTTATAGCATTGGACAAATAGTTATCTAAACCACTTCCATCTTCTCCATCCAGAGGCAGATTTTGGAGAACGTTGCTGCTGTCTGTAAATGTGTGTATACAGCAATAGCCACGCTCAGGTGTGATCCCAGAGGCTTGCAGGTGCCTTTACATGCAAATAAAAGAGATGAGCACACACTGCAGTTTACAGGGCTCGTTTTATGGCTAAACTTGAAACACACAGACATCTTTGCAAAAAAGGTTGTCCCAGTGGGAAGCAGTCCTTGGGAACACTGTACACACAGTGCCATAACACCACGGAATGAGCTGCAATCCCACGGCATTCCGGTAACTTTGATGCAGAGACATAAAGCCTGGAGGAAACTGAACTTCATAAAAACAGGCACTGACACACACATAAGCTGTAATTTCCTATGGAAGTTAATCTTTTCTATTACTCTTATTCCATTTGTAAATGGAATGCTGCTTTGAATTATGGCCTGGTGCAGTACTTCTTTTACGCTTCAGCAGTCATTGCTTTGGGATTTCGAGTATTTATTGTAGAATCTTGTCAACTCTCATTCATCACATACTTGCACATACCAGTCCTGCACGAGGACAGTCTGGAACTGCAGCAAACTTACTGGTGGGGTACTGCAAGTCAGCATTTCTATTGCCTCTCTGCAAGGCATTAATTACAAAAACATAACCAGCAAGTACTTAAGCGGGTGTTGGAGCCAGCAGCATTATATGGATGCGCTTAAATCATGGAATTATTAACGTTGGAAATGACCTCTGAGGTCGTCAGATCTAACCATCTACCCAGCACCACCATGTTCACCACCAAATGATGTCCTCAAGTACCAGGTCTGCTACTTTTTATGCTGTCAGCTGAATCCTGTTGTGGTCATAAAATATCCTATACCAAACTGAATTTTGCCTTACATGTATGATAACATTGATGCTATTTTTATTATCTGTCATCTGCATGAAAATACAGCTTCCTTTTCATGCAGAGAGCTCTTTATTCTGTGGGTGCTGTGGAGAATCTTTAAAGGATCCCTGCTAGCTGTCAGTAACCGGGAGCAAATCGATGTAATCTGCATTACAATACTTGCATCATGGTTTTGAAGAGGGACTGAACTCCTTTGGCTGGCTGTGCATCCAGAATCACATCAAAAATCCCTTTTCTGACTTTAAGGGATGTCTCTGGCTTTGTTCCAATTCATTGCATCGTAAACTGAATTCAGAGGCAGCAACACCAGGACTGGCACCTCAGTTCATATCACACAGAATTCACAGTGGCACAGACCAGGTCCCTGCCCTGGGCTTACAATCCAGTTATACTGCTTTGTAGGGAGGCAGAAAGGGTTACAACAAACCTCCTTAACTGTATCACACATGTTCCTAAAGGCCTGCTGACCCACAGAAAAATCCTGCATGATTCACTAGAAAAACGTCCAGTTTATCGTAATTTTTTAGAGGGTGGTGATGAACTGCTCACTGCAGCAACAGGAGACAGAAGTGTCACATATTACAGACATTAATATCCTCCCCAGACCCTGGAAAAATGTATAAATGTTCTTTCATGCACATTCTATAGTTCACACCATCCAAACACAAACGTAACTCCAAGCTTATGGGCTTAATCCCCATGTGGGCTGTTTGGACTCAATGATCCTTGTGGGTCCCTTCCAATTTAGAATATTCTGTGATTCTGTGAAAATAATGCATGCAATGTTACACTGAAAACTGTTCACAGAAGCACAGAATCATAGAATATCTTGAGCTGGAAGAGACCCATAGGGTCATCAAAGTCCCACTGTTCCTGCACAACACAGCCCCGGGGATCCCCCATGTACCCAAAAGCGTGTCCCAGGCACAAAAGCTGTCAGAAAATACACTTTCTCCTCTGAGTTCCACCAAGCTGACACTATTATCATCATCTTCCCTTCAAGTTAACTGCAATCCCAGAGCTTTCATACCCCCCTCAAAATTCTCCAGCACATTCAAAGGTACCCCAAAGGCAAACCTAACCCAATACCATCACTTGCATTGCTGAGTCGCTGCTCACACACCTCTCTCTTATCCAACCTCTGGAAAATTCTCGGGACATCCCAGGAAGTAATTTTTCCAGTTTCTGCTCTTCAGTGATCCTCACGAGGAGAATTCCCCCCTTGGAGCAGCCGGGGTTGGGCACCAACCCGAACACTGACCGAACGTGTACAAACCACTTTCTCCCCTGGAAAACCCTCTATTCCAGGAAACCTCCTTTTGAGAGCTTCAGGTTTTCCATGGCAACCCTTTATTGATTCTGTATAAATAGATCCTTCTTTTCTTCAAACACTTATTATCCTAACATCTCAGCAGCTCGGAGAGTCAACACGTACAAAGAAAAGCCATTAACCAAATTCTCTGTTGGAAATCTCAGAGTGCAGGGAAACGTGGCATCAGCCACACTTTTGAAGGTGTTGATACTTCTTCTGGCAGTTTATGCATCAGATTTCACCTGAATTAATGCAGCAAGGAAATATTTCGGTGAGATAAAAACATGGTAAGGGAAGCTGTCCCTGCCAAACAAAATAAACCTTCAGATTTCTTTGGTAAATAATCTTGGCCTTTGTAGCATAGATTACCTTCATGAAGACAATGGGGCAGAAGAATTTTTTATGAACTTTTTACACGTATTAAGGTGGATTTACTGAGGTTGAAAACCTTCTATTGTCTCTTTGTGGACAAGTCAAATGTATTAAAATGGTAATTCTTTCCCATATTTTTAATCCTCTCTACATGTTTTCTTCACATATCCAGTATGAACCAAAGATAGCAGGATTTAACAGGACATTTGCAAATTTTATTTTGGCATATTGTGTAATGCAAGTTCAAGGTAATGGAATAAATTACAGATCCCTGAAGGAAAGAGAACATTGTCATTTCTGAAACTCTACTGTTCTAATTGGGCATCCCAATTATGTATAATCCTGTATGAATTAGTAACTACGATGGTTCCACTGAATAGGTCAAAACCACTGCAAAGAAGTAGACTTGTGGTTGGCACTAATTTATCCCTGCTTTTAATGAAACCACCATGAATAAATCTGGGCCATTATTTATGGAGTTCCCTACCTGCCCATAAATTTCTTTTAATCACAATTTTAAAGTTATTCTGTCCTTCCATCTTTTCCTCTACCTCTGACATGGCAACCTTTTCCATAAGCCAAAATCATTTGTATTTCTTCATGTTTAGATTTACCATCCTCACTTTACAGGGTCTTTCTCTCAGAAACAGCAAACCAGAGCATTTTTTCCCATCATGGTAAAATTTTGATATGCTCCTAAATGTGCATGATGTACTATAATTTTTTTTATTATTCAGTGAAAGAGTACAGAATAGCAAACTTTAACTCAATACAAAGTCTTTGGGAACCCCTTTCCACTCGAAAAATTGATATTTTCTTTGGTTTGAATCTATATCAACCTCACTGAAATGGCACCATACAGATAGTTTTGAAAAGGTGATCTCAAAACTATATGTGCTGATTGTTTTAAAACCTAAAATTCACTTCTTGAATAGCATTTCTATTTGCAAATTTACTCATTGCAATGTTCAGCCTTGTTGTAGGGATATGTTTTGATGATATTAAAGATATTCAACATCCTGCCTTCACTAGGAAATCATCATGCACAGTCCTGGTAGGAAGGGGAAGACATTAAATATTTTTCACTGAATTACCAAACTAAGGCTAAATTATGTAGGGATGTCCTTGCCAATGGCAGAATAGCAGGATTTAGCAACTTTTACTAAATTTAAGGCTCCAAGGTGCTGGCCCACGTGACTTAGAGGGATCAGAGTGCTGCTGGAAGTCCAGATTCCCTGTCTCCCCTGGTAGAAGCTGCAAACTGCTGCCCTGAAAGTGGTTTTTGTGCCTTGGCACAGCGGTGCTGCCACTGACACAGGGAATTGCCTGTTAGGAATGTTCCCTCCAAAGCTGCCTCCTTCCAACATCTTTTTATATGTTATCCCACCCCTGCCTTCTGCACCCCTATGGATTCAATTGGTGCCTCTGAATTTATGAGGATCAAAATGCCCTAAGCTGTTCTAGTCATGTTTTATTCATGTTTCCAACCTCTCCTTTCATTTACCTGCTACACTGCCTGCCAAGAGTAGTTTTTGGCAGACAGCAGATAATTTATTTTGTGGACATCTGCTCAAAATGTTTTGTGAATAATTAGAGGAGTCTGTAGGGTCCTATCCAGGGGGATTGAGCACTGACAATATCAAGGGATTTCTGATCCTTTACTCCTCCCCTGAATAAAATACAGAACAATAAAGTTTCTTTAGGATTGAGGTATGCTGTGGAGCAGAAGAACTTCTCTTGGGATCTATTGGGCCCCAGTCACCTTTTTGCCATATTTCATTGCCTTCACCCTGATGGTGAAAGAGGGAATAACTCAAAGCTGAAAGAACAACTTCATAAAAAGGAGAAAGGAGGAGAAGAGCACACTGCTGTGTGAAGAGGAGGCTGCATTTTAATAAAAAAAATGCAGAGTTTTAAGGGAGGGATGAGCACACACTTGTATGTTACCAGCCAAAACAAGCAAATTAAAGTGAACTTTTTGAAAGCATGTTTGTGCTCATTTATCAGTACAGTTATTCGTGCTCACTAGGTCAGGGCTACCCTGAAACGTCCAGTATGATTTAGATATTTGAACCTTCTTTGCTCCAATCCAAATCTGTCTCCAAAACTTTCACTAACTGGTGGCCTGTTTCCATTTCAATGATCTTTGTTTTGTGGAGGAGCTCAGAATGAGCTCAGAATGTCTTCCACAGGATTTTACTTAAAAGCATCCAGCCTCTGAAAAGTTTTCAGACACAGCACATTGAAAACATATGTTTTCAACATCTTGTTGATGATTTAATTTTTAATAATTTTGGGCATGTTTTTAGAACACAACAGAAATAACCAAAATCAGTGATTAAATAAGTCATTCCTCTTTTCCTTAGCTGCTTGGCAGGCTAAATATTACAGATTGTCCTCTTTATTTGTGTTTCTCTAGAGAAATATTCTCGTGAAAAAGTGGAAACAGCATTTAGACCTTACAGAATTTCAGCCCATGTGTCAGTGACACCAAACACCTCCATTTATTTCTCCCCCCCCAAACTGTGCTCAGACTCCAACAGTGCCCATCAGCCCTGAGGCTGTTCCCGAAGACGGGTCAGTTTTTGTAAATAATGTCCCTCTTGCCAACTCAGCAAATCAAAGCTGCGGTTTCGGAGCTGGCAGCCGGTCCCCTGGAAGCCAGCCTGGGATTTTGGGATGGCTGCGTTTCCTGCACAAACATCCTCATCACGGTGGAAATGCTCACAATCATCACACGCCATTAGCTGAGCCCGAGGTGGAATTAGGAGATGATTGTCTCCTCCATCAGGCTTTTGAATTGCCTTCCCAGCGTTTTGTTCCCAGCAAAAGGCACAAAATGAGCTGCTGGATATTTAGCAACGGCATTGTTAACTACACATCTACCTCCCTGCAAAGCCACCTTCATACAGTGATCCGACCTTATTTTCTCGCCATCGGGAGATTTCTTGGCTTATCTGGGCTTAAATGGGTTATTCTGTAGCCATTAATTGTGGTTTTTTTGTTGTCGTTTTTAATGGACCTCAACTGACCAAAACCAAAGTTAAGGGACAATTTCACATATCGCACATTTTATGTTCTTCCAGAAAAAAACAAACCACCATCAAAAAAAAGGAGAAGCTTGTCACATGTTTCTGTCCAGTTCTGGTTTGATCAGACTAGAGAAAAAAAACAAAATACACCACCACTTCCAGACATTACAGGGAACCCTTTAATAAATTTATAGCTCTATAGAAGCATTAGTACATTATCAGGGTAATCCAGGAATTAAAGCAATACAAATCAATCCCATCTCAATTGCTTGAACAGGGATAATTAGCCCTGATTCGTCACACTCCTTGAACTGCTTTGCCACCTGTCCCAAGGTGTGATGCTTATTTTGAACTCTGGTTATGAGAGCACAGGTTAAGAACTTCCTTCAGTGCTAAAGGGGACACTAAATCTGTTACCAGCAGTTTTGTCTGAGCTGTTTCCTATTCCTTCTTCCCTTTCTGCTTCTGAATTCTTCATATTTTTTACTTTAATTACGTGTTTCTTTCACATGTATTTACTTGCTTATTTTTACAAATGCTGTACAAGTGAGAAACAAATATCTAGCCTGGAAGGGAGAGTGACATCTGAATGTCACTGATATCTTGCTCTTTGAGATATTTCAGGGCCTGCGAATCTTCATTATTTACACTGTTAATATTTAAGAACCAAGATTTATTGCAAGGTAAACAGATATCATAGAGAAGAGAACACTGAAAAGGTCATACCTGTTATTATTAATATATGTGCTCCTCTTTTTGGACTGCATTTCTACATTTCTTAGCTGAGTGAACAGGGTGCTTTTCTCTCCTTGGTTTACACCTAAAAAAACCCCCAAAAGCAGTAAATTACACACACCAAAAGCTTTAAGCATGGCTAGACACAGCCTACTAATACAGATTTTCAGCAAATTTTAAGCATAAGAGAGACTTAGATATAATGAATTACATCTTATTAATTGTGTTGCACATCCCAGCTGGATTTAATCAAGGAATACGTGGCTGGTTTAGCTAAAGGAGAAAACCTTCTGTTGAGGGCAACTTGTCCAATATGGACAAGTTCATGGACAGAACGTTTATCCTGATGGTCAGGCAGACAAGGACACAGCTTTGAGGTGCCCAAATGGAACCAAGGGCACAGCAGGGTGATGTGTAGGTGTACTTATTTTCTAGATAATTATCTCCTATTTAAAAAGGACTCCAAGTGACAACAGCACAGGCAGAGTTGAGTATCCAGTGAGTGCCTTGAACAGATTCTTGTGAGTGTTGTTGACTCAGGCTAATTACAAAAAAAAGCAGAGTATACAAGAGAGTTTGCAGTGGAGGGTTTCTCCCTATTCCCAGAGGGCATTACAGGCATGCAAGGCAAAGAAAGCTGGAATAAGGCACTACTACTAAGGATTTACTGTAGTGTCAAAAGAACTTTAATTACAGTTGGCTCCAGGACTCTATCCCTGTAATTGTGCATCGGAGCTTTCCAGCCACTGCTCATCAGCAATATATTCAGCAAGGAATAGCTGTTACATCTTACTTCTCTCCTTCACGTCATGAATTATCTGGAGCTGGTGGAAAGCTTCAACTTTGCCTTGGCTCTCTCATGGAAAGTTCAGGATAAAAGAGAAAAACAGATCTTTTCTTTTCCCCTCCCCGGCTGCGTTCAGGGAGCTTCCCGCAGGGCTGGCTGGGACCTTTCAGCTCGGCAGCGCTTTGGCAGCAAAGTTCACACTCCTGTTAAGAGCATTCCCTTGGAATATTAAACTCCAGAGGTGGAGGCAGTCCAACTGCCAGCAATCTGATCACCAGCTCAGACCTCCGAGGTCAGTTTGCACCACTAAAACAGTGAGAGTCTGGAACAGCTTTTCACAGGAGCGATGGGAGCGACACAAGCGGGGATGGACCAGCATGGTTTTATAAGCTGTGGCTGCCAAGGTAGCAGGGAACAGAGTTTAGTTTAATGCACAGGGTTCCTTCCAGGCTGTGTTTCTAAAAGGATTTGACGACAGGAATAAAAATAAATAAATCTCAGCCGTTTGCCGGGGTGGAACTGGCAGAACTCGGGTCATTCTGCAGAGCAGAGGTGACCCCTGGCTGAGGAAGAGGAGCAGCTGCTGGTACCCAGAGTGGCTGGAGACAGTCAAGGAGCCACTTTAGCTGCTGATGGCACTGGAGCAGCCTGGAAAACTCTCATCCAGCCCCTACATCAGGGACTGAAACACAACTACCTGGGAGATAAAAGCCTGCAGATGGTTTAGTGAAGAAAGGGAGGAAGAGTCCAATCAACAGCAAACTGAAAATTGACATGTGAATTTTAAATAGACAGAATGCAATTACCCAAATTGGAACTTGGCTTGGGCTCCAAGCAATTGAGGGTTTTATATCTGTATTTTGGACGTTTTATGGGCTTACATGGCCATGCCATGTGAGTATCAGGGACAAAATAATAGCTGAGCAAAGAGAGCTGCTCAGGCTGTGCTGGAGTGCACAGGGATAAAATCTCCCCAGTTTAAAGCTGTGCTGCCACAGCAGAGAGACTGAAGCATTCAATGTGCTTTTTGCTGATTAAAAACCCAGAAATAAACCCAAACCAAACAACCCCAACACAACAAGTGAATGAACTGACAGCACACGTTCAAGGCTAAGGCTGCTGGGTCCTGTCCTGCACCACTTGGTGGTGAATGGTCACTTTTGGCACAAAGGACACTGAATCAGTGATTTGACTTCTATAAAAGAAATGTAAAAAAAAAAAATTGCTTAGAAGTCTCCTTGTAAAAATAGAAACGCACTGATGTTCAAACATATCTTTTTTTTAACCTCAAACACGTCTATAATGCAAGACAGCACAGTTAAAGAGTTGCATTTTTTTTCTATAGTTGGATTTCGTCTTTTTACCTGCATTTCTTCCCCTTCCAGTGCCTTCACAGCACCCCTGCCAGTCTGGCATCCTGTGACTGATGCATTTGAAGGTAGGAACAGCAATGTGGTGCTGTCAGATTTTGGCACTGATGCAGTGATTTAGATGTCTGCATGGAAGGAGTTTAGTTAGGAAGTGACACAATTCCCAAGCTTATCCAAAAGAGCTGTCTGAATCATTAGCTCCTCTTTTCTGTCTTTCTTTACAGAAAAATGCACATAAGAAAGAAGTTATCTCTGTTATGCTCTGCCTGACTGCCTTCAGCAGGGTTGTTGCCTCACCTGCCTGAAATTTTAAGCCACCAAGTACAGAACTGAATTTTCGTCACACAGCAAGCTCTTAAAAGTTAATCTTAAAGTAAATTTCATAAAATCAATCCTGATTTAAAGTAATCCTGCAGAGATATCCAGTTCTCACTGCCTCAGATGACAATTCCAGTTCTGACTCAAGCTCAGCACTGTCCAGTTTCTCTTCTGCCTTCCTTCCATTGCAGCTTTTCCCCCGGTTTCCACCAGTTTTTCCTTTATTTCTTGATAGGGTTTAAGTACAGAAGGACTGGGCAGGTCGAAATCTGCCACTGAAGAGATCACCCAATTCAGATGTGAATACTGAGGGGTTTTCTTCTAGCCTCTTGTAGGAATTTAACCTGTAATCATATACTCAAGGCCCACTGCCCCTCTGTAATTCCAATCAAAATGTTTTGATTCTACAATAGACCTTCCAAAGAAACATAAGCTAAAACAAGTAAACACCCACTGTGGTGTATATTTATACATATATAAATATATATATACACACACTCATCTCAGGACATAAGCTGCAAAAGAAATATGGGTTGGAATTCAGAAGTGACATTTCCTGCTTCATTCCATGGCACGAGCTGAGGTGATGCACAAGCTGTGCTTGACTTTGAGGTTGGAACGTGGAAGCTGTTCCTGGGAAACCACTCATAGTTACTAAGCAACTCTGGGGGCCAGGGTTAGTCAAAATTCCAGCAGCTTTCCTGCCTGCAGCAGCATCTCTGCAACCCTGTAAGACCAGCTTAGGGAAGGGAGCCCTTGAGGGTTCTGCTAAATCTAAAAAAAAAAAAAAAAAAAAAGGACGTGTGGATGTGTAGAGCACTGCACAACCCAGCTCACAAATCAGGTTTTTGTCGTGTTTATATGTCATTTGTAAATTCTGTGAAGAGCTCAAAGCGAGCTAAATCTCATAAATCTTGAAAGAAGCCAGGACTGCTTATAACTCATAGATCAGGAGAGGCATTGAGTGGTGCCACTGAGCTTTGAGAGGCTGGGAAAAAAAAAAAAAAAAAAAGGAGAAGCAGCCTGGAGCCTGACACCAGGAATGGGCGGATGGAAGGGGATGACAGATGGGTCTGCACGAGCAGAGGGTGTTCAGAGACTGTCAGCAGGTGCCCTGGGCAGAGGGGATGGGCAAGGGGAGAGGCACAGGGCAGGTGACAAGGCAGAGACATTCAGGTCACACCAACCCTGGCACAGGGGCTGCAGGAAGGTGCCACACACCAGGCTCAGGAAGCCCAGACAAGTGTTACAGGCATATTAGTGCCAGCTCACGGGGGTCCCTGGTGCATTTTTGCTTTGTATAACATTATTCCTCCCTGCAAATTCAGGGTTTTAAGCGAAGGTGTTACATTACCATTGCCTTCTCCTTAGCAATACCATTATTCTCCTGTATTGATACTTAAAGATGAAGATTTGTTTGCACACAGTGATAAAAGTTCCCTAGCAAGGATTCAGATTTATAAGGCACTGGTGTCAAACCCCTGCAAGTCCCAGGACTTGCCAACCATGAATTGAACACAAAACAAAACCAGGGGAAAAAAAAAGCTGAGTTGAACATCTGTTGGCTGTGGAAATTCAAAATTTATATGAAAACAGAGGCAGTGATCCCTCTTTAAAGTATCACAAATCTAAACCTCAGCCTGGTGGGTGTCACAGCACACCATCTGTTAAATTAATACAGTTTAATTAATCAAAGTTAAATGTTCTTACATGTTTTCACTTCTGTATCTGAAGAAGCATTAATTCTGCAGAATGGTGGATATCCTGCAACTGGATCTGGGAAGGATGCAGGATGATTAATGTGTTTACAGGAAAAATGCAGCCAATGGAAATGTTGAGTTTTAAGATATATGGGGAAATTTGAAAAAAATAACAAATATGCTGCAGCAAATATTTAATGTACCATGTAAAGTAATGGACAAGAAGAAGGCTGGGTATGGCAGCTGCCATCCAAGTGGCCATCATGTGAAGAACATCCACACATCCATATTCCTTTCCCCTGGGAAAGATTTTTCCATGTGGAGAACCTGTGTCTCCATAGTACGGCCAAGTAACGTTACCCATAAATGTCTTTGACTCCTAGGGAATGTCTTCTGGTTTGGATAAAGAGAAGAATTCCTAAAATTCTTCTCACTAAAAAAGGAGAATCCTAAAAAATTCCTTTGAAATAAGGGTAGGTGCCTCAGTCCTGCCCTCCAGGTGTTGCAACTCATTTCTAAGACAAAAACCTCACAGACTTTCTGCTGCTGTGCCACTGTGCCACCTGCAGTGGCTCTTTTGCCAGTGTGGTGACTTTTTTCATAAGCCTACATGATACATAAAACCTGGTAAGACAACAGAATTTATGAGTACCACAGAAGTAGACATTAAATTTTTGTTTATTTATTTATTTTTAATTTAAGTTCAGATAATGCAGCTGAAGCTACTTCTTAGGGCATGATTAACTCTCCTCCCCAGTGACACCTTCCAGGTGACACAAGGAGCAGAAACTGCACAGCTCCTTTTGCTTTCCATGACCACTCTTTCCTGCCTCCCCATGACAGCAAAGTAGGGCTCATCTTTCCCTTACTAGAGAACTGGAAAAAAAATCTGATTCTAAACAACTGATTTTTGCTTTGCTTTTTCTATCTTTGCATTTTGTGCTCATAAGATCAGAGTTCATTGTCACCATAGAGCGAGTTCAGTGTGATCCAATGGAGAGATTTAAATAGGCAGCACTAGAAATATCAAGAAATCCTAATTAAAATTCTCCTCAGCTCAGCAGAAGTCCTCCACCTGTTCTTCTGGAAGCCCTCTGTGCACTATCATTGCTCAGTACCTTTTACTGTGGTCAAGGGGGGCATGAAGGGTACAAAAAATGAAAGGGGAAAGGCAAAATAGTATATAAAAAAAATTAAATGAAGGCTACAGAACATCCCCCAGCTCCCAGTGGGAGGGTGAAGAAGTCAGACACGGTGTGAGCTCCCCTCTCCCTGCTGGAGGCAGCTCACAGCTGTACAGATGTTTCTTTGTCCTGGTGCCCCCACGGCCCTCCCCAGCACACTCCCATCAGCATGTGCCAAGCTGAGCCTGCACTTACACCAATTACATTAGCAGAGATTTAATCTGGTTGCAAATTGTCCCTGGGATCAATGGAGCACACAGTGCAGTCAGTTGTTGAAGCGAGGCCAACACTACAAAAAATCCAAGGCCCAGAGCTGCTGCAGCCAAACTCAGGCTCTGAAGTGCCTCTGCATTTTACCTGTTTGTGCAGGTGCATCTCTGGCCACTCCTTCAAAGGCAGAACAGGTAAATCAGGGTCTTTAACTCAGTCCCTTGTCCTGCCTCAGTGACTTACACACCAAGAGCCCATTTATCTGCCCCGGGACTCACTCACCTTAAAAGCAGGCATCTTCAGCCTTTGGTTCAGCTCTTAATCTCATTTTCCCTTTATCATTTCTCAGCTCTTCTTAATCTTAGGACATTTGGGCAATCCTGCTGCCTGCAGTCTCCACTCACATGGTGCGTTGAACCAAGACATCACTCCAGGAGGGTGAGGATTTAGAGTTGTGAGCAGGATGAGGAAAGCGGAGCAGCAATAGTGTCAGTAAGAAAGCAAAGTTGGTGATACTGCTGTTGAAGAAGATGGGGTTGGAGCAGCATCTCACTAGAACACTGTTAAATAAATGAAATAAAAATATCAAAACCAACAGAACACCCCCCAAAGTTGTTCTTTTGCCCAAATATAAAGCAGTGGCCAGATGGAAGTGTCTATCAGGCTGGAGGTCACACCACTCCCTCTTCATCTCACTTAAGTACAGCTGCTTTCCCCAGAAGAAGAGGAACACCTGGCTCTTATTGCTGTTTTGGTCCTGATCATCAAGAGCAGGACCAGAGCAGGGAGCTCTGGAGACACACAGATGATGGTGATTGGAACAATCATCTCAGAGATGAGATTGGGTTTAATTTTTTTTTTCCAGAGAGGAAAAGAAATTGAAAATTTGTTTCTCTCTTTTACTACATAAGCAGCTAATGAATTATTGCTTAAGTAGAGACACGGGAGAGGAAAGAAGAGTGTTACTTTTTCTGGAGCAGGACTGTGAACATCATCCCTCCAAAGCATGCCATGCAGCTGAATTCTTCACTTTGATGAGAAAGAGTGAAGGAAAAAAAAAAAATCAGTTTCCCCTCATTTTTTATCTCTGCTTTGTGCTTTAGTTCACCTGATAAAGCAATTTAGGTAACAAAGTCAAGCAGAAAACAAGTATTCCCTTAACTTTCCCCGCGCTGCAGCAAGCAGAGGCAGGCAGAGCTGCTTTACACCTCGTTTATTCATTTACACCCGGGAGAGCTGCGTTTAATCTCGCACCTGCCTCGGAAGGGCAGCGTTTTGTGGGTGTAACCCACCCCCCCAGCTCGGGGCAGAGAGGTGTTCCCGGCTCCATCTGCTCTGCCCTGGGTGTGGGGAGGCTCCCGGGAATGGTGAGAAGCCCTTCCTCTGGGAAATGGGAAGTCAGCCAAGGGGAGTTCGTACTCCAGCTGAGTCGCAGCTCGGCTGCTTTAGCCACGGAGTTATCAAAAATACAGCGTTTGGGTTAGTGGTTCATTCCCAAATGCTTCGGTGATTTATGACCCCGAGACTGAAAAAAAAAGAAAAAAAAAAAAAAAAAGGATTGTTTTGTGTTCTTGCTAAAACTCTGTCCTTGGGAGTCAGGGGGAAGAACAGGTCACTGCTGAGGATGCAGGTCTGGGACCAGAAAGGTTTTGTTTCTGCCCCTGCTCTGCCCTAAACTTCTCATATGACTTTAGAAAACAGCTTTCCCTTGCATGTCCAGTGTTATCCAGGTAACTAGTCTGGATCCAGAAGCTGACTAGTCTCTGCAAGAGGTAGAAAAGCAATTCTCTCCTTTGCTGGGCTATGGTGGGAAAGAACATATGGGATTTTGACTAGTTCAGCTATCAGAATAACAGATAATATCAGATCAATATCTAGAGCAGATTCAAGCTATCTGCTGATGGATGGCAGGAAGGGATTTACCCACAGAGTTCAGCAAAAGCTTAATGAAGCTTTTGCACAGCAGGAACTAACAGCCATTATCACCTCACTGCCTTACACATTCATCAGAGCATTCCTGAGGTGTGGGGAGGAAGAGGAAAAAACAGATTTTTTTTTTTTTTTTCTGTTTCAAGCTGCTATCCTGATTAAATAACTAATTTGGTGGTAATTAAATCGCTGAGATGGTGCACACAGCGTTCCCAACTGCTTGTCACAGTGTGCTCCATCACGTTGCTGAAGGACCAGAGCAGGTCTCCAGAAGCAGACTGTGGTCCCTGGGAATTACAGGATGTCCTGGAGCTTCCCTCCCAAGAACCAACTGCTTTTTTACCAGTAGGCTGAGCTGGAAAGCTCTAGAAGTCACTGAGAGCTGAACTACCAAGAGAACAAGGCAATTTTACCCCGCTAAGGGCCAAAATACCAACACCATTTCCCAGGGGATTGTTGGATGGATGCTGCTGAAGGTTATGTTCAGGTGGTATCATGGAAATACCTCTTTGCATCAACTTGAGCCTTGCTCTGCAAGGCCTGTAAGGCCAGTTGGATTTGGAAACCAATTCTGCTAATTTTTTGCCAGCTTTTTTAATGCCTTTCTTGATTCTGTCTCATGGCTTTGGGTATTTTTCTCCCTGGTGCCTCCTCCTCCTCATGTCTCATTTTCTCTGACCAGAGATATCCAATAAGTAGTGCTGAAAGATGCTGAAATCCATGGGCTCTCACATTGGAGGGGGATTGGTGCCAACTCTGCAGATTCAGGATATATATGTATAAATAGTCAGAATTAGGTATGTGTGGGTGATATGGGTCCCATGAGCAATGTATATGGACACACACATATATGTGAATACAACACATCCTTTCAAGAGAAAGTTTCCTTCACTTTGCTAATGGGTACAGTATCTGGTTCCTCATAAATTTCCCCTGAACTGTATTTTTATAAGAACCTCAGCAAGTTGTCAAGCCTAATAGTTTTTATCAGCAAAATAAATTCGTAACTGTGATTTCCTTTCAAACCCTGAATGAATTTCTTTCTGGGTAGTGTTTATTTCAGATTTCTCTCTCAGTGACTATCACTTAATTTCAGAATAGTTTATTGCTGTTGTGCGCTGACTTTGGAGATAATTTTATAGACTCTTTAAAAAAATACAGACATAAGGTGTTCCTCTTCAAACCTTCACTACTTCTCAACTCCTTCCTGGAATTCCCATATAGATAGATAACAATCCTGTCCTAGGTGTATATAACAAAACTATTGATGTAATAGAAATAATTAAATTTCCAGGTGAGATAACTATTCCCATTCTTACCAATTTGTGAATGACACAATTCCTGAGGGGTAGGTTGGTACTCAGAGTCCTAATTTTTTAAGAGGTGGTGACATCAGGCACCATCTGCCCCCAGCCAGCCTCGGAAAAAAGCACCATCAACTCAGTCCCTTGTGCCAGAGGAGGTTTAGGTTGGATATGAGGAAAAATTTCTTCAGTGGAAGGTTGTCGAACCCTGGCACAGCTGCCCAGGGCAGTGGTGGAGTCCCCATCCCTGGAGGGATTTAACAGATGTGTGGATATGGCACTTGGGGACATGGGTCAGTGGTGGGAGAACAGTTGGACTTAATGATCTTAGAGAGTTTTTCCAACTTAACAGATTCCATGATTTCATGGTCTGTGTGCCTCAGCCAGACCCTATGGGATGTAAATCCCAGGCACCTGCTCCATTACCTTCCTTGTGCCCACCACAGCAGCAGAACAGCTCCTCTTCTAAACCACCTCTGGGGCACTTATGGGTGAATTTTTGTGTGTGTTTGGATCTCTGTAAATTCCACTGGAATCAACAGACTGGATGCTTAAAATGTTAATGGTTTTAGCTGATATTAAATCCTCTTGTGCCCCTCATGTGAGGGAAAAGGGAAGCATCCAGGCAAGCTTTGTAGGCTTTGGAGCTGCTCTGAGTCTTAGCTACAGTTCCCTCAGTCACACACTCCTTGATTACAAAGTCACCATTAAAATTACATTACAGGGTGTGAACAGGGTCAACAATCCTAGTAAACAAGAGGTAAAAGCAACCATTAAAAGACATTTGCTGGTGGCTAATCTTTGGAGTCTTTGAGGAGGCCAGGTAGGTCACTGCCTGTGAAATAGTGAGATCAAGAAATACAATGAATTATTAATTGTCATAATTTATTATTTATTTCCTCGGTGCTACAGTTTACCTTGAGCTTTATAGGCAAACAAAAGGATGGGAGCCCTCAAACCAAATTTACATTCTGACATTTTAGGTTTGTATTGTTTATAGACAGTGTTGTATCATAAATTTAGGGTGGCATTCAAAGGACAGTCAAATCAATGGCAAATCTCTCTCCTAATTAAGATAGTAGCCAATTAAGGTTCTCTAATCAGCTTTATTCCTGCCATCCCAGCACATGACTATGTCTACAAACCAGATTAATCTCCTGGCTTCCAAACTGTCTTACACTCCTGTACTCAGTAGTATTTTTGAAGGATATTGTATAAAGAGGATTTTAAATTATGTTTTTACTTTCAAAACATTCCCTGGGAAATTTGTTCTGTATTTCCAGTGGGTAAAGTGCTGACACTGCAATATCTACAGTTGTTTGAATTTAAACAGTGGAAAATTAAAAGTGTATCTTGGATAAAAATTTGAGTTATTTGACCCTATACCTTTAAACTTATGTTAATTAGATACAGTTTAAATTAACAGTCACCTTGGTCTTAAAAAATTTGGGTTCACATGAGGAGCTTTAATCATAAGAGCAATATTTGCAGATCCAGATCTTGTGTGCACTTGGTTTAGGCTGATTTCATGAAGATGTTCACACACATACATTTTACCATCCCTTTGTGGACTGGGGTCAATATTAGTCTCAAAGAAAGTGAAGGGAATTTTCCCTTTTGATGGAGACAAGCATTTCATTCCTTCTGAAAACAATTCATTGCAGAAAGGCAGGAGATAAAAAAAAATTTACAGGATTAAAGCCTTGGAAAAACCCTATTGCCAGCTGAATTAGAGAGGCTTAATTGTATGTTTTCAGTGACTTCTGAGGAAAAGGACTTTTTTTAAGCTTTGCCTTCTGTAAACAACAACTAACCTGTAAAACCAAATCATGTTGGATAATAAAATAATCTACCACTCACTAATGTTGTTCCCTATTCATCCAAACCCAGCATTTCACCTCATGCATTGCATCAAAGTGAGGACCAACCCATTTGTTGAGCCCCAGTCTGGGCTCCCCTGAGCTGGTGGAAGTCTATTAAAAGAGGAGCTCAGTGGTCTCACATCAGCAGAGAAAGCTCTTTGGTTTTAAACACGAGATGCTGACAGAAATCTGACAGCCATGGCTTTGAGAGGTAAAATGCCACAGCAGTGGATGAGCCTGTTATTTATCTGTGTAATTAAAGAGCAAATTAATTCCTGCTTGGAGGGCAGGGAACATTTGGCATCCCCAGAATCTGTTGCCTAAACCCCCTGGGAAGTAAAACTCATCCAGATACAGAAAATGAAAGCCAAGTGCTGGGCTTTCTCAAACTCAGAAGCTGGAGGAGGTCCTGTAAAGAGCATTAAGTGCCCAGTATTCTGGTTCTATAATCCAGAATTAGGGTGTTGAGCTGCACAAAGGGGATGATTGAAAGTTAAAATACATTCCATGGTAAATAAAGAGGGAGCCAATAATGTTCTTGCTAAAGATAAGTACGGGGAAAAACCTAGTTGAATCTTCTTTAGTAATTAATGAGACTTTTGGTTGTTTTTATGATTTTATGAGCCCCCCCTGTGCTTCAAAAGGGTGTGCTGGTGGTGGAGCACACAGCGGGCATTTACAAGCAGGGAGAAATGAATAGCCTGTCTGCTCCTGACAAATTATCCTTGGAGAGGAAAATAACTCCATAAGAAATATAGTTGGTGTTAAACTTAATAAAAACAGGCCCTGACGGACTCCCCTTGGAATTGTGGCAGCCCTTTCCCCTGCACTCTATCCCTACTCCTGTCAGAGAGCCTCCATGAACTTATAATACATATGAAAAAGATATTCCTCTCATCCATTAAGACATAATTACTTTTCCCTTCCCCCCAGAAAAAACCTGAGACACTTGCAGGTAAGGCCTTATCTGCTAGTGTAACTGCTGGATGAAGAACTTACAATTCCAGCTAAAGTATGAGCAGCTTAAACTCCCCACTTTTTTTTTTTTTTTTTCCAGAGACTCAGCAAGATGCGTTAAGAAGAATTTGCTACCCTGCTGGGAAATCCTTAGAATTTGCTTATCACAAGGAAAAAACCCCATGCATTCCATCCAGCTCCATGCAAAAGTGTTTGAAAGGGTCACACAGAGCTGCTGCACACATTAAACTTTGGGAAAATGTGCATGTGTGGGATCCACTGAGCGTTAACCTCTGTCGTCAAGAAGACGCATCATCCTTCACCCGTTTTGGTGAAGGCACTTGTCAAGGTTTTCACTATTTTTGTGAGCAGCTGGCATGTGCTGGGGCTGTGAGAGCCATTCCTCGTCCTTAGGAGATGAATTGCCTTTCCAGAGAGACGTGGGGAAGGATGGAAAACTGAAAGTTCCTGCGGTGCACACGGAGGAGGGGTTGGCAGTGAGGGACGGAGTCAAAACGTCCTGGGTTTGAAAGCCACTGGCTGTGCAAGAAATGTGCCCGCTGGAAAGTCCATCAGGAAGGAGCCAGGTCTTTCTGCTGGTCTCTGGTCAGTAGGAGTGTGATTCTGTGACTCAGACTTAACTCCAGTTTGTGATTTGGGGGGTTCTGGGGTCACTTTGTCGCTCTGCAGTGGTGGTTTGGGGTCCTCTCCACCTCAGGAAGGTGCAAGGTCCCATTTCTGTGTGGTCAAGGCACAGCAGAGCCTGTCTGCCCTAAGCACTGACTTATTTTGTGGTTATAGCCACCATCATCCATAGATTATATTAAACCCTGCTAAAACTATAAATTTAACAGCATGAGTGCAGTGATAGAAGCCTCCTTTGCATGGTTTATGGAGGGCAGGAAGGATTTATTTCTTCCACCCAGAAAATTTCTTCACTAATACTCAGAGATTTACAATCCCCCACATCAGGAGAAAGTCTACTCCCAGCTTTATTTGAATATTTGTTGATAGATCAACAGATCTTTCTGCTATGAAATCCTCCCCTTACTCCTTCCTTGCTTGTTTAAAGCATGGAATACGTGGGCTCAAAAGTACCTAATTCCTATGGCTGCTCCCTTTGGAGGGTAAATGGGAAAAAAAAAAAGAAAATAAAAAATAAAAGTCTGATTTAGTTTCTGCACAGGGCATATTCCAGATGTTGAATATTGCATTATGTCCACAGCAAGGATTCCAGGCTTAAGTTGTCTGATATTAACAGACAAATGGCATGTTATGGAATTGATTTTCCATCAGCCTTTTCAGGGATATCACTCCTCCTTTGTTCTTCTAATAGATAACATCACCTCCTATAACCTTTCCTCTCTGCTTCTATAACTGGTACGTGTGTTCCTCCCCTTTCCCTTCCCCTTTTCCATGTGCTACGACTTGATAGGAATCTAGTTTTTCCAATGGGTAGTATCTTAGTGATAAAGAAACAGGTGTGATCCAGATATGAGCATTTTTCACAAAAAAGCTGAGCTGAGACTGGTGTTTCCATGATACAGAGCAAATAGTGGGGGCAGAACTGCAGCCACCAGCCTTAGGCTTGATGTAAAATTACAGCTTAGTTTTAAGAATCTGATCTAAGTGTGTTCCTCAATCCAGGGGTTTGAAATTACAACTCAGCCATTAATTCCCATTAGTTTCTCCCAGATGCCTTTGCACTAGTATTAAAATATGCATATTAAATAATGATATAAATTTCAAAGTCCATCCTGGAAGATTTCTTTGGCCTTTGGGTTAAGCCCTAATTGATTTATACCAGTAAAATACTTAACATATATTAAGTCATACAAGGAGAGGACTTTTCTGGGACGTTTGAATCCTTGAAAGTAAAGAAGCAGCTAAGAAATGGTGAAAGATTTTGAAATGTGTCATTAATACATATTACAGAAAGGGGAGAAACAAGCCCTAAGTATTTTTCTGGGAGACTTTTGGTTACATTTTGATTGCCTCTTCAAACATAACATGCACTTCTCCTTGAAGGAGACATACTCCCATATTCATAGGGAAATATTTCATGTTAAAATTAGTGAGTTGCTGAATTGATGTCACCTGGTCCATCTTTAATGTGTTCTCCTCTGCTCCAAACTGTGATATCATCCAGGTTATGCAAAGCTGACTGAAGGTTGGGCCAGGTTCAAATGAAGTGTCTATTTGTCAGTCAGAGGTTTCCTGCTGGAGCCTGAGATGTTAATACTGAATATGCCCAATAGCATTTTTCAAACTCAAACAGTCCTGGCTTATTGCTGAGCAGTTGGAAGCAGAAATCTCAGCTGATAGGGGCATTCTGCCTTAGAAATGCCTTCCCAGCCCTCTGTAATCATGGGTTGTCATAATATACAATTCTCTCCATAAAACTGAGCAGGGAAAGAGGCTGAGAAGTGCAGGTTGTGCACAAAACAGGCATCAGAGTTTAGCTTGGTATGGCCCAAACAATACTTATGTGCTATAGAAACTGGAGGATGTTCATTATATACTTCATTTCCATGTAGGAGAGAAGTATAAACCACTGATACTGTAATGGAAATTGCTCTTTTCTTCACATATGCCTTTATCATCCTAATGCACCTTGAAATTGGACAAGAATTTAAAAGTTATAATCCTGCTTGCTTAAAAAACCCCAAACCAATTGAATCTACTTCCTTTTCCTGTCCTGTTCTCCCTCATACACCTTTTGAGCTCCATGACCAATTTTAACCGATTTTTAGTGCTTGTGAAACCATCTCAAAAATAAGATATTTCTCCAAGTTCTACAAAAATAGAAACATGAAGTTTACATTAGGAACACATACTGCTTTTGTATTGAAAAGAGGGAGGGGGGAAAAGAGGAAAAATACCTTCATTAGTCCCATCCCTTCCCTCTTATACAGGAAGGGGATGTTATGAATGCCTCCTTTGTGTGAAAAACTTCTGCTGGAGTTCACTTTAGGAGGCACCAGAGAATCCAACGCCGAGAGACACAAGCATAAGAAAGCAAGCTTCATTAGCTTCATTGCTCATGGAAGGGCTTGTTAATACAGACACTCCATTTTTAAAATGTGTTTCTCTGAGCCCAGAGACTGTCTGGTGGAATTAGAGCTCTGCAGCAGATGGGCCCCTTGCCAGTTCAAAGGAACACAAATTAAGGCTCTGATGTTGGGAGCGTTTATGCTCGTGCTTAATTTTACAAACCAGTGGGAGTCGTCATAGATCTGAGCCTGAACGGATTTGTAAGTGTTTGCAGGCTATGGGGGACCGTGGAAATAAAGAGCATTTTGCCATATTGTGTATTTGTACCTTGCAAGCTGAGTACAGCACTTGCAGATGCACATTTGGAGTTAAACTGGGCGCAGGACTCTGCAATGAACATTTATAATTCCAGTTTTTCTGATGAGTTGGTGAATTTGGGTTCAGCAAAGTCCATACAAGTTGTGTTGTCTCTAAAAGAAATCATTGTTTCTTTTGGAGAGCAGTTTGTGGATGCCTGGTTAATTATATTCAGCAACAGCAACATTAGACTTATTATAAGAGGGGGGGAAAAAACTAATACCAGGGGTATGTACCTGCAAGACCTGCCCCAATCCATTTGTTTTCAATATTTTCCTTCATGCTTTTTCCATCTCTCTCAGTCCCATGCTCCATTAAGAAGCATGTGCTCCAGGAAGGGATGTAAGGGAGAACCCAATGTTTTGTACATGAGGAGAAGGATACTCTCCCCGTGCTCAGGAAGTGAGTAAAAATGAGCTGTCAATTTAAAAGCAGAAGAAGACAACCAAGGAATGAGAGACCTGAGGGTGAAGTGGATGAGATGGTGGCAGAGGCACAAGGAGGGCACTGAGTTGTGAATGGATTCAGGACAGGAGCAGCCAAAGCCCAGCTCCCCATGCCCAGGTTAGAGCTCTCCAGTGGGACTGGCACTGTTTTGAGGCCAGTTCCCTCAGGTGCACAAGGCTGTGCTGGGCTGTGGCTCAGCAGAGATGTCCCTGTGGCTGTAACACTGCTCTGGGTGTTGATGTAGGTCTGCACCCCGTGACCACACCACGCTCTTCTTCATTTTTTAAACCCAGATGTCAGGTCTTGAGCTGGCACAGATCACAATAACTGTGTGCAGCCTGGCAGATTTACACCAGATGGAGATTTGGTACTGCCAGTTCTCTTTGGTTTCAGAGCATGTTACTCCAAAGCCTCAACTCCCTCTTCAGGAGCACCTAAGTGGGTGTCAAAATACCCATTCAAAGATTTAGCAAAAGACTGTTTGAAGGCTTAATCCAACCTCCCCTAAAAACATATGTGCTGGAAAGGGGACAGACTCGTCAGGGATTCAGCATGGATGCACTCAGATCATCCCTCCAATGAATTGGAAACACGCTGCGTGTTCCTGCCCATTTAGGACTCCAGGATGTTATAATTTATGTCTAAATATCGCAGCCCACATTTGTCTGTGACACTGAACTACTGCATATTGTTTGGGAATAGAAGGGGACTATTTTTCAAACCCTGAGAAGATGAACAGGTAAGTAAGGCTCCCTGGGAAGATTTTATCACACAAGCTCTTCTTCCAAGTACAATTAATGAAAATGTATGTAATAGTTATAGAAACAATTTGCTTAAAACCCCCAGACTTTTAGCCTTATTCTCCTCTCATTTACATTAATATAGATCAGGAATATCTCCTTCTGAATTCCCAAGGTAAATTATCAGCTGATTTCTTTTAACTCAGTGAGGTAAAACTAATGGAGCAAGAATTAGACCCTTTCCATTAACTGCTATATGTTCTTTTACATTTGAAATTAAGATTATACCTTACTGTGAGAGTAATAAAACATTACAGCCATTCTGCTGAGTTATTTCACTGACCTTAGTTTTTACATTAAAATTGATTACCATCAACAGCAGAATACCCATTTTGGGTAATTTCTGTACATGTCTTGCCTGTGGATGCCAGAAACCTTGCCAGTACCTTTTTAACGCTCTCAGAAAATGGATGCTGGATGAAAAAACACAAAAACCCCAATACCAGAGAGGGTTTTTTTCCTAAGGCTTCTCAGAATCAACTCAGCATATCCAGAGAGAGGAGGAAGAGCAAGCAGAGGGGGAAGAGAAGAAGCTGTAAATCCAGGTGTCATTTTTGCTTGATTAAGAATTCCTTTCAGACCAAAGAACATTTTGGGGGGGGGGGGGGAAGCCTTGCAAAAGTCAGTCTTAGAGGGTTGAGGAAAAAGCTACTGACACCCTCCCCATGTACAGGGAATAAAGTGAAAAGAAATCTCCCCTGCTATATTTTTCATGGACTGCCATTATTATGTTTATACACTTGTTTTCCTCCGCTGTGTATTTTGGAAAACAACCTCAATCTTTCCAATGGCATCTGCAGCAGGATGCAGAGCTCTCCCTGCACACATTTGGAGCTGTTAGCCTAGTTTGTAGTCTGTAAGATTTTCTGTAAGTTTGAACTATTCATTGTGTTGAAGTACCTGGTTTCCATTAAAGTCTGATTAGATTTTAATGCTGAACTTTCTCGGGCTTCTTAGGAAAATCCCAGCGATCGGGCATAAATAATTTCCCAACCACTTCAAACAGCCACGACTTGTAATTAAACAGAGCCAAATTCAGGTTAGGAACGAACTGCTAAATCCTGATCGAAAATGAAGGTCACCCAAACTTCAGAGGAATTTCAGTGAAAGCTGAGAGTTCCATTAGTTCAGCTGTTGAGAGCCTGTCCCCCTGGCCAGGGGCTTCATAGGAGATTTTAAATATGCACATGGTGGTAAAATCCAACATCTGCAGGCACATACACACAGAATGTACAGGGCTTGCAGATATGTGATTAAAACCAGATATTTGGGTCTGAAAATGAGCTGTAACTTGACAGTGTGCTCTCTTTGCATGTGATGTTCGTGTCTGGGGACACTGGGAGCAGCAGAGATCCCAGAAGGAAGCATCGGCTGCTCGACCACCATGTCTCTGAGCAACCTTGATTATTACAGACCTGCTTCATCTCCCCCAGGTATTTCCACCAGTTTGTAGAGGCAAAAAACAAGCTTAAACACTGAATACATGTCAGTGCTGGAGGATGGCACTGACTCTGCCTGCAGGAAGCATGAGGTGATTTCTGTCCCGTGTTTTGGACCTCAAAATAATCTTCCCTAGAATATGAGAGATGATGCAGCAGGAGGAAAAGCAAACCAGAGCCAGCCCAGTGACATGAGTTGCATGCCTAATGCTTCCAACAAGCCTAGGGAAGGAAAAATTCGCTGTGCAAGTTAAAGCAGACAGTAAGTTTTAACTGAGGGGCAGAACCAGACAGACAGCAGATTACTCAGCCTTACTCGTGCAATCCCAACACTATATTCCAACATCTATATCTTTTATACTGCTGGACTGTTCTTTTTGAATTACATCTCTGAGGAATCAGGCACTGCCAGCAACAGGAAAGCAGGGGCTGTCTTTGTTGTGGGTTTTTTTTGTCCCTAATAAACAACATTATGGTTACCTGCGTAAAAATCCCACTTTACCTTCTTATCTCTCCTGTCTCTTGTTATGACAACTACTTAGGGGGAGCAGGACAATATTACATTTCCTATTTCACTGGTTATTTTAGGGATCTTACTGCAGCACTAGGGCAGCATTAAATACTATTTATTAATCATAAACCCAACAAAAATTATTATAAACTTTGATCCTGCTTCCAGTGAAAGCATGGTAAAGCTATCATTGATTTCTAGCCAGCAGGAGCTGGAGAGTTTTCCTTCATGTTCTTTACCAAGTAAAGACAGTGGAATTATCCTTCAGCATTAATGATGAAATGAAAAACTGAGTTCAGCAACAAAACAATCAAGAGTTTTCTGGCATTAAAAGACAGCAAAATTTAAAATCGTTAAAACCAGCAAAGTATTCTCTTAAGCTATTGGGCTTGCTATTAATGTTTCTCCTCTGTTTTCTTTTAATATTTTTCTTCTGTTCTCCTTCCCAGGAGAAGGCTTCCATAATTTCTCTTCCTTAGATCACCCTTTTGTTCTTAACAGTCTAATTAAGTGGGATAAAACCAGTTCTTAGTCCCTCCTTAACATTTTCAGCAGAGGAATAACCAGTTGCTGATTACTCAAAACACAATGTCTGCTGAACATGTGAATGAGAATAATAACCACCCTGATTTTTAGATCACTGCAATCACTGGTGGATAATGTGGACTGAACAGCTTTACTCAGTAATTTATCCACCAAGCCCATCTTCTATGGTTGTATCTTAAAGCCAACTGCTTTTGATTCAAGTGTCACAGCCCAGAAAGTCCATTCAATTCCAAGATAAGTTATTTTAATAGCTACAATGTTCATTTCAAATCTGAATGAGCATCACTTCAGCAAAATCTTTTTAATATCTTTTTTTTTCCCTGCTAGATCAAACACTTGTTTACCACCACAATTTCCTCGTTCATCACTGAAATAGAGCCTACCCTCAGACAGGAATGAGGAATAGGAGCCTGTAAGAGAGCACAGGAAGCTCCTGCTGCCTCAGAACCAATATTTATGGTGGAGCTGTGATAATAAGCCCCAGTAGCAAATCTCACTTGGGGTATGGATATTATTTAATGGTTCATTATGTCATTCTTGCAGGTATGTGGAAAGAAAGGCAGAAATAGGAAGGGTCTGTGTTGGCTCATCACCTTTATCAATCACAGCTCTTTGGGAGCTCTGTGGTTGCTCGGGTGGTGTCTACAGCTCTTCCCACCATATCTGCTTCAGGGCTGTAGTGCCTCTCTCCAGAGTCAATCCCTCTTGCCCTTTAACTCCAGTAGTGAACTTCTTTAAGTGGTAAAGGGCTGTCCCAAAGCAGGGGAGGTGATGGAAGGTGCTCCCCTGGTGACACCATCCCAAATTCACCGCGCTGCCGCGTCCCACCTGCAGAGCTCCGAGGGAAAGGGCTCCCACCGAGGGACAGAAATAACAACCCAAACACTGGTTTCCTGATTCATGTTCTCTCTTCAAGTGCCATGAATTTCTCTCCATAAGAACTGGTATCTGTCTTACCCTGCAGGTCTCCAGCAAACAGCTGAGAGAAGCCCAACACGAAGCTTTGGGTCAATCCCATGGTGTTTTGCTCACAAATCCACATCCCAGTGGCTGTAACTCACTGGTCATAAGGGAAGACACAGCAAGTGCTGCACTGTCTTTCCCAGAGAGAGTCTCCAAACACTTCCCTGCGTCAGTCTAGCATCTGTCTCAGGATTTATGGTGGCCTTCAAGACAAAGAAACTATAACTCTTTTGCAAACAAAACCTTATAAAGCCCTGCCAGGCACGGAGGGAGGGCCTGAGGTGGCTGGAGCAGGTGAGCAGGGATCAGTGATCCTCCCTCATCCAGCTGAGACATCGTGTTCCAAAGCCAAAGAGAAGGGGGGGGGGGAAACAGCTCTGAAGAAAAACAACACCTCTCCAGCAGCACAGATAAAAATCATCTGGCCTGAAAATTTCAGGGGCTGCATTTCAATGTGTTTTGGGAAGGAAAGAAAACTACTTTTTTTTTTCTTTAGGGTGAGACTGAAATGAAGGTGGGACTGGAAGTCAAAGGCATACTGCTAATACTGTGCTGGACTGGGGTCCCAACCTATGGGTATTTTGAGGACTGTTCCTATGAAGAATTCATAGGGAGTTATTTTCAGGGCAAGGAATTCTGCTGCGTCGTTCCCATTATCAGCTCTGTCTTCTGGTTGCTTGACAGGAAAACTCAGACCCTGGGGAAGGGAATGTGGAACATTTTCTTCTTTTGACATACAAAATATTGCACTGCACCAATATCTAGTAATGGAAAAGGAACAGAAAAAAACCCAGATTGTGGTGATATATAGTGAATAAATCAGGATGCTGCTTCCTCTCTTTGCAAACACACCAACCTTGACTGACAGAGAGACACCCGTTTTACTCAAGTGTTTGCCTCAGGCTGCTCTCAACCTTGCTTAAGTAGTACTTAAAAGAAATAATTGGTATTAATTTAGACACTCATACATGCTTTTTAAAATACAGCAAGAAAAGTGACTGCAGATTTGTACTGGAAAAATTTAAGGCATCAGCATTCAAGATAAAGATGAGAGCTGAATTTTTAAAATAGCACCTCTTTTTTTTTGTGCCTGGGCTAATTGCAAAAACATTTTATATTTGGAATAATTGTCCTACTTTTTTTTTTCCTTGCTATGCACAAATCTGCAGAAAAAGAAAAGCAGAATAAATGGAGGTTTCAAAGAACGAACCTAAATGCCAGAATACAATTTATAGATATTTTTATGAATGAAACTCAATTTGTGGCCAAGAATTCACTTCTTTCTTTCTCTCTTTTCCATGTCACACCCTTTCCCTCTTACACTGCAACTGTGCTTATGTGCTTCACATGCAAACCAGTCTGACTAAGCAAGGAACATAAAACCAAACCCTGATCAAGGAATACATTCATTTAAAAGCATTCCACTTTGACAGTCCTGTATTTCTACATCCCAAATGTTGTATCTGAAGTGAGCAAGGCTTTGGTTTTAAGTTTTGCAGTGCAAAATTGTCTTTTAGAAAGGAATTTATGGCAAAGTACTGCCTAGAACTCTGGCTTCATAGTGATGTACCTGATTTAAAAGTCATGTTTTAATAGGCAAGCCATTTACCTATCTCAATAGGAACTCTGTCTACCATGGAATGTATTTATTTCAGCACAGTCTAAGGCATCTCTTGCCCAGGATATATGTTTCAATTACATCTCAGTGCAAAACACATCCTCTGCAAGAATCTTCATACTCCAGGATCTTGAGTAATGAAACATTTTAAGTGCTGGAGAGCCCAGGAGTGAAATCTTTATTCAGGCAATCTCCCACAATCTCTCAGCAGCACTGATCAATACCCCAATATGCCAGACCAAAAAGCATTAGCAGGAATGTGGATTCCTTCTGTTCCTATCAATAAAATTTGTAATTAATTGAAAATTGAAAACTTTATTAATTTCAGTTTGATTTTTTTTCCCTTTCCATCAGCCATGTTTTCAGACATTTATGGATCTGGCCCTCATCTGGCACAGAGTAGGGAAGCTCCAGTAAGTGTTATCAAATCAGATTGAATCTAAGACCTAGAAGGCAGAAATGGCTTGAAAATGAAATGGCTCATGTATATTGGCTGGTGAATTTACTTTATATATACCCAGTACCTGGTTAGCAAGTTAATGCATTCAAAAGCCTCCAACGCCCAGCTACCCCAATTAAAAAGTGATGGGACCACACAGCCTTGGCTTACTGGGCACTGAGGGCTCCTGAGGTCCCCCCACATCCCAACTGGTCCATCCCAGTGCTGCTCCCAGGAGAAGCTGGGGAGCAGCAAAACCTGAAGAGTCAAGACAAACAACACCTGATTTTCTACCCTCTCACAGCTCTTTTATTCCACTGTAAATCCACGGAGGGCTCTGCAATAGTAAAAGCTGTGTGGGGTGGAAAAAGAGCGTGAAAGAGACTTAAGGATTTGAACAACTTACACTGTGTCACATCCTGAGCTGGCTTGAGAGGCTCAGGTTGAGCCAGGTAGTGCATTAATGTCAGAGAAAACCCTTTATCACCATAACCTATTAGTGAAGCTGCTAAATCTGAATCCTCTCAAAGCTCGGGATAAACATTTGTTTTAATCTGGTTTTTTTTTTTCATGTAATTAAACTGAAGGGCTTTAAAATAAAAGTTGCAAATTGCAGTGCTCTGTTTCTGGTACAGCCACTGGATTTTTGTTCACAAGAGGTGTTTTCTACTGGAGTTAAATCCTGAACCAAGTGAAAATAATCCAGTAAAGACGAGCAGTAGATACAGATATATGAGATTTATATGCTTTCCACATTAACAGAGCTTCTGTTATAAATCCCTATTAATCAGGCATTCCATCAATATAAAGTTTTCCATTAAATTCAAAGAGGAACTGTAGCAAATGTAATCATAGAGCTTGTTTAATACAGTGCAATGATGCCAACATTTCCATCTCATCTATCCAGCTGCAGAGCTCTTCTCCTACTGAGCTCATTGCTGGAGTAGCTGAACAGCTCAGTGACAAAGTGGAAAATTCTCCTGAATATCTACAGGGTAAAAAAAAAAAAAAAAAAATCCTCCTCTCTGACTTCCAGCAGTTTTAAAGCAAAGCCAGGAATAGCAGGATGGTGAATTAAAAGTTCCAGAACAGATATTTACAGTTTTTCTCAGCCCATAGCTCACCAGTTTAAAAAAAAAAAAAAAAGGAGTCTAAAATGTAGTTGTAGAACTTCTTCATACTTTTGTTTTTTTTCGGGAGACATCTGGACACTTTGCAGGAGCAGAAGTGAAAAGCTGCAGTGACTTGGGTGAGGCAAAAATGGAAAAATAGGTTTTCTAAAAAGCATTTATATGCTTTGTCTGTTTTTTATTGTTCGGTATCAATACAGGAGAGGAAAGAAGAAGATAAACAAACAAAAGAGACAAAAGGAAGGGATTGAGTAATTCAGATCTTGTAATGAAGTGCTGTGGAACAAAGCAGCATTTTTTAGAGGAAACATTATCCGGCCTTGTTGAAATTAAATAGTAGGTATTGAGTTAAATTAGACATGAGAGAGAAGAAAATGAAATAGAACAGCATAGGGAGGGGGGATTTTTAGCTCACCTGGTTTCAGTGATGAAAAATCAATGAGGAGGAGAAAGGCTATTCAGGGTTCATTGGGATCCTGGAGAGTTCCTGTTCCCTTGATGTTGAGATGTGCATGTGGGGTGGAAAATTCTCCACCTCAGGGTACTCCCGAGGCTGGCAACATCTACAAGGATCTAAAGTTCCCATTACACTTTTTTTTTTTTTTTTTTTGGTATAAAAATGTCAAACCCCCTGATATTTTTCATTTTGTTGGTGTGTCCCTGGTGGATTTTTGTCCTGTTCAGCCTTGTTTGCTCCAGGCAAAACACCCAGGGCTTGACTCTCTCCTCTGCCCTGGTATCTTGAGGTTCCTGTGACAAAGGGCATTTCCATAGAAGCTGGATTTATCTTTCTTTCATCTCAGAAAGAAATGAAAGCAAACAGTGAAACATTGCACCTTTGAAAAGCGAAACGGCTCCAGTTTTAGTTGGTCTTCTGGGAGATTGATGGTGTGTTTGCAGCATCACTGATATTACAGCACACTCCAGGAAGGCTCTTTTACACTACGTGTTATATTTCCAGTACAGCTGGTGCCCTAACCCAGGAGATTTCCAGGGTTACAAAGTGTGTTACCAGGCAGAAACCTCTCCCATATCAGCCCAGCACACTTGGTTTGGGTGGCACCAGCTCCCTTTGTCGCTCCTGCTTCCCGGCCCTGGGCCACCAGTTCCCACCTGGAGTAGTGACAGGGACAGAGGCCAGAAGACAACACAAAGTGCAGATTTTGCAGGTGAAGTGGAGAACAGAAGCCTGCTGGGGATCTCCTGGGGCTGGAGGAATATCTGAGGCAGCAGATGAGTTTGAATACAGGTGACTCTCTTTTGCCTGGATCCTGTTGCACAGTCCCAGACCAGTGAAAGTCCCATGGTTGGATGGATTATCAACAGTCAGACAGATGAAGTGGAAAATGGGGCAGACACAGTGAAAGGTTCAGAACCAATTTATTTTCCAGGGCTGAGGACACTCCCAGGTGTCAGGGCTGTGCTCCCCCACTCCCAGGTTACGTGTCCACCCTCTGCAGTGAAAGCTATTTGTTGGGCCCACATTGAACTCAGGAATCCTGGCTGGGTGCATGTGTGGGCAGGAGAGAGCAGATCCTGGGAGACTCACAAGCCATTCTATGTCCTCTCAGTTAATGTTTTAGCACAGCTGATCTTGACTGTCTGATCTAATACCGTAGCTTTTCCCATCAGGCATAACCAGAGTGATGCAAATGGATTTTGAGAGCAGGGAGACCCAGGAGGGGACAGGGCTGCACAGCAAAAGAAGACCCTGATGCTTTCACACAAGGGCAGAATCGAGTCTTTCCCCTTTCCTCACATTTATCTCTTCCTGCTGGGCCAGTTCCATGTCTTTCTGCAGACTGACATGCACACAAAGAGGTTTCTTTTCAGGAAAGTCTAATATTTCTTCCCAAGAACAACTCATGCACTTCAAGTTAGATGTGTTCTTAAAGGCATTCTTGACTCATGACCCAAGATATCATTTGTCAGTGAAAACCCCCCTCCTTCCATTGCTCTTTTGGAGCTAATAAGGCTGTGCATTTACACAGTAAATGCAATTCATCTCAAAATCCCAGTTCTGTGAGCAGTACATTATTTCCTGTCCTTTCAAAGGCTTTTTAGACTAGAACATAATAGAATGTCTTTTAACAAGGACTCCCCCAAAAGTAAGAAAAGCCAGTATAGTGCAGACTTTGCTATCAACATATTAAGCAACGGAGCTGAAACCCCAGTTCCTCTTACAAGCTCTATTTTCATCAGGGAAACGGTGTATTCTTAAATCATAAGGCAACGAACAGAAAGTTAAATCACAGTGACAGCAAAATGCAGTTTAATTCAAAGTTAGCAGGTCAAGAGGGGCTATGAAGGATCCTCGCATTCACCCCAAGCTATTAATTCAGATAAAAACTACTGGCTGCTGCAGCCCTCAAGGATTTTATTTTTCATGTTTCTGCTTGTTAGCTCACACAAATGGAGAGAGGAATTTTTTTTTCTCTGAGACATAAGTTTCAATTGACTTATCTAACTTGGTGCCTTGGACTGTAGTAAAACGTCCATATTCCACCACCACAGCCAGAAATCGAGGAAAACCCCTCCTTTTATGCACATGTGTGTCTCCCATTCCCTTTTTTCCCCTCTCTGTCTTTCCATTCCCACACAAGTAGAGTATGAGTGGCTGCAGCTCCGTGGCTTCCACCCTGTGGATCCTGGGAGCCCTCCAGGACACGCTGCCTTCAGCATCCAGGAGATATATAGCAGCTGCCAGCATCTGTCCCTTGAGCTCCCCAGAGGACAATGAAGCAAATAATTTCCTTAATTATTTATCAAGGGCTGCTTCCTCAGTCAATAAATTTGTTTGGCTGTCTCCTGGAGGCCTGGCTTTCCTACTTTGTTAGGTTCTTCCATATGCATTTGAAACAAGTTTTATTATCCCTATTAATATCTACAGCAAGATTCCTTTCTTTTTCTACTTTTCTTTTTATCAATCTTATGCTATTCTCTTATTTTATTCTGTTAGCTTTTTGTTACCTTTTTTTCCTTGTGTCTGATGTTTTATGAGACACGACTTGACCTTTAATTAACCTTTTATCCGCTCTCTTCATTTGCTTCCTTCCCCTGTCTTTACATTGGAAAGAACTTTGCATATGTATTATTTTAATTGACCACTGAGTCATTTAATTCCCTATCTATTGTCAGGATTTGACTTGGGAGAGAAATGGGCTATTCTTTTCACTGAAACTCCTCCAAATAAGCACATTTGCAGTTTTGTTATGAACTATTTTAATCAACAGCTGTGAAATGGCCAATAAAAATAAATTTGTATTCAGGGCTTATGCACTGGGAGAGAAGATTCCTGAATTTAAAAAAAGAAAGACCAAAAAATCAACAAGAAAACCAAATAAAAATCCTTCTTGCCAAGCTGAAGTGATGCCTGGTTTTGGTTAAACTCTCCAACTCCCAGTGGGCAAAATGACCTTTATTTTCCCCCTCCCTTTTGGCAGCTGTACCAAAAAGAATCCAGCCAATCCCAAAGAAATGCCTTGCAAATGCTTGGCTACTTTAAAAAGTACAGAGAGGTTAATTATTCCTGTTAACAATTAGCAATAGAACCAAGGCAGGAGTTTGGAGTAGGAGGAAGGTGCAGGGGGGAGAGAGGGAAGAAGCAGAAGGTGCTTCAGTCATTGCTGCTCTTTCATCCATCCAAAGTCTGGTCCCAGATAATCATTAATCACTGACTTTGTGTTCTTCATAGAAAAACATTCTATTTTCAGGTGCACTGATATGATCTTGCACTTGAGCATATTTAACTAGGACAGAACTCTGAAAGCTGTCACAAGTATCCCCATCCCTCCACGTCACATTGCAGTGCTTCCCACATCCTTCACTCCAGCAGAATCTGCCTTTCTAGTCAAAGGTGTACAGTGATAATTCAGCAGGGATTGTTCTCTGCAAACATCGTGCTTATTTTTATCACTCCTTCCATATGCAGTTTATATTCCATGTTTGCCTCAAGGTTTCACACTGAAATATTGAAAGCGGCCAAATCCGAGAAAAGCAGACACAAGAGCAAAATGGAATTAAGTAAATTTTACAGAGAGGATACAACCTGCTCTTTTATGCTTAGACAAAAAAAAAAAATAATAGTGAAACATTAATTAAATCTTGAAAAATAATGTCACCTGCTCTGATACAGGTGATGGTTTCAATCCTACTGATGGCAGATGTTAAAAGAATTTTGACATTTTTCAGTTGGTAGAATTTTGTCCCTCATACCCAATATCCTGCTGGGACATTCACTCTTCCCTCACTACCAACAGAACTCAGACAATCACACACTTCTGTGACCATTTACTGTGGGTTCCTCACTGTTATATGGGGCTTCGCCTCTATTTGAAAACATAGGATATTGATAACATCCGAAAACATAGGATATTGATAATATCTGAAAACATAGAACATTGGTAACAGCTGAAAATATAAGACATTGGTAACAGCTGCTCCTCCACTTAGACCACTGACTGCTTATCTTCTCCTTGAAGTCAAAATTTCCCTAGTTACAGTACAAATCAGAAATACTTTGGCACATAAAATGTTTTACTTGGTAGAGAGGAGCAGTGTTAATTATTTGATGTTAATTTCTGGGGAAAAAATAATTAGGCAACAAATAAATACACGGAATTATTTTGATTATTGGCAAAAGGTAACATATGAAATATTTCAGCTTCTCAATAGATAAAATGGCACATTGTTTGCTGCCATAATGGACATGTAATTGAATGTTTTTGAAGTATAAATGATAAAATAGTTTTGAAAACAGCATTGGAGCTTTTTTGTCTTCTAAAATATGTTTCAGCTTGGCATGACAGCAAATTAGGAAGCCTAACTGGCTGCATTTCAAACTCACATCTTGGGCCTTTTCATTGTAGATTGAAAGGTGATGCTGACGGAAAGCTTTTTACTGCATTAAAACATTTTGGATCAGGTACTTGGTTAGGAATTAAGATGTTCAAAACACTGAGCTCAATATGACTTTACAGCAATATGACTTTGCTCCACAGCAAAGATTTGATCATCAGGTGGAACAGCATTAAGAGCTTCCACTCTCACTTCTCATGTTGTTCCAGCTTCAGTTTTTATGATTTTGCCTCCATTATGTACCTTGCATTTCATCCTATAGTCTGTGGCCATATTTCCCACTATCAATAATGTTTTTTACATGTTCCCAACTTTTTTCTTAGTAGGAAAATCAATTCAAACACACCATAATTGAAGATGAAAGCAGTTATCAAAGACTGGGCTAAAAATTCGGGAGATTTAAAAACTTTAGTTTTTTATTACATCTTTTTGTGGAACATTTCTTTATAGGGTTAATAGGCAACAGTTACTTATGTAAGTGAAATACAGTTGGAATCCTAGAATGGTTTGGGTTGAAGGGACCTTAAAGCCCATCCAGATCTACCCCCTGCCATGGGCAGGGACACCTTCCACCAGCCCAGGTTGCTCCAAGCCCTGTCCAACCTGGCCTTGGACACTTTCAGGGATGGGGCAGCCACAGCTTCTCTGGGCAACCTGTGCCAGGGCCTCCCCACCCTCCCAGGGAAGGATTTCTGCCCAATATCTAATCTAAACCTTCCCTCCTTCAGCTTAAGGCCACTTAACTATAGTGCATTTCAAGGAGACTCAGTAGGATTTTTGTGGGAATTCATTTCCCTTCCTTAGTTCAGCTCTGCCGCTCGCTCAGTCTCTGGTCATTTTATCCCTTTTCATTACTTACAAACAGACCTTAATAACAGATCTGCTTCCCTTATAAGTCTTTCATTTTTTTCCTAATTCCTTCTCAATCACATCCCTAAGTGTTCTGCTGAGTGGAGAACACACGCTGCTGAGATCAGAAGTTAAAAGGGACCTTGTCTTCCCCCCAGAGCAGCAGGATCTGCATTTTATCTCCGTTTCTGCTCTCCACATTAGAGGTGAGAGAGCCTTATGCTTAAGAATTGATCACCCAGGCACTACTTCACCCAAGATTTAAAGATTGGTAACACTTTAAGGAGCACTCAGCTTTTTATGAGTGTTAAGCTGTTCATGTTGGACCACCTGGTGCCCAGGAGACCTTTCCAGTAGTTTTGCTTCACATATTCTACTGCAACCTTTAGCCCCAGCTTACACACAACCTTAAGTGGGATATAATTCCTCAGCATCTCGTGTGAAACTGTTCTTCCTTAAGCACAACTTTATTTCCCCACACATTCTGCTTTGCTAAAGATACTCAAAATAGGCTCAAGTAGCTCCAATTACACAAGGCACAGTGTGATATGTCAGTGCAGCACAGCGAGGGTGAGCAGGAGACTGGCACACAGGAGGAGCAGATCAGAGTTTTACATGCTAACCTAATAAAATTTAACAGTTGCCTCAACATGTAAAAGAATAGACAAGTTGTCTTCATTTTTTTGCTCTCTCCTGATGTATTCTAGTTACAGATTCTCATTTCCACTCCCCAGATTTCCTCAGGGACACATCTCTTCCATCAGCTGATCAACTGAGATCTGAGTCTCTTTTTAAAATATTTCTTTTCTTTACCATCACCATTTTGGGGACTCGATTCCAGTCCTGTCAAAGTGCCCTGCCCTTCACAATGACTCTCAGTGTGTGATTGGTTATAATAGACTGCCACCACACGAGCTTTGTCATGGGAACCAGACCAAGATGTGTTTTCCCCCTATGATCACTTTTCTATCAAGGATTTTGTGTCCCTTGGGGTTTTTTTTTATCTTTTAAATGGATCTATGCACAGTGGATGAAGATGTGTCAAGTAATTTGAGGATATTCGGTTTAGAAACCACAGTTAACCCACAGATTGTAAAATACAGCATGTACTGAAATGTTCATTAACCACCTCTGGTTTGGAATGTCATGTTCTAAACTTATCACAGAATCACAGGATGGTTTGATTTGAAAGGGACCTTAAAGATCATCTTGTTCCAACCCCCTGCCATGGGCAGGGACACCTTGAACTAGATCAGGTTGCTCAAAACTTCTCAATAATCCATCAGTGCCAGTTTTACCCCATCAGGTGGTAGGAGGTAACTGTGCCCGTGGCAGCATGGGGTGACTTTCAGAGCAAACTCTGTGTGTCTTGCAGACAATTGCAAAAATGGTGCAATTTCCTGAGAGGCTGAAGCACTTTGGGTTACTCACCATTCCATCCCTCGAGCACAAAATGCACACAGCGAGCCCTGCCAGGCCATCCTGGCCAAATGACACGTCACTCCTGCTCTCCATCTACAGCACATTCAGCACCTGCTGCTGGGCCACACACGTTTTCCATGGAGAAAGACCCTCCCTGTCCGTGGCTCTTTCCAAAAAGGAGTCAGCAAGTAAAAGACACAGCAGTCCCTTGGACACATAATCCTGAATCCTCTTCAGCTCCTACTTTTGCTTGCAATGGAGTCATGACAAATCACTTTATTTGTGCAGGAAAACACGGATTGAACAAAGCTGTGGCCTTGTGCTCGTGGTGCGATGCCGCATCCAAGGCCAGAACTTTCCTCTCTCCATCAAACACAGGCTCCTTTTCCTATCCAGTGTCCTTCTGTAAAACCTTTCTGCTTTTCGAAGAGGCAAGGCTCCTGGATTACATTTTTTGACAAGATGGATGAGACTCCTTTTCACATGAGACCAAGGAAAGTAATGAGCTGTAATCTCTGAGCTGGAAGATATCTATCTTTTTTAATTACAGGTAGATTATTTCTATATTAGCCCCCACAGCAAAAGGCAGAGCCACAGAGGTTTCTCCAAGCAGTGCTCTGTCAAGAGGAAGGGATTATAAGAGTTTGGGACCTTGGCAGAAAAAAAAAAGGATTTTCAAACTTGAGTCTATTTTGAATTTTATAGCTCCATGCTAATTATGTTTTTCAGAAAGCACGTATTTTGACACTTATTCACTACAAGTAAAAAGAGATTGCCATCACATCAGGGAGCTGGTTATTAGATGGTCCCTGCCAGCATTTCTGCCTCAGCCTGACACGTCTTCACTGCCCTTGTCAGAGGAAGCTGCAGCCTTCACATCAGCTGGAACAACTTCAACCCATTTAACCAAACTATCTGCTTGCATCCTTATTTTTACAATGAGATTCTCTTTACCTTAAGCCTGAAGGAAGGAAGTGTTGTCTGATTGTGATGCTCCCCCAAGATACCTTTTTGTGTTACAATTTTTGCTTTTCCACCATGTTTGCCAAGGCCTTGGTCATGTCTGGAGCTTTGGAGGCAGTTTTCCAAAGGCACCATGGCTTAACCCACTACAGAGATGGGCATGTGGAGTATTTCAACTCCTTGTGATCAGCCTAAAAGAGGACATGACCAAGTGTCTCATCTACAGCCTCCAAGACAGATTTCTGTTCATGTAGAATAGATGCTTCTCCGAGTCCTGCTCCCACAAGGAGAATTCCATGAGAAACACAGAGTGAAATTGTGATGCTGCTGATAACCCACTTGAGCCACAGAGAATAAAAACAGGATCCAGGAAAGCTTGAAAGTTGTTGGAGAGCATCTACTTCAAAATATTTCTTGTTTGGAGCCAAGTTATGAAAAAGTTCTGTCAATGGCTTTTTTTTTCCTTTTCTTTTAAATGGAAGTTTATAACTTGTGGATGATATTGTTTTGTGCGGAAAACAACCATAAAACACAGGATTTCCCTGGGAAGCAGCACTGGTAGGGAAATTTCCTGCAGCTCTACACTTTTTAAAGTTTATTTGTTGAAAACACTTTCAGGACTGAGTCCTTGCTAAAACCCACTGAACCAGAGGAGAATGGCTGCTTGTAAGGGATGAAGAGTGACATGGACACTTCCACATCCTGGGAAAATAGGAAAAGTAAAGATAACACAGAGAGAAGGGAAGGGGAAGACTTCAAATCCACAGAATGTGAGTAAAGGAGAATCAGGTAAAGAGACAGAGAAGTCAAATTTAATTAATTTAGGAAGGAAGTGCAGGATAGAAAATGTCTTTGGCCTCCTCAGTTATTGAATTGAGCACTCTACACCTGGAATTTATTGTGGTGTAAGCATTGAAAAATAAAGCTGAAAAAAGTGGTAACAAAGTAAAGTCATACTTACAAGTTTCACTTCCCATATTGCACCTCACAGGTTATATAACTTTACATTTAATGGATATTCTCAACTGGAGTTCTATCTGTGAACTGGAGGGAATGCTATTAGTATGCTAATCAGTTCTGCAGAGTAAATTGGTTATAAGAGTGGGGTAAGGTACAATAGGGGAATATTTTTTAATTAGCACACTATGAAGTCTATACTCCCCTTGATGCCTGTGCATATCCCCCATTGACATTAATTTCAGCCATACAACTTGGATTGAAATCAAGGGGGTTTGCAGGACTCTCTTCCATCCCATTCTGAAGGTATTTGCAGGAAGGGATGCTGGCCAGGCTTGAATCTGTAGCCATGGAAGTGCTGGAAGGTTCCAAGCACAGCTGTTGGAGTAGGAAACATCCCACGTGTCCCATCAGGCACTCCCAGAATCCCAGAGTGGTTTAGGTTGGAAGGAACCTTCAAATTTATCTCATTCCACCCCCTGCCATAGGCAGGGACACCTTCCACCAGCCCAGGTTGTTCCAACCTGACCTTGGACACTTCCAGGGATCCAGGGGCAGCCACAGCTTCTCTGGGCACCCTGTACCAGGACCTCACCACCCTCACAGCCAAGAATTCCTTCCCAATATCCCATCCTGATTGAAGGTGTGTGGATTCTCACATACAGGGTGTTTGGAAAGGAGAATTCAACCTCAGTTTCCATCAATTGTCAGATTTTATAACCAATTCCAAATGGGTTTAGTGCTTACCCTGAACTTTGGCTAAATTCACATTTTCTGCAGATGGCTTGTGGGGTTTATCACTGGTGTTTGAAACACTTGGGAGAATCAGTCCTGCAAAACAATCTCATTCACTGATTATTTTTTTTTTATTAAAAAAGTTTCTTAGGTTCACGAGCCTCAAATGAACCTTTGGAAGACTTGATGGAGAAAGCAATTAAAGCAGCAAGAAAAAAAATGGTGTTTTGGGAATCATAATGCGAATAATAAAAACAGGCAATAATTTGCAGTTTGGTATTTGGATTTTATCACTTGAACCACACTCTTTTAAATTCGCTTCCTTCAATATCAGCCACCCCCAGGAGAGGAACTGTGTTTTAAAAGTCATCTTGCAATGGCCAAACTTTCATTTCCTTTATAATTTCTCACTGACCTTATGCTGGAGCTTTTCTAGTTGATCCCTCAAACTCTTAAATGACATCAAAAGTTGGCTTTTTATTGTAATGCTTCTGGTCTGCTAAATTTTGTTTGCAAAGTTAATATAAAGTACCTTGGAATCAAATTTTGTATCAAGAACCTTGAGGTCTGTCTGTTGATGAAGAGCCCTGCTCAAAATCTGGGTATCACAGAGGAAATTTTTGAAGGAAATCCAGCAGGCAAGGAATTTCTGCAGAAAATAACAACTTTACCAGCTCCAAGGTTTTCTAGGTATGTCCTGAAGCTGCTATTCACTATAAAAAGGCCAGATTTTCATCCTATACTTTCATTTGTTTATATTTTACTATGGAATAATTCAGTATAAACTGAGATTTAAATCCTTGAGAGAAAGTTAAGCTGCCTCTATAATATTCTTGACCAAAGTTTGAAAATTGCTCCAGCATTACTGCAAGATCCTCTGGAAAGTCAGCTTTAATTTCCTCTCTTGCAGGTAAAGGAGAAATGACAGCTCTCTGGTATAAATTTCTGAGTAAATTTATTTCACTGAATTAAAAGGTTTTAACATTATTAGAACACAATACTGTCTAATAAAAAGGGAAAGATTGTTGGGGGTTTTAAGGACCTCAGCTTTAATCTCCTTGCAATAACCACCTAAAACATATGGCTAAGGATTATTAAAATACTGAAGAAATATTGTATTAAAACAGCTGAATATAAAAGTATCTGTTAATTGGTCTACATATCAGGTGTCCTACCAGCCTTATCCCTTTCATCTCAGGCTCAGGAGATATTTATAAAGACAATTCTGCATTTGATACCTTTTTTCTTTTTTCTTTTTTTTTTTCTTTTTTTTTAGATGCAGGCTAATAACGAATCTCTTGGAGGAAATGTGAAGATAGTTAAGATGATCTGGACCTTTTTGCTACTGAACCTAAACCTTGAAGGTACAAGAACTCAGGACTGCAGATGAGAACAGTAAATATAAATACAGCAAATACAGCCCCAACCTCCTAAAGCCCCACTGGCACCAATAAATAAGGCGCATTACAAATAAAGATTCTCTAATTGGAGGGAATTTTCTCCTGCAACCTGATTTCAGCCCCAGATGGAAAGGCTGGAGGGCATTTCCAGTGCTTTGCCTTACACAGACCATGAGCATCTCCTGAATTAATCCTGGAGAGAACTAGAGCAGATCCTCCAGGAGAACCTGGAGCCTGAGTCTGATTTAATCACCTCAACATTGAGAACTGATGGTATTTATGGAGTGATTTAAACCCTTAAACTAGAAAACTGTATTTCTGATACCTGCCTTTCGTGTTCACAGCGACTGATTAAAACTTTAATGATTTCTTGTGCGATGACCCCAACTTTTCCATTTTAAGGCCTCCATATTTCTTTTTATGGACCTTCCACTGGCCAAATATGAAGTTAAAATGCTCACAGCACACTCTTCTTGCAAGGCCTCTCATCAAATTGCAGAACAGACCCAGTGATTTACAGCCACAACAAATCAGAGATTTTTCCTTTGAAATCATAAATAAAATGCCTAAAACAACAATAAGAAATTAATGGAGTCTACCAGCAAAAGGAACACATGGCTGGTAAAGATCACTTCTTGGGGTTATTTTGAGCCCTGTCAGTTTTTACCCCATTTTTTTGTGAGCTGTTTATTTTGTATCTCTCTTTTTTTGAATCAGTCATGCATCACCAAGTCAGATGCTTTATAGGAGGCTATTAGAGAACATTACTATGGTTATCAACAAAATTTGTAATCTCACCCACAAAAAAGCAATTTTGACAGGATCTTCTCTCCCTAAGCCCTCATTGATTGGCATTAATTAGATTCCTGCCATTAATCCTTTATTAATCGAGTTCTACACCAGCCATTTCAGGACCAGTATCCATCTGACAAACCTGTAATTAAACCAGGGTCGTCACATCTCCCTCTTTTAAATACTGGAACAACATTTGCTTTTCCCAGCCTCCTGGAACTCCCCCACTGCTCCCAAACTCATTTAAAAATTCACAATAGCAGCTGGAGGAACTCAAGCACAGCACACTCTTATCAGCCCCTGGAAGATTTGGCAAACTTGTGGAGCACTGGGCTGTTGGGGGCATTGCTTTGAGCTGCCTCCTTGGTCACAGGCTCACAGCAGCGCTGCAAAGATGCAGTGTTGGATGATTAAACCAGGTTTTTACTAAATGGAAAGTAAAGAGAAAGAGATAAGAAAACAGAAATAAGACAAGAAAAAAAGGTCATGTGAAGCAGAGTTGACGGCAAACCCCAGGTTCCACAGTCCAGGTATCCTCATGAGCTCCCTGTCCAGGTCCCCTCTCCAGCCCAGGTGAGGAACCACATGGCCATGACAAAGCCTGGGAACCATCCACTCATCCCTGGCTCTCTCTCTGTGACTCCCAAACTTTTATGAATTGAGGTCAAGAGCTTCACCTCGGCTCTCAGCCAGAGCTGCTTCAGTTTTGACCATCAGTGTCTGCAGCAAGTTTTTCCATAAAAATCTTCACTGGACTTTCTTGAAGCTGTAAAAAATACCTTGAAGTTGTTGACATTATCAAAGTGGATGGTTCTTTCACAGTGAAGAGGTGAGATAAAAGAGGTAAAGAGGTGAGAGGATATTTTCCCTCTTTACATGTTATCCCCTGGCCAGAGCTCTCCAAGATGCTGGGGATGCACTTGGGGTCAACACCTGTGTTTACAAAGGCTCCTAAACAAGAAGCTGGATTTCAATTCTGTTATTTCCTCTTCTCTTGTCACAGAATCATAAAACACTTCCAGGCATGGGGCACCCACAACTCCTACCAGTTATTATCTCAATCTTATTTTCTACCATTTATTGTCTTAACTTGGTCTTAGGGGGGACTGACAGCCCAATTTTTTAAGGCTAATTTTGGCCATCTCATTTTGTCTTCTACCCAGATGCACCATTCCACAAGGCTGGAGGATTTATTACATTTTCAGTCCTTGTCCAAGAAGCAAGCTCATGGTCCGGATCATTCTGCTAGACAAGATTTTTTTTTTCAAGAAATCCTTTTTGTTTTAATGGTAGAAACTTATCACAGAATAAGATGAATATTAATCTATAGAAAAGAACAAGATAAAGATAGATTTTGCCTATTAAATTTAAGGATGACAATCAGTTAAGTGTCTACTAAGTAAGCTAAATTAAAATGGAACACCAAGAGAAGTATATATGACAGGCTAGAGTGTATTAAATGGTTTCATTATCCTCTGATATAATGGATAACAAATGGATTTGGAAAATGATGCAATGTTTTCAAAAAAAGTATTCCTGTAGAATTAGAATAAAATCAGGCTGAATTTATGTCTCCACCGTGACAATTTTCACTGCCATCTCACAATGTTAGCTGTGGCTTTTAATGTCTGTTTATGTGCCTCTCTCGAGCAGAATTTGAAATTAGTTGATCAGTTATCATGTAAGGACTGCTTAAGAATAAATCCGTATTAAATTAGGAAAACTAGGGAAGATAAGAATGTAGTATTTCTAATACCAGCAGGGAAAAAAAGTCAAGCCAGAGATATGTTTATATTACTAATGAACTAATTAAATTAGGTATTAATGTAGCCAGTGTTCAGTGAGATTGTGCTGCTTCTGTATATTCTAAATAAGTTTTCTTGCAGCCCAGCCTTGTTACAATGTTAAACAATTTTTAGTGTCTTACACCTGAAAGATCACCAGAGATTAAATTTTGTCCAATAGATTTTACTGCTGAACCAGACTATTTAAAATTCGCCATGAAATGTAAAGATGGATTCAAAATTTATGAACAGGAGCATATAATGACATAGGGCAGATTAAAAAAAAAAAAAAGTGCAATTTAACAGAAAGTATTATTAGTAATAACGTTGCAATCAATCACCCCTCTTATCTACTCATATGTCTTCAGATGATATCATTTAAAAAGCCCTAGTGAAGACAAATCTTGCTGAGCTGAGCACTGCACTTGGAGTTTTCAAAGGACTGTGATGGAAATCATCACTTCAGTGCCCAGCTCCTCACTGGAAGTTCACACAAGCTGCTCCTTCTGCTCTTGGAGAATTAAAGTCTCCTTTTGCTCAAGAGAGAGAAAGGAATCAGGCTGAGAGAGCTGGGGATGCTCAGGCTGGAGATGAGGAAGCTCCAGGGAGACCCTGGAGCACCTTCCAGTGCCTCAAGGGGCTCCAAAAGAGCTGGAGAGAGACTTTGGACAAGGATGTGGAGTGACAGGACAACCTTAAGATGAAGAGAGTAGATTTAGGTTGGATGTTAGGAAGAAATTCTTCCCTGTGAGGGTGGGGAGGCCCTGGCACAGGTTGCCAAGAGAAGCTGTGGCTGCCCCTGGATCCCTGGAAGTGTCCAAGGCCAGGTTGGACAGGGCTTGGAGCAACCTGGGATAATGGAAGGTGTCCCTGCCCATGGCAGGGGGTGGGACTGGATGATCCTTAAGGTCCCTTTCAACCCAAATCATTCCATGATTCTAAGGAGAGATTCCAGGTTTTTGAAGGAAAACTTCAGAACCTCTCTTCTTCCTCCTGTATTTTTAATATAATACAGATATTATAACAACTGTTAAACCAAATAAATACTGCAGTGTTATCTTGCAGTATTTTTTAGCCCTCCTCTAATAGGTTGTTAGGCAGAAGAGGGTTTTGTTACTCTGGCTAATGTTCTAAGTACTGCCTGCTGAAAAATTCCAAGGTCACAGCAAGGAAATACAAATAGAAAAACTGGGATGGAGGAAAGACATCAAGTGGGAATAATTTTGTTTTCCTCTGCAAAGAGCACAAGGGGCTGAAGAGGAAACCCGACAGACAAATGTACTTTCAGCATCATTCTCTGTTATTTTCTCTATTGCTTTATTCTTTCCAACATGTCAGCTAGAAATAGTGTGTCAGAAATTCAGCAAATCCAGAGGTCACAGGAAAAGCCATCAGCAAAAGAGGCTGCAATCTGAATTATTTGGAGGAAAGGCATTTGGAAGTGGAGTGGAGCTGGTGCAGTGTGGAAGAGAGAAAAAAAAAGCAGGAGAAAGGAAAAAAAAAAAAGCCTCAGCATCTAAAAACCCACAGACATTGAGTGTGATTAAGGCAGTACCACTGAGCAGAGGATGCAGCTTGATCCCTGCCTGCCATGGGCTCTGCTGCTGCTGCCAGCTCCAAAAATTTCTGCAGCAAAGGTTGGGATGTCACCAGCCCCGTGTTGGAGGCACGATGCTGTCAGGGAGTGCTTGTTTGCTGTGAAAAATAGCCAGAGCTTTCCCTTCAAAGTGAGTTTTCCAGCCTGCCTTGCATTGCAGTTTAATCAATACTTCACCTTGATGTCTCTGTTACATCAGGACTAAAATGAAGTTTACAGGCAGCTCAAAAGATCTTAACTCCTACAATCCACCCCCAAACATCTCTTCTGTTGTTTTTCCCTGGCCAACTAAGTGTTAATGCACATCAGGATTAAGGAGGCAGCACTAAACCACTCCTAATCCACTAAACTATTCCTAACTCAGGAGGAACTAGAGGCTACTCCTACTGTTTGAAACTGTATGAAAAGCTCCAAATGAATTAGACACTGTGAAGTTCTCCATTCCTTTGCTTTTCCTCTCGTCTCTGCTATCCCAGCAAACCATGCTGGGGGCATAATTCATTCCAGGCATACAAATACAGAGACACTAATTCAGTCAGTTCTCTTCCAAACTTAGGCTGATATTACATGGGAAAGCTAAAGGGCAGAAAGATCAGCTGCTTTGCTGGCCTAGGAACAGCCCACAGGTGTGGGCTGTTTAATCCATCCACCTGATGGATTAAATGCAAATCTGAGCAACTTGGTCTAGTGCAAGGTGTCCCTGCCCACGGAAGGGTGGTGGAATGAGGTGAGCCTTGAGGTCCCTTCCAACACAAACCCTTCCATGATTCTGATTCTATGAAAACCTTGTTGTGTGTGTGCAGATAGGTGAGGTGTGCAGGCCAAGGTACCAATCACAGGGTATTCCAGAGGCCTGGAGTGTGCTGCAAGAGGAGATGTGGTGAAGCTGAGAGTGGCTGGCTCCTGATCCAGCTCCCTGCTGGGGAAGAGGCTGAAATACCTGTAGAATACTCTTCTTTTCCACTTAAAGGAAGGCTGTGGAGGCTCTTGCCTTTCTGCATGTCTGTCTTTGGAAGGACTAACTTGTAGGTGGTTTAAGCAGGGTATGTTCAACCAAAGCCAGAGGGAGATGTCTTTTTCTGTGTGAAAGGCATTAAAATAATCCCTACAGCTGCTTCCTTCTGTCTTTCAGGTTTATCTATAGAAATTCACCTCTCTGGCTCGAGCACAGGTTCTTTTGATGGTTGTGTGGTCTCATCTGATCAGCAAAACATTCCTTTACCTAAAAAGTGCCTCTGTTATGTCGGGGTACTGGTGAGCAAAGGGGTAGGATCTGCTGCCCACCACAGCCCAGGAGCAGGGGAAAGGAATCTCAAACAGCATCTGTAGCATCAACCCTTGCAGGTCCTGAGTGGAAAGATTTCAACACATGATATAACGAGAATGATATAACCTGTTATTTAGGAGAACGGCACTGAAAAAAATACAGTCTTACCAGAAATTAATAAAAGGCGTTATTGTACATTTCTTTTCCTATCTTGTTCCTAATAAGCTATCGACACAGTTCTCCCTTTTTTTGCTTCAAATTATGCAGCATTTTTAAAGATACTACCAGCAATCCCTGTTCCATTTCCTAGCTGGTGTTTTTGATGGCAATCATGTACATGATTCTCTCTTGTATGACTTGCATTTCACGCAGACTATGAGTTTGGGGGCTGTGTTGCAGATTCCCTCTTTTGAAGTAAATTTGATTGATGGCAATGACCTAAACAGATAGAAGATCAGCAAACTTCCACAGCAAAGACCACAATGTAGGGTGCATTTATAGTGTTATTCTTTATTAATTTAGAGGCCAGAGTTCTTGTAGGCCAGCTCATCTGGTAGGAGGTGGGGTGGGAGGCTGGATACTCTGTTGGCATAAGCAGGAATCTGGAATGGGATACAGCAAGGGACTGAGTGACTTTGGGCTTTGAAGCTCTAGGAAGCTGCTGCAGATGATTTTTCACACAGCTGTGGATGTTCTGGCTTCTTTGTGGAGGTATTTTGGCCTTCCCAAATGCAGTGTGAGGAGTTGGGATGCAGGTGTCTGGGTTATGGATTCTCCTCAGAGTCAGGAAACTAAACCTTATGGATTGCAAGGCCAAGGCTGGGACTGTCCTAAAGGACCCAAGTACCCTTAAATGTGAAAGAGCAGGGGTAAAAGGGTAAAAGAAGTTACTCTGAGGGCTGTGAGAGATGTCACTCCTACAATACCATCAGGACACCCTCCAGAGTTCACCGCCCTTTCTCACACGGTGAAAGAGAGATGCCTCTTTCCCCCCATTGAAATTCCAGGGACTTCAGGTGCCTTACACTCCTGTAAGGCATTTTCTGAAATTACAGAGTCTGGGAAAGTGCACTTTCCATTTTGTTATTCATTAACTGCCTCCAGCTCTTTAGTATGCGACGGGATCCTCCTCCTTCTGAGAGCCAGGGAGAGAGATGACAGAGCAAAGGGCAGCACAGACAACATCAAGAAGCCAGAAAAGCAAGGGAAGCAGGGAAATATTGTTTCATTCTTTTTTTCCAGCCACTTATTTCCATGCTGAAAAGCAGCATGTGGGCTGAGATGCTTTACTTTGCATTTTACACTGGAACCGCAGGAACTATTTTCCACTTATCACCAAAGGGGAACAGCCCAGTGCAGTTCTAATCTGATGGTATTAAACCGTGACCATTAAACCATCCTACACCTGAAAAGCAAGGAGGTGTTGTAATATTCAGCTTTCAATTGTAATGTGCCATCTGCTATGTGAGATTACTTGTCTGGGGAGGAAGGGGCTGTAGAGGAGCTTCTCGTCTTTGTGGGTGCTCATCAAGATCATACTTGAGTGCCACAGAATGCTTGAGAGGACTTTCTCCTTTTCAATTGCCTCTCCTAGGCATTTTCCTACTCTGTAAACCTGAGCCTTTCTGTTTTCTCACATTTTATCTCTGGAATTTATTGATAGCTGTGAGTGGGTTGCTGACATACCCAGGAATCACCCCTGTGCTCGAAGACCTTTTAAGGCACAGTGAGACCAGAGAAGAAAGATTGCTAAGTGCCTCAAATACCAATTTGGGATTCAGGGAGGTCAGATTAGACTCCCCTCAGCAGGTTCCCTTAAAACCCTTGGGAATGCCCTTTTCCCCTGGGTTTCAATCCCTGTCCAGAAAGGATGGGTCCCTTTTCTTCTCCCTGAGCTGTGATAGCTTTCGAACACTATAACAGATGAGAAATTATTATATTAGCTTGTAACAGAGCATTACTTATCACTCTAAAAGTACCATATTCTCTCCCTGTAAAAGAGTTTTTTCTTTAAATTGAATTAATTGAGTATCAGCCTGGCAGTAGCAGCCCTGAATCCATTACTAGTGGGGGTCATCTCCCTGAAACCCTTGAGAGGGAACCCCTCTCTGGCCCAGAGAGGCTACACAGTGTGATCCTTGCAGTCACAGCCTGGCACATCCTGCTCCATCAGCACTTCAGCCTCAGCCATCTAAGTGCTAAATCAGCTGCGTTTACAGTCCAGGAATTTTCACAAGGAAATTCATGTTTCTCTGTAAGCTGCTCCAAACAAGAAAGCAAGAGTGGCAGGGTGGGCCACGGAGACAGGCAAGCAGCACTTAAAAAAGGCTGCTTGTGATTAATATATTCCATTTCTGCTGGGAGGATTATTATTCACGACTCTGTCTGGCAAACACAATGTGACAGGCCTAAGAAAGCACACAGACAAGTTCACCTATTCTTAGCTCAGTGTACAGCAAGTTTCTGTTTTGAGGCAAGGGCTCATTTTCCAGATCACATTTGAACATTTTTAGGATAATTGAGACAGCTGTCGGTGAAAAACTGCTGTAGCTTGAAAATCACTTGAATGTTTCTACTGTTGGTAAACTGCTCTTCCTGGATCCTTAGTGAGGGAGAAAGGAGACACCACTTCACTTCTTAACTTGGCATAAGTTCATAATTACTGGCTGAGGAGTTGCTTGGTATTGGCAAGATAAGAGACCAGTTCTATGGTGAAGGAACCAGGAGAGGGTTTAACATGTTTCAGTTCCTGTCTCCCTGTGACATTGAAGACAAGACCTCAAGTCTTTAACATCATCATAGAGTCAAGTATTTTCTGCTTTTTCCCCATCTTATGATCTCTGCTGTAAACATCCATACTCATGAACCCTTCAAGTGAATCCAAGTTGTGAGCAACCTTTTTTTTTTTTTACCCAGAAGTGTGGACATGTCCAACAAGCACCTTTCTTAAGATCAACGCTCAGAAATAAGAAAGCACAGCTGACCTGCAGCTGTCTTCTCTAGGATCTGGCAAACAAGGTTATTTCAAACTACTTTAGCCTTTTATACAGAAAGGTTACCTGGACTTGTATTAGTTTGCAGCGTGCAGGGCTTAAGAGCCTGCAGGATAATAGAGGATACAAGGTCAAACCATTGTGTGCCTAAGCCCTGAGTGTGATATCTCAACTATCAGAAGAATCAGAGAATGGCAAGTCAGAACTGTTGATTGAAATAATTATTCAAATTTTTTGCCCAGACTCTACTGTAACATGCAGCCAGAGCAAGCTGAACATGCAGTTTAGAACTGGTCTTGGGACAGAGGAGAAACACTGGATTTCCTGGTAGGATAACATCCATTTCTCATAACATCTGTATCATCCTAAAACAGAATTATCAAGTTTTAATCTGTTCTAGGGTGAAAGATCTTCCTCTTTGTTTTCCATCAGCAGTTAAATAAACGTTCAAGCTGCCTTGTAGTTTACCCCACCTCTGCCACGCCTGCAGGACCAATGCAGGGCAGAACATCTGTCCAGAACACGGGATGGATCAGGACATGGATTTTCCTGTGCCTGTAACACACCAGTGATCTCTGCTGCAAACTAAACCAAGTCAAACAGGAGATTCCCTCTAGAAATTAGAAATCCAGACTCTAAAGCTGCTCACAATGAAACAGCATCATGCAAAGTTAATGAACACTGAGCTCATGTTTCTGTATCACAGAAACAGAGTTCACAGACTGGGCCTTGTCTGCCAAGGCCCTGTGCTGCTACTGGAAGAGTTTTTTAAAAATAAAATTACTATTGAGTAACTGACATTTCCTTTTACCTGTCAGAATACATCCAGGCTGGGTTGTGCACCTAAATATCTCTTGGAATGTATGCTGGCATGTATTCCCTGCTTGCAGACTGAAAATCAGATTACTGCCTTGAGTACTAGCTGGAGTTCTGCTGAATGTTTATTTGGCACCATGTTATGCACAAGTGCATAGAATTAAAATAATAATTTCTACTTGATTTCATGCTTCTCTGGCTTAATGGTCTCTGATGGTTTTTAGCAGATCCATTATACATACTTAAATATAGAAAAACTGTACTGCAAGGCAAAAAAAAAAAAAAAAAAAAGAATAAACTGATGACCAAATTTACTCCAAAAAAAAAGAGTTGGAAAGAGAACTGCAAAGATGAATTTTGCTAGGATTTGCCATTGTGTCTTTTCTGGATAATAGGACACCGAGGTATTCATAATAATCAGTGGTGGACCCAAACCAATTTTCTGCTTGTCTCTATAACATCCTGACAACTCCTGTTTTCCCTCTAAGTGCAGTTGAATGTAATTAGCAAATTGCTCAGGGCGTGATTAAAATGTCATTTTGTGAATCTGTGGTATTTTCAGGTCCTTTTTAAAGCCGCTCACTACCTGCTCAGCCTGACCCCACGCCAGTCAAACATAAATAAAAACACCAAATAAAGGGAAATTATTATTTTGCTCTGCTGCTCAACATCATCCAGTGCTTTCCATCCAGAATACCCAGAGAGGCAGGAAGAGGCACCAAAAACTTCCAAGCAGAACAGGGATGTCATTTTGGATGCCACTGTCAAAAGCCATGCCTTGGAAAAGCATCCCTTTAGGGAGTGACACTGCAGTGCCACAGAGTGTTGACAGGCTGAGAGTGCTCAGTCTTATCTGTGCAGGGACTCAGGAGAGATTCCAGGGGAAGAGAAGGAAGATAATGTAAATGTGAGTGATGGTGTGGAACGTGTGCAAGCAAACACTCCCACCCCCCGAGCTCCACCTGCACTGTTGGCTCTCCTCCTGTTGTCCTTCAGCTCTCAGACAGTGTCTTGGAATATTTGCTGTTTCGTTCAGGCTCAGGTTGAAAAGTGTGGGGTCAAAGCAGCTTCGGTTTCACTCTGAGGAATTGGGAGTTGCAAAAGTCAAACTGTTGAATTTTGCTGCTATTTGTGTGGCAACAAATGGGCTTTTGGTGGGAAGGCTCAGGAGTCAGTTCTGCCAGGCTGAAATGTTCATGATCTCACCATCAACCTCAGCATCCTCAGCTGTTGGCACCATCTGAAGAGACTGTTTGGTTTGGTGTGTTTTTTAAAACAATTTATTATCTTCTCTCCATTCTCACAAAACCCAAGTTATTTTTATCTTGTTGTGCCTGGGGGGAATGCACTGATATTCCTTGACTTTGCAAGGCCAATTTCTGCCTCATATTCTTACAGGATCTCACACCAGGAGAGCTGATACACTCTGGTTATAGCTCTGTGAAACCAGAACTCAGCCCCTCTCTGCTGCCACACGTTCACACACTTCCATATGAAGATATTTCCCAACCTCTGTCCTTTCTCAACTTCCTCACCTTCCTCACCACCTTTGTTCCTTCTGTGGAGCTTTCTGTGTTTTTCCAAATTTGGCTACTTCATGCTGAATTCCAGCAAGATTGGTGTATTAGCTGCTAGATCATGCAAGGAAATTTAAGTTTTACCCAAGCATCTGTTAGTACAGTTTATCATTGTCCAGCATTTTTAATAATCCCACTTTTTCCCCCAGTAGAAAGAAGGTCAGAATGTGAGCATTTATTTGGAATTCTCTACAACTGCTATGTCATAACCAGGGAAATCTCACAATTATGTCTTCATTGTCTCAACACAAATCATGCTTTAAATGATTAAATAAATCTTAGCAAGGACACAGGGTTTTCAGCACTGCAGTCTATGAGTGATTTACATTCAAGAGAAATAGATTTGGACCTGTCCCTGAAAAAATTCTCTAAGAAGCTGTGAATTTTGCATATTTAATTATTACAGAAGCATTTTTGTTTGGTATTGTTCTGGTAAGAGTATATTTTATTAGACCACTGATGAATTATAAGACTAAATGTTTGTTCAGCAACAGCTAGTCTCAGATCATTATCCTATCAAACATTATCTATTTATCCTGCCTCACTTTTAACCCTTGTGTGCTTTGTTTTCTTCCTTTAGTCATAATATTTTATCTGGAAAGAAACTGAGCTCCCTTTGAAAATAATTCATGGTGAGTTAAGGTCAGATGGTGTTGGAACAGATTTTGGGTCGTACTTGGAGATTGAAGCTCCACCACCTGCAGGATTTGTGGTGTGCTCTGATGGATGCTGACTGTTCTCAGAGACAGGTACACTCTGACCTTCCCACAGAGCTGTTAACCTCTTAAAAATAAACTTACTGCACTGGCAGCAGGCTAGAGGCTACTAACTGATGTCAGTGGGAGTCCTGCTCTTGATGCCCTCAGGGAAGAGGAAACATTAATAGATTGTTAATGTCACGTTCCTTTGAAGTTTTTGACAGGCTTTACATCTGACACTCCCATGGAGACACATGTGAGGTGTAATAGGGACTGAAATAATCCCCATCTCAGGTGTCTTAGCTAAGGGCTCTTGGTTTAGAGCCACAGAATGGATGCCAACTTGTCTCTGCATTCCCACCTCTGGATCCAGCTGGTTGGTGGGATTCTCTGGTGCACCATGCCCTAAGTGGGATGCAGTGATGCCAAGTCCTAATCAGAATCCAGCCTCCCTACAGTGACTCCACCTACATCTGCAGGAGGAAATACTGAGGAATGCAATGGCAAATACTGTGGCTTCAGTCTCGCTTTTTGGGAGATGATGTGCTTGTACCCTGGCTGGAGGGGACCTTCTGCACTCATAACAAATTTTAGAATCACAGAATCCCAGAGTGGTTTGAGTTGGAAGGGAATTTAAGGATCATCCAGTCCCACTCCCTGCCATGGGCAGGGACACCTTCCACTAGCCCAGGTTGCTCCAACCTGACCTTGGACACTTCCAGGGATGGGGCAGCCACAGCTTCTCTGGGCAACCTGTACCAGGGCCTCCCCACCCTTCCAGGGAAGGATTTCTTCCTAATAAATAATCTAAACCTGTCCTTTGTCAGTTTAAAGCCACTACCCCCAGTTCCATCACTCCAGGCCCTTGTCCCAGGTCCCTCTCCAGCTCTCTTGGATCCCCTTTAGGCTCTGGAAGGGGCTCTAAGATCTCCCTGGAGCCTTCTCTTCTCCAGGCTGAGCAACCTCAACTCCTTCAGTGTTTCCTCAAAGGAGAGAACAGATCTGAGTGTTTTCTTGACCAGAGCAGAACCAGGAGGGAGAAGGGAGAAATGCAGCCATCACTCTGCTGCCCAGGGTTAATCATGGGAATACAGGAGATTTAAGTTCAAATCCATCCTCCTTATTTGAAGCAGAGAATTGAACTTGACACCTCTCCTCATCCCAAATCGGAGTGCATTAACCATGAGACCAGGGAGTCAATCCCTCAGTTTTCCTCTACCTTCATCTCAAACACAATTGAAGTTGACATTATTTAAACAGAGAAGTAACTTCAAGGAATTACAGGAGAAATTGGGTGCATCTCAGGTGTCGAAGTGGCTGCAGAATTTCTCTGTAGGAGCAGCAGGAAGGGCACCAAACCTGAGCTCAGATGAAACAGAAAATAGAAAATGCATAAATCTGAGATAATGTCACAAAGTGTGGGTCTATCTCAACATCTATTGAAATCCTGAGCTGTATTTTCACTGATGTTACACAGCTCGAACCAGCAAATGGATATTCCATTTGGACATTTTTTAAATCAGTTCTTCACATTTTTAAGTGAAAAAAATGGTGACACAGAATTAAAGCTAACGGGCTGGATTGGTACAGCAACTATTGATCAAAAAGCAAAATAAACATTCCTGCTGAATGAATAACAGGCAAGGCATGACCTTCAGTGCAAGAGTTTTGACCCCTTATTTAATTTGTTGGATATATAATTCTTTTTCAAAAATAGTTAAAAATATGGTCATTTGAAGATCTACAAGTTTTGTGTAACTTAGTCTGCTAAAAATTGCAGCTTTACATGCCATCCAGTTCCCTGGGAGGCTAATATTCAAACAAATCAGAAAATCATTGAACTTAATTTCTTCTGGTCAGAGGTCATCAGATTTATGGAGCGAGAGCAGCCGTAACTCAAGAGGGGAATGAATTCTGAAATGCAAATCTCAAATAGAAGGCAGAGGGCATTTTATTTTCCCCTCGCCGCCGTGGTTTTGTTTTTCAAGCCTGGCTTCACTCCACCAATCCTTCTGGATGTCTTAGCAGGAGGAATCACGTCCGACTGGGCTCACAGCTCTGGCTCCAGCCCTGGGAAAGCTTTTCCCACACACGTGTACACACACTCTGCTTGCTCAGGCCATTTCAGTCAAACAAACGCAAACAGCCGGGTGAAATGTCTACATGTGGATGTTAAGGGAGGTTTTTTGTGTTTGTGATCTCAAACAGAGCAAGTTTGCTGAATTTTTCACTGCTCCTCGGTCGTTGGGAGTTCAGGACTAAGTTCTCCAAAAAAAAAAAAAAAAAATGCTATTTGCAGCAAACATTGGAGCATGTTCAGTTATTTTCCGAGTGACTGGTCAGTCTCCTCTCTTTCCTTTCGTGTCACTCAGTCCCAACCCTCACCCAGGAGCAGGGGCTGTGGCAGCTGAGGCAGCAAGAGCCATGAATTGATGGCATCGTGTTGCTCTGGCTTTTCCTGCCAGCTCTTGTCTCCTTGTCTGATCTCTGCTGGCACCGTTCTCTCAGCTCTGAGTGCTTCCTGCTGCAGGGATCCCCACTGAATCAGTTCCCAGATATACTGCCCAGGTTTCTCTAACAACAGAACAATCCTCCTTGGGAAGTCTCAGTCGTTGCTTTCATACTCCATAAATCCAATTTATGGTGATCCTATTTTGATTCGCAGCATCTTGATTGGGGCTATCACAGAATCAAACTGCTGAGATGAGGATTCTGAGTATGTACAGCATTATTGGTGTTGGAAGAGCCTTCCTATGTCACTGTGTGCTTCACAAAGACACTCTGACAGTTTCCCCTCAAGATTTTTAGAAGCCAAGAGTAGGGGAAAAAACCAAAAGGGCAGCAGAAACTATGACTCCAAGTAGAGATCAGTTGTGTAGAGCATTCAAATGCATCCTCTGGGAATTACTGTTCATCTTTTTTTTCTATAAAAACCCCAAACTGACACATTGATTTTTTTATTGGTTATGTTATTGTTCTTTTACACAAGAACAGCCAAAAGTACTCAGATTTCTTTCCTTTTTTTTTTTTTGGTAAGCGCAGTAGCTCCATTCTCTTCTCACCAACACTTTCTTTAAATGAAGGCAAAGTTGGAAGCTGGTAAATGATATTTGTATTAATTGATTTTATATATGTATATTTAATAAGGGGTGGAGCAGGAGGGAAAAAGCGGGAGACTAATCAGGTAAATAAAGTTATGTTTATGTAGAGCTTAATTTTGCTGAGCCTGAGAAAAAAAACAATAAGCAGAAGAATATACAGCAAGTATAGTGAGATCCAGAAATAGCTTTTGTGTGGCCTGAAGAAAGACTAAAAGGAGAAAGTAAGAAAGAAATAACTGTAAGATATGGAGGGTTGGGTTTTTTTTGTTGTGGCTGGATGGGCACTGCAAGGAAAAGGTATTTTGGGGTTGTTTGTAAGAGAAATGTGTAATACATACATAGTTTGAAGCAAGAGGGAGAAGAGGCAAAGGTGATCTTGTAGATCAAGAATTCAAGTAAAAAGGGAAAAAATGAAATGACTCAGTAGAAGGGGAGATTTGGAAAGGAAAGTTAAGATGTTACTGTTCAGGTCATGTTTATAATAATGAAATGATCTAAGAACAGCAGATCAAAAGCTTCAGTTTGGAGTAAATTAACTTGTGCAGTATCTTCCACTTTTCTATTTGAAAGTACTTTGCATTCTCCCTTTGAAGATGAACTGAATTTCTGAATTACTGTGGGAAGGAACAACTGTAAGTCAGAAGAAACAAGCAGAATTGTGGCTTCTGAAATGGCAGCAGATGTGTAGTTTAGGATGTGCAAACTCCTCTGTGACTGAGACAAATATTCCTGTTCCAGCATTCCCCCTTCCCAGGCAGCTCAGATTTATGTACCTGATCTTGTGAAAGGCATCTTCAGAAAATTCTACTGTATTTGGAGACTGGCACATCCATGAGACAATGCCCTCAGCAATCCACACAGTGCTGCTGCATTGAATTTTCTGTAACATGTTATGATCCACACCTGCAAGTGAAACAGCAGCAAACCACAGCTGGCTTTCCAAGCATTATACACTGGAAAATGTTGGTGTCTTACATGTCTACAATCATGTGCACAGGAACAGAACTCAAGTCACCAAGTCCTGATGTACCAGGAGTTCACTGAGGGGAGCTGGAACTCTCATCAGTGACTTGGATGGAAAGAGTTTAGGGATGGAAGTAGAACTTTTTTGTTCTTGCAGCTTGCAGGCTGTTAGTCTGAGTCAAATATCACTGAAAGAAAGGGAAAGACTCAGGAAAGGAATGCTTAAAGTCATCTAAGGCTAATATTTGCAATGCTCTGGGATGTCCTTGAGAAGGCACAACTTTCAGGTCATACACCTGCATCAGTCTGACACATCCAGGTACCTCAAATTTGTGACTACTCCATTTTCTTAATATTTGCAAGAGAGAACAGGATCATCCCCAGGTGAGACAAGCAAAAAGACACAAGGTAAGTTATTATCTAAAACCTCACAGGAAAATCCCAGCTGAGTTAAGAAATAAACATTTCTCAAGACCCAACCCAGTGTCCTGATCCCTATTCTTCACTTTTTATCTGCTGCCCAGCCAGTCATCCCTGCAGAGCCAAATTCCACTGGCAAATCACACAGCCTAAAATTCTTCTTGAAGTATCTAACATCTTCAGCACAGTCACAAATCAGATTCCTGCCCATATGGGGGAGCTTACTACTCGTGGCTGAGTGCCCCTAAAGCCTGTGGAGTCTCCAGGACAAGGTGCAAGCAAATACCGTGGGTGGGATGCAAACCTCAAGGTATTGATGTCCCCTGGCAAGTACAAAAATCAAACAAGGGAAGACTGAGAATTTACAGTGTCCTACGGCCCAAAGTCACCAGCAGGGAGGCTGAGCTGGGCTGTCACTGCTGCCTGGGCCACAGGTGGCACCTGCCTGGATCCCTCCTGCTGCTCCACACCTGAAAAATAAAGTGAAATAGAGACCTGTGGTAGCTCTTTAAGGAGGTGAAGCATCAGTCGTGCTGCTCATTGATAGCACTGCATTTGCAAAAGGCTTTTGGAGTAGTTACCCAGGCCTTTGAGAGAGTGTGAATGCACTTGCCTGGCTTGAACAGAGACACCAGCACACAGCATTGTACCCTACAACAGGGTATAACCTGCACAATCAGAGTGAACACAAATACCACAACATTTCAGAAAAAAAGTCATCTGAGCAGTTTGCAGGAGTTGCTAAGAGGAGAAGATGGATTTTGGCACACACTGACTCACCTATTTTTTCCCTCCTGGCAAAGCCACGTTTTGCTTCTGTCTAACATTGTCTTTGCTTTTTCAAGAGCATATCAGATTTTATTTGAAAGTAGTGCAAACATTATATTTTTTTAAAAGCCTTCATGTATATTTTATCCTAAAGCAATCTGTATCATTATTGATTGTTCCTGCAATAAGAAAGTTAATAGGATGAATTGCAAGTAGTTGCCATAGTAACTACCACTGGGCTCTTTCTCTTGAAGAGGAAGCATACAATTAATTTGTCTTTTAACCTACTTTATTGCTGGAAAGTCCATACAAATGCAGCAGCACAGGTCCAGATTCATTATACACTTCCGTGTCATTGTCCTCTTCAATCACCTTCTCAGAGATACTTTTGAAGTGTTTATTGAGAGAAAGTTTTCATTCAATGTATTTGCCTGTTGCTTAATTTGCTTTGAATGAAAGCAGAGATGGTCAGAGAATATTTGTTCTTTTCCTGCCATTCATCCAACACTTCCCAGCCTGTGCCCTGCCCTCTCCCCCTGACAGCAAAACACTCTGGAGCAGAATTTCACTGTGACAAAGCTCTGAGGCCAGCACACCATTTTGGGCTACACTTGAGTTGTTTTGCACTTTATTACTGATTGGATTTTATTTTAATACTTTTATCACGTCCTTCTGGCATTATTATTTATTCTGTGATTATTATTTATTCCGTGATTATTAATATTATTTTTTACTCTGTGATTAATTCAGGTTTGGGCATTTTTGCCTGAGTGAGGACTTCAGGATTTTGCACACATTAAACCCACTCCATCCCAGGTCAATCAGAGGAAAACATCTGTTACCTTCTGTAGGGGTTCTTCTGGGGGCTGTTTCTTCAGTTCAGCACTAAATGACAGAAAAACAGTGCAGCAAAATATCTCTGATTTGGTTTGCACTCCTTTTACACCAGAGAAACTCAATGTCCTTCATGTAACTTCTACTTTACAGCTGTGAAACAGAACAGCAAAGACCTTGATATTTCTCTTTATTTGAAAGAAACTACATTTTATGGGGAAACTTTCTCCTATAGGTTTTCCCAGTTTCACTTTGCTGGTCTAAGTTTGGCTAATAAAGGGTAGAGTAGCATTATGCAAAAGAAGCACATAATGGAATAATCTTCAATGTGTGCAATTTTAATTTATACAAATTAAATTTAAATACTAAAAATATTCAGCAATAAATCCATAAAATAATACTAAAAATGTCCATATGTATTAAACACAAGTATTAAGCATAAAGGAATTCCTGTCTTTTCCCTCCCCTGGATCTATAGCTGTTGATGACCACAGTCCAAAAGCCAAAGTGGTCTGGAGAAAACATGGAATGTGCAGTGACCAATACAGCTGGTTTTGGATGGGGAAAGCCACACCAACTGGGAATCATGGGGTCACAGAGATTTGAAGGAGTCATTTGGACCCTCAGCCTCCCCAAGAGGAGAAAAGCCCCCCAACATCCCCAGGCAGTGAGGGATGTCTGCAGTGAACAGAAGACAGAGGTTATTCCAAGATTCTTCACTCAGAGCCATTTATGAAACACCAAAAAGAGCTTTGGGTTGGGCCCCAAGGATAAACCAAAGTTTCTCTGTGCATAGTTTCCTCCCACCTCCTTATGGAGACCGAGGAAATTATTCACGACTAAAATACCACCATATGCTCAGGTGGGAGCTGACAAAGACACACTGCAGCTTTATTCCATGAAATGGGAGGTCAATCCACGGGGAGATTTGCCTGTGGGGTGTTTGGGGAGGTCACCCACCACATCTGCATGCAAAGGGAGAGGAAATGTGGGGGGAAGAGGAGGCTGGAGATCCCACGAGCTCTGAGATGTAGCAGAGAGGAGGGGGGCTGAAAAGTTTGAGGGCACTGAGACAGCAAAAAAGGTGGATAACTAATAACACAGAGGTCAGAGAGTGGGATCCTCACAGGCACAGCTGCAAGAGGGGAATTTTAAGCAAATTCCTTTCCGAGGAGAGAGAAGAGGTAAATCCTTGTCGACAGGTCATTCATTTTTACCACCTCCTACAACTTCAAACCTCAATTTAAACCTTTATTAGATCCGCCTGGACATCAGCACTTGCTGAAACGTGCCACAAAAGGTGGGAGTTTTATTTTTTTATAGTTTATTTTTGGACCAGCTAATAGAATTGTTACAAGCATGAGAACTGAGATCATACTTCTCTTCTTCTCTTGAAAGTACTGTAGCCAGAGCGGGGAACACAGAAGAATGTCTTTTTAGAAAACCAACCCCCAAAAGCCCCAACTTGAAACAAACAACTAAGGATTTAAAAACCTTAACAGATAAAGTGGAGCTCACAAATTAGAAAAGCTTGAAGCTTAGTACATGAAAGAACAGTCAAGGTAATTCAAATACGAATACAAAAAATGAGATTTTATTTAAAAAAAAGGTGGTTTCTTTTGTCTCCTCTCCTTTCTTATGAGCCTGAAGTGAACTTTGATTTGCTTCTTAACAGCAAGTAGTGGCTGGATCTATTCATGTTTGTTGACAAAAGCACTTTGACAGCTCCAAGGAACAGGAAAGGTTTGAAGGACAAGAGATGTCATTCACTTACCCACAGTAACACTTAGTGAGGGAGAAAGAAAAAGACTCTCTCAGGACTTGCCTCCTGAAAGGCAAGAAAACAATCACCCCAGACTCAGTTCTCCATGGAAAACTGGGTTTCCAGCTAATGATTCTCCTCATTTCAGCACTTTAAAGTTACCCTCTCTGCAGTTTTCTTCCCTGCTACAGGGAGAAGAGACAAGTCTCCCTCAGCAAGGCTACTTGTGCCAACAGCAGCAAAGACCTGCAAAGCCCTTGTCCCTCATTTTTGTGTCTTAGCTGAACTTGGCTCAGGTGTATCCACGTGCCACAGCACAGCCTTTAACCTCAGGTTTAATGTAAGATTTCTCATCAGCAGGATTGGATCTGTCTGTCTGCTTCCATCAGCTTGCAAACACATGTATCCAGCAAAGATGAAGTGAGTTAAGTGAGAAGATCCTCAGCCTTTGATGGCTTTGTGTTGTCAATGCCCTGGTCACCTGCAGGCCTCATTAATCTCTTTTTTCACCCTCTCAAAGCATGTAGACACCTTGCCACAAGACAGCAGCTTTATTTCCTTTTCTATACCTGATTATTTTCCAGAGGACAGAGAAAACAGGTTTTTTTTCCCCTCAGGACTCTGATGCACCCAGAATGAGCACAACCTATGTGTTCAAGATAGAAAGAGGAAGCCTTGTGAGGAATATCTGGGATGGCATCCAACCCCAGAATCAGCCTCTTCTTAGCTCTGAAGCCGTCCCACCCCATCCCATCCCATCCCATCCCATCCCATCCCATCCCATCCCATCCCATCCCATCCCATCCCATCCCATCCCATCCCATCCCATCGTCTCTCAACCTTGTTCTGCAGCTCAGCTGGAGCAGCCTGAGAGCTCCAACACCACTGAAATGGGGACACCCAAAAGCTAAAGGCAAACTAGTGATGCCTCTATAAGCTGGTCCCATGGCCCAGGTGTAGATCTCATACTACACCCCATCCTTCATTCATGGATTCGTTCCCTCCACCCCTAAATTCTTTACTTAGGTGTGACAGTAAACTGGTGGCCCAGTTTCTGGATGGTTTTGTCCCATTTATTAACAACCCCCTCCAGTTCCCCAATACAGGAACATGTATTTCCACAGGAGAAATTGGGGCTTTGTGTTGTCATCACTATTTCTGCATCGGGGTAATAAATGCTGCAATCAAATATGTAGATTATCATTACATCTTCAATCCATGGCTGCGTTTTAGCTGTTCCAGATCTTCCAGTCATGAGCTTTTTGTGTTTTATCAAAACAGCCTCCAACTTAGGAAAAAAAAAAAAAAAAGTCCTTGCTTTAGCATTTTTTTAATTATGAGGATATTTATTCAGGTTTCCCCTCATGCTTCTTTTGTGTACCCCAGACAGGTTATTTTATGATACCAAGGGACTGGTTCTATTTTTTGCTTGCCCCAGTGGGTTGTGATGTCAGTGGAGTTATTTTGAATAACCCTATTATAAAATAGGTCAGCATCAGGTACTTTTAGTGGATGAGAGGGCTTTTATTACCCCTTATTAAAATTTCTCATTGAGCTTTATAAACTTTCTCAATGCCTCAGCAGAACTTGTGATGAAAGCTCTAAAACCAAAGCTTTAGTCATTATTATTATTTATATATTCAATGTTTCAGTGTTACACACTGCCCTGGAAGTCTCATTTCACAGTCTTGTCTGAAGGGTTAGTGGGCACATTTATACCTTTATATGGTTTGGTTCCTTCACTGGGCTCTTCCAATATCTCCTCCATTGTAATTCTCCATCATTAACTTAATTATAATAAATAAATCATGCATATAACCGTGATGCTGGCTGAGCAGAGCCCTGGCTGTGTCAGGCACTGTAAAACTGTGAAAAAGAGACCTGAAACACAGCAACAACCCGAGAGGTGATGGCAGAAAGGTGTCAGTATGGACTGGATGGACAACACCAGGGCTGGGACACAGGGAGACACAGAGAGGGAGTAAAGTGACCCTGCAGACAGCCCATTATTGCTCTGTTTGGTTTGTATTTCCACCCTTTCAGTGGTGGCAGGACCTGGCTCTGCCAGGATTTTACCACTCCCAAAGCGAAATGAAAAAGGAGGGGAGGTGTGTTGTGAGCAATCAGACAGTTTAGGTGAAGAAATATTCAGTCTAAAGGCTGCCCAGGTTTTTGGATAGGTCTGATTTGGTGAATAACTCATGTCCTGAGGGCAGTGGGGTTCTCTTAAATTGCTTCCTGCTCCTGCTGCCCCCCCAGCTACACCACTGACTTCACCATTTCACTTTGCCTCCTCATGATTCAATTTAGCAGTTCCTTTCCTCATCTTTTTAAAGGTATTCCAAATTACAGTGTGTTGGTGGGCTATAAACATTCAATTTTAGACTCAGACAGCATTTGCCATCCAAATTCCACACGGGGGGAGTTGTGTGCACAGAAACACCCATTTTGCTGCTTTAGGGCTCCAGAACAGGCACAGAAATTCTCAGATCAGGTGAGGAGGAAAACAGCAGCATGTGCTGGACCACCCTGCGCATCAGACAGGAGATACAGAGATGGTTTGGCTTGGAAGGGACCTCAGAGATCATCCAGGACCAGCAGAGAAGCACGAGTGACACAGAGCCTTCTTTCACCCTATATTGTGTTTTGGAGGGGCTGTGGCTCTGACCCAAGGGTGTCTCATTAGTTGGAAGAAACATCTGTTTTGCTCATCTCCATGGCTGATTTATGAAAGAAACACTAATAAGTAACCCCAGAAGATTGTTTCTGTTTCAAACCTCTCCTGGAGGGCAATGGTTGATTGCCAGCTCAAGCCTTGACACCTGAAATTATGAGGAGAGCATGTGCAGGAACTTGGCAAATAGAGCTTTTTTAAGACCTTCTATTTCTTGCAGTGGGGATGACAAAGCTGGGTGTTCCCACTGAGGCAGAAGTGGGATGCTGGAAGAAAGACTCACTAGAACTGTGGTGCTGCTGCTTGTGCTGACGCGTATTTGAAATCATTATTTTGCTAATGTCATTAATGAATTTGTCCAGCCTGCTGCAGTTCAGTTCCATCATCATTCAGTTCTTCGGGAAAATTTTAAAAGCATAAGCTAAAGGAAAAAAAAAATCACACTGATTTCCCAGCCAGAGAAAACTATTGCATCTAAATTGTACATTAACTGGGCTGTGTTCCACACAAAGGAACATGAACTTCTGCTACACCATTTTTTTTCATATTCAAGATAATTATGTATTTGTCCTTGCCTTACCTTGTTCCTTTTTTGCAGCTCTAGTTACTTTTTTCTAATAAGAACTCATTTAAATGCTCAGATTATTACAAAGACTGGTCAATGGGAGAGGTTACATGAACAAAATCATGTGCTAAATCCTCCTCTGCTGTTACTGATACAGCTCCCAGGGATGTGCAGCAGCTCAGGGTCCAGCCCCACAGCCTTTGTGAATGAAAAAATACCTTTGTATCTCATTACTGCATCCTCCCTGGATGATTTTTAAGTGTTGATTATTGAGTTTGAACGCTGTGAATAAGGGAAAAGGAGATGGGAAGGGTGTGGGGGGGCCTCAAGGGCACTCAGAGACCTTGATGGCCCTGAGCAATCTCACCTGGGGCATCCACCCACAGGCCTCTATTTAAGCTCAGCCTTGGGCTCTCATTTTGGTTTGAGCTGTGCTGAATGAGGGGTGGTCTCTGTCTTGGCCGTGAGTCTAATTCACCTTGACCTGGGTCTGGACGTCCTACCTGCACCTTGGACCTGCTTTGTCATCACAAGTTTGTTGGTCTCAACTCTTGGCTGCCCCTGGACCTCTGCTGCCCACTGTGCTCAGGTACTGGGGGTTCTGGGTGGTGACCTCCAGTCTCTGCTTGGCTCCCTGGCAGGAATTCCCACCACCAGAAAAACCCAGAGGTGCAGTGGGATGAGCTGCTAAGGTGTATGGGTATTTTCCAACCTAAATAATTCCCTGTTGTGGAGGAGCCTTGTATCAATGGGCTCTGAATTATATTTTCAATGTTTTATACCTGTATCTTAAGTCATATATAGGAAATAACATCAGTGTTATTACTTATTGCTCATACTTTCTTTCAGTAGTTCCCCACAGATTTTAGAGGCACTTTAGCACCTGTGGGTTGCTCAGATGGTGATTATACACCACTCACCTTCCTGTTTGCACCAGTTTCATCACTGAAAGGCTTTTTCCCTTGTCAGCATCTGACATTAGATTTCTTTGGCATCTTCTTATTCTACCTGTGGCTGTCTACACCATGTGGCCATGGCATCCTCTGTGCCTCTCTTCCTAAATCCCTTGTTCAAGCACATCCCCATTCCAGTGGTGGTTTTGTCAGCAATCAGGAGGGCTCTTGTATCTCCAACAATACCCAATGTGGAACCACGGCGAGCAGAGTTTTGCACGAAAGACTTTGTAAGAAGCAGATCATAAAGCACAAACCCCATCATAATCTTAGCTGAATTCCACAAGGTAAATTTGCTTGCATCTCTGAAGGACAATAGGATTGTCATGGCATATGGGGAAAATAAAAGCCACTCCAATTTTGCATAAGCTTCCTTTTTTTTTTTTTTGTTTCCTTCTTTTGGTTTGTCTCAACTCTGCTGCAACAAATCCTGTGTCTGAGCAAATCATCCAGTGTGATTAGACCTTGGATTCCTGCTTGTAGATGAGCCTAGAGGAGAATGTCCAAGATCTTTGAAGCTGAAAATTGAAAAATGAATAGCAGTGAGAAGCCAGATCTCGGAGCTCATGTATAGCATTTCAGAATGCTTCACAAAACTTCTATATAATTCCAGTTAGCATATCAGCTGCTCCCATGGTAATGTGCTGCCTTCCTTGGCTGTTACCTTGTGGCTGGTGAAGCAGGGAGGAAAAATCAAGTCATAAGCATGTTTTAACCTCTAAATTTCACTATACCTGTAAAACAAGAGGTTGCATTAACCTTTGCAGGAGGGAGTAATAGCTGATAATTTATATGTGCAATTTGAGGAAAGCACAGTTCCATGGGGTGATTACTGCAATAAATAACTGGAGTAGAACACCCTTGTCCTAACATAAACCCAACTTCATTTTTCCCAATCCTCTGCATGAAGAGTGGAGCTGGAAGGGTGTGGGGGAGGGAAGGAAGCCAGAAGAGGAGCAGATGTAACCTTCCCATGGAAGTCAAAGAGATCAGGAGGTAAGAATTTCAGATCCAACAGATGAGATCTCAGTTTTTTCTGTAGTACCATCAGTGTTGTTCCCATTGTGTTATGACAAGTAAAAATAGAGAGGTAGTAGCAAAGGCAATATATGCTGTTGTACAGGTAAACTGTTTAGGGCAAGAACTGTCCTTTAGTTTTATGGGAACATTACCTGGCACAACCTTGTTCAAACCAATGAGCAGAATTTCAGTGAGCAGCAAGCTGAAGTGATGGCAATGCTATTACACAGCTAATAATAAGTTGATGACCTTTGATAAATATTTTTGGCTTAGCTTCATTTTCGTTTAAGAATGCCTATATGTAGCAGAAACATCCATCAAGCTAAAACCTCCCTTCTAAACCAACAGAAATGTTAGTTCCCTCTGCCAGCCCCTCGATGTGTTTTGCTGCAGGAGCAGTGTGTGTTTTTTCTCTTTGCTGTGGCTTTTGCAGTTTATATTTTTTCCCCCACCCAGGTCTGTTGCTAAGCTTAATGAATAAAATATGGGACAAACCAGTGGGGCAGCACAGGTCAGAAGGGACTTTGCTGGGGATGGGGAGAAGCAGTTGAAAGGTGGATCTGAAGAACAGTGGAGTGGAGCACTTGATATGGGATGTTTCTTCACACCTTCTCAGTTCCTTACCATGTCTGCACCTGGCTGTGCTCATTCCAAGGTTTCTATCTTGCCCTCACTAGCCGTGTGCACTCAGGGAGCTCTTGGCTGAGTATCCCTGCTGGCAGTCAGTGCTGCAGGGTGGGAGGAGGGGGTGGTCTCTGGTGAGAACAACGCTGACCATGAAAAGCCTCAGAGGTCAACAACAGCTTGAAGTCCCACCTGGGTGCCCAAAGGCACCAGCTCATCTGGCCAGGCAGCAATGGGACATGCTCTGAACAAGCAGTTCTGCCCACCAGGCAGGTGGCCACTGTTTCTCTGCTCACACAGCCTTGAGGGCAGCCTGGAGCAGGCCCTGCACTCTGGGGTGGTATCAGAGGAGGAATTATAGCACACCTCTCATCCAAAACTGCCTGGCCCAGCAAACACAGATGCAAGTCTTCTCTTTGGTTTTGCTGCCAAGAGAGCATCCAGTAAATTCCCTGAACTCTCAGCTCAATCTACAAACCCATGGTTTTACACTCCTTTTGTAAGTGCTGCCTTGCTCCATTGCCTTTGCCAGCAGTGACCCAGCCAGACTCACCCGGCCAGACCTCGTTATTCCTGTTGCTGTCATGGCAGGGCTTAGGTGGCTGTGATTACTGTGATATTTTAATGCATTTTTTTATGGTTAAACCCCAGCAATAACTATCTAGCAGCCTTGTTCCACTGGACCAGTGCCTGTGGACATAATGAACATCTCTAGCAGGGAATTGCTGCACACTGCAGATGAGGTAGCCTCGAGTTCAGTCCTCATCAAGCTCCTGGGTGCATAATCCAAGAGAAGTTGACAGAGAAATTGGACTTGAATGCAGAAACGATTTATTGGTTTTCTGCCCACAGTGAAGTTTTTTTTTTAACTTAAAATATTGTCTTTGCTGAAAACCAAACTGTGTTTTTAATTTTTGAGTTTCTAACACCTTTCCAAACTGTGTACTGTGAGTTCTGGAAATATCCTAAATTAAGAAAATCATAATCAAACTCTTGCGGTCTTTTTGTCAAGTTACTATTAATCAGATGTGACACACCTGTCAAATACTTTATTATTTTTCAGTACATGAGCTCTTCAGCGAAAAGCCCACCCACCCCAACTGCCCACAGCCTTCTCCAGCTCTGAAACAATAACATTTAACTTGGATGTGTGAAAAAGAACAGACATCTTAGTCCTCAGGGTGGAAATTCATGTACCTTTTCTAGTCAAATAATCAGCCTGGTCCTTTCAAGGATTTTTTTTTGGCTGAGTTTTGGATTCACATGGAGACCATCACTGGCTGACACAGTGGAGATGTTCCAGCTTTCTTTAGATCTCTATGTTGAAACTCATGGATGAAATAAACTGTAAAGGGGCTGTTCAAGGCAAATGCTTTCAATCTGCTGTTGTGGCTCTGGCACACGATATAGAAGATTTAAATCACTAAGAATTTAGGTCTTCAGGCCATAAAGGTAACCCGTGTTCTGTTGTCCTGTCCAATGTACCTGATGGAGTGCATGAGCCACAGTGCCTGTTGTGAGGAAAAAATAGCTTGTGACAAGTGATTTTAGTGGAGCTGACAGTAATGTATGGGAGAAAAATGTATCTGACCTTCTTGGATGCTTCCATCTACCTTCACAAGTGTTAGGGAGGTGCTCTTTGCTGTGCTCGTGGTTCTGCACTTCTCCATTTTGCAGCAATCCCAAACTTCATCTGCTGATTTTTAATTTCCTTCCCTCACCTGCCTGGCTCTAGTTATCCCCTGTGTTTGCTGCAGGAATTGGACTGGGCCAGAGAACAGGTATCAGAATCAGGGGCTTTAGATCATGGTCAGTGGTATGGGAATAGGAACAACTTTATAGGGTAACCCCAGATCCAGAGATGAGCTCTGGAGTAGGAAGTGGTGAATCCAGCCATGAGAAGGTAGTGCAAGGTCCTGGTTAATGAAGGTTTCTGAGAAATAGGTTAATTTCTCTGAATTTTACACAGTTCTGGGAACTTTCAGAGGCTGTATGCAATAGTTGGGAGGCCAAACCTCAACCTACATGCTTGGAAGAATTTCCTCTCAATGCTTTCAACTTCCAGCAGCCCATAAATGAAGAGCAAAGTACTTTGTTGTTGTTATTGCTGATGGGCTCCTGTAAACATCATCCAGGACATAATCAGCAGAAGCTGTAAATGAGATGAGTACAAATGCCTTGGTCACCTCTGCTATGGGAACGTTGTGTAAGGAACAGCTCAGTAAGCAAAGGTCTTGATTAGGACTGAAGAAATAAAAGTTACCTGGGTGTATCTCAGAAGACAGTAGTGCACCAATTCGTCATTTAGAAATATATTAAAAATTCTTTATATTTACTGGGTCCCCTTTACTTTTTTCCCCTCCCTGCTCTTGTGGGGAATACACAAACCCATTAGAATTTATCAGCTCTGTGAGTGATAGGATTGTAGAAGCCTTGCTGAGGGAGGTGCTGAGCCACTGGAGCCACACACACCTGTGTGTCCTTGCACACTCCAAATCCAGGGTCCTGCTCCTGGTGATGGGAAACACTTTTGGTTAAATACATTGGCCACCTTTTAATTAAAAGAGGAGGGTACTGATACATGTGGAATTGTGATTTTTTTCTTTCAGGAAGCCTTTTCTTGCTGGCTGAATCCCTATTTTAAGATGCCTTGACATATGCTGCTCCCAAGCCCCTGCCAGGACGGGCTGTCAGTCATTTTACCTTCTCTGCAGGCATAATTCAAGATGATAAAATACTTCATCAAAACCAGTAGGACCTGCATTAAAAACTACCATGATTAGATAATTGACTACATCTACTCCCATATTTTCTGAGGTCTTGTATTATATATTATATATAATATCTTCAGAATTACTGATTATTATGTTTTCCAACATGAAGGGCATGTTCAGTACCATAATTATTATAAAATCCCAGGATGCTTTGGGTCGGAAGGGACTTTAAAGACCATCTTTTTCCAACCCCCTGCCATGGGCAGGGACACCTTCCACCAGCCCAGGTTGCTCCAAACTGGCCTTGGACGCTTCCAGGGATGGGGCAGCCACAGCTTCTCTGGGCAACCTGTGCCAGGGCCTCCCCACCCTCACAGGGGAGAATTGTACTTTGTATCAGGGACTCACACAGAAAAGTGTCAGCTCCATTTGGCTCTCCTTAGTTTCCTATTATAAAGCAAAATAATCAAGAAACCAACCATTTCCTGGAAAGTTATTTTTTACCATTTGATTCTTGCTCTCGCTGGAGAGGTAAAAGAGCCTTGTTTCCAATCGTGGGATAATTTGTGTAATATAACAGGATTTCTGGATTTATTGCCTAGTGTTTTGTTTAGCTCATGACAAAAACATTTTGCTGTGAGGAGAAATAAATGCTCGGTGATATAGGCTTGATGTGGGTTGTTTTGGGGATTTTTTTGCTGGCTGGATTTACATTTTGTGCACCGTTGAATATTTGCTCTGGAAAGATTTAAAATTGAGGTATTAGAATTGTTGAGAAATGAGAGTCAGGAGGTACTGGGGCACATGGGAATTTAACAATCAGGTTTGCACTGTTGAGGAGAAAAGATTGGCTATTTTTTATTAAAAAACTTTGTCCAGGTGACAGGTTGCATGTGGTCAAATGCTGAATATTTCTTTCTCTTTGCTTGACACAATACTGACTTTCACAACAGATTTTTTTTTCTTTTGCCCAGTCCCATAAATACTGCTTTTTTTTTTGTTTTTTTTTTTTTTTTAAATGCAAGTTGTTACATAAAGCTAAAATTAGTGCAGATGCTGTCATACTTTTGGGAAGGAAATCTGAATGCCATTCAGTAGAAGTGACATTGGGCTATATTGGAGCAACTGAATAGATGATGGTTTAAATGCCCCTCTGGAACACGAATACAGACATTTTGATTAATGTCTTTGTCATGGGCAAAGATTATTTAGTTAATGATTTGCAGTTTCCTTTGCCTGGCTCTAGGAAATCGTGCCAAATCCCAGGGTGCAAGGGAGGAACCAAGCAGCTTGAAGCCACTGGGTTATTCATGTGCTTTCAGCACGTGCCCAAAAGCTCTTCTGGATCAGGCTTGAGGCTTGCAGGGGAATAAAGCCCATGAAATACTAGAAATAAAAATATCTCTTATTCATACTTTGATTTGCAGGGCTGAAAAGCTGCAAATAACTGTGAGGGTGGGTGGGTGTGGTGCAATTTTTAGTGCCTCTTCTGGAAAGCCCTGCTTGGAAGAAGCCGTGGTGCTCCTTCCAGGCTAGTGTTCCCTGTGCTGCTGGTGTGTGGCAGTGAGCTCAGCCTAAAAGCCCAGCACAAAGCCCAGCTTAATCAGTTTGGAAAACCTGTGCTGGCTCCTGAGAGCAGCTCAGAGTCTTTGCTCGGTGCAATGAGAACAGGAGGCGCTGAAGGGCAGGATGTGGTGGTGTCCTCACTGCCTCCTCTGCCAGTGGGGCTGCAGAGCCAACAGCAGGAATTCCACTGGGAATGAAGCAGTGGCTTTGTGATGGGTGTGGTGGTTTAATTCCAGCTGTAACCCAGCACCACACAGCTGCTTGTTCACTCCCCTGGGAGGGAGACGAGGGAGAGAATGAGAAAAGTAAAAAAACCCACATGTGGGTTGGGATAAAGACAGTTTAATAGGGAAAGCAAAGCAAAAGAAGGAGTTAATCCCCCACTTCCCATGGACAGCCATTCCCAGAAAAGCAGGGCTCCATCGTAGGTAAAGGTGACCCGGGAAGACAAATGCTATAACTATGAAACTCCTCCCTTTCTTCCCTCTTCCCCCTGCTTTGTATCCTGGATATGATGTCATCTGGTCTGGAATATCCTTTGGGGTCAGCTGTCCCACCTGTGTCCCCTCCCAGCTTCCTGTGCTCCCCCTTTCCAGTGTGGCAGCACAAAGAGCAGCAGAGGCCTTGGCTCTGTGCTCAGCAGTGACAAAATCATCTCTATTATCACACAAATTCCAACCACAGCCCCACACCAGCCCCTGTGAAGAAAATTCACTCTACCCCAGCCAAAACCAGCACAGTGAGGTGAAGAAGTGACAATTTCTGGGTTCCTTGGGGCAACAATCCCAGTGGGGAGGGGAGGACAGGACAGACTCCGGTGGCTGGACAGTGCCACCACCTCACTGCTGCTTCACTCCAAAGGCTCAGAAAGAACAATAAAAAATTTGGGACTATAATGCCAAATGTCTTTATCAGCAGGGATCTTAATGCTTACTGTTATCAGCAGAGCCAGCTGTGATAATTTTGTGTATGTGAAAGAGCAGCCCCACACATGTTGCCATTTTTAGTTTCAAAGCTAATTTTGAACAAAACATTTTGATGTTTACATGTGAGGTTCTCTGTAAGCACATTTATTTTTCCATTCCTGTTGTGTACAGCCTGTCCCCTTCTGTTCTAGATACACATTAGATTTTTCTTCTCCTCCTTCTTCATTCTTAGCTTCCAGAATGGAAGAAGCCATTGGAGGTTTAAACAACTTAAGTAGTTACTTTTAAATTATCTTAACATGTTCAAAAACCTTGCCAGATTTACCCTTTGGAAGGTAATAAAATAATTTGGAATAGAATGTGACCAGATAAAATGAATATAATTTTATTATTCATGAATAATTTAACCTGAATGCTTTAGTGCCTACATCTCTCTATTATATTAAATTATGGTGAAACATAAAACTGTCACACTGGGGTTTGTAGATTGATATTCCCTATGGATTCTCCTTATGCTTTTCTATAGCTATCCCTGTTCCTGCTAATGGAACTGGTCCTTTGATACCTTTTTACTTCTAGTTACATTCTCCCTCTGTTGAATGCCTCGGAGCACCTTTGTGTCTGGTTGGGAGGTTATCCCTCTTTTCACAGGGAACACACAAATAACCTTATGTATTCCCACCCACACGTGTACTTCTGTATCTGACTTGCTCTTTTATGTTTCTCCTTTTTTTCATATGTTCTCTCTGGGCATTTTTTCCCCCAGACATCACACTTTAGGGGATAGTTTTGGAGGGATGTTCAGATATTTAGGAGAGATTCCCATTAAAGTTAATGAGACATGTGGCTAAGTGCCTGTGCCCTGCATTAACAATACCCTTTACTGTTTACTGTCTGGCTTAAAGAAAAGGTCACATTGGCTCCTTACTCCTAGTCCTGGATCTTTACCTTCTCTTTTAAACCTTAGAGGTCACTGAAAGAGAAGAATGTCAGGCACAGGGCCTTGCAAGGTTTTTTTTTCTCAGCTGCCATAATTGTTCCTTTAGGTCTGTTTCTTTTGAAAAGGAGCTGTAGGAATTAGAAACTTTTTATCCCAAATTGTCAAAAGCACAGTGATGGCAAGTTATTGCTGAAGCACCACGAGATTCACTTTGGTGTTTTGTACAGAAAATTCCACTGGACCAGGAAGAAACACCAGATCTTCAGAGAAGGGACTTTTATCCCTCAGTGCTCACAGGGGCTGGCACAGTAGGATGCTGGGGATAAACTGCTTATCCCAACATAGATAATACACACTAACAATAAATATTTGCTGAGGTGGTAACACAGGACAGACCTTCACCTGTGTCTTTTCCTGAGAATTTTTGGTTAGAATTTCTGCTGCTGTGGCAGGAGGAGAAGGTGATGGTGAGCACAGGTCTGAGCTAAGATGGGAGAGAGAAAAAGGGGAAGAACTGCACCTTCCCAGCTGTGTCCCATGGACTGGCTGCAATTCCAGCCCCTCCACCTGGGCTTGGGTTACAGTAGCATCTGACTGATCAGGAGATTGGTATTTCTAAACAATATTCTAAAGAATAAATGTTATTTAATTTCGTTGTGCCTTAGTCTTCTCATGGGGATTATGATATTTAAGTCTTGGTAAACATGAGCTGAGGGCCTCAGGTGAAACATGCAGCAAATGTAATCTTTGTAATGTGAGCAAGAGTCCAGCTTTAGATCCTTTTTTTTAAATTCATTTTATTAGCCCAAAGGTAATCTCTGTGCTCTATTATAATGGAACTTCTCTGCTATAATGAGAAGTCAGCTGTTCAATACAGTCCTCATCAACATTGTATTTTTTTCATGTTTCTAAACCTCTGTAGAAAATGGCATTAACCATTGTATTGAGCCAAGGAGTTGAAGTACAGCAAGGTTAAAGACAGCTCCTGCACTAAAAAGCAAAATGTGTCTGAGATTAAATTCTGAAGTAAAAAAAAAAATACATTGAGTGAAATAAAACATTAAAATTAAATGACTAACATGGGTGGGTGAAGTTCAATCTAAGTAGGAGTGTTTAAGATGAGAAGGTTTTTATCCAACAGTGAATTGGCTAATGATGTTGCTAATGTGGGATCCTACAGCTGACAGTTTGTTTCTGAAGGCTCTGTCCCAATGCTGCTGCTTGGAGAGCTACAATTGCACAAAAAGAAAATGCCATTTGTCTGTGCATACCATCAGTCATCATCCAGTCCTTTTTGTGCTCCTCATCTTTATGTTGGGAGCTGTGGGAGTGGAAAGGGACTGGATTTGTGTGGAAGGCAGGCTCACAGATGCACACAGACCAATGTGTTCCTTTGAGGGGAAAAAAGAGGAAAAAATCTAAAATTGCTGCTAGATAAAACCAAGCACCTGGTCAAAAGGATTTCCAAACAGAGAGCAATGTTTGCTGACTTTCTCTGGCAGTAAGGTGAACTGGGATATTAACCTGTGTGGACAGAAGCATTTTGCTCTTTATACAGGGAAAGCACAAAGTATTCTGATGCAGGAGGCAGGAACTAATTAATTGGTTAATAATGGTGTCATTAATATGCTTATTACTCATTTCCTCTGCGGTATCACACAGGTGTTCAGCTGTAAATAGCTCATGTGCTGGGCCCTGGACATGCATGGAATGAGAAGTGTTTGGCAGAAGAGTGATCCCTAAATCCAGTGCCCTCCAAGGGCTCTGCTCTTCCCTTCCCAGCAGCTCTCCAAGGGGAGCTGCCCTCCCTGTGGGAAGGGTGATCCTGCACGTTCTCACAAGGCTGTGTCTCCCTCACACTGTTCAACATCTGTGTAAAATAGTGTAAATTAAATTATCATCCAGCTCTACTAGGTCTTTGAGGTAAAGAAAAGCAACTGAAAAGCACCTGGTTTCTGTTTCCAGCCCTGCCGAGCCCCTCTTTGGAGACTGGGCACTTATCCTGCACACTGGGTTGCAAAATTCCCTGATATTTGCTTATATAATAAGATATGCAGAGAAGGGAGATGCTTTCAGATATGTCAAGGTGACTTGAAAACCCAAACCCTTATGTAAAAAGGGATATGGGGAATTACAGCTGGGCAGGTAATGAATTGTGAACAAAAAAAAGTCTTTTCAGCACTTACGAAGTTTTACTGCAGCTGTAATAGTGTTTTGTTTTTATTAGAATTTATATTTCCAAGCAAAACTATGTTTTTTGACCCAAACTGAAGCCTGGTGTGTAAGGAGTCATTGCAAGTGATCTTAACATGCAAGAAGCTTTGAATTATCTGCAGCAAGCTGAAAATCGATATTTTTAGAGCAGGTGGAGATGGAAATGGAGATTGAAGGAAAAATTTTTAACCAGCTGTATTAGGGAAGTAAGAGACCAGCCTCCCTGCAAATTGATGGCAATTAGGATCTTGGTTATCTGTGTGTCTCTGATTCTTATCAGAAGCGAAAAAGGAAGTGCAATCCTCTATTTTTGAAGTCTATTAATGAAATTCAGAGAGAAGACTGATCTGCAAAGCTGGCTTGGGTTTGGGATATTTAATTGACTTTGTGCCTTCACATCTGCAGTCTTGTCTGGGGTAGGCTGTGAGGCTACAGTGAAGAGGTGGGAGCTGGAGGGGCCTTGAGAAATTGCTGGAAATGGGTTTACTGGGAAAGTTTCATAGTTCCCTTGGTCTGCCTATTTTCTCAAGTAGGAAAAAGAGATTATTTTTGTCCTTTCTTCTCTACTTCTTAATAAATGTGAATTTGCTGCATTGGAAACTTTAATACATCCTAAAAAGTAAAACCAGGACACACCTGCTACACAGGAATAATAATAATAACAATAATTGCCTGACTGATACAAAAGAATTGTTGATGAGTCCTCAGTGGAGTTAACAAGTGATGAAGATGCTCAAATGAGAGGCTCTATTTGCTTACAGATCCCTGTGCTCCCATTTCTGCATTTCAGCAGTTGTTGGAGTGTTCCATGGGAGTTTGGGAAGCATTTTTTGCCTCACAAATGATAGGTAAAATGTCAGGTATGTCAAAAGATACCCCAGCTCCTCACTTGAGAAGACTCAGTATTGATCCACATTCATTGGGATATGTTTTCCACGTGTTGTATTTTTTTTCCAATCAATATTTTTTCCAGTTTGGCTTCTGGCCACAGGGAAACCGTAGCCCAGCATTCCCATATTGGTACAGAAGTGCAGCCTTTGGCTTTAATTGTCAAGAGCATCTGGCCCTCTTTACCTTCTGCTGGTCCCATCTGAGGCTCCTCCCTGGGCTGGTGCTAGGGAGCCTGAAATTTGATAAAGAAGTTGGTTACAATGCAGTCCTGCAGCTTAAATGCCATGACATTTCCTAGGTATTAACATAAGAACGTTAAATTAAAATTGTGTTCCATGGGGACTGTAGCTTTGCATGGCTGGGGAGAATTCTCCTGCTTCTGCAATGAGTTTAAGCTGATTACATTTGCAGTTAATACATTCCTGCCAGAGGTACCACTCTGAGGCACAACCAGGAGTCAAATTCTGCTCTGAGATGCTCTGACACATCTCAGAGTTCTTCCCAAGCCTGGTGAGCATCCCCAGCCCCGGTGGGCTGTGAGCCAGGGAAATCGGCTGAGTCAGGACTCGGTGGCTGCTGCTTTAAATAACCAACTGCCCATCGTGGGGGTGTAAATTTGCATTGGCCTCATTGCCTTTCTACAGCTCTGACAATTCCCAGCAGCTCGGATGTGCCCTGTTGAGTCCTGAATGGCTTGAAAATGAATGTAAATGGCAGCTCTGTGAGGGTGGGTAGTTAAAGGTATATATGACACTTACTACTCTGATTAAAGCTCATTGCAATTAAACAAACATACACTCTCCTGGCTTTCATGTGCAGTGATTCATGCCCCAAAACCAGCAGCATTGGCTTTGGTTGTTTGTTATCCAGATAATCTGAGTGCTGCTAAAACTGGGGTGTTGTTTCTATAGTTATTATGAAATAGGATCTGTTGTTTTGCAGTAAATTGGAAACTATAACTTGGGCTTTGATTAATCTTTCCCTGAAACATGGAGGTCATTCCTAACTCCTAGATATTTCTATTCTCTGTGTATATTAATTTCTAGTAGCCTGGGGTTCAATACATATTTCTCTGTTTCATTTCCACAATTAATGGCTGTAAGACAACACAGATAAAAATGCAAATGAGCAACTTATCTTTATGCTTTTCTACAGGATGTTTACAATTGCAGTTACAGTGAGCTTTTAAAACTGCCCCAACAGCTTTTCCTGCAGATATGAAAATTATAAAGATACCCTTATAAATTACAGATTTTAAAAACTGCTGTCATTTTAAATAGCTGTATTTTTTATGTTTATTGAGACTATTTTGAGCATAAATGCAACACAGTTTTTCTTTTTTGTAATTCAGAGTAATACATATTAGCATAAAGAGAAGCCCAAAGACATATAAATATGTTTTTTTTTTTTCTTTTCCTCTGCAAAGATTTTAGAGTAGGGACACATAAAAGTGAGCATTTCTTGCAATAGCTGCCTCTAAATTCTCCTCCAGGATACACTGCTGTGACAACATCCTGGAATCAAACCTGGAAGAGAAAGTACAAGAGAATTTTGGATCTTGACAAAACCACGGGGCTGTTCCAGCTGCAGCATAATGGGGGCACTGGGAAATTAAAACTTCTCAGTTTTCCCTGAGCTGCATTTCTACAGCTGGTAGTGAAAACTTAATTTCTGATTATGTGTTAGTTAAAGAGCTAATACAGCTGGGAAGAGTCTGTTCCAAGAAGCAGGTGAAGTTTTCATTCACCTTCTCACAGCTAAAACAAGAACTGAACTAGGGCAGGTGGGATAAGGGGACTGTGAACACTGAAAATCTGCTGCCTTAAAAGGACTGTGTTTTAAAGGGCTTTTTTTCCCTGACTTTTCTGATGAAGAACATCTTATTGCTAAAATGGGTTTTCATTTAAGTTACTTCTTCAATAGACCTTATGGCTGCAAAATGTCAGCCCTTGGTGTCCCTGGCCATGGCAGGGGATGGAACAAGATGATCTTTAAGGTTCCTTCCAACCCCAACCATTCCGTGATTCCATAATTCATCCAGCTTTGCTTCATGCCTACAGTGTTTCCTGTGGTGTCTGGGTGTGTGTTGGTGGTACAGCTTGAGTTTGTGCTCCCTGGGACAAAATCAGCCTGGTACTGGAATGAACAAGCAGGCAACACCGATGGTCTGAATCCTTCAGAGTCCTTCTGCTTTGTAGTTTTTTGCATCCTCAGTGAGAGCAAAATGAAGCCAACTGGGGGGAAATACAGTTTTACACACTGAGGGCTGGACTGTCAGCCAGAGAGGAGAGATGTAACCTCAGGTGTGACATCTGCAAGCCAAGCTCTGGGAGCAATGATCTCTGAACGTGGCCTGTGGTTTGCAGCGTAGCTCTGTAAACCTCTGAAGGGTGTTGGTGTAATAACGTAATAATTCCTCACTTCACTACACTCCATGGTGTGGATGTATCAGCCAAGGGTCGCATCTTTTTTATCAAAATGGGTTTCACAGGAAGTTATATTGTTTCTCTCAGTCTTTCCAGGTGATTAATTATCCTGTTACATATTCCTGAATGTCTATTTGCTCATCTCCTCTGTCAATCCAAGGTCCTTGTGCTTGCTCAGCTCGTCAGTGCAGTATTTGGAAGCAGTTACATCCGAGGCTCCCTGCTGGGAACTTGGAGCTGGGAGTCTAAATTAGGAGACCAGACATTAATACAATTATTTCACATCAGGGAGCACAAGATGGGTATATCCATGAGTGTGGCATGCAGAGAGAGGAGCATCTGACACCCCATAACCTCACCATCTACTTGCACCCCTCTGACTTGTTGATTTATACTCAAATTTGATTGCTCATCACTGGTGTTCTAACTCCAGTGGTAATATCAGAAATTGAGTTGAAGGTTAAAATCAAAGCACACTGAGAGTGTTATTTCTAGTCAGTTAAGGGGAAAGGAAAGTCATAATGTAGATACAGAAGGAAATGTTGGCTGGGGCAAACAGAATTTCCTCCCAGGCTGTTTTAGGTAAAGAGAAACAGGCAGGGAATGCCTCTGGAATGCTGTACATCTGTGTATGGAGCAGCCTATCCAGCACCCTAATAGAGGAAATCAAAACCAATATTGCATCCTTTTTATTTGTCTTCAAATATTAGTAGCAAATGGTGTCTGAGCTGGCATCAAGGCTGCAGGTAGGTTGGCCTCTCTTTGGGGTTGTTTCCTATCATTTTAGGTGGATATTTCCATGCAGTTACTGGCAAGGATCACAGCCCAGGGTTGAGCTGGCACTGAGTTATCTCCATTTGCCTGCTGTGAGATGTGTGTGAGAGCTCTCCAGGAGAACAAACAGAACTCTGCAGAATTTTTGGTGCAGATTTTTCATCACCTTTTGAGGCAACTTCAGCTGAGAACCGAAAGCTGAATTAAGCATGTGACTTTCAGCCACAGTGAGGAGTCTAAATCTCTTTTCTAATCATATTTTTGTGACTTTAATTATATTTCCTAAGTTATGTCCTCCTACCAACTCCTACATACCTGCCTAGGAGAGAGTATTTGTTTTATCCTTTGTGTTTGGCTATTTTATGTAGTGGGGTTAGCAATGTCCCTCTGCTCTATCTCATATTCAAGACTTGATATCTATTAATAATTGCTAGCTTTTGTCATTTTTCTTCCCTGTTGTTTGCACAAAGGATAGTTCATGTGTTCTGAACTCTTACTCTTTCACCTGCATTGTCACAAATAAAATATGCTCAAGGCCACATTTGCCCATGAAAAACAAGGTTGCCTTTGTCAACATAGAATCTGAGGGAGCATTGGATGGATTTGTGGCAAAGGGAAAGAAGGGGAAAGATTCTAGGCCCTAAATTTGTGGCAATTCCCCTCAATACACACAGATAGGTAGTGACTGTTTGCAAGATGGGAGAGAGAGAAAACAAGGAACAGAAACAGACTTATTTTTTTAAGAAGTCTTTATCGATAAAGGAATCTAAATTCTTTTATTTTGGAAGAACAGTTAGAGATCCTGAAAATGGAGAGTTACTGTTTTTACTATGGTATTTACTACATATTATGCTTTCCTTTCTATCTCTGAGTTTAACAGGGCCATCTGTCAAAAATATTAGTAATGGACAAATACAGTGGATAAGGCAAAAGTAATTACTCACTTTCCTTTGGTCCTACATACAACAGCTTAAGCAAAATAAAAGAGCAAATAATGAAGTTCCCAGGCAAAATCTGAGCTTTTTTGGTGTCATCTTTCCCGTCGTACCCTTTGCAGAATATAATTAGATCTACCCTTGGTAGATGTGAAAGAGCAGTGTTGTTTCTTATCATACATATGTGTGCATTTTGCTTCCCTAATGTGGTTTTTTTTTTGGAGTTTGCAGGGGAGATCACTGCTGCCTGTGTTCCCAACACCCCTTGGGTTGGTGCTCACAGCAAACCCCAGCTATAGATAGTACCCAGCCTTCTCAGCTGTCACTGCATCCTTCCCACCATCTGTTTGCCATCCCAAAAGGCTGCCAAGGTTCCAGGGGCCTCCTGCATGGGAGGATTATGTACAGCTCCCTCATCAGCTCTGCAATGAGCTCTGGTTTGTTTGTCACTGCTGGGTTTTTCTCTGAAGTGCTTTTGAACGTGAGGACGGGAGGCAATTCTTTGTTCCCCAACCCTGCTGCAAGTTCCAGGTCTCTCCAGTGTTTTGTTTTTTTTTTTGGCCTGGTACAAGCTGTGTTCCCATTCAATGCAGGCAAATGCAGAAGTTCTGAGCAGTGCCCAGATTCTGGAATAAGATGAGTTTGCTGGGAGCAAACAATGAAGCAAAAAATAGATTGTCTTCCCAGGCTGCTTTTGGCTTTGCCTGGGAGTTGCTTGGCAATGAGGTTTCCTGGAGCTGGGAAAGGACATCACTGCAGCACTGAAATCCTCTCTAAAGCCCAGCTCATGGCCTAAACTCAGGAACTCAATTCCCCCTTATTAGGAAATGTAGATTTTTTTAAACTTGCACATTAAATCTATAAGGAAATTTAATCTCCTTGAGTTGACCTGCGGAGAGATGAGCTCCTAAATTAAGTCCACTAGAGTTTGTGCTTGAACACTGCTTCCTGTTCCTGCTTCTTGCTGGATGCAAATATTTGGGATGTATTTTGCACACAAATTCGAGATATTGGGCAATATAATGTAGCTACTAAAATAAATACTTTCCTTATTATTCCACACACCTCATCATTTATATCACTCGGAAGAATACCCTGGTTACATAAATGTTTAACCATAAATAGTCTCCAGGCGTTAAGAAGGAGAATTCAAAGCCACTGAAACAATGCAAGATATTCCTATTTAGTGCTTCTTTTCTGTCAGCAGAACAGAGTGGATATAATTTTAATGATCTTTCTTTGTAAGGAACCTAATTATCTCAACAAACTGACTTTCTAAACAGAACTATTTTCGTCTGGGGGAGTGGAAGGGAAATCAGAAGAACGGGAAAGAGAACATGAAATTCATTTTGGGTACACACATCCATCTGGAATTTTATGAGTTCAGCCCAATTTGATTTGATTTTGTGCAGCATTGGGTCTCTCTCACTCCTCCAATTGCTGTTCACGACTGTCCTTTTCTTTCCTGACTTGGAATGGCAAAATAAGTGGGTTTTTTTTCTGTTTCCAGGAAAGGTTTTAACTTCTGCATTTACAAAATACCATTGCAATTTGCTATAGGAAGCAGGATTATCTTCATTGTTCCTTCTAAACAGTCTTTAACCTCAAAAACCCCTACAATTTGGGTCTTTCATGAAACCTGCAGGAGACATTTTATTCCTGAGTAAATTTCTTGTATAGATGTAGTGTTGGATTTAAAGAGGAGGTTTGTACCTATTCAGACACACTTAGAAATCAGATTTTGAGATAAGATATGGCTTAATAGTAATAATAATAGATATAAGATGTTGCTGTCTCATTATAGTAGAAGTAATATGAAGTACTCCATATAACTTTAAAATATTATCTTATCAGCAGTTCCTTTAGTATTTAAAAATAAATTGTATAATTTGAAAATATTTTTCAACAAATTGAGTCCAGAGGCTCAACCACTTTTCCTGTTTCTGTTTCTGCCATTGAAATCCTGCATGACAGGTCATGTATTATTCCTGCAGTGCTTCAAGATAAGTGGGAAGAGTTTCTGGAATCATCCAGGTCTGGGTTCACTCCTCTGGTTTCAAAGATTGACACTCACCCTCCCTGTGCCACAGGAACACAGGACAGAGCTCTGTTTCCTGCTGGATACCTCCTGAGTTGTCTGTGACAGTAAAATTTCCTCTTTCATGATGAAAATCCCCTTTAAAATAAAAGACAGATGAAGAAAACAAAAATGACTCTGTCATGAGAGCAGCAAAAGAAGATGTGCAGGAAGCTGTTTGCTGGTGAGTCAAACCAGCCTGAAAAAAAAAAATCCCTTTTTATGCCCCCATCTAGCTCTTTTTAATTATACTATTACTTTAATCACACCTGTCTGACATTCCACTATGTGCATCCCAGCATTGCCAGACAGGGAAGTTTTTGACTTGAGCAAAAAAAATCTGTTTTCTGAGTGCTCTGGTGTTATCTGTTGTTCTTGTGATAGTGAGACACTGTTGAGCCATCCCTGGGGAGAGGGGAAAAAAAGAAAAAGAGAATCTTTTTTGCTATTTGTGATGTGATCTTGGTGCTCTTTAAAGTGACAAGTCCAAAATCTAAAGAGAGCCTGAAGCCCTTTTCTTACTGAACCAACAAGAGAGGCACTCACAATTAAACTGGGTTGGTTGAGTTGGTTTTGGTTGTTTTTTTTTTTTAACTATAACCCAGTAAATTACCTCTGAAAGATATTAATTTTCACTTGAAGCCTCAACAGATCATTCAGGCTTTGGGGACTTGACTTGGGACAAGCTACTTATGCTCTGTCTTCATCATTTGATAACTGGGAATAAGAAGATTTCTAGGATTTCTGTTTTCTTGAGAGGAGTGATACACTACACTGCTGTCATAACCTGCTTTAAAAATCACTAACATCTCTGGGAGGGTAAATGGAATTCAGGAATTCTCCCAGCAATTTGCTAGAAACAAGCATCTTTTAATGTAGAAAAGTTGAACACCAATGACAGAGCTCAGGACAAGAGAGAAACAAACCTCTTTTTGCTCCAGCTCCACAAAAGAATCCATATTACAAAAACATCTGTCTGTAACCACACTGGGGTTTTTTTTCACTCAAGAACAACAATTTCATTTTAACTGGTTGTTTCTGGTTTGGGACTGAAGGTTTCTGCTGCTTTCAAAACTCTGTGACTGTGCAGTGATGACAAGAGGAGGAACCAGAAAACCCCAAAAATTTGTGTAGTGCCAACTTAGCATTCCAGAAGGTGCTTGCCAACAAGGCTAGAGGTGATATTGGCCTCTGGAAAATAGTGTTTGATTGCTCTTTCTGACATGTGAGATAGTCAGAATAATGTTCACAGTTGAAATGAGGGAGTTGGATGCTCAGTGGAATCCTGGTGTTTATTTTACTGTTGTGATATGATGTTCTGCGTTCCTTAAATCCATTATTTCTGCTCCAAACATAAATGATATCACACCAGGTATGAATAAAAGAAGGAAAAGTCTCCATATGAAGCCAGTCTACCTAATTAAGGCAGATCATTAGACAAAGGGAGGAGAAAGAAGAGTAAATAATTGGGGTGATGGATTCAGAGTGCCAGTTGTAGCCACTTGGCTTAAATTCTTTGGATGTCAAAAAGCTGTTTCATTTCTCCCTTGACAGTGAACAATCTGTTTTGACTTATTTTTCACTGCAGGGTCTCACTTGGATGAGGGTGATCAGGAGAAGACTCTTTTGTTGCAAATTACAAAAGATAATATCACCCTTTAAACAAGTTAGTGAGAGAGAACAGAACAAATGTAACACACGTGGTCTGAAACTGTGAAGTAAATCAAGTGATTTCTGGGAATTACATGAATATATGTATAGATTTTAGCATTCCTAGAGAGAAAAAAAAAGTTGAAAGGAAGATAATAGCACCTCGGTTAATGTGCACAGGTCTTAACTCCACTTTGTTAAACAGCCTCAATTATTTCAAATGTGCCTGGATGTTTAAAAAGGAACAGCTTTACAAACCTGGAATATATAGAAGACTAAATGTTACAACCAACTTGAAATGTTCCTGAATTCTTGCTGGTGCAATAACAACTGATAAAATCTATAACTAGAATGTTTCCATACAGCACTGTCCCTGTGGGATACCTCTGAGTGTGTTTATTTGAAATATTCTGGAAACAGCACTGGAAGTGTTTGTAGTAAGCAGTGCAAATTCACTTCATTCTTTTCCTCCATCCCTGAAACACCACTAAATTCTGAATTTTAATGATAAGATTTTGACTCTGGGCTAAGACCTGAGCACAGAATGCAAAGGGAGATGATGCAGATGGGAGAATGTGCCCTCATTCCTTCCATGCTGCTGACTTTGGTCTTTTCCATGATCTCATTAGTTCAGAAAAGCCTCCTTTTTTTCCAATTTGGTGTCTACTTTCTGCTCGAGGCTCCTTATTTCCCTGTTTTTGCCCAACAGCAAGAAAGGACCCACTGATACCCTGCAGTGAGTGGGACAACACAAAGGAAGCAAAAGCTCCTTGTTTTCCCTGGCTGTGCCACCTGCAGGATTGGGAGTCTGGATTTCTGATGCAGAGCTACAGACACACCTGAGCTGAACCACCAGGGGATCCCAAAGGGATTAGTCCCCCTACATTTGCATATTTAATAATTCCATGAAATTAGCACAGATCTGGAAACGGAGGGAAGGGAATTAAAGATTGCCTCCAAAAATTACGGAGCAAATTAGCTGATCCTCTGAATATCCAGGCATAATTAGAAACCAACACCAGCTAGAAAACAAATGTCAGCCTCAGCTGGAGGTGGCAGGAGGAAGTCATCAGCCAGCACTTTTCTCCTTCCCCCAGTATAAACAGCAGATGAGGTTATCCCTAAATAATAAACAGAGCCCATCTGCTGCCCTCAAATTCAGTCAAGAGGGAAGGTGAAAGCTGGCGTGGAGCAGGTTTGGGTGACGTGGAAGACACTCAGACTCAGGAGCTGGGAGAAAGACGTGGAATCAAGAAGCTGTTTGGGACCTGGTGTCTTGCATGGCTTTGTTCCCTCCTCCCACTTCCAGCAGTGGAATTCTGGTAAAAGCACCACTTTCCTCCGTGTCCACCTGTCCTTAAAGTCCACCCCTGTAAGGGAAAGGGAGGAGCAGAACTTCTACAAGGTTTCTTTCGATCTCTTTGGACCCTAAAGGACTCTTGTCCTTTGGGATCTGAAGGATCTCCACATCCTTTAAGGAGCAGGTTCCACTTACGGAAGCAAAGGAAATGCTGGAAATGGAAACTCAGCTGATATTCCAGAATATCCATGGGCTAAAATGGTGCTGAGGAATCATCTGAGTGTTGGTGAGCAACCCAACTGCTCAAGCCCTAAAAATGAAGTAGATTTAAAGCAAAGATAAATATGACACAGAATTGAAGGGTGCTATTTTCTATTTTTGGTATGGTTAGAATGAAATAAATATCTAACAACAGATGTTATTTTTCAATAAAGAATGATTATTTAGAGATAATTTTTATTTCAAAATTAAACTTCACAGTTGAAAGTAGAAACAAGTTCAAAAAATACAGACAAAATGTTAACCTACTGGTAATAGATTTGTTTTAGTCTCAATTGCCTGTTACAAACTTCTTAGGCTCCAGCACTTCCTTTCCCTCATCTGGTTTCCCTCTAGGGTCTACTGGTCCCCTGAAAAAATTAATTTCGGGGAAATTATGCAGGACTTGGGAATTCTGCTATGGAAAACCATCAACAGACTTGTCATGTTTGGTACCTACAGAGGTTTGGACTGATATTAGATGACAAAAAGAATCATTGCTTACCTGGGAAACTCTTGACCCAAACTCTGAGTTTATAAAAGGAACAAAATATCCTCTAATTTAGAATATGGAATATAGGTCATACTGAATGGTTGATGGTAATATAGGAAACAAAAGGTTTTAAAGATTGCAATGTCAGTTGACAGGTAAAATAACCCATCAGGGTCTAATCTTGTAAAAATCCTTTAGGTAAATGATGGTAGAAATTTTGATCTGGAAGATGTTGACATTCTTAACTTCTGAATAGAGAGTTTCAATTTATCATGCTCACTGCTCCTGTTCAAGTCTTCTAATGTTTCATTTGAACTGTGCTGAACATTTCTCTTTCCACCCACTAATGATTTGCAAGGGTTACAGAGGGATTTTTCCATTCCTAACTTTGTTTCTCATCCCTCAATGCCCCTCTCAGACACTGCTGATAATGTCATTTAATAGGCTGCTCTGACTAGAAGGAAAACTAAGCAAACTCTTCTTCTGTAACTACAAATACTTCAAAAAGTGTTTCCTCTCTTCCTGTGATTTCAGCAAGACTCAAAGGAAAAGAAAAAAAAACACTTTCTCTGACCTTTTGAAAGCAGACATTCTTCTGCCTTTCAGATTTAACAGATCACACACCATCTATGTTCTTTGTGCTGCTCAAAGGCTTTCCAAGCCGTGAGGAATTATGTACAGAAACACCTTGACAGAAAGAATTACAGCCCTCTCTATATCTTTCCTTGTGTTTCTTAGGATATTCAGCTCAATTGATTAATTTTTCCAGCACTGGAGTTGTACCCTCTCTGACACTAAAAGCAAAAATTTTAATTCCTTCATTTGAAGCTTAATATTGAATTAATGAGAAATACCATGGTATTTTTCCCACACACACAAAAAAAACCCACCAGTTTTGAACTTCATCTGGAAAATTTGAAAAATATTTTCAAATTTCTTCTAATTCACTTAGTTAAGTGTCTGTATAGATTTTTGCTTTATTTAAAATCTGGATTAAGCTTTTAGAGCTTTATTTTAATGCAATTATAAATGTTTTGTGATTCAATAACTTCTCAGAAATCACAAAAGTATCCTGAAGCTGGGCTATTCCTACAATTTCCACTCATTCTATGCTTGCAAAGCTCGAATTCCACATGATATGTTTCAAATTGAGGCAGATAACGGGAGACTGTGTTTACATCTGATTTCCAATAAAAATCTGATCGATTCTGCAAGAGCTTCATTTCACTTGCCAGTAATTTTTGCAGCTGGGTAATTGCAAAAGTTTTACACAGTCTTATATCTGAAAATAAAACCCTCCCTTTTATTTATTGAGTGCTTAGTTATATTTATAGTATTTTACTTTGCGAACAAAAATTTCATATATGCTTCAAGATTTTGAAATATGTATTTTTTTTCTCTCCTTTTCATAAATGTAGAGCTCTGTATTTCCCCCCAGTGATGTGTGGGTTTCATTGGGGTGCAGTAAGGACAAATCAATGAGGCAGGTGAGCACAGTGAATCACCAGGGGCTTAAAACTGCCTAAAGATATATTAACTCAGGGAGTTACGCATTAAAATATCTCTTCTACTAAAAATCTGTCAGTATGATTTCTGGATAACGGAAAATTACCAGTTCTGTATTCCTCATTCCATATAACAGTATTGGGGCCAAATTTATGAAGTCCTGTTGGGTTTTAGTGCAATCCTTTGTGCCAAAAACGTGTAGAACTTCAAAAAAATATCTACTGAAAAAGCTTGTGCTGGAAACCAAGAAGACAATTGTCAACTTTACTGCAGCACTGAAGAAAGTAAAGCTAAAAAATAACCATATTGCACAAGTTCTGATTCCTGTATAACATTTGATTCCTACATGGAGCTCAGAAAAACCTGATAGACACCCATTTATACGTACAAGTAAATCCAATAAGTTCTAATTATTTAAACCACTTTTGGTGTAAGTTTCCTCTTATCTTTAGACTACTGTAGTTTTTTACTCAACAGTTCTAACAAAATCATAGAATCCCAGAATGGTTTGAACTAGAATGGACCTCAAAGCCCATCCAGTCCCCCCCCTGCCATGGGCAGGGACACCTCCCACTAGCCCAGGTTGCTCAAAGCCCAGTCCAACCTGGCCTTGGACACTTCCAAGGATGGGGCAGCCACAGCTTCTCTGGGCAACCTGTGCCAGGGCCTCCCCACCCTCACAGCCATTAACTTTTCCTAATATCTGCTCTAAATCTCCAAGTTTTAAACTTGTCTGCAGGTGCAAAGAGCTTCCTCACCCCATTCTGAAATATTTTTTGCACTTCTCTTCCTCTGCTTTGTGCTCAAGATGAAATAATTTTTGTCCCTGATATGCTCTGAGGTTTTTCCCTGTGAGCTGCACGAGTAAGCACTATAATTCTTCATTATTTATATAATATAATTCTTCATTATCGTCAGAGTTGAGAACCCAGAGCATTTCCAACAGGCAGGCAGGACCAGTTCTGCTGTGCTGTCCTACAGGAGGCCCCACATATTCCATTTAACTTAAGGAGTCCGGATCTGACTGCAATATTTTTTTCTGTCCTTGAAGGAAAAGACAGCACCATCTGCTTTGTCTACAAAACTCCTAGTTAGGAAGTCTAGAGTTCTGAAAATAAGGATAAAATGGATTAAATTCAGTAGCCACCTAAAGGTTAAATTCAAGCCTATGTAAAGAAGAAGTGTGAGAAACATCCCTCGCCTTAAATCCATTTAAAGGCCTCGAAATGTAGCTATAGTGGGACTTAATGCATAGAGCTTATAAATTATAAGTTTCACCACTTGTAGGAACCTGCATTTCTCAGCTATTCCTTATGAATGTAGAGATGAATTTGGTAGAAACCCAAACTGAGGGGCAATGACACCTGAGGGGAAGAATGAGCTGAGTGAATGATGCCTCCCCTTCAGCCAAGGAGGAGCAAAGGTACCTGGAGGGCAACTCTTAACCCAGCACCAAATCCTGTCCCCAGGTGCCACATCCACACTCCTTTAAGCACTTCCAGGACTGGTGATTCCACCACTTCCCCAGGCAGCCTGTTCCATATCCTGACCACTCCTTCAGTGCAGTCAGGATTTTCCTGATGTCCCAGCAAAATCTCCCCTGGCACAATTTTTGGAGGTGACTTCCACAGATGTGGGTGGTTTTCCTTGGAAACAGCAGCTGGGAGTGAGCCCTGGAGAGCCTCCAGCCTTCCAGGAGGGCATTGGGGTTTACCCTCTGCCCCTTTCCAGCTCCCTGTTCAGCAAGTGTGTCCTGCTGATGGAAAAGCTATGGAAAGGGAGGGTGGAACTGTGTTGGTGTCTGATGGTGATTCCTCACTTCAAAGCTCTCAAGGGTTTGGCACCGGTGGGAGGAGGGTCTAGTTAGTCCTGGCTCACCCAAGTGGAGCTTTTACCCTGCCTAAAACCCTCCTTGGAGCATAACAGGTGGACAGAGAAATTACTTTAACTACAGTCCCAGTATATCGCAAATGTTAAGTAACTTTTCAAGCACCACAACTCCCACCTTGAGGCTTCGAAAAAGGAGAGAAGCTGAAATTAATGGTCTGAAACACAAAAATTCACATGGTGTGCACCCTGACAGCAGTGCAATCTTAATATTCCCTTAAAAAGCGGGAAAATTCCCGTGTATTCCCTGACTGTTTGGATAAACTCCTGGATTTTTACCAGGATACTCATTATGGTTGCATATATTACATTATGATTTCAGGGAAAGTATGGCTGACGTAAGTCAAACCAAAGCAAACCCAAAAAGAAATCCTACATAGGGGGCAAAAGAACAATTGAAGCTTTTCTTAAAAATCAGCTTTTGTGTTCGTAACGAGATGAAAGAACCTGTTGGTGGCAAAAGCTTTGTTTTAAAAATATGCAGATTCTAAAATAATATTTTAAAGGCAAAAGGGGAGGCTCAAAGTGAATGCTGTTCCAGCTCTTTAGAAACCAAACATTACTCATGAAAGTAAGAACATAATTTATAAATTTAGAGAAAAAAGAGTTTCACATTGAAATAGTACTTTCAGCTGGACTTTGGCATTAGTATGTTATGTTAAAGTGTCAAAGTCCTTAAAGTATTGACAGTGTAAGAAAATATTAATCTGTGTACTTTAATTTTTCATGTATATGAGTCACACTCACAGGATTTTTGCCTTTTGTGCCCATAATTTTGAGGGGCTTTAAGGATTTGTGACTAATACAGGGTGTGACTGTCTTCCTCTTTTTCTCCTCAGTGCAAAATATGTGTTTATATTTTTAATAATTTGTTCTACATTTTCCCCTAGTTTTCCTCCAAGTATCTTTTCTTTGCAGTTGTTCAGTGTTTTATTTTAAGTCATCTAATAAAGAGCATGGAGTCAAGATTCTCACACTGCAGGAATATTAGACTTTACATGAATGTCTTTATCACCATTTTGCAGTCAGTGTTCAACTAAATGAATGGATATTTGATCCAGTGTTAAATTAAAAACATATTTCCAAGCCTTTATAATGTATTCCCTTTCCTTTCCTAACTGCCATGAGAAACAGTACAGATTTCAAGAGAGCCAGGAATAAGAGAATGAAAAATATTATGCAAATATGTGCATAAATATGAATCTTCTTTAATATTTGCAGTCCTGATGTTTGTGATTTTGGCCACTGAGGGCAGAAATACAGCCTGGTCTTCATTGCTTTAAATCCTGCTGTGATGAAGTGACTGATCCAACAGTAAAACCTACCTCTTCCTCTTACTTTTTGCATCTGAATTATAAATAATTATTGTCATTTTTTATGGTTCAGTTTGTCCTTAAAATAAGGGTGGTTGTCACTGCAGACTTGCTGGAGGCCTTTGCTCAGGGGGCTGGATCCAGGCACACTCTGAGTGCTGTTGGAACACACAATTTCCTTCGACAAAATCCTAAACCTTCCTTTTGCTGGAGGCAGAGGACACTTCCTGGGCTACCAGGAAGGGATGTCAGGACAGGCTGTGAGCTGTTATTCCATCTGTTTTATGGAACATGTGGTGTCTGCAGCTGCTTTCAGGGCAACCTGGTGGTGTCAAATCAGCAAGTACCAGTTATTTTGCTTCCTGACACAGAGCAGGATTCTGAATATTCAGAACCTTGGCATCTTCATCCTGCTGCTGGAGACTCGACCAGCACATGAGCTGTGTGAAACAGGAGAGATTTCTGAGCTCTTGCACAGGGCAAGGGCTCAAGAGCTGCAGATCCATAGATTGCAGAGATAATCCCAAAAGTCCAAATGGTGTGTGGAAACATTCACCTGTGTATTCCTTATATAAACCTTACACTACTGCAGGTACAAAGTTGCATCTTTTCCATGCCTAAAACAACCCGTGCTGACAGATGAAGTCCAGTGGACTTTGATGTTAAAAAGCTGTAGGATACAAACTTTTCTGTTCTTCATTTTCCTCCTCCTTGTCACGGCTTGAAGTGTTTTCTCAGCCATCAGGAGGAGGTGATCCCACTGGGAACAGCTTCTTGTGAAAATGTTGATCTGCTGACTGTGGCTGTGACTTCTCCAAGATTTTATTAAGCATCCATATGTCATTTACCTCATTCTTCTCGAAGCTCAATGCACAGTGTCTGACACATGCTGCAATTCTGGGCTGAAAGCTGTTATTACCAAAATCACATTTCTGATTACTCTAGAATAGAAAGGCTTGTTATGAACCTTTTTGTGTGTGTTTTCTTGCCTTAAATGATGAAATATTGCAGATCATCTGGATTTCCTACATTCCAGAGCTACCTTGGACAAGAATAGCCTGTGAGCTGCCTAAACAATTGAGGCATTTCAAGTGTATAAACCCCCCAGATATTGGTGTTGTGTTACCCTGGTTTATCTCTCTCTATATATAGATAAATGTACCTCATCTGTGCTTTGAGTTTAGACTTACATTGTTTACCATATTGCTACAAATATAAACAAATAACTTTGGCAAGGTGATAGATCATCATCTTGGATTGACTTTCCCACCTTTCTCAGGGTATGATCCTGTGTGATCCTTAACACTCTTGTGAAAACCTTTCTGATTTTCCCTTAATGCTCTTGTGAAAGTAGTCTGACAGTAGCTCCCAATGGCTTCAAAAAGTACTGAAGCAGTAATATGTATTAAAACTCTGACACAGCTACCTGGCTGTCATTGCATTGCTCCCTCTCCAAGAATCAGCACCTGGAAAAGCTGTCGTGGAATAGAGTTGTAAAATATGCTGAGTTGGAAGGGGCCCACAAGGATCATCAAATCCAACTCCTGCCCTGCACGGACACCCCAACAATCCCACCCTGTCCCTGAGAGCGCTGTCCAAACCCTCCTGGAGCTCTGGCAGCCTTGGGGCTGTGCCCACTGCCCTGGGGAGCCTGGGCAGTGCCCAACCACCCTCTGGGGGAAGAACCTTTGCCTGAGATCCAACCTGACCCTGCCCTGGCACAGCTTCATGCTGTTCCCTCAGAAGTGTCCCTTTTTCTACTGGGAGCCCTTGTCTCCTTTCAGCAAAGGATTTCCCATCATTTGCTGGTGGTCTTTGTTAGAAAAGTCCTTCAGGTCACAGCCAGTTCATTGTCCCAAGTGAGTCACTGTGACACAGGAGGAGGATGCTGTTGTAGGTAGTTTATCTGAGCTGCCCATCCTTGACTTGTTCCAGGCCATGCAGAGGAAGTGAAGTCCATCTCAGGCTTAGAATTGCTTTTAAAATGTAATTGGTAAGTCTTCACACATCCTCAATAGAAGCTCTGTCCTTATTTCCCCTAAATAAGGATCATCATTCAGATGATATCTGTGGTCCAGAGCAATACTTTATTGCCCTGTCTTCACCTGGCACATTGCTTTCTGGTCTACTTGATATTCTGCTACCTATAGCATTGCAAAGAATGTCTCATAACCTCTTCTGACTCTTATTTCAGTGGCCTTGAAAATCAGACCTTGTCCCCCAGAATATTTAAAATTCTTAGTACATAGCAGTGTATGACTTTTGGATCTCAGGAAAAGGTTCTTCCCCCAGAGGGTGGTTGGCACTGCCCAGGCTCCCCAGGGCAGTGGGCACAGCCCCAAGGCTGCCAGAGCTCCAGGAGGGTTTGGATGATGCTCTGGGGCACAGGGTGTGACCCTTGGGGATGGGCCTGTGCAGGGCTGAGGGTTGGACTGGATGATCCTTGTGGGTCCCTCCCAGCTTGGGATATTCTGTGATTCCGTGTTTAAAAACACAAAAAGCCTAGGTATGACATCATCTCTGAAGTGCATTATCAACTTAAGAAGAAGTAGGGGGAAGGTCTGTGACAACAGAGAACCGAAGGGAGAAATTAGCCCAGATTTCCCTGGAAGGCCCAGCTCACACTATGGTAGCATCTTAAACCAGTCACTTAAGAGCAGCATGTGGCAGGGGCCATAAACAACTACAAGAAACACTTCCAGCACTTCACATTTGAAATCAGCCTGATTTTCTATAGCCAGCACTGCTGGAAATGCTGTGGTACCACAGGGGCAGTACCTATGAGGAGGGAGGAGTTTTATGAAAAGCTTTGGTATAACTTCAACATCCAAAGTAATAATTATTTCATTTTACTTGCAGGTGAAAATTATTTGCTAGCACCTCTTCCATTAAAAAAAAAGCTCCTGCCTTTAGTGAACATACTCCTCTACGCTGGCAAACATAATGCTGTTTGCCTCATAAGCTCACAATGGAAAGAGAACCTGTTACAAATTCAGTCAATGATCCAACAGGAAATTAAACCTTTTAAAAATGGATGAACCAACGGACCAAGAGTAATGGAAGAAAATGCACAAAGTGGGAAGTGTGAGTCATTAATTTGATTTAAATATGATTTTTTATTTTTTGGCAGTACGGTACCAGTCTGACATGATTTCCTTTTTCAAAAATGCAGCAAGATGAGAACAGAATAGGAACTAAACATTGAAAAGATACATCTTTTCCTTTTAATTAGAAAAAAAGATCAGTGTCATACTGGGCAGGAGAAAAGTACCAGAAAGTATTTAAACTTGTGAATCTCAGTTTAATATAAAGTTGCCCTTTTCTATGACTTTCTGACAAGAGAAGGAGTTGTTCTATAATATTTAATTATATGCAAGGATAGAAAAGACAGAAGAAAGATCATTCACTCTGAATCTGAAGAACTCAGAATTGGTCAAAAATACATATTACTGCAAGATTCCCACTCCCAGAGCACACCAGTGGGAGGTGGGAATGCAAGAGAGCAGCCAAACCATCATCTATATGCCTTTGAGGGGAGTGGTCCTGTCCAAAGGAGCAGAAAAACAAGTATTTCCTTGCTCAGGATCTGTAAAATCTGCTGATGGGGATAAAAATGGTAAAAAAAGTGAATTTACTGAGCTGTAGTGGTCAGTGGAAGTGCAACTAGTGGGAGAAAAGCTCATTTTGTGAATGTTCTATATGGTAGTTTTGTGATGTTCTCTTTGGCACTTATTTAGATGACATATGGTGAAAAACATCTTTGTATTAGTGCAGCCCTTACCATTTTGTCTTACATATCCCCAAACTTGTAAGAACATGGTAGGAATAATTAGAAAATCATCCTTTAAGGGGGAGACCTTTTAGCTACCTGTAATGCTGATAAATTCCCTGATAAAAGCACAAAGAATGGGGTCAGCAGAGTAACTCAGAGAACCGAGGAAGCTCTTGGTCACTTGGGAGTTTAATCCCAAGGTCGTGTCCTACTTGGGACCTGTTCCATCCCATATGTGCCACACATGGACCAGACACTGCCCAGGTCTGTTTGGAGCTGGTGGTGCCAACGGGATTATTCTGGGAATGAGGGCCAGCGAGGCCTTCTCAAAGCAGTAAACAGAGGGATGCAGACAAATCCTATTAACAAATAACAGGATTTGTGCTTGCACTGTACCTCCCACTCACCACCTTGAAAATTTACCCCCTGCTGTCTGAACCGTTGTTGTGCATGGAATCAAGTGAATTAAAGCCCATTTAAAAATCAGCTAAAAACCCCCATCGGATTGCAGCGAAGTGTGAATAATGATCCCACACTCATCAGCTGTGGTTGCCATAAGAAACAAGATTTCATAAATCTATAAAGTGTAGAAGAGACAGAAATGCCACAAGCAACATTAATCTACTAAAATGATAACCAAAATGGGATCTTATTTTCAGTGCTGGGACTCTTTTTTTTTTTTTTTTCCTCCAGCTCCTGTAGTTTCTCAACAAATCAACAAAAGCAGCTGCCTGCATTCCAGCTGTAAAACTAAACAGTTTTCAGAAGCCTGAAGGCTCAATCTGATTGAGTGTGTTATCCACCCTTTGTTAATAGTCATAAATGATTTGTTTCTTTTGGAGAAAGCCGAGAAGAAATACAAATAAAAGAATTTTATCTGACTCATAAGTCACTTCGTATCACATTCTGCTGTTACACAGTCAAAAATACCATACAGAAGACAGAATTTGCTCCGAATATTTGCAGTGTTTAATATTTTAAAAGCCCTGGCATATGATTTGGGGAGAGATTTGTGTAAATTAGCATGAACGCAGAAAATGTTTATTTTATTAATAAAAAGTAGAGCAGGCAAGTAGAGTAGCACTGCTCCTAAGAACTGACTCGCTGAATTTAAAGCAGAAATCTCTGTTTTCTACACTTCTTATTATCCTTATTTGTATGATCAGGATAAATTACCACAGCCCAAGCAGGTCACTGGGTGATCCAGGCATGAAGACAAAGTGCTGTGTGACACGTTGTCAAGAGCAGGAAAAAAAGGTCGACAAACGTTGGGAGACATAAACTTTGAAATGCCACATAAATTGTCAGGGAGGAGGCAAAAAGAAGGGTGTTTTCTGCAGTCTTTGACAGCCACAGCTTTCAGGAAAACATTGTGTTTAGATCTGCATAATTGTGGGAGCAGAGCAGAGTGGAAGCAGGGCAGGGATGTGATGAAGTGCCTGGCAGATTCCTTTGGAAGTGTTTGGATAGGGAGAAAGATTGTTCTGGAGTAAAGGAGAACATTTAATAAACACCCCTGGAGGGGAAGTATTCTTTTGAAGTCACATTTTTATGTTTCAGTACAAACGTGTTTCTTGATGTTTTCCATCCTTCTAATGACATTGGACACACCTTTGATGTGGGCTCCCAACAATGCTTGGAAGAGAATAGAACTATCCAAACTTCCCTTTCGCTTTAATAATTAAAAAAAGGGCTGCAATTAAGTAAGATTCATCTTCTCTGCATGCACATATTTAGCCCTTTAGTAAATTTAAGACATTGAATGTCTCAAACCCTTGTTATTAGGGTTTCAGGAAAATAAATACAGAGACACTTCATCAAATGCAGTCACAAACTGAGAGTGAAGGAATTAGGAATATAATTTTATCTCATTTGCTTGATTTAATTCCCATTACTTTCATATTTGATTATTTTTTTTTCACTTGCATAGTTACACATTTATACACACAGACTCAGGTCTGGATATAGCATACCTTGAAGTTAGTGCATAAAACGTGATTTTTCATTGCATATCTGTGTAAAAATGTGTATTTAAAGTCAACCTCTTCTTGTGGAAAGCAGACTGCTTCAAATAACTTCTATTTGTCTTAGCTACTAAAATACCAACAAAAGGCTCTGTTCTGCAAACACCTGCACACAAGTTTCTGATGAGTAAGAGCCTGCTCACAGCCTACTAAAATCATAAAACTATCTTTGATTTCCAGAGAGTTGGATGAAATATATTCGAATGTTCTTCCGCCTTCCATTTCCTTTTTGCCTTCTCCAGCCTCCCCCCTTGATTCTCCTGCTCTCTTCTTCTTGAACCCTGCGTGAAATTAGAGTGGAAAACATCTAGGGGTGAGAAGTGCCCTTATCTGAGTGTAAATTCCGTGGAGTGTGCTTGGTAGAGCACGATAAATAAGGATGAGGAAATGTAAGGACACATTATAGGGGCTTGATTTTTGGTGGCAGGCTTTTACAGACACTTGATGCTCACATCTGTCCTAGTTATTCTGCAAGATAAATTGCATAATAAGATCTACCAAGGAACTAATTGTGATACAAAATGTGAACTTAGGAAGTTTGGGTAGGCTGACAATGTTGGAACACTCATGGATTTTCAGTTGCTTAGAGCTCTGTTGGCTATTTTTTGTTCTTCAGTGTCCAGTTGTAATAATGGGAATCCTCCTGCAGTGGTTCTCTGTGTTTATTATCAATAGCAAATCATGATCCTTCTCAGGAGCTTGGAAAATCTAATTTCTGTATGTTCATTAGATGTTTGTCAAAAAATATAAATATTATTCATGAAGCTTAGCTTTTGTTCATGATTAGTTTAGATGAGCAGGCTTTCATTATGTTGTAAGAAATAAATCCTTTTAAAGACTTAAAACCAGTGCTCTTCAGATCCAAAATTATTAATTCTCCTACTTATAGGACCAGAGCTTTCATTAAGCTTGTGTGAATGCCACAGATAAATGATTAACATTACCTTTTGCATAACTGCGTGGCCAGGCGAAAAACTTATATATATATTTCATTTATATCAAATGTGTGTAAATCTATACATTGCATTCTAAAGGTAGAAACAGAGGAGAGCTGCAGCAGTCTTGCACAGAATGAATTCTGCTTTGCATTTTGGAAGGGCTGTAAATCACTGGAGCTGTGTAGTCAGAGTTTATGATTTCCATCAAAGAGCACGAGGGACGTATTTCACTGTGGTCTATCCATTATTCTGCACATACTTGAAAAGAGAAACTCAAACAAAGCTCTCATTAGGAAACATTGACATAAGACCAGCAGAGAATTCATTTACTTGTACATGGAGATACAGCAAAGGAGTCAGTGAGAGCCATACATTACCCTGCCAGGGGGGTGGAGGGGGTGAGGAGGAGATGTGCATCTAGACATGGATTTTTGTACAGCTCTTCCAAGCTTTGTCTTTGTTTTTATTTCTGGCAGCTTGAAAGCAATGAAAATTTATAGCTGAAGTGTCAGGGGGCTGGGGAAGCTGGTTCTCCTCAAGCACAAGGAACTGGTGGGCTCAGCCCCCGTGGTACGGTGGCAGGAGAGCAGGTCCAACCCCATGGCACTCATAAGGACACTCCCAGGGGGCAACCAAAAGTCTGATCCTTCTGTGGGTCTGTAGGGATGGGGCAGTTCAGGAAGAATTCAAGTCAAGGGCAGGTCAGTGATGATAACTGGGGTCAGTGTGAGAACACCATTGTCATGGTGAAGAACACCACTGTCTGTCTCAAAACACCATCATGGCCACAGAAGGGACTTACCAGAAGATCAGCCACCACAGTGGGCACTTGAGATGAGAACAGAGGGCAGAGAAAGTGTTAATTCCAAGCCTGATGAAGGTAAGGTCTGGTAAGCACATCCTGGTTAATGCATCTGGACAAAAATTCCCTCTGTGACAAACTGTGGGAAAGGAAGCAATGCTGATACACATCACCCAAAGTTATGGGAACATCTGGGACAATGACATGGATACATGGAACTTGTATAAAGGTGGTACCCTCAGAAGAACAACAATTCCAGGACCTCTACCACTGAGAAGCCCAGGGTGGAAGCTGGACCAACAGGATGCTGCTGGATCTGTGGGTGGTGACCATCCTCTGCTTCTCTCTCCCTCTCCCCTTTCTACTTCTTTCTCTCTCTCTTTCTACCTCATGTTGGCTGTGAAATAAAATCCATACTGTTGATTTCAGCACATGGTATTGTTTGCACCTTCAGTAGGGCAGCTGACAACTCACACCTGAGCTGACATGGGACTGTGGAGGACCCAGGTGAGTCTGCCCAGGGTAGTTAAACCCTGTTAGTGCCCTGAGAGCCCTGACATAAAGCAGATAAAAATCGCCTGAGGGAGCCCTGGTTGTACAACAGCAGCTGTTGTAGCAGCAGAAGTGGTGAGTATTTTCAAGAGTATGTACACAAAGGGGTCTACATGTTCTACAAAGGTTGTTTTGGTTTATATGTATCCATTTCATGTCTTCTCAGTATCAGAGTGGCTAAGGTTGGTTCTTCTATTGGGATTAAACTGCTGCTGAAGCAGCAGTGTGAGAACCACTGAAGGACATTTGGTCAGAATAAATAGAGAAGAGGCAAGAAAAATATTGTCTCAGCTGTACTTATGATGGTTTGGGTGCTGGTATGTTTTTGTTTTTTTTTATTTTGTAAGTTTGAGAAACTTCTGAAAATGCTGTAAAAAATCTGTGCTGTATAATTTGTGTGGGAATTATTTTTTAAATTTATCTTGTTTTAGTTTTGCAGGTATCATGCAAAATATATACAGCCTGAGTAATATTTCAACTTTAATTTACACCGAATGAAATGAATCTTTTGCTCTACAGTCACTGGTGGTTTTTTGTGTATTATTAGGATGATGTGATATGTTCATTTGGTTTCTTTATAGTAATGATCCTTATATAGGTTCTTCCTGGTATCATACTCTGTGTGATGTCTCCAGACATGGAGGTATTATTAAGTGGAAAAATTGAGTTATTTGTCTTGGGAGAAGGACAGTGAATCAGAAAACCTGCTCTGTAAGGACCTATGGAAATAAATGCACAGTTCAGAGACAGACTTCCTAAAGCATCAGGGATTGAGCCAGTCTGCTTGAATCAATGTGAAATGAGTTAATTCCTCCCTGTAATGGAATGATGAGTGGATTGGGGAAGAAGCTGGGATAGAAAAAGATACACCAAGAGGCCAAATATGTCATATGTTGTTGTTCGGTCTGCAAATGACAGTGTAGCTGTGGCTCAGTTTTGATTGCTGCCACGATTCCAGACCTGCTTTGGAAATGGCTCTGAAAGCTTTTCCATCAAAGTACCTGTCGAGAGTAGTTAAACGCTGCACAGTGCACAAATAAAACACTCCAAAGGCCTTTGTCTGGGTCAGCTGCAGCTGTTGCATTTTAGATCTGTTTTATATGAAATTTGTCTTCTGACCAGTTTTTTCCTCCCAGCCAAGTCAGGGCTTTGTCTGGGGGTGAAATGATTCCTGCTGTGTCAGGGGCTGGATACAGGATCTCTCCATGGCAGCACATGCTGCTAGTGGGCATTTCAAAAGGGTGCTGAGAATATTAGTGGGCTTTAATTGTGTTCTCTGCAAGCAAGTGTAAAGCTTGTTTTGAGTGGAAGGACAGAAGAAGCTGAACTCATTTCATGTGGACTGAACTAAAGCACCAACTTTTCACAAGGGCCTTTAGTGACAGGACAAGTAGGAAAGGCCTTAAACTGAAGGAGGGTAGATTTAGGTTGGATATTTGGAAAAAATTTTTTACTATGAGGTTGGTGAGGTCTTGGCACAGGTTGCCCAAAAAGTTTGTGGGCTCTCCATCTCTGAAAATGTCCAAGGCCAGGTTGGACAGGGCTTGGAGCAACCTGGGCTAGTGGAAGGTGTCCCTGCCCATGGCAGGGGGTGGAATGAGATGAGCTTTAAGGTCCCTTCCAATCCAAACCACTCTATGATCTTATAATAAATTCCAGGAACCTGGAAAATGTTCCTTTTGTCTGGCATAAACACCAAGAGTTCATGAAATCAAAAGCTTAAGTTCATGATACTCATGACTTAGTTTAGGATTTTTCTGATCAAATTTGTCTTGATGCAGGATTAGAAAATGGCTTTGCTGCCACGTGTATGGGTATAGTGGTGTTTTTGTCAGGATTTATGCTGTGAAAAATTCAACCACAAAGCTAAAGATGTCTGAAGGAAAGGAGGAGAAGGTGGATGGGAGTCATTGCATCTGTCTGGTCTAGGGCAGAGGACCTGAATTGGGAATTTGATATGATGCTGGCAGTATTCTTGGTAATGTGTACAGACCATATTAGATACACGTGGTTTGAGGGGTAGAGATTCAAAATTAATAGTCCACTCAATGTGAAGTGAATCCCAGTGGTACCACTGATGTTACTATTTTGGTGATGAAGAAATGCACAGTTCCTTGTCTTGTTTCCATTCCCTGTTAAATATGAACAGCATTACTCTTCTAAACAAATGCAATAGAATTAGGAAACAAGACTGTTATACACTTTGAGAACACATTAGTGTTCAGATTGTCTATTATTAAATAAGGGATTAAAACATGTTATATGGGAACACTGATCTGCAGGTTTAACATTCTGGTAGATACTGAGAGAAGCTATTTTGGCAAAAATCATCTCTCAGAACTCCTCTGGACCAATAAATGAAGGAGCAAAAGTGCCACTTAGGACACTGCTGGCTGGTTGCTGCTTTCTGACTGACAGCAGAGGTGAGAGTGAGGGGCTGGAAGTTATGCAATGAGTTATGCTGAGAGTGATTTATGAATTTCAAATAATTGATGTTTCAAACCAGTGTTCAGTTCTTCATCAGTGAGAAGCACAGCTTGTTTATCACGTTCTTAAATGGATGAAAGGAAATATGTGCATATTAATGTCAAAAAATGCTTTATAAATGGCTGAGCGAGAACTTTTCAAACAAACCTTAATGAGGATAGATAATAACATGGATATTTTCTAGGTAAATTCAAACTGGATTTCAGTCCTACACAGAGGGGACACTTAGTGATAGTCTTGCATATACTTTTTCTGGAGTTATATTAAAGAGTAACCTCAAAATCTGCTGGGTGGGAATGAAATGCAGCTCTGACTGTTTCCTCAGCTGGCTGGCCAATGATAATGGATATTTCTGGCTTAGGAAATAGTTCCATTTACACAAAATACTTAGAGTTGAGCAGTTCCCTCTTTACTGACTCTACACCAGAACCTCCTGATCTTCGCTTTCATCTCAGGCCTGGCTACCAAGTGACCTTTAGATCATGTTAGGTTTTGAGTTGTTTTGTGCTGCTTACAAATAAGTCTTTGGCATCTTTATGGATTTAAGAAGTCATTGACCAGTGGTTTGAGGATGTTTGCAGTATTTAAATAATGAGGTTGTTTCGTGTTTGCAGCCAAGGAAGAGAAGGATGGCCCATGTCAGCCTGGCAGTTCCTTGCACTGACTGCCCTGGGTGGTGCTCTGGCCCCTCCACTTTCACCAGGCTCCCTCTGTGTTCCAGGTGTTGCAAGTAAGGGAACATAATGATTTATATATACTTTCCCTAATAATAATAAGGAAACTGTATGGCTGGCTACTGGTAGTTGGTTCAGTTCCCAGTCTGCTAAGTATATTTATTTTTATTGAAAATATTGCTCCCTGAAATATAAGAAAAATATATATATATATATGTGGATTAAGTTTTGGGTGTAGAAAGATGCTTGAATTTAAACTAATCCTAAATTCCAGCCCTTTTTCTGGATCCTATAGTTTCTCCACAGTTAGAGAGATGTCTAGGAGGACTAATGCTTGATTGTTGTTCAGCTGTAGAGTGGCATCCTGGAAGTTAGGGAATGTGAAGAAGTTGATATGCAACAGGAGAAGAGCGTGGAGAAGAGGAGGGAGCTTCTGCCTAATGATATTAAAGTAATTGGGGTCTGAAGCTCTCAGACACAGTATTTAATACAAGAGCAGTAGCTGCAGCTGTCATGTTGTGTAGTGGAATAACACTATTATTATTTTATTACCTTTGATTAGTTGAAACTCTATCTTATAGCAAGCAAAGCCACTATAAATGCATTTCCCAGCAGCTGTATATATGGCCAGCTCTGGCACCAGGAGGAGATGCTGCATTAGAGAGACACCATCCATCACACTTTGGGTTTGAAGCAATATCCTCTCCCTAAATTAACATCATCACCTTCTAACAGCTGTGACCACCAGCTCAGTGGTACTTGATGAGCTTGTCGGTGTTTCCAATATAAATTCTGCCTTTAAAAGATTTATTTATAAGTTAGATCTACTTAGCTATAAAAATCTGCTCTGGGTTGGAACTTGGCTTGTTGGGCTCTCTCTGGATGGTTTTCTTCACAGTCCTTCTGTACTCGATTGAAAACTTTTTTTGCCAAATTCTGTCAACCCTAATAAACTTCTGGAAACGGTAATTAAGGATCTTGATGGCTGTGTGGCTGTGGTTTTAGCCAAATGGTCCCTTCTGTGGGGAGCAGGCATAATCTATTTATTGATGTGAAGTTCTGTATCCAAAGGGTGCTTGAATATTATCCTGCCCTAAATGGTTCATTGAGCAATTTCAGCCTCCCTTCTCCCTCCAAAATCAGCTCTATTCCTTCTCCTAAGAATGCCAGGAATTGGAACAAGAAAATTTCATTACTGGATTAAATAAAAGTGTAGTCCTATGTGGGTTTTTTTTGGTTTAACATATGAAACCTTCAAATTTAATAGCAGTGCTAAAAAAAGCTGAACTTATTCACTAGATCCAAAATAAAGAAATTCTTTCTGGTTTTTTTTTTTCTTTTTTCTTGGGTGAAGTTGTACCTTGAAAATTCAACCCATAAACAGGCAGATTTATTTAGCTGGAAATACATTTTTGCTCAATAGTGTTTCTCTGGAAAAAAAAAAATAAATACCCATTGTTAGTCTTCAGATGATACTCTATCACCTGTTAACAGAAAATTTGTCCAGCAATCCCCAAAAATAACAGCTGGTAAAAAACCATTCACTCAACACATATTTACCAGCAAGAATTTAAATATGAACATCTGATGAGCAGATGTTTCCATTTGTATTGCAAGATAAGACATTTTGGCAATCTTTGTATTTGGGAAGCAGGCAATTCATCAGCTGATTTTTTGGGAGTTTTCATCTTGGCGAATTAAAACTTCAGATAGAACACATATAACTGTGATGATGTGCAGGCTGCCACACTGTGCAGTCTGTACAGAAAATAGAAGAGTGGGAATATTGTGTTCTAGCTGATGTTCATGTAGAGCCCATGGGTTCTAGAGCCCAGGGCTCTCATTTGAGGAGGGCAGGAGATTGTAATAAGGTGGAGTTTAGCCTCTTCTGCCAGGAAAAAAGCAACAGAACAAGAGGAAAAGGCTTCAAGTTGTGCCAGGGGAGGGGTCAGGTTGGACACCAGGAAGAATTTCTTCATAGAAAGAAAGGGTTGTTAAACATCAGCAGGGGCTGCCCAGGGAGGTTTGGATTCCCCACCCCTGGAGGTGTCCAAGGAAGGACTGGATGTGGCACTCAGTGCTCTGGGGCTGGGGACAAGGTGGGGATGGGGCACAGGGGGGATCCATGGGCTGGGAGGGCTTTTCCAACCTGAATGATTCTGTATGATGTTTTTGGGGCAGGCTCATAAAACCTCGTATCACACCCACTGCGCACTTCTTGTGGGGCTGGAAAAAGAACTCTCGTTCATCATCTGCAGGGTCATGAACCAGCTTGTCCCAAATCTTGTTGGGTCTCCCCAGAACCAGCAGAAGGTCCTCATTTCTGTGCCAGGAGCTCTCTTAGGACTGATTATCCTGTCAGTGGATATGAAGCCAAGGTTGTGGAAGAGCCTTGTATTCCTCTTCTCATCCGTGATCAAATCTTACGGCAGTTTCATCATGTGGAAAGTTCACTTCATTAATTCCTAAATATATTAACTGAAACCATCTATTAAATTTCATAAAAGGAAAATTATTTTGATATTCTACAACTTAAATCTTAATGTTAGATCTGTAGTTGAAGAAGAATTTCTCCTGCAGCCAAGAAGGTTGTTTCTTTCCAGGGACACAAAAGAAGCACCAACATTGATGCCCAGCTGCAGTTAGAGCAGGGCAGCTTTCTCTCCTGTGTTTGTCAGTGTGCTGTGCTGTCACAGCATAATCAAAAGATCTTTCTGTAGTTTTTACTGCCATGTGGGAAGGTCCAGTGGATGCCAATCAACCAAACTATGGTCTGTGCACATTCTTCACGTCTTCCTGATTTGTGTTTCTATTCTGCAGTCTACTCTGTGTCAGAGAAGTGATCAAGCTTTCAGTGGAAATGGGGAAAAACTGCCAAGGCAGCCTTCAGCATAGCATCTCATTCCCATTTATCCATCTCTTGTAATCTGTAATTAGCTGCAGTTCACTCAAATGCTCCTGGCACAAATATTTTCACATCTGCTTTAAACTCCATCTCACTGAAACATCATAAAAACAGTACCTTGACATGCTTTCTCTCTATGAGTAAAGTTGCTGTTTATTCATTCACAAAGTTCTGCTGCACAGGCACCTGTGTGTCAGTGGCCTGGAGGGATGAACAATTCTTGAGGCTTTAGGGTGACCTCTGAGATCAGTCTGATACAAATGCAGAGGCAAATCTACCCTCTCTTCTGCTCTGTAGGGTTGGCTTTAATGGTTTCAAAATAAGTTAGTAATGGAAGAAGACATAATTCAAATAGGCTTGGAATACAAAGGGAAAATGAAAAATGGTGAGGTTTTTACAGAGCAGCAACACCATGTGCTATCAGCTTTCTTGAAGCCTTGTAAACCTGTCAGAAACATTTTTACTAATAGTTCATTGTACCTTGTTGTAGAAGAAGTAATCAGTGATTTCTGAACCAAACTGGCAATTCAGAAATGAGTCATTGCTCTCATTGATTTTTTTTTTTTTTTTTTAATGTGGTTGGCATCTGTGTCAGGCAACACAGTAACAGTGTGTTCCCATCCCATTGTCACAGGGACGATTGAGGTTTCAAACATTGAGGCACAACTTTGACCTACTCCTATGCATATTCTCTCCTAATGTGTTTTCATGGTGTAGCAAAACATGTTTTGACTAAGATTTGAAAGAAAGGCTACTATTAGAAAGCTGTAAGTAAGCCATTTAGGGCTGAAACTAACAATTTGTTGCTAATTCCTTACAAAATCCATTTTTAAAAGTTTTCTACTAAGAACATAGACTCTGCGTCTAAGGGAACCTATATTTTCAGTAAATGTGACATTTAATACAGACACACAGGAACATTACAGGGTGTGTGTGTAGATAGTGACCAGTAATATTTTGAGGTGTTACAGATGTCTTCTGAGTTTGGAGGGACAGTCACCGTACTGGGAGTCCACCCACTGACTCAGCCATCTCTGCTATCACAGAATTATCCAGGTTGGAAAAGATTCCAAGATCGAGTCCCCCCTGTGCCTTGTCCCCCAGCCCAGAGCACTGAGTGCCACCTCCAGTCCTTCCTTGGACACCTCCAGGGGTGGGGACTCCAAACCTCCCTGGGCAGCCCCTGCCAGTGCCTGACCACCCTTTCCAGGGAGAAATTCCCGCTGGTGTCCCACCTGACCCTCCCCTGGCACAGCCTGAGGCCGTTCCCTCTCCTCCTGTCCCTTGTTCCCTGGGAGCAGAGCCCGACCCCCCCCAGCTCCCCCCTCCTGTCAGGGGGTTGCAGAGCCAGAAGGTCCCCCCTGAGCCTCCTTTTCTCCAGGCTGAGCCCCCCCAGCTCCCTCAGCTGCTCCTGCTGCTCCAGCCCCTTCCCAGCTCCGTTCCCTTCCCTGGACACGCTCCAGCCCCTTGGTGTCATTTCCCATCGCTGCAAAAGCTTCCAATTCTAACATACTATTTTTCAAGTCTTACAGTGGTTCCTTCTTTCGCTGTCAAAGAGAAAATTTGAAATTTTACGGCCTCCAACTCTGAGCACTGACAGTGTTGTGACTGTGAGTTATATTCCAGGTCTAACACTTCGTGACTTAGTTGCCTGGAAGGGAGAAATCAAACCCAAGGAGGAACCCTCTGGGTCATGAGTCTGTGAGAGGCAGTCGCTGAGAACATGGGTTATTCTGCACTGTGTTGACTCTCACCAGTGCTGTAGGGACAAGAGCAAGGTTGGGAATTGTGCTATAGTTTGATTTTCTAAAACTATTTGCCTGTACAGTAGAATAGGTTAAACTCAGGACACAGAAACATTTTCTTGTAAAGGCTTGAAAATGGCTTCATAAGGATTTCATGCTCTTCACCACCATTTCTGCGGAGAAAATGCAGTCAGTGTCAATATTTGCAGAGCTGAGAGTTGACCAGATATCAGAGATGGTCTGTTAAATGTCTGCAGACTGAAACCAAACAGGAAACTCCCGGACCTAAAACTGTAGTGATAAAGGAAAACATTCCTACAGGTGCATGCCAGAAAACAGGTAAAACAGAATAAATGAATGTTCATCATTTTTTCTTAGACCTAAATGAAAGTGATTATGGAAGTAGATAATAATTGCAAAATAACCATTGGATTTAAAAGAAACTGTCATGTGGACCTGTACTGAAAAAGGTGTCATGAATCTGCTTAATGAGAAAAAATATTGTTAATTTTCTTTGTTTAGGATTGGTTTCTGGGCGAATAGATAACATCTTAAATTCCATCTTGAATCACAGTACTCCTCCTGTTCCATCTTTTGTCACCATAAAACCACACCTCTCTTCTCAGTATAAAAATGAGTTATTTCTTTATTTTCCACTCTAACAATGAATTGCAAACTACAAAAAGTGGTAGAGGATTAAATGGTTCTTCTTCTTGGTGGTTTAGGAGTTAGTGAATATTTACTTGGTATCCTGTAGGTTGTTAACACTTGGAGAGGGAGCTCAAGAAAAAAATATGAAATAAAAAAAAAGGGAGAGAGTAGATACTAAATCTAAAAATTTCTCCTCTTGAGACATTCCAGGAAATTCCCATATCTTAATTCTAGTTTCTTTAATATAAATTTTCAGAAGGCCTGATCTTTCTGTGTGTAAAGGAATTATCTTTTATTAATACACCCTATTAACTGGTGTGTATTGAGTTGTTCATATTGGTGATATTTCCTAAACTTTCAAAACCATTTCTGAAATAGCTTTTCAGTTAAATACATGGCATATACATAATACATGACCATGTGCTGTTGTATGAAGTTTTTAATTGGGTTTTAGTTTGGATCATCTGGGTTACTGACTCTTCAAGGCATAATTTTCTAACAGAACTCTGCTCCTGTGTTTCGTGTCCTCTCTCTTAAGGATTTGGTAACACACCAGAGAGAGAAAACAGGTTTGCTGTTGTATAAAAGAATTAGGGATTAACTCCTCCCCAGTGTTCCCCACACAATTATCTGCTTTTTCATGTCCCCTGTTCCTCCCTCCAATATTTGGGCTTCAGTGTGCGAAATCCATGAACTCAGTGTTCAAAGTGTGCTCCGGGATCCTCTGGGACTCCCACATAAATAAAGCACATTAAAGGCTGTCAGGGGCCAACCCCCAAGGAGAAATCCAGAAGCTTAGAAGAGGAAAATGTAAGTTCTGTTGAAACTGCTGTGTTTGTACCAGCATATCCAGCTGGAGATAAGGCCTGGAATGATAAGCAGCCGATAGGATCGGGCCACAGCGTGAACTTGCAACAAATTTATCTGAAATACATGTTTTATATACAAAGAAACACTCCCAGAAATCGGTAGGGAACATCCTAATCAGAGCTTCAGAATTGAAAGTGTAATTTTTTTATCTGATTCTCCCATTTCTTTTTTCTTCTGAAATATAATTTCCTGATATAAGGAGGTGGGGAACTCTTTACTCTTTGATTAGTTTTTTTTTTTTTTTATTTAACTACTTATTTTTTAATTAGCTTTCTGATTTAATTAGCTTTCCCAAATCGCTCTCAGTAGTATCAGTATATTTGTGGAACAATCTGAACTCCCTCTGGTGGTCAGACAACACTTTTGGAGTCTTTCATGTCTTAAACCATCAGTTCAGTGTTTTTCTGGGAAAGGGTGGTTGTATACCAAGCTGTGAATTTTATTGTATCTGTTTTCTAGACCTGAGATAAAGGTTGCATTTACAAATTTAATATGACATTGAGAAAATAACTTTAACACTGCAACCAGGAATTAATGGGCTTCCAAAACCTTAATTAGAATTCACAACCCCACCCAGCTCTAGAGAAATCCATTTTGGGGGTGAAAGGTCAAACCTTTGTAAGATTTTTTTTTTTTTTTTTTTCAGTTTTCACATCCATTTCTGTAAACAGTAAGAAATGTTTTATCATTGGCCATTGTAAATGTACAGTCTCATAAAACATCTGCATTCTCTCTGCACTCTCCTTTCGAATGACTCCTTAAATCAAACTATTAAAAGGGGTATGTTGTGATAGAACAAGGAGAAAGGTTTTAATCTGAAATACAGTGTGTTTAGATTGGATATTGGGGAGAAATTGTTCCCTGTGAGGCTGGGGACGCCCTGGTACAGGTTGCCCAGAGAAGCTGTGGCTGCCCCATCCCTGGAAGTGTCCAAGGCCAGGTTGGATAGGGTTTGGAGCAACCTGGTCTGGTGGAAAGTGTCCCTGCCCATGGTAGAGGTTAGAAATAAATGATCTTTAAGGTCCCTTCCAGCCCAAACCATTCTGTGATTCTAGAAAAAGCACAACTGTTTCCTGAACTATTGGTTCAAGATTGAGGAGCTTTCTCCCTCTGCTCTGGCTTTATCTCCTAGAACAATGCTACCCAGGTGCCTTTTCCCATCCCATTCCCAGCTGCAGGGAAGGATTCTCCTGGCCCAGTCCCACTCTCCTTATCCTTTTCTGCCACAACCAATTAATATGAGTCAGCTCATCCTCTGTCTTCTCTCTCCCCTGCTCCCTGAGAACATGCTGCTAATGGACCAGACATGCAGCAAGCCTGAATCCCTGATGGAGGGCTGGAGCAGGGGAAGGGCACACCCTTAATCTCAGGTGTTCAGCAGGAGAAAGGGAAACATTAAGGGAAAGTGTTACAGCAAAGTCCAGTGAACTGGAGGACTTGTGATAATTTTTTCCACTTGAATCAGAGTCCAAAGACAGTTGCTTTCTCCTGTGGTACCTGGTACTACAGCAAAGCAGTCCTTGTACTCAACACCTGCACAGCCCTTGCTTGCTCTACAGCATATTTCTGAAGCAGAGCAAGGAACAAATACCACGATTTAGGTGAATGATTTCATATGAGCAGTTGAAAAACTCCTGACAGCAGATGTCTGGTCAGTGCTGTGGATGTGAGTGATCTGACAGCTTTCCTGTCAGGAAGATAATGAACTGGCGAATGAAATGAGTTACAGTTTTGTCTGGAATATGGAATTTAGGAGGAGAGGAGAAAACTGTCTTAGGTGCAGTGCTGTGCAGGGATCCCAGCAGCTCCATAGCTGTTTGCTGTTCCTGCATCTCCCCCCTCTGCCGTGTAAAATCATCCCTCAAATAACCCTCCCCGATGATGAGCCGTAATAAAAACACTTCACAGATGCTACAGATAGTGATGAGTCACTAAAACAGCCACCACCAGATCGTCCCACGCTGCAAATCAAAACCTGTGCGAACCTCAAGTGCAGCAAACAACTGCGTTAGGGTTTGTTGTTGCTTAGTAAATGCTGAGCATTGTCTTCTCTGAGTGTGTGCTTTAAATATGCCTTAAATGAAAGTGCTTCCTAAACTTTTACTTAAGGATTTGCACTGACTACATTCACCATTATCTGTGCTGAGCAGAACTGAATAGTTTAAACCAATCATAAATCGAATTTGTATTTTGACCTGTTTGAATGTGACTTTACCAACAATCTTTAAACATAAGTTAAGGCATCCGTGTCAATGAATGTCAGTCCTGCATTATTAGAACCACAGGGTCATTAAGTCTGTCATTGCATATCAATAATATTACATACTGTGTTAACTGATTTAAAAAAGGCTTCCGGGAATATCTTTATCCTCACTGACATATTCGAGCCATTCCTAGTCGATAGCTCCCTCTTCAGTCCTGCAGCAGAGATCAGCATTCGTTTGTCTTGGCAAATAAAGTCGGTTGTTTTATATGAATAATGGCAAACACAGCCATTAGCTTTTGCAAAGACATTTACTCCAAAAAAGTTAAACAAAATAATGTGCTGAGCAGTGTAAGCTTCATGCCAAACATGATTTGCAGCTCTTGCACTCTGCTGCTTCTTTTTGGGGTATTTTGTTTTGAGTAATTTGTCCAGGATGGAAGATCTTTGACCTCTGGACTAGGAACTGATTATGTGATGTTAGCAAAATAATCGAAATGCAGGAAAACACAGGTGATATAAGAGACTAATACACTGAACACTAGAGTTTGTATTAAATTAACAGTCACAAAACAATTAGAATGTGCACTCATGCAATAGGTAAACACAAAAACATCTGCACACAGAAACATCTAGAGCAGTGTGATCATAGTGAAGAACAAAGCTAATTCAATGTTAAGGATGATAATTTAAACCATTTTCTGAGCTCATCCTCTTGTTGTTTGACTAATATCAGCTGTTTGCTCCCAGAAGTACAAAATTATGTTGAATTCTGATGGCCACTTAAGTGATGAAAACAATATAATTGGAGTAATAAATACAACTTTATGTTTTCATAATTGGAGTAATAAATACAATGTTGTGGCTCTATAATTTACCTGATTCTTATCTGCAATTTATTTTTGTTATACCCTGGCACTTAAGGGCCCAGGAAGAGGGGGAGTGAATAGATCAGACTATAGTTGCTGTCCTCAAAGTTATCCTGATTCTGAAGGGGAAAGATGAGTGGGAATGGACTGGAAATGTCTGGGAAAGTCATGGTATCAGTCCTATGTCAGATGCTGCAGTAAGGACAGAGCAAGGGAAATAATCAGAGAATTCCAGAATGGTTGGGGTTAGAAGGGACCTTCAGGATCACCTCATTCCAACCCCTGCCATGGGCAGGGACACATCCCATTAGACCAGGTTGCTCCAAGTCCTGTCCAGCTTGGGGAGTTGGAATAGAACAGTAGAGATGACAGTGATGGCTTAGAAAAACTGCAAACTTTGTGAAATTAATGATATTCTCAAATCTACCGATATTTATACACTCCTCTTATTTCCTTGCACCTTCTCTCTGGGTTTTCTTCCTGTGCAGAGCCAGAGAATCCTCTGGCATTTCATCTTCATGTTAAGATGGTCAGATAAGGTTACATAAGGTTAATATTCCTGTATTCCTATGAAGAATTAGATATCCTGTAACACATCCCTTTAAGTCCCCATGCTGTGGCCAGTGTACCCTATAGAAAATCACTGCTCTGTCACTGGGGCCCTTTCAAAAAAAAAAAAGACCAAAAAGGGAGAAGAGCCATGTAACAATGTAACACTCTACTCCCTTGGATACTGGGGTGAGACTACTTCAGCTTTATAGGTTTTCTTCATTATATTTTTAATGCAGTGTGAAGTCACCATTAGCTGGGGGTTGGATGGTTGTGGGTTGATGTTTCTTTCTTTATAAGACGTGTGAGGAAAGCCAGGTCTGTGTGTGATGCCACCCAGTAGATACAGAGCAGCTGGGAATTAAAACCAGATAAATGAAGACACCAAGTTCAAAGAGCTGCTGTTTCCATCTGTTGCTGCCTTATTTTAAAGGACAGATGTCCAGGGGACACTGTCACCCTTCATATTCTAAAAAATTTATTTTATTTATTGATACACATTGGAGTAACACAAATAAGTAAGGCTGTGCTAACAATGAGCATAAAATTCACCTTGTAATGTTCTAAATGGGTAGTTCTTTTTTTTGGTTGTGTTTTTTTTTTTCTTTTAAGTTCACCTTAAATATTGTACTGGAGTGCTTCTCTCATTGAGGCATGTTAGGCATTCCTAATAAACACACTAACACGATCTGAGTATAAAAGTGTAACTTCCAGGGTAAATTCTAAATGCTCCAGATGTGCTAAGTGTCCAGACTAATTCAGATAATTGATGAAGTGGGATCCTGCCAGTGTTGATCTGCAGCAGTGGCTTTGCACCTGCTGCTGAGCTGCTGGAAAGTAACAACAAATTTATTAGGAAGCCCTGTGACTATTTTTTTTTTCCTTTTTGTGCTGAATAAATTATTTTCTGTATATTCGTAGGCATATTGAGTTTTGAGCGGTGGGGTATAGATTTTTTTCTATAGGTGTTGTATTTTTGGTCTTGAAAGTGACAGAAGAAAAATTCAGGTTTCCCACTCAGCCATTTCTTGATGCCTTTAAAGTCAGGAAATGATTCAGCAGTGCTGCTGCTGAAGCTAAAACTTTGTTCAGGGAGTGACAAATCAGATGCTTTTTGGGTTTTGTTTTGATTTTTTTTTTTTCCTTCATTAACAGTTCGGTTGAATTTTTGCACTGTGAGGGCAAAACCATCAGCAATCTGTTTAAAGAAAATTAAACAGAAAAGAAAATTTAAAGAAATCACAGGCCTCCAAGGCAGATAATTATCTGTATTAGTTACGTGAAGGTGGTGTCACTGTCCCCCTGAAATGGCTGAAGGGATCATAGTCAGGCACAGAGCATGGAGAACCTTCATGCAGAACAGAGCAGGCCAATTCATGCAAACAATTATTCAAACCAAAATTATTCACTAGCTGCTGGAAAAAGAGTAAATAATTTACTCCTTGTGTACTATTTGAAAATCTAAGCAGCAGCAAAATGGCATGAAAACATTATTGTCAAAAAATTTATGAGATCGCTAGTGGGGAAGAAATTATTCATATAAGTCCTATATGACTCACTTCAGCAGTTCTAATTCAAGTTTTCTAAGCTTTTAAAATGGTTACACTGATTGATTAACCTTTGATAACTGCTTATCTCAGGCTGTGGATGTGGTGGGACACAGCTGAGCTGCAGTACTCAACATTTATGGTTCATTGGCCTGGTTTTCCGTGAGCTCCAAGGGCACTGAGTGACAGGAATTAGTGCACAAAAGCCCCTTAGCTCTGATCTTTTCATAGATTTCCATTCTTAGAAGATGGAGAACCCTACTGAAGGACAAGAGATTTCGGCTCAGCTTTAGGCAAAGACTAAAATAAACCAAAAGAATGTTAATAAAATCAGTGTCACAAGAAATGAAGATGCTCAGTGCTGGGATCAGTTTTCACAAAACCCTGATTTCCCACCCCACACCTGGGAACTGGAGAGAAAGGGACAACTGGCAGTTCTGAACAACTGCAGTTAGAATCAGTTATTCTTTCTCACTTGCTCTACTGAGACTGGCTGGGGCTTTTCTTGGTTTGTTTTCATGGGATTTATTTCTTGGGAGTTGTTTCAAATTATACTAAATGGTCAATATCTTGAGAATGTCAAGAAATGCATCAAGTCAGTGTTTCTCGTGCTTACAGGTCAACACCTTGGCAGAAACGTCTTTAAATAAAGCAGGACAGGCAGCAAATTAAGAAACACGGCTTAGTCTTTATTTGTATCCACCTTTTCACCACAACACAACTCTGCCTCCTTCTTGCATTTATGATTTTGGCCAGAACCTCTGACATGACAGATTCTCCCGTGATTTAAGGTTGGTTTATAAAGTCTTGTGGGGAAGGATCATTTCTTAGAGTAGCAGGTGATATATCTCCTGCACAGCTGGATTGTGTTCATCTCTTCCTCCTCTGCCCAAAGATCTTTGGGGTTGTCATTGAGAGGGGGGCAAAAAACCCACCCAACCCCCCCATCACCATGACCCCTCCTGCCCTACTTGTAGGGAACATATTCCCTGAGTATTAGAGCTTCCCTCAGCCTTTTTTTTTTCTCTGAGACCAATAATAAAGACATTGTGGGCAACAACCCCTCAATGTGTTTCTGTGACAAACCTTTGTTTTAAAGCTGGGCTTACATATGTAGCACAGAAATACTAATCCTGTAGTCTGGTACATGTAAAATATTGGTAACATTTTAAATAACTGGCTTATTTTGGTATTTAATTTGCATTTTTAAAACATTTATTGCTAATTAATGAGTCAATTGATTGCTCAAAGAGCATTTAATGAAATTTATTGCCTTATAAGAGAGAAAGTGAGTGGCCAAATAACAGAGGATGTCATTGTCACTGCAAGTGTCACTGTGTGTGTAGCAGCTCAGGAATGGTTTTTAGAGAGGGCAGGTGATGTGGGGCTGTTTGATGGATGAATATTGGCAGGAACCTCTTTAAATAAAGCAGGACAACTGTACATAGATGAAATAATGGCAAACACAGAGTGGAGGAGCCACCTGATGGATCCTCTTTCACAGTGGGTTTGGGTTCAGTTTGGGAAGAAGAAATGAGTAGAAGAGAACTTTCCGCACAAAACTACCTTAAAACTTCAATCTAATCTTGGCAAAAAGAACCCCAACGAGGACTATGAAAGACTTATAAGTTGTGCAATTTTTAAGCAGATTTCCAATGATTTTTTTAGTACAGAGGTATTAATATAGAAATAGAAATTGCTTTATGGAAAGCTTTGCTCACTATTCCAGTTCCTCCTACCCATATGATTGTGTTGTCTCTTAAAAGCAGTTTGTCATCTTTTCCCATGTTTTAAAAAAGAAGTGAATTCCTTTCAAGGTCTGATAAGTTACCTATTAAACCTTCTACCTCTTGGTTTTTAAATTCTCTTCTACTTTATAATTCCAGAATCCCCTTTGAATGCTCCTGAGACTGGAAGAGGAGCTCAGCTGTGCCTCGTCCCTCGCTGCAGCTGCTGCCTCCCAGAACTCTTTTTGGGAGAAACTTCTCTCTGAGTTTTCTTCTTTGTTTTCCTTCAAGAAATATGAGACAGTTTGCCTTACTCTCCTTTAGTAGAATTCAGCTGAAATGGTATAATAAATTAGTATTTTAGTTCTGTTTGAAATGCAGGGGCTTTCTTATTCCTTTTGCCACATCTGTTTCTTCGTGTTTCCGTTTCCTCTTGCTCTGCCATCTGTTTTTAACAATGGAAAGGTTATGATTTTCAATTTTCTGTTAAATAAAATGCCTCAGGTGTTAATTCATGCTTGACTGGTATCATCCTCTGGTTTTATCAGTGCTAAATATGGATCATTGTCTGACTCTGCATCCTTTTTCATTAGACAGTTTAGTATTCTGGCATGATTTGATCCACCTTATTGGGCTGGAAATAATGGCCATAGTCTGATTTCTGTCTAAACTTAGGCTACAGGGAAAACTGCTTGAATTTATGCATCCTAATTTGGATCCTAGAAATATTACTTTAGCCGTGTCTAGTGTCTCCAAATTGTGAACTTAATTTCAGTTTGGAACAGTCAATTTTCAGTGGAATAGAAACACCATTTCTACTCATTACTCCTTTTGTATATTTTGCAGATGAGGTTCCAAGTTTTGCAGTGCAATAATATACACAGTTTATTCTGTTCCTTGTGTTGCAGAACTAACTCCTTTTATTGAGTGATTGCCATGGGCTACCCCCAGTAGTATTTTCCACTCAGTCACTCTATAATAACTGATTTAATCTGTACCCAAAAGCTTTTGTAACACTCACCTTGTCTTCTCCCTGTATCACACAGATATGGGCACACCCATTCCATAATCAAGGATGTCTTTTCCAATGAGGACTCAGACAAAAGTTGGAGACTTCTGTTCAAAAATAAGCTTCATATATTTTTGGGTTTTTTCCAGTTCCTTCCTTGCCTTGGGTACCGGACCTTGCTAGCCTGGAATAAATCAAAATGCTGAGTTCAGTTTCTCTGCAAACCTAAACTGAGAAGTTCTTTTTGCAAATTAACCTTCTGAAAGGCTAATGCAAAATATTTTCAGAGGGAAGGAGGATATTTTAAGTATTTAAAGTTTTCAGTACAAGCATCTGGTTTGTTTTATATGCAGAGTAATATATTTTCAGCACATTTCACTATCTTTTTTCTGTTGTAATTGTTCCTTTTAAACAGGTTTTTCTGCTGGAAAATACAAACAAACCTCCTTTTCTCTGATTTTTCTTTCAAAAAGAGGGATCTCTATAAATAGTTATGTAAGGATAAGGTAAGTGATAATATTGGGCATCAACGTTTTATCTCAACACATACCCGATGTGTGTGTGTATATACATATATATATATATATATTTAGAAAACAAACAGACAGATATTTAGTAGAGACATTTATGGTGACAAGCTTTTTCAATACACACTCCAAAACTGAGGACTTGAAGGAATCTGATTATTTTCCAAAACACAGGACACCGTGTAAAGGTTCCCCTCTCTGAAAATGCTCAGATTTTCCCACACCTCTGCCTTCTTCCATCCCATATTTCTGTCCTGGGAGGCAGAGGTGACACTTTTGAGAAGGGTAGGGTCTGAGGTGGCATTTCCAGGAGGGACTGTGGTGACTTCATGGCAGTAATCCCTGCGGAGATGTGGAGGAGCCCGTGTGGAATACCTGGCAGCCCTTATGGAGCACAGGGAGCCCTCAAAGTTTATGTTTCTATTTTATGGAGAGTGTTGTGTTATTCTCTTTGTCATTTTTAAATATCATATTCAGTGGCTGTCATTAACAGGTGTCTGGATGATAACACCATTGTACTGATTGGTAAATGCAGGGGTTTGTAATGATAATTATAGAATAATGATACTAATCACAAGTACATCGTGCACTGCAGAGTGTACAGAACATCTTCTGCAACAAACCTGTTCCTTTCTTTCTACATTTTGTGCAGAAGTGAATCTCTTGTGCTGTAGTTCCAGGCTATAATTAGCTGACACACATTTTGCCTGCTGGGCACAGTGTCAGCCCACAGAAGTGAGACCACTGAGGGAATGTCACCTCCTGGGTACTTTGATGGTGCTCTTTGTGCCAGGGCTGATGTGTTCCTGCTCCCTGTTCATTCCTTTGGAGAAGTAATAGCTTTTGTGAATGAGCTGGAAGAGATGTCTTTGTTTGTGTGGAGCTGCAGCTGACAGGATAATTTAGAAGCAAACGGGTCTCCTATCAACTGCTGGGCCAGTCAAACCCTTATTATGACCAAACTCAGTGTGACAATGAAACACCTTTAGTTCTCTCCATACAGGAAAGCATCCTCTTCTGCATTTGCCTTTGGCTTTGTTAAGTTTGTTCTGCTTTTTTTGTTTGTTTTTATTTTTCTTTATCCTCTCATGATCTATGTTCCTTTTGTTTTGTTTGCACAAACATCACAAAAGGAGTCCTCAAAAGAAAGTCTGAGTGTATTCTTGGCTTATAGCATAGATAAGACTCTGTCAAGGTAAAGTGTAAAAAGAGTGTAGGATGGATGTGAGGATGAGATATCGTGGTGCTATCACTGCTCATCCTTCCCTGGAGTGTTCAGAGATGAGCTATCTGCCCTGCTGGTTCAGATAACTGGGCAAGGATACATTTCTCCAGAGATGACAACTCGAAAATGTGCATGAGAAAGCAGATAAACCTTTTCTAGAAAGGTTTTCTGAGCTCTAGGTAAACTGTAGGTAAACTGCAGGTAAAGCTGTAGGTAAAACCATTATCAGGCTTCACTGAAATGTCTGCTCAATGCCCTGAACAGTGTCAGTGCTCTGTCTTTACCTCAAAAATGGGGTTCAGCTCCCACCATATCCCTCACACAGCTCTGTCCTGTAACTCTTCCTCCTGACTTCTGTCCTAGGAGACCAAATTGCTTTGAAAAGCAAACCCCAGAAGCTTTCAGGCTTTGTTTTCACAAGCAGCAGTGAAAGGTGGGGGTGTTCAAGGCCAGGATAGGTCTCTGAGTAACCTGGTCTAGTGGAAGGTGTCCCTGTCCGTGGCAGGGGGAGCTGGAATGGGATGAACTTTAAGGTTCCTTCCAACCCAAACAATTCTGAGATTCTGTAATGGGTTTTGAGGCAACCACAGGTTGTTGCCTGAGGCATTAGTTAATTTTGCAACTCTTAAAAAATATCTGCACTCCTTTATGCTTTCAGCAACTCCATTTCCAGCTGCCTGACCTGTGGAAATGCAGCTCAAAAGCACAGACTACAAATCTTGGCTGGCCAAGCTGCACTCTAAGACTCAAGATATCCAATGTATCCAGGATGAAGTTCTTGACTGTGAGACTCGATCCTTGTTTTTTCTATTTACCACAGAAAAACAGTTGTTTCCTGCACTCCAGCCCATGAAAGGAACTCCTGGAGGAATGAACTGCTTCAAACGCAGGTAACAACCGAAGCCTTGACCAAGGTGCTGAAAACTTTAACAATTAAAGCCCAGGTTCGAGCTCAGGTTTTAGGGCAGCTTTGACAGTCATTTCTTCTGCATCTCAGGTCATTATTAAGTTATTTTTCTCTCTTACTCTGTAATTTTAGATTTGAGGATCTGGATGGGACAATGATCTCTAAAGGGAGAAATCTTGGTTCCAGAGAAGAATCTATTCCTTACAGTGAACTTCCATGCAGTTACCCACAGTTTTGTGACATTGGATAATGTTTAAAGGATACTATAAAATGCAATACTGTTAATGCCTATACAGACTGTTGTAACTCTTTTTACAGGAGGAATACACTATGTTAAATTTGGAACAAAGTGGCTTCCAGAAATTATTTTAATAACCAAGATAAAGAACCTGCTAGTTAATTAAAAAAAAAAAAAACAAAAAAAACAAAAAAAAACCCAACAACAAAAAACATGGAAAACTGTTGAACGTGAATGTCAACATTTTTAATGGATTGCCTTTTTTATTGTGTGCTGCATGTTTTTGTCAGGGGAATGTGATAATTATAAACTAGTAACAATAATGAGGGTTTGAATATTCATAGGCAATTAAAACATGTCTCTCTGCATTTTGTCGGAGCCCGGTGGGAAATGTTGTTAATTTTTTTAGAAATAAATGGTTCACAATCCTTGGTGAAAAATACAGGATGGAAATCAAAACACCAAGCAGGGCATAACACTGACAAAGTTCAGTTGATGGGGAAGGAAAACCAAATGTTACAGCACTGATTAAAACCATATATATGTAGTCCTGACTTCCCATTGATAATGAATTCCCACAGAATCATGGAATATCCTGAGTTGGAAGTACCCACAAGGATCAATAAGAGTATTGCAATTTACATTTTAAAAGGTATAAGACCACTTTTCCCCAACTCTTCTCTGAATATTATATATCTGTTTGGAATTAAAGAATAAGTGCAAAAAAACCCCGAACAAACACAGAAAAAAGGGGCTAACTCAGTAGGAGGTAAGAAAATAACAGGGAATTTTAAAATTTTAACTAAATAACTGTTGGATGTATGTACTAAAAATCTTTGAAGCAGCATTTTAAGCTTTTCCTCACAGTTTTATCTCTGTTCAGTTAAAAGTTATTGGTTTCATCACATTAAATGGCCAGTTTGGCTTTTATGGCTTGTCAGATTATTAGCAGATGATAAGGAGGGGTTTGCTGCTGAAGATGAATGAACTCATGTTTTTCATGGATGTAGCTACATTTTTTCATTGGCTTTTTATAATATTGTACTTATTTCTGAGACTTAACCAGGGATGACTTCAGAAACTCTTCCTCTTTGGAAGTGTTATTTCTCCTGAGATCCTGTTTTTCTGACTCACTGTGCTGGAAATATTTATGGCGTGTTCATGTGCTGTGACATTGAGTTGTCGTGGGGCCAGTTTTCTTGTCATGCACCTCAGGGCATAATGAGAACCTTTAGCAACTTCATTAGCAACTCCCAACAACTTTTCAGAAGGGTCTTGGAGAAAGAAGGCAGCATCAGCATGTCCATTTTGGCAGCAATCTGCCCAGGCTGACAGTCCCTGTTGAAATGACACTGGGAGTTCTTCAAAACAATTCCTGAATGGTAAAAAAATGAAAAGGAGAGGGTTAAGCATGATATTAGCCCAGTCTCAGATTTGATTGATGAGCTTGCAGAATATGCTGGAGGAGAGTTTTTTTTCTGTAGCAGTGCTATAATCCACTTTTCAGAGCTATGTTCCATCGAGGTGGGTTTAAAAGATGTGTCCTTGCCAAAAGAAAGGGGAGACTCCAACGCAAATTTGAGTATCCAGAAGAAAAAAGGGTATCCGTGAAAAGTGATCATAAAAAACATTTAAGTTTCTAATAATTCTAATATTTAGAAATAATTTTCTAAATAATTAGAAAAAATTTACGTTACTCCAAAAGAGTAAATCTGGTAGCTTTGTCTTGACTTTACAGCTCAGGAGGGTCGGGCAGAACCTGCTCTCAATAATTCCAGGGTGATTTTAATTAGTATCTTCTGATTACAGACAGTTCACTGGCAGCATTGTGAGGCAAGAGACAAAATTAAAATGACAAAGAACTGGTGAATATTTCTGTCATAGCCTGGCATTCCCATTTGATGCCCAAGTGTCTCCAAGCTGGGTGTCCTTGCAGGACATGGGCACCTCTCTGTCAGAGCTGTGGCTGCAGCACCTGGAATTCCCCACCTGGAGACATCCAAGGTGTGACTGCTTTACAGTGTCTCCCAGGACACAAAGGGAAGAGCCTCAGGGGTTTGGGCAGCTTCTTATCTTAGTATTTGAAGGATTTTTTTTCCCTTTGGTAAATCCAATTTTAAAAATGAGGTGTGAAGAGATGAAGTGGTTTGTCACGTGTGCCAAAAGCGTTTAACCCCGTTCTTACAAGAACTGTCTTTAACGTCAGTCCCCCTGGACTGCTCAGGCTGGGACCAGCTCCAGTTCTTCTCCAGGTGGTCGAGTTGTAACTGTGCCTTCCCAAATCCACAATGGACTTCTGCTGAAAGTTTTTCCTTTTCCTTTCTTCCTTTCACCTGTTTTGAAACAAAGATGTGATTTTTTTTTTTTGGACTTAGGTTTGTGATGCTGTGACGTGAGGGAAGTGAAACGTGTCTTTGCAGTCTATCCAGCTTTTCAGTCACACAACTGAAGCTTTTATTTGTCTTTTCTTTGTGGTCAGGTTCACTTATTGCAGTAAGTTCATGTGACAATGTGTGACAATGACAAATCTCTGAGCAGTGCACAGAGGAAATGCTGTTCCAGCAAACTGCTCTAATACTTTGTTGTTCATACATTAGCCTGAATTTAACATATAGATCCAGATATTTGTTAAGTTTGCCTCTCCAACTATGGAACTATATCATCTTTATATTATCTCCATTTTCTTTGATATCTTTTATTTAGACACGGCCGTAGAAAAAAGAATTTACTGAATTTTATAAATAGTGAATGGAAATTCAAGCAGAAAAACATGCAATTAATTATATCCTTGATCCAAAATACAGCACTGCAAGGGAGTATGAAAATCTTTTGTTTTCTTATGCTAGCTTATAAAGCACAGTAATTATCCCTAAAAACCCAGAGACATTTTAATTACTTCAAGAATTATATTTAGGAAATAGTAAACCTGAATGCTTCGATATTTTTGAGACCTTCAGGGTTTCCAAAGCAACAGGTTTGGCAAAATCAATGCACGGATGTGCTATTTTGGCACTACCAAATTTACATTTCTTGATTCAGAAATTATCAATAGGAAAATATTCTCAGGTTACTGTAAAGCCAAAACAGAGCGTTATATGCGGCTCTTTTATTAATGTAGCCAGTTGTATGTTTGTATATAAATAAGTATATATACTGTTTGTGTCTGTATTTAGGATACCCAGCAGTTCCTTAAACTTGAAGTCAAGAATAAAAAGAAATGTATCCAGGAACTGTGGGGGGAAAAAACAACAGAAGCAACTTAGATACAGAAATTTAACCAATCCAACCACTTCAGATATGTATTTAGGTTTTGGCAGACTGTATTTTTCACTAGAAATGCCAGAAAAAAAGAAGGAAATGTATGAATAATGTGCATTCTGTGAACTGTTTTCAGCTTTCCTTCTTAATGCATGAAATATAGAAGCAAGTTATTTCAAAAAAATATAAACCAAGTCCAAATCCTGACAAACTGTTTTAATTTTGTTCTCTCCAGCAGTTTCCATCATATATAAATAATAAGCCTAAAAGCTGGAGCCATTTGCTTCACAACTTCTGAGAAGGAATTTTCCAGCTCACCTTTCTTTACCTACAAGCCTGAAATCTTCTGCAGAGTCAACCTTTTACATCTCCCCTCAAACTTTCTCCTTGATGCCTTGGCGAGGCGACTCTGAGGAAACTCTCATTTCGTCAGCAAAAAAATGGTATTGCCTCTCTGAGGAGAGAAGAACATTCTTAGAAACCCACTAGGGACTAATTTCTTTAATATATTATAATACATTTTTACATGCCACAGTATGACCCTGTTCTTTGATGTCCCAGCATGTAGCAAATGATTATAGTTTCATTGTGGCTGTTTGCAAGATGATGAGTGATAAGGTAAGCTGGGTGCTTTCAGCTTCTTTTGCTTCTGCTTCAGAGGCCTTTATAAATAATTCATGGAGCAAAATTACTGTCCCAGAAAAGTGCAGTCTGTTTCATCAGCCCTTTCACACTTTATTGATCAACACATATAATTTTTTAATGTGCAACATCGCTGGAGTTTTGAATAATAGTGAGTTTGTTTCTCCCTTTCACAGAATGCTCCAGCAAAGGCTTCAGGAAAAGTAGGGCAGCCGTGCAAAGAGTCTTTTGGGCCACAGAAGAAGAGTACACCCAGCAGTACAAATGAAGCTGTCAAGGATAAATTTTAAGTTTCACCAGGTAATAGAAGAACACATGAAAAAAATAACGTGAAATGGGAAAAGAATGATAGAGAAAAAAATTGAGCTATTTTGGAGAGTAAGTGCTCGATCTGTAGCTCGTGTAAATTTTCACACTTTCCTTGCACTCAATACCCTGATGCTGATTTTTGTTAGTTGTAAATTTGCCCAACTGATGTGTAAAAGGACTGTTATCTGTGATGGAAACAGAAGGGAAATGTATAAAATATTTTGAAGTCCTGCATGTTAGCAAGACTTAAAAGGCATTTTAAGCTGCTGTTCTTAAAGGCCATTTTAAGGCAAAGTCCGAATAAACAATTAGTTTCTGAACCTTGCTCCTAAACTGGCCCCTTGAAGGTCTGCTATGTCTTTCTCCACATTGTTGTTCAGTTTGTTTGAGGCTCTGTGTCTCTAAAGAGGAAGTTTTGTATGCAATTTTTAATTTATATCATAGAATCCCAAAATGGTTTGGGTTGGAAGGGATTTAAAGATCATCTCATTCCACCTTCCATTAGCCCAGGTTGCTCCAACCTGGCCTTGGACACTTCCAGGGATGGGGCAGCCACAGCTTCTCTGGGCAACCTGTGCCAGAGCCTCACCACCCTCACAGGGAACAATTTCTTCCTAATACATTAATTTTTCATATTTACCAGGTAGATCTGTATTTCAGTTATTCCAGGGGATCAAATTCTTCTGTGGTCCCTCACCCCCCAAATCCTCCAGCCATCACCAGTGGATCCCCTCACGTGTCACCAAGTGCTGTTGGTTGTTATTAAAGAAAGAAAACCAACTCCTTTGGGCTTCCTGTGATTGAGCACTGGGTAAGTTCTGAAAGAAAAAATAAATGTAACCCACTTTCAAATTGTTGCATTGTGTGAGAAATGATAGAAATTTTTCTCCTAGGTATTAATCTTACTACTACAGCATTCTTTTTGATATGGTGATTAGAAAATGTTTGAAAGGAGATTTCAAGTACTTCAACGTGACAGTCAACAGATTAAGTGTAAACCTGGTTAGGGATGTTTCAGCCAAGAGAAAGAAATGGAATTTTTGAAAGCCAGCATTCATTTTGTCGAATATGTAATGCAAAAATTAGAAATATGTTGGAAGTGTCAGAATAAATGTTTCTAGTATTCTGAAAATGAAAACAACCCATATCTGTTCTGGAACTGGTTTTATTTAAAATTCAAACCCATAATATTATGTTTTCTTCAAAAATAAGGTTGTCAAGAAAAATCTTGGAAGAGCTAAAATACTTTTCTCTGATCCCACACTAGTTTTGATTCTTTTTTGAAGAACATTTTAGAATTTTAATTTCAGTAGAAATACAATCATTCTAAACATATCAACATTTTTTTACTAGTTACTAGAAACATTTCTCTCTGTATGTATAAACATGCTTGAATTTATGAAACCGTTTTAGCCTTTAGATTTTGACTTATGAACGTTCAGAGTATGGATTATGACACTTCCTTTACCAAAATAAGTATGATGAGAGAAAAATTTAAAACCCGAGGTATTTTTTTTGTTCAGAATAGTTTTTAAAGTGTGAACGGCTCAGTCTCTGTAACGATACCTTTGCTGCCCTGTGCTAATATCTCCATTATGGAATCACTGCTGTAAATCTTGACATCAGCTTCCAGTAAATGGGGAAAGGATGAAATTTTTATGATGGCTGGTGTAAAAGATCTATTATAGGAGCAATAATAGAATGGTCTTGGAAGTTGCTTCTGCTGAAAAAAGGGAAGGTGTTCCTCTCACTAATGTATTCCTTCTTGAAATTAGAAGGGATGATATTAAAAATAAAGGCCACGGGCCTGAGGCCTAGTGCTGAACAGTTAATGATTGGCCTCTAACTGGAAACCATATTTAATTTTGGGCAAGTTTTGAGCAGATAATGTCTTGGAACAGCTGGAAATATTAATAATTGGCTAAGGAAGACTTGAGGTGAGAGGGATGGTGCAGGTTGCCACTATGTGTTTGGTGGGAGATACGGAAAAGGGAGTTAATTCTCTCTAACAGGAGTGCAAGTGGGCACCAGAATCAGGGAATTCCAATTATTCTGTGTCTTTCCCACCATGAGCCAACAGAATGGTCTGGGTTGGAAGGGACCTTAAAGATCATTTATTTCCAACCCCCTGCCATGGGCAGGGACACCTTCCACTAGCCCAGGTTGCTCCAAGCCCCGTCCAACCTGGCCTTGGACACTCCCAGGGATGGGGCAGCCACAGCTTCTCTGGGCAACCTGTGCCAGGGCCTCCCCACCCTCCCAGGGAAGAATTTATTCCTAACAGAGCAACACTAAATTACCCTCTTTTTTCTTCCTCTTTTTTTTTTTAACCACTAAAATAGTAAAAATTACATGTTATACGTGTATCATTCTCTGTATTTCGAAGCAGACAATGACCAAATTATAGTTTATTCTAGATGCATCTAGGCAAGGTTCTGGTTAGGTATTTATTTAGAAGAAAGACATTTTATTTACAAGGACTTCAGGATGTGTTCCACTTTGTAAAAAGAAATTAATGTAATTTTGAAGACTCGAGAAAATAGCTGTAATTGCACAGTGCATGTAATAGGATTCTTGTGACAAAACATCTGCCAGGTGATACATAACCCTGTAGAAATAGAGATTTTCTGAAATGGATGGTTACATTTTGCTGCACCAGTTTTACTCAATTCACCAATTACAACCCAGTTCCAATCCTGCAAGAACAAGGAGTAGCACTTCTACATACACCTGATGTTGCATTTATGATTCTAGGATTATTTTTTTTCATGGTTTATGTTTTTGGAAGCTGTGATCACATTCTACCCTGTTTCCCCCTATAAATTTTTTTCTCCTGAACATTTAGACAGCTGTTGGATTTCTGGTTTAGTAATGGCAATTTATATTATCTATATTATCTATATTATCTACTTAGGTCTTCATTTGTTATTTCAGTGATGTGAGGGGTCTTTAGTTTGTGCCTCTGGAGTTTTCTGCAGTAATTAATTTCTGCACTGCAAATTTATTTTTAATCATGTCAGGACAAGAAGCAGATTAATGGTCTTTGCTGGTGAACATCTGTATCCCATGGTTGGATTGGCAGGATCTGCCCTCAGCATCATCTCCATGCTGTTGGTTGCTGGAATGTGCTGCTTTTGTATTCTACTCTCTTTAAGTAACTCAGAGTTATAAACAATTCTGAAATGTGGTAACTTTGATTATCTTTCAATAACTAGAAGTACTACAGAACTCGAGCAGGTCTTTGAAGAGCAGAAATTGGGTGCTATGCACCACTTATTTTTTATTTTAACTTTGATCAGGTTCTAAAAGTATAATGGAATGAAACATAAATAAACCGCGTTAAAATAACAAATATTGGACATTGTAGAGCTCAGGTTTGAAACATCTGGGAATTCTCTCAGCTTTCTCTCAGTGGGGAGGAGAGGCAGGATGAGTGCTCTGACCAGCAGACATCAGAATTCTGCACTATGTGATGCTGCCTTAATACCCTGCTCTGAATGAAGCCATAGCTCCAACTGCCTATTTCAAGGATAATCTCATCTTAAAAATGAATTTTTAATGGTATACATAATATTTGATCCAAAGTACAAATTTATTTCCTTTCACTGACCATTTGGCCAGCTCAGCTTATTAATGTAGCAAGCTTTTATAATTTTCTTTAAAAAGCCAAAAATCTAATATTTGGGACCCTTTGGCATTTCACTGAAAACTCAAATGTCAGCTGATTTCTACCGTTCATTTTATTGCAAATGAGTAAGAAATTTCAGGTCTTAAAAATGCTACTTCAACTCAGGCATGGAAACATAGAATTTTATTTTTCTTCTAAGTTCTGTATTGCAATGACTGTAATATGTACCAGTAGGATTTTTGTTTCAAAGATGCTTCTACTTTAAGTTTCAGTTTTCTGTTGGGTTTAGTAAATGAATTTTTCCAAGGATTTGAAAAATTAGAAAGTGACTTAAAGACGGGAAGAGAAGTGCTCTGGAACTGGCTCTGTGGGTCTGTGGGTTGCTTACATCTTCCTTTATTAGAAAATCAATGGAATAATTGAAATTATACACTGAGAAAGAAGACCTGACCGAAACCCAAATCTTGCACTCAGTCAAACCCGACCAAATAATAGAACCTGACCTAAAGCTGGTCACAAATTTCTCTCATCATAATGAGTATTATGCTCAAGAGACTCCTTTTGAGGTTCAAGAAAATATAACAGATATTAAAACATAATAAAAAAAGTATGTTTTGTGAAGTGAAATTTTCCTGAACATCTTGTTTGGACACTAAATTGAGTTGTCCCAAATTGAGAGGGGATGTTAAATATCTGTAGAAGATGATTTAAAGTCCTCATAAATAGGTGGATTCTGAAGGAAAGTTTATGTGAGTGACTGGATTTTTTTCCCTCTTCAAGAGCCCTCTAATTTTTGTTTTGCTCTTCCTTTTTTTTTCTATCTCAACACGATTTGACAAGACGAATTCTTATTTTGTAATTACGTCTATGCTAAATTCATTTTCCACTGATCAAAATCCTTTTGGGAAATCAACTGTGTCAGAAGGAGTTTTCTGGTTAACACATATAACTAGGGCTCATTTTGAAATGTGTGAAATGTTTCAGTCCAAAAACAAATTAAGTGCATTGTGATCACATATTCAAGTAACATATTTTGCATTACATTTCATAAAGAGTCCTGGTTTGAAATCTACTGTCACTTTCAAAAGGAGATATAAAAGAATGAGAAAACATCTTTGGCATCACACAGTTATATTTAAATAACTAAATTTATCTTAAATACATGAAGATTATAGTTTACAATCTGTCATGGGCTCATCACGTAACCAAGGAACATATTTGGCTTCTGAAAAGCAATTCAGTAGAAATATTATTTTACAGCTGTTAACGCCCTGCTTTTTCACAACAGCAATGCAGGAGGTTTTTCTGGTCTTAATCTCAACTTTGATCAATCAAGTCCTGGCCTTTTCTCACCAGAAACCTGGCAGAAAGTCTGTGACTTTGTCATCCTTCCCCTCAGTTTGTGTGACTTTCTGGGCTTTCCTCTTCTCATCTTTTCTTCCAGAATCCCTTACTCTCATCTTTCACTGCTGGAGCCCTGTCCCAAAATCTAATTCTTAGGAAGGTTTATTTTATATATTGATTTATATATCGATGCTTATACATTAACTTAATTTTTTATCTGATAAAAATAAAAAAGGATTACATAAATTATATCTCTGATTTAATTTTCTCCTGCTGCCCTACTCATTCTTGATGTTCTTCAGAACATGTCAAGCCAGCAAATGCAGCAGTTTTTTCTCGGGTCAGGAACATCTCTAGAGAAGCTTTGCCTGTAACCCTGGATAAATGTTTCCTGCATTTGTGAATCCAGTGGGCAACATTGGATCTGCCTCTTCCAGGATGGGCTGGGGTGAAGGAAAGGCTCTCTGAGCCATTCCCAGGTCTGTTCCATCTCTCCATTGCTCTGTACACCTTCTTTCAGTGCTGAAAATCTCCAGAGGTCTCTTGCCTTGAATTGGATGCAGTTTGGCAGTGTTTTATATCAGTTATAAAGCACTCTGCAGTGACAATAACCTGCTCAGCTGTCAGTGAGCTGCTATTTCACACGGGTTTAAGATGACCATAACTGTTCATCCATAATTTATAAAATAGTGCTGGATATCAGTGCTGGTTATGCAGGTTATATATTGGCTCAGTATTTCTAGATAGGAGGCTGAGACAATAATACTTCAGCCATGCAAAATTCCATGACAACCACCATGATCTGCTTAATTATTTGCTGATCTTGTGAAATCTTGGCATTTTTCATAAGTGGTAGCAGTAACTTTATAGTTAAACCAACAATCCAGAAAACCTCAGTTTTTCTTATTCCTAAAGTTATGATGAAGAGAAATCAGTTCAAAGTGGGAGGATTTTGTCAAGCAGACAGAAAACAAATGTTTTCAAAGAAACTGATGTCAAATTTCTTTGTGTTTTATAGTTTATCATAGCCTAAATTGAATTCTTTATGGCTGGTGGTGTGGTCATCAGGAATGTTGGGAGTTGAGGTAAATCCAGGTAAGCAGAGTGCACATATTTCTAGGAAAGGTAACATAAATTGAAATACCTTGGAATGCTTGAAATACCAGATGGTTGGTTTAGACACATTTTATTTTTTGAAGGCTGCAGCTCACATATTTTCAGATCTACTGTTTCATCATTGTGTGAACCACAGAAGATTGTCAGTGTCTAGACTGCATCTCCCACAAAATCGTGTCTCTCTTGATTAATGACTGAAATCTGCTGATGAATTGTTTGAATTTTGTCCTTGAAAACTGCGAGAGGAAAGTTGCCAGCAGGAAACTCTATTTCTTTCTGTTAGACATGTTACTTGGAAAAACTGACCTTCTCCTGTAGCTACTGAAACAATATTTCTTTTGATTTTATTGCCCGTTTATGCCTTTTCCTTGAATAAATGTGCCCAGCTCCCATTTTTCAAGGAGAGGGCATAAATAGGTGTAGTAGCACTTGGAGTAACACCCACCTGAGGATGGCCCAGTCTCATCACTGGACCTTTCATGTGCTCACCTCAGCCAGGCAGAGTAATCAAGGCAGCTATCAAACCTAATGATTAGAACTTGGGACATAAACTTTCAAAAGACTCAAGATTTATTGAAGAATAAAATCCCTGAAGCTTCAACCATATTAGAAACTCGTGCGAAATGGCCAAAGATCGTGTTGCCATTCCCATCCCATAAATTATTGTGAGGAATAGACCCTTCCTTGTGAGTCTCAGTTAATCAGGGGGTTTTTTTAACCATTGCTTTCTCAATGTTCTAAGCTTTTTCAGGATGGATATAAATCATTCTTCCAATACAAACAGATTTCAGTTAAATGTCATGTTTGGATGAATTATAATGATCAGTGAAAAAGTACTCAACAGAAAAGAAAGTCTGGAGAGGAAAATTCACATAATGAATTCACATCAAGCTTGTGTTCTGAAATTAGATGACAAAGTAGGAAATATGAAAATTAACCTGTTCTTTATGATGGAATAACTTCATTATCATGCCAGGAGACCACAGTGTAGAGGAGAAATAAAAACCCTGAATTTCTATACTTTTATATACAAAGCAGGGATGTCTTTGTAATTCTGCCACCCCTGTTGTTAAGCAACACTCAGGAATGACTTGATTCAGCCTTGTCCTCAGAAAAGAACCAATTATAGTTGTTTACCTTGATAAAATTAACAGGCAGAGATGAGTAGTGTATAAGGGCTTGGGCTCACTTGATTTTTGTAATTGCGTAGCCTAAAACTCTTTCTGGATAAGAGACATTTCAGAGTACAAGTAGAAATACTCATCAGCTTTGACCAAAATTAATTCATAGCTTTTTACTTGCACTCTGATCATTTATCACTGAAATGTAAAGTTAAGAGTCTTGTAACTCGTTGTGTTGAACACCTCGAGCTGAAGGAAAAAACACCAGAGTTGACAGTTTCTATATGCAGATATGTTATATTCCTATATGAGAACAGCTCCTGGAAGATAATTGTAACATAAATGTGGTGTCTTCTCTTGCTGACTTCAGCTATGAAGTGGTTGCAGTTATTTTTCCAGATGTATTTGTTTTGAGTAATCTCATTGCTAACAAACACGGATAGAATGTTATTTGCTTGTTGATTCCAGTGAGGAAACATTGTCCCACATTTCAGATGTGAATATTATATGTAAGACTAGAGATTTAATATACATTTGATAAAGGGGGGTCCAGACAGATTAACAGAGATGTTTTTACAGGTGCTTTGGTTTCAAATATGACTTAATATGAGACCCAGCATGAGCTACAATTCTACCATTGCTCTGCTCTAATTTATAGCCCCTTTATGGTATCAATTCCCACCCAGCAAACAGTAATAAAGCTCTCAGAGAGAAGATTAATGAGCATAATTCATGCACTGGTGGACTGGAAATGTGACACAAGCCTGGCAGTTGGGCATTGCAATTATGGAAAGGAGAAGTTGTAAATGTTCTTATAAATGTTTTTGTCTGACAAACTTTTACCAGAGTTGTTGCTCTTTCCAAAAAAAAAAAAGAAAAAAGAAAAAAAAAAAAAATTTCAAAATATATTAAGCTTTCTGCTCATGATCATGTAGATTTTAATTCTCTTAATTATACATGGGGTTTATGAGTGGGAATAAGTGGGGGCAGTTGTGCCTGTCAGTTCGTTCCCTTGAGCTCCAACCTTCCAGTCCTTCCAGGACTGCTTGGCTCCCAATCAAACATTAATGAAGCAAATCACTGCTCTGGAACTGCTGATCAGCTCTGCTTTCCACTATTTCGGATTCAAAATGGACCAGAAATGCATTTTCCATGCTTTTTAATGATGTTTCCCCTCATTGCTCCTTATTTAGAGTAAAAGTTAGAATTTTAATAATCTGCCAGTTTGAGTTTTAAGGACAAAACGTTGAAAATGGGGATGTTTTCACCTTCACTCTGGTGAGTCACTGCTGTGAGAGCTCTGTTTTCAGACACATCATGTGGCTGGCTGGCTGCATCCCTGCTCCCCTCTCCTTAGGTGGTCCTTTTCAGGGCCTTTCAGAAGCAGAACATACATTACTTGATCCCAACCACGGCTCTATAGGTTGTCCTGAACTGCTCTGCATCCAGGTGATTGATCTCCATCATTCCCAGTGCCACTTCTGTGTCTGCAGCTCTTTCCAAAACCTCCTTTTTTTTCTCCTCACTGTCATCATTAACAACTAATTATCCTCTTAGATACCACTCATCTTTAAAAATATTCAAGTATATGGTTGAGCACGTTCAGAACTTCTTAAGCCTTTTTTTAGCATATCTGTGTGTGAGGAGGGAGAGAGAGAATAAATAGGGGAAAAAAAACTCTTTCATTTAGGGCTTCAAAAATTTATGTCTTATATTAAAAAAACCCTCTTTCCCCCGATCCATTTGGGCACCTCTGGCTGTGCAGGGAACTTGTGATGATCTGAGTTTCAGAGGCAGGAATTTACTGGTTGATTCCCAAAGCAGAGCTGGGAATAACAGGCTGCCAGGCTAAATCTTGAATCCTCACCACCCCTGGGAAGGCTGAAACATTTGTCCTTTATTCCATCACTTCTGTGGATCACATTCTGCATTGTGACAGCTTATTTTCTCTCTGATTCTTTTTATAAATATTCTGTCAGAAATATTTAAGAATCTTATCAAGGCTCAGTGGGTTCCGTAAGCCCATTATACCAGAATCATTACTTAGTAATAACCAGACAAGCAATAAAGAAATCAATAACTATTCCAAAAGCACGGGCTATGCTAAGAAAATATGCTTTTCCCTCTCATAACACTAATAAGATTGGTGGGGCTTATTTTGGTAGCTTTGTCCTACACATCAATTATCAATTTCTGTGATAAATAAGCCCTCCATGAAGCTGCTCTGTAGTGGAAGGATGGGGAAGGTGAGTTGTGCTGGTTTAAACCCCTCCCTGTTTAATTTTCACAAACATTTGAATCTACTTGTTAGAAACCATCATGTTTTAAGGAATATATAACTTTAACTCCTTAATAACAGAATAAAAATGTTGTAACTATTTTGTTGATTTTGTGTGTGAGTGTGTGTTGTTCTTAATCAAAATGATTTCTTGCTGGAAGCATTTATGTTAATTTATGGTTAGTATTGATAAGGAATGAACTCTTTTTCCCTTGTCAAAATAAAATCTTTCAAGTGATAATGAGATTGTCACTTTTCCTATTTTCCCTTTGTTTCCTCTTCTGTTGCTCCAAAATTAATGTTTTCTGATACTATTGTTAAATGCAAAATTGAACACACAGGGGAAAAAAAAATCAATCTCATTAATTATACGACAGCTTTGTTTGGAACTCGTTAACATAATATCTTATTTTTCTTTGTGCATTTTACAGGGATTATTTGCATTCAAAAAGATTCATCAACAAGTGGTGGCTGAGGTGGGACATATAATAGAAGTGACTCTGACCTTGTCATAGATAACAGAATTCAGACACAGAAATGGTGAAGTAACCATGTAATGACAAAACTGGTATCAGGCTCCCTGTTCCAAACTGGTGAGAGATCTATAAACAAAGTCTTTACCTTTGTTACAGCATTCAAAGAGTCATTTAGAGACTCTTCTGAGAGATTACCTTCAGCAAAGAATAATCTTTTTTCTTTTATTGTTCTTGTTGAGTTTTTTTCGGAGTGGGTTTTTTTTATGTGGTCCCGGGTTTTTTTTTGTAGGCTCGTTTTTTCACCCTGATTCTGACCTTTCCTTTAAACACACAGCACTTGAAAACTCTAATTAGTGCTTTTGTGTCCTTGTTTGAACAGTGGTGTTAGAGGTTCCAGCCCATTGTCCCACGTGTCACAGCCAGCAGGAGAGGAACCAACAATGCAAATATTATCCAAAGTAAATCTCTCTCTCTCTCTTAGATCAGCACAGAGGTCAGAATGGGCAGTTCATGGCTCAATTTTGCTGTTTATAAGACTGAGGACTTTTCTCAAGGGTGTTCTTTCAGATTTTCTTAATCACTTTTCTGTTAGGTTTGGGGTTTTTTTTAAAATATTCAAGGCATTCTAAGGCAAAGACCTATCTTGTGTTTGTTTCTCCTGAAGTTCAGATGTCATCACACTGGATTTTGTGTTTTTTTTCCGGGGTCTTTTGTCCCCTTTTTTTGCTGTTTCTTGATGTTTACTTTCCATCTCATGTCCTGTTTAAATTAATGCATTTTAAATGCTCTTTTTTTCATTATGCTTATACTTTTCCCAGATATTTCCACAGTTAAAACCCAGTGGGTGGATATATTTTAGGTTTCGTGGTAGTATGATTGTGACACAAATGTTATATGTTCCAGCCTGTAGTACCTTCCATCTTCAGAAAACAAATTCCATAGAAAAACACCAAAAATGTGTTTGGTAGAGCCTTTTGCAAAACAGCTCCAGACACTACATCTGGTACCCTTCCTTTAAACTCTTCCTAGGAGGACAAAATTCATACTTTATTGCAAAGATGAGGTTTTAGGTAATAATAACAGTCCCTAGTAATGGTCACACACGTCCTTTCTTAAAATTATCTATTTGGATTTAGATGCCTTTAAGTTCTTTGATCTCCTGATTTACCCAACAGCGAGCAAGGTTAATGCTCAATAAAGTCAGATGCCCTTTTTATAATCACTTCATTAAAAGTGAGTAGCAAGAGGTACATTAAATTAAAGTGTTTGTGATATGGGATCAATTTTGTGGAATCCCAGAGGTCTCTCTTTGCCTCATAAAGAGCTCTCTACTTTGAACATATCTATAAATGACCCATTGAGAATTTCTGTTCTCTTTAATTTGAGAAATTTAAATTGCTTTTATTACCTGTAATGGTGTTAAGTACCAAATGAGGGATAAATTGTCCTGGAAAAGGAATTAGGCTGTGGGTCTACAGCTTTAATAATTCATACCCTCACAGCATTTATAAAATAAACTACATGTTACTGGGAATAAAATTAATAGTGATATTCCTCAGAAAAAAGTTTCCTTTCACCTTTTGTAAGTGTTGGGTTTTACAGGGAGTCTGCAGAGATATGAATGAGCATATTCTGGATTATCCATGAATTGAGGAGAAATGTAGAAGTCCCGATTTCTCTGACTTCTCTGAATCCTTACACCTTTTTTGTCTTTGAACCCAAGTTCTGAAAGCTTTTAAGTGCCCTGCTGTTTGCTGAGCAGGCAACTTAGTTGCCTCCAGATGTTCCAGTAGTTTTTCTACTTCTGAAGATGAAAAAAAAAAGCAAAACCAACAGCACTTTACAGCCCAGGGTGATGTTGTGGGTGTTGGTGTGAGGTTTCTTTAAACAATCCAAGGATGGTTGCAAACATTTAATAGAATCAGTGTCTGTTCTCATAGCTCTGTTCTCAATAAATATATGGGGGTTTGCCTTGTAGTTGGACCATTTTTGGTACATGGAGCATTACAAGAGAAAGCTGAAGTCCAAACCCATCTCTCTTATGTTCAGTTTTGTGAACCAGGGAGTTCCTCAGTCAGGGTTTGACGTTCACGTGCCTTGAGCATCGAGTGATACAGCAAGAGCTTGGAAACTCAGTGGAAAACAGAGGAGTGAAGTCACTCCACAGCTCCTCTCTCAGCTGCTTTATGAGCAAGTGCAATGGAGCATTTCAGGCTCTGCTATTCCCCAGCAAACACTCATTAATCCCCTGCTGCAATTAGTGGGGTTAACCCCAGGGATAGTACAGTGTTCACAAAGGCAGAGGAATCCTCCTCTCCCGTTGTCACAGCACCACTGTACAACACTTCATCCCTACTTCTGTAATTAAAATGACTTCAGGTGCTGCCCAGTTTCCTTTGGATATTTATTATTGGAAGACTCGGATAAGTAGACCTTGCTTTGGCCTTTTATATTTTCCACTCATTTTAGTTATGACTCTAAGGTGTAATTTATCAAATGCACAATGAGAGGTTATCAAACTCTTGTTTCAGTAAAAGAAAGAGGAACATTACCCTCAAGAGATAAATCTTTCATTAAACTTTACAAAGACCTTAAGCAGTTTCTACCCTATTTATCTTTTCCTGTCTCTCTTCTTCATGCACCAGCTGCCAGTGTTTAGAAAACAGCACAGGGCACAAAGCCAAAATAAGAGCTGATTTCCCAGCCAAATGGAGAAACTTCCTCTTCCATAGCTAACATTTGACTTCACCTTAGGGAAATACTTTTAAAATTGTCTAAGTTTCAGAATTTAATTTTTTTTTTTCTGTGTCATGACTAACTAAATTGCTGGTCCTGTATAGGACCAATATTGTTAGGACAGAAAGAAGGTCAAAGAAAATATCTATTAGAAGAGTAAAGATGAATTTGGTGAGTAGAAACTCATCTGATTTCTTTTTTAATTTGTTTTTTAATTTCTTGTACTTGTCTGTCAGTGCTTTAAGAGCTTAATATCTTTTGCCATTTTTCACAGTAAATATTTTCTGAGGAATTTTGTCAGCTGGATCATGTTGGAGAGGAATTACAGAGACAATCTAAGTAAGCATTGAAAATAAAAACCTTACCTATTCAGCTTCTGTGAAAAGCCAGTTGCTTTTTTGTTACAGATGCTTTTTGAATTGCAATGGGTTTTTTTCCTTCCTTGTTTTTTAAAAGATGTTATTGAATGAAAGTGTAACTAAACCAGACAAAAGTAAGGATGACAGAAAAAGCAAAATTATAGAGTTTTGACTTATCCAATGCCATGCTTGTGATTAAATACGAATTTGACTCTGCAGAAAAAAAAAAGACAAAATATTTGGCAAGTGCTGACTTGGGCAACACTAAAAAGCAAATTTTCTTTCAAGTCTCTTAAGTTTTTTCTCCTCCCATGTTTTTGGAGGAGGCTTTGACATCTTTTTGCATGGGAATTGAAGAATCTCTTTGCTGTTCTTTACATGCTGGAAAGTTTTGGAGTCCACAACCCCCCTGGACAACCTCTGCCAGTGAGGAGAAAGTAAAAGTGATAGGAACAAATTAAAGATATTTTCAGGAGAGAAACAAGCACAATATAAGCAAATGTGGGATGAGATTGACTCTCTTCACTGACCACAATGACTGTTCTTAAATTCCCCCCAGAAATAAGATTTTCTGTGCAGTTCTCCTGGTTCTCCTTTGCCTTTAATCCAAGGTGATGCTGTTGGTGAGAACTGCAGGGAGCACCTTCTCCTCTGCTGAGCTTCTGCCGTGTCTAATTGGATACTTGATATGGACAATTCCCAAGCTAATGATCTTTCTTTGCAAAATTTATTTTCCATACTCGTGCATAATGATGAAATATTTCATGGATCTGTATCTTCTGCCTCCTGTATGGGCTCTATAACAAGTGTCTGAAATTACAGTCAGCTGATTAATTGATTCTGTCAGGAAGTTGTATGGAATTAGGTTTCTTTTCAAAGTCTCCCCTTTTTCTCTGTTAAACAGTGATTTATTAAATGGCTGTAACGTACTCCAGCAAAATCCATTTAATGTTGTAATATCTATATTGAAATTCTCTGATTTATACAGAAAAATAAAGGCACTCTCCCCTTTTCAAGAATTATTCAGAAGACAAGTAGAGCTTGACCTCTGCTTTTGCACTGAGTCTTTACAAAATGTATAATAAATTTTAGTATTTAAATTCAGAAACGTTAATTTTCATTTAAGAAAACATTGACTAATCCAGTAGTGGTT